>NC_090223.1:25292924-26015424 GCF_024489055.1 Chanodichthys erythropterus | reverse complement strand
ATGGCGTAGCTTTGGTGGGTGACATGGTGTTTACTCTGTACTCGATGAGGGATGAATTTGTTAATCTGGGATATAAAGCATGAGGTGTTCCAGACTGCCACTGACAATGGATCTGGTTTTGGGTCTGATTTGTGTTGGTAGGTGCTTTGCCTTCTTGTTATTTACAAGCGATATTCCTTTCTTTTCCAAACGACCCCCTATAGAATTTCCACAAGCGCTGAACACTGCTGGCACAATGTTGCATTTTCCATCCAAAATAAGCACAATGAGATGGCAGTCCGCTACACTACGTCACGATGTTGAGGAGTTTGTCACCTGACACGGGTGAAGCAATCAGCTTGAAGGTGGTGACTGGAACTCCTCAGCATTTCCCGGACAAGCCTCGACTGTACTGGCTAGATTCTGTATGTTATGTTCATTACAAGAGGCTACTTTTGTAAAACTAGCTTGCCCGTATCCCTCGCATCTGGCCTCCGAGCATCCCATATATAGCCCGAGTAAATGTTTTGGCTGGCAGGGGAAAGCTGTTAAAAACCATTTGTAACCTCCCCTGAATCAAATGCATTCCTCTTGTGATAACACATGCAATGTAAATGTAAATTGGGCAGTGTTTGCCATCCATCACATCTGTACATTAGAACCCGACAGACCGCAAAAATTAAGCTACCCCAGTGATTGGGTTAGCAGCCTCTCATATCAATTATGCTGCGGTTTGTTGAAGCTTTCAGTCCGTCAAACTCTGGGTCCGCTAGAGTCAGATGAGAATACAAGTTATCTTGGCTTGGTGGGAAATATGCAATAGCAAAGAATGTTTTCTGAGTGAATGGACTATGGGAACACTTGGGACTGACATTGTGAAATTCATCTGTGGACCAACCGTGGATAAAATCCATGCATCAGCTGCCTTGGTATGTCTGATTTCACAAGCCTGTAAATGGATTTCATGTTTTATACTATATATATATATATATATATATATATATATATATATATTGTTTCTAATTTCAAGTCCACAATCAGGTTCCATTGCAAAACCTAGTGAGTTGGGAAGCTACATAAGTGACTGACTGTAATGTTCTATATGGGCAGCAGGTGTGTCAGGCCAATAATGCTCCTCATGTGAAGTGGAGGATAAAACTGATACCAACCGAGTGTGCAACAATAGCATTAGCATTAGTTTCAAAGATAATTTTGAAATGCTCTAATAAACATTGAAATACACAATGAAATATCATTAAAAATTTTAATTTAGAATGAACTGTTTTTATTAATATTTATGGCATTACAATGTTATTTATAACCAACATTTCTCTCATTTATCCATATTTAATGATTCTTTTTACTAAGCTTTTCATAAGGCATTGCTTTGTTTGCAAAGGATATGCAGTGCTGACTTATAATTTGGCCAAAATAAGGCATAATCATGCTGCCTACTGTACCTTAATTCACATTGGGAGTGTGCCCATGATGCTTTAAAATGCTGCCTACTTAGGCAGCTCACTATGTTTTTGAACAGAACCTTACAGACCATCTGACCTCTAAGTGTGAACATGAGGTCTAGAACATGTGCGTAATCTCTGGTGCCTTTACATTTATTTTTCTTCCATGGGTGAGTGAATAATTGGCTTGTTTCACTATTATTGTTAATATGCTCTGTTGTCCCAAATTCCATGGCAGTCCTCCTTGTCTGTTTGGCCTGTGCTCATTTTCCAGGGAAACTTCAATGTACAAACATTGTCTTATTCTAATCTTCAAAGTTGTTAGAGTTCTGTAAATCATGAAGCAATTAAATAAAATGTAATATAAAAGCACCTGGTGCATATTTCAATTTTTGTGGAATTAAAGAAGGAACGCCATTGGCAGGTGAATTCTCATCTGCAATAGTTTCTAGATTTTCAGTTTTCTTGTAGAAAAGGTTTTTCTGTGCTGATACCTTCACTGGGAACTGATAGTAACTCACTCCCTCTAATCATTTACTCTTATAATTTTTGCACCCGGGAGCAATACAAGTCTGCATCATTATGACTAAAAGTTTGCTAAGAAGTATTTTTTACTAAACCACGGCAGTATTTGTCTCTGGTCAAATGCATCCATACCAGACTGGTTGGAGTGACCTTGGACAGCAACATGCCCATGCATTATGGGTGTTGAAGTTTTCCTAGCTATTTGGCAAAAGGTAAGGCAACTGCATTTTTTCTCCATTTTCTCTAGTCAGGTAGCACTGATTAAAAAAAAAAAGGATGAGCTTTTAACATCACCATAAACAAAAAAGTAATAGTGATTAGAAAAACAACGATGCAAATATAGTCCGACAACAAATCATCAATCCTATAACAGTTACCACATCATTTATTCATGCTGTGAACTCTCAAAATGCTCAATCAACAGCATTGGAATGTTTTGTTGTTACATAAGCTGTTTAAGGCTAGTTGGGACAAAATATGGGGAAATGTATCTAGATTTAAAGTAAATGTTTTGCGGTGTAAATGATTGCTTACCTTTGCATGCTCGTCTGTGTGAGATGGCCTTGGACATGTCTCTGTAGTAGCCCTCTTTACAGTAGTGGCAGTGCCGTCCGGCTGTGTTGTGTCTACAGTTAAGACAGACTCCTCCACTTCTGCGGCCTGATAGCTTATACAGCTCCATGTTGAAGCGGCAGCGGCGGGCATGAAGATTACAGTGACAGGCTTTGGAAGAGATGGACATTGGGAAGATAAAACAAGAGACATACAGTATGTTAAGTGCCAGCTGTTGAATTCTCCGAAACACATTACCTTGTTTGTTTCTACTTAAAAATACATTTTTACATGTTCCTTTTACAGTTTTTCTCAGTCGCTTTGGTACATTTCTCAGATCAGAATTGAAATTCTGAAAACTACCTGTTCAATTCTCACATCATTGTGTCACTTGTGCACATCAAAAAAGCAGTTTCTCATTTCTTTGAACAAGTTGCAAATGCTTTGGTACATCCATACAAATGATTATGTACAATTCTCTGTTGTTTCCTACATTATCAGTTGCTTATGTCATGTTGATCAAAATGTATTATATTGGGTCTCTGTTGAATAGTCTCACCCCCCACAACATTTAGGCACAAGCTCATAGCATAAGTCTTTACATGCAAAATGGTTGAACAAGTTATCATAATATGTCAAGCATATTTCTATACTTTCTATATTTCCATTAGACTTTTTTCTAAATCTGTCCTGAATTGGTAAATTGGTCCCAGGTGAATCTTGACGACATGACATGACTCAATAACGACATGACTCAATGACTCAATGACATGTTCTGTCAATAAAATACAGTACAAACAGTAAGAGGGTAAATTTGAATCTTTTCCATTCTCTTGCAATTACACTCACACATACACTAAGATGTAACTTATAATTGACAATAATTGTCATCAAAACTTTAGCCATAGTTTCCATCAGAACGTCCCTCCAGAGTAAACGTTATTTTGAGAACATGACTAAACAATTTGACTGTTTTATCCGTACACAATGACAAAAGGATTTGTCATTCTGATGGCACTGACATGTTCATTGACACAGATATTTACTTTTGAGAGATGAACTAAGGATTTTAAGTAAGAGAGTGGCTTTTGCAGGTTATCCATGGTGTTTTGCTATTTGTACAAATTGTTTTGAGAAATGCACTTACTGTTTTGCAAATTGTGAGTTTGATTCGAGAAATGTACCAAAGCGACTGAGAAAAACTGTAAAAGCTTTAACTGAGAGGAAATTGCCCTAGTAAAGTGCAAATGACTGAGAGATCACATTCTCACATTTTTACAAATGCTTATCTGTAAAATACCCATGACGTACGTTTTCACCGTCACAGAGTATCATATTATTTTAGTGAACAATCATACAATTGCTTTATTGGTGTTGTATTCTTCAGGGTGTACCATTTCTGGCAATGTGGAATCTGAATCTAATGTGACGTGAAATGATTTAGGCAGTGTTTCCTGTCCCCTGGTTATCATAGAAGACCCTTAACACAGTGAGAGAGCGTGGAGGCCAGAATCATCTAGACATTTGACTAGTATCCTGAGAGAGCTTTATTATTTTAATGACATCATTGGATCTCTGGGCTTCCGTCCATTTACAACGTTAAGAGACAATGGCTTCATAAAATTACTCGCTCCAGATCCTGCACATGGCTTAGACCTCTAACCTTTACTGGCAAATGGAGTTCAAGCTTCATCTATCTACAGGGGTTGGACAATGAAACTGAAACACTGGCCAGTATAGTGTTGGAGGTTTCACAACTATATGCACAGCCTTGTGGTCAGTCTTCACTGATTGCCCATTCAATCAGTAAGAGCAGAGTGTGAAGGTTGAATTAGCAGAGCGACAGCACAGCTGCACATAAAATATTGCAATACACACAAAAGTAATGAGAGATATACTGTATCAGAGTTCAGAAGAGGACAAATTGTTGGTGCAAGTCTTGTTGCCTCATCTGTGGCTTTAATTTGGTTTTAGATAAAACTACTAGAGGATAGAGTGCTGAAATATCATTACCAGAAACAATCCTGAGTGCTTGTGGTGTGATCCGCACCACTGTTTTGACATGCTGCTCACTTCAACTAGAAACAATAAAATGGTGCTACCATTCTGTCTCACGGTCCGGATGGAAACATGCTGGGGTCCGGATGCGGACTGCGGTCCACCGTTTGAATATCAGTGGTTTACAACCCAAATTCTGGAAATGTTGGGACGTTTTTTAAATTTGAATAAAATGAAAACTAAAAGACTTTCAAATCAATGAGCCTATATTTTATTCATACTAGAACATAGATAAAATAACAAATGTTTAAACTGAGAAATTTTACAATTTTATGCACAAAATGAGCTCATTTCAAATTTGATGCCTGCCACAGGTCTCAAAAAAGTTGGGACGGGGGCATGTTTACCATGGTGTAGCATGTCCTCTTTTCAAAACAGTTTGAAGACGTCTGGGCATCGAGGTTATGAGTTTCTGGAGTTTTGGTGTTGGAATTTGGTCCCATTCTTGCTGCTGAAGAGTTCGTGGTCATCTTTGATGTATTTTTTACTATAGGTGAAAGATCTAGACTGCAGGCAGGCCAATTCAGCACCTGGACTCTTCTACAAAGAAGCCATGATGTTGTAATAGCTGCAGTATGAGGTTTTGCATTGTCCTGCTGAAATACACAAGGCCCTCCCTGAAATAGACGTCATCTGGAGGGGAGCATATGTTGCTCTAAAACCTTTATATACCTTTCAGCATTCATAGTGCCTTCCAAAACATGCAAGCTGCCCATACCGTATGCACTTATGCACCCCCATACCATCAGAGATGCTGGTTTTTGAACTGAACCCTGATAACACGCTGGAAGGTCTTCCTCCTCTTTAGCCGGAGGACACTGTGTCCGTGATTTCCAACAAGAATGTCAAATTTGGACTCGTCTGACCATAAAACACTTTTCCACTTTGAAACAGTCCATTTTAAATGAGCCTTGGCCCACAGGACACGACGGCACTTCTGGACCATGTTCACATATGGCTTCCTTTTTGCATGACAGAGCTTTAGTTGGCATCTGCAGATGGCACGGCGGATTGTGTTTACCGACAGTGGTTTCTGGAAGTATTCCTGGGCCCATTTAGTAATGTCATTGACACAATCATGCCGATGAGTGATACAGTGTAGTCTGAGGGCCCGAAGACCACAGGCATCTAATAAAGGTCTTCAGCCTTGTCGTTACGCACAGAGATTTCTCCAGTTTCTCTGAATCTTTTGATTATGTTATGCACTGTAGATGATGAGATTTGCCTTTGCAATTTGACGTTGAGGAACATTGTTTTTCAAGTATTCCACAATCTTTTTACGCTCTCTTTCACAGATTGGAGAGCCTCTGCCCATCTTCACTTCTGAGAGACTCTGCCTCTCTAAGACATCCCTTTTATAGCTAATCATGTTACAGACCTGATATCAATTAACTTAATTAGTTGCTAGATGTTCTCCCAACTGAATCTTTTCAAAATGTCTTGCTTTTTCAGCCATTTATTGCCATCAGACCTGTAGCAGGCATCAAATTTGAAATGGGCTCATTTTGTGCAAAACTTTTTTTAAATTTCTCAGTTTAAACATTTGTTATGAAATATTGGCGCATATGATTTGAAAGTCTTTTAGTTTTCATTTTATTCAAATTGAAAAAACATCCCAACATTTCTGGAATTCGGGTTATAGTTTGTGTAAAACAAAGTTCGTTTGGTGTTTTTTGCACAATAAATTCTTTACTGTTTAAATTGTGTTAATTGAACTGTAATTTGTATTGTGATCGGGAAAAACAACCACAAAAGAGAAGCCATATTCGTACTGCAGCCACCCTCACACCTGCTGAGTGTGACTAAATAGGGACATGGACTGTCACTCACACATACGCAGAAAAGAGGTGCTAAGCAGCTGTCATGTTTTATCCTGCCGACACCTAGAACACTTCAACCACTCAGCACAGTGATAACATACCAGGCCTTGACTACCTCTCTCTCTTATGCACACTATCTTCCAAGCTACTTCTAATAGCGACAATACTAGGAAGCACATTTAAAGAATAACAGTGTGCTCATACTTAGTCAAGTCAGTTTGAATTGAGGCCTCCATGTTGACTTATTATTTTTTGTGCCTTTTTCAGCTGGAAAAACACAACACAAATTGATATTGTAACAGTATGAGAACTTGAAAATTTAAATTAATTGCTCTCCTTGCACCTGCTCCAGGCACTTCCTTTTTTCCCAGTACTCTGAAAAGAACATGTTTTTCCATTATTAAACTCCAATTCATTATGATTTTATTTGCGCCAAAAATTTGTCCTCACACTCATCAGATCTGCACTTGTGTAATGTTTGTCAAAAATAGTTTGTACATTTGCACATTTCTTGCTTTTACTCTGCTCTCTTCTGATAGGATCACAATATCATTACAAATACAGTGTGTCACAATGTCAATTAATCAGACATTCAGGGGATGATTTATTATTGATTGCCTAAACTAGTTGGAAATGGAAAAAAGTCTGTTACATTTGTCATTCATCCAGGCACAACGAGCTACTTTTTGCATGTGAAAGACATTCAGCCAAGCATGGCTCCATTATTCACAACAGAGACCAGCTCCTCTCACTACAGAAGCCTTGCAGGGTTTTTGGGTGAGTGACTGGTAATCCTCAGAGAACTGAAAATCTGAAGCAAGAGGTGTAGAAATGGGGCAAATTATCAGGCTAAACTCAGATGGTATAAACATGGTTAAATGAACTGAATCCTGCCATTAATGTTACCACTGAATGCTTCCAAATGGTGCATGCGGACCAAAGAGGGCGGATAAATTGGTTAAAAAAAGACGGGCCATCGGTGTTTGCACATGCTTTTAAGAAGTGCCCAGAGTTATGTGTGCGTGTATGTATATATATATATAAGTATATGTGTGTGCGTATGTGTATTGTGACTCGAGTATATACTATACTAAATACCCCTTACTGTACATTTTACTACATAACACTACACCAGCCGCTTTAAAAGCTTAAACTGCTGCTCATTTCCAAAGCTTCAGGGTTTTTCCCATATGATGGAAAACAGCAAAGGTTCCAGGAGAATGACAGTATGATAATGAATCATATTTATCTATCTGGACTGCTTTTGGTGGTCTTAGATAAATGTAAGCTCATAGGAAAAAGAGACACTCATGAGTCACTCATAATCTAAGTGAAGTGACTAATATGATCATTTATATCATAAATTGTGAGAGTTGAGAGTTGAGAATAAGTATTTATATGGAAAGGAATGGCGTAGGACGGTGTTGCCAATTTAGTGACTTTGTCACTAGATTAACACCTTTTCACATTTTCAGTGCCAATTTTTTTCCATTGTCTGACAGAAAATATGTAAATGAGAACAGCTTTACTGGACATTCGCCTATATATTAATATTAAAATACGGTATGTGAGAACAGATTAGGGAGAAAACAGATTTAACGTGGCGACAGTGTTGGCACATGACATCGCATTTAGTGATTTTTTTTTTTTTTTTTTTGAGCAGGCTTTATGTACTTTCCATTGAAAAAAGTTGTATGTGCTCTTGCTATTTTCATTCTGTCAGAAATAATAGTCAACAGTTCTGTTTGATATAGATATAAAAACACATAATTGGAGCTTCTGGGGTAAAATTAGCCCTAGGTTTGCCAGATAGAAATGCACAGTAATAACTTACTAGATCTGCTGCTTTTCCAGAAGCAAGCTAGTTTTTCCAATGAGTGGCGGTGTTACACAAGCAAACAATAGATTGTTTTTTTTTAAATACCTAAGCTGAGGGAATAATCAAACACTTTTCTCTCCCTCTCTCCTTTTCTCTCATACTGTCTGACTCTGTATCGCTGGAAAGTTTGAATCATTCTAGTGAATCGATTAATCCTGAAAGAATCTCTTTGTGCTGTATGATTCATTCTACTGATTTGGTATATTCTAAATCCTCTCTTTCTCTCATACACAGCATTGAAAAGTCCAATTAATTTTAGTGAATCGGTTCATTCAGCCGTTTCGGTACTGTAAATTAATCATTTTTTTTAGAAAAAGGTTTTCCGTGTAAATTAGGGTGTATTTGTTGTATTTTCGAGTTAGCAAAAAAAAAAAACGAACAATTATGAAATATATAATTGGATTCTTATGTTTAAAAACTCACTGCCCCTTGGATTAACCTTTTTTTTTTTTTTTTTTTTAGAAATTGAAAAAAGTTTCAGAGGTCACTGTTATAATTTCTCTATTCATAATAATTAAAGAACTCTGAGAAAAATCCTCTCACAAACAAAATACTCTACTTCAAACAGGTTTGCTGCTCCTCATTTTTAAAAATCTTTCCTCTCCCGCGTGGCCATCTGGAAGAGCCTCTGTTCGCCCGAGTGTGCTGTGATGTAATGACGGGTGAGAATTAAGGGGGCGTTTCCGTTATGGGCCTCTGTAATCGTTTGCCAGCACCAATTAGCGGGGCAATCGGACCTCCCTGCATTTTTGTTTGTGTAACTGCTTGCCACAGTTGCCTAGTGAAAGTGATATACAATGTCTCAACGAATACGATCTGACCAAATAAAACCACAGCGTGCGCTTAACTAGCAAAAGAAAACAAAGAGCTTATTCTGCCACTAACAGGCTGTGAAATTGCTACTGCATTTATCACAAATCGGTATGATGTTGCACGTTTAAAGCAAAAATTGATGTGGCCTTTGAATGGCATCATCATTAAACTTGCTGAAGTATTATTGGATTACAAAGTGGATTGTTACCCAGCCTACTACTTCATCTGCTGTGATGTTTAATGATTTGAAAAGCCAAAATAGACAGTAAAATGCATCTTTATCTTAGCAATCAGCACATGCACACATGCCAATAGCAAAAACAAAGTTGTAAGACAACATTACTGTTTTAGACTTAGTCACAATACAAGTTGCTTCTGGAGGTCATGAGCCTCTTAAGGTGTTGAATCTTGGGACAACTCAAAGCAAAATAAAGATTTGATACCAGGGCCTGTACAATTGTTTAATTATCTAGTAAGTACTAATGTGCACAGACAGGCAGGTGTTCAAGTGAGGAAAAAAGGGCACCCCTCTCATAAATACGATAAAAAATACATAAAATGAAGTTAGTTACATAATAATCATGTTCTTTGTTGGAAATGGTAAAAGAGCAAAAAACAATGTTGTGCATTACTGACAGAAATTACTTTTTATTATTACTGTTATTATACTATTGCAAATAAGATGTATTTACACTGCAATTACAGTTGCAGGAATAATGTTATGAAATTAGAGTTTAAAATGTAAAATTTGGAATATAGAAATGGATTTTACCCTTTGGAGCGCGCTTTTTGCCGGGGGACCCCCCTGAAGCACGAATGGGCTAGTTTTGGACTAGTTTTGAGTAGGAATTGGGTGGGTTTTGTTGAGAGAACCTGGCAACCCTGACTCAGGGAGACGCAACTGTTTTGCTTTGTTCAGAACTATTTTTGTTTGTGAAATGGAGCAAAAACAGTCGAAACTGACATTACTGTTTATTTACATTACTTTAAAATTTTAAATTAATATAAACTTATTGTTCATTAAACTGATGTTTGAAAATGAAAATCTTAAAAGTAAATTTCTGACCTGTGCTGATATTCGGAAAAACAGCACTTTTGCTCGTGTGATATTGCTTAAATCACATGATATAAACATAAAAGACAAAATCTCATACAGAGAAAATTCATATCTTGAATTTTGGTGGCATTTTTGTTAATTTTGGTGCCATTTTCGACCCCGCACAATGCTATTTTATGCCAACACCAGACTAGCTTTTTTTGTTGTAAAGCTTAAAGGCACAATATATAATTTTTTGCTGCTAGAGGTTGCCTATTCAAAACAAAGTCATATGAGAGACAAGCGCGACACACGCTTCAAGAGCAGTGGAGCTTTTATTATGCCACAGTCACCACTTCCGCTTCTTCAGGTCAAGCGAATGTGAGGTAATTCAGTGCTGTTTTCTGTTCATAAATGTTTCCAAACAGTTGTTCCCTTGTCAAATGAAACATGTAATATATTAAAGCATCTTTGGTGTCTCCATGGTTTCTACAAAATAAAATCGGAAATCGAGGGTAACGCAGGTTTGATGTCATTGATATGCAACACATATCTTATTCTTGTGCACCAGTGATCTTATTCTTATTCTTGACGCATATCTTATTTCTCTGGATTTAAACTTTCTTGGAAACATCTGAGATAATGTAAGTACACAAGTCAACTAAGTATATTATAACACTGTTCTAGTGGTTTTTGGACATTTTAATCCTAAAATCTTACATATTGTGCCTTTAATGTAAGGCTCTATGTAGATATAGTAATAGTGGTTTACTTAGACACTATCGTTACATGACTATCACTAGTGAATGCTGCTCTGGGCTGCGTTTCCCGAAAGCATCGTTGGCGAACCATGGTCGTAAGTCCCATTGAACTCTAATGGTAACGACGGAACTTAAGTTCCGACCATAGTTCGCGTCGGGAAACACGCCCCTGCTTGATTTGCATAGTGGTTATGACGAGGGATGTAGAAAAGGGGCAGGGTCTCGTATGGACTTGCAGAATTAGATCTTAATGCAGTTTTTGGGCACACACTTAACTGAGAATTGATGCCTGGGGCCAATTAAAAAATATAAAAAAATAAAATATAAAATTTAAATGCTCTTATGACTTAGAAAAGGGCATTTATCTAGTCAGAGACCAAAAGGGAAGGTGCTTGAGCACTACTTGGGCTCTATCTGAGCACGTGGCTGATGTCCAGGTGCACATTTCTTTAGTGATAAATATCGCTAGTGCATTGTGCCAATGATAACAACATGTAATGGATAATAACACATAATAGCCAGAATATCTCTGGCCATTTCTCCTGTTTAGATTGCTGGAATTGGCCCAGGTTTTCCCGTAAGGAATCCGGCTGGTACCATTGCTACGTTCTACTCTCAGAGGGAAGCGGTCCAACAGTTCTCAGAAACGTAACTTGTTTCTCATGGCCTGTGTATCTTCATGTCACACTCTATTGACTCCTTGTAGGACCCCTGTGCTGTGTTATTAAACCTCTAGGAGGCTTACTGAATAAAAATGGCAGTGAATATTCAAGCCCTTACAGTAACCGTGACTTGACTGCTTGGGCGGGCAGCACTGGAAAACATTGGCCTATAAAAATTTCCAATTAAATCACTGGCTGACACATTAGTCGTGCTAATATTTCAGGGCTTCTGAGCAGTTTGTGAAAATAAACAAAATAGGTGGATGTGTCGGCATGTTCTGTTAAGGAGAGTATGTTTCTTTTTGGAATAAAATCACAGGAGAAATGTGCCAGGGTGAAACCCATCGCACCACGCTGACTTATTGCATCAGCGAATCATTGCGCGGCTTGTTAGTCATTTGATTTATCTCTGAGTTTTGCCTGTTTGTTTTCATAAATGCAACACACCCATTGAGTAATTTGTGATTAATTTGAAGCACTTTAATTTTTCTTTACATGTACAGTATTAAGAGTGTGAGAGCAGCTGTAAATCTCAGGGAACAGTCAACCTGCCAACGGAGCTGTTGCACTGTAACTTTGCAGCATGAGCGGCCTTAGGAAACTTCAGATGCTTAGGAAACTTAGGAAACTTCAGATGCTTTTCCAATTCAAATGAAAACATCCTGTCCAATTAAGACATCTAACATCAAGGAAAATAGAAATCTTGCAGGGTCCATACCCAAGATTTAACATGTCTAATTGGACTTTTACTGGTATTCCTGTAGCTTAACTAGTATAGCATGACGCTAACAAAGCCAAGGGCATGGAGTAGATTCCCACGGAGGGCTTGAGCAAGGTTGTGCACCATTCAGAATTGAATTGAGGATATTTTTGAGGTATAAAAATGGATGGGGAATCGTAATTAGAATGAGACTGATAATTCAAAGAAATTCTGAAATTAAAAACTGACATTTGTTATTAGAAAAGATGATCAAGACGAGCTTTAAATGTTGGCTTGATAAAGCCTTGTTTGAAAGATGATACTTTTATATATATAATACTTTTATATGAAACTGAAAACGCCAGTAGGTGGCGGCAAGACTAAATACGAGTCAAAGAATCATTAATTTACTCATTCATTCAAACCAGCTGATTCATTCATGAAAAAACAAAACAAAACGCATGTGTTTTGCTTTGTTCAGAACTATTTTTGTTCGTGAAATAGTGCAAAAACAGTCAAAGTTGAGCTTAATGAAAGGCTATTTGCCTAGTTAAGATGGCTCTATGCAGATACTGTAATAGTGGTTCATTACATTAACTTGCTGTTTTATTTCAATTCATTTTGCAGAATATGTTGTGGTACTGAGAAAACATACAGTTTGGATTAAAACTGTCTGCCAAATGCTTAAATGGTTTGCCAGGAATCAATTGTTTACACTTATTCATTTAGCAGATGCTTTAAGGTGTCCCCTGAATGTGTCTGTGAAGTTTCAGCTCAAAATACCCCATAGATTTTTTTAATTCATTTTTTAACTGCCTATTTTGGGGCATCATCATAAATGAGCTGATTCAGGGTGTGTGGCCCTTTAAATCTTGTGCTCCATGCCCCAAGAGCTCGCGTTTGCCTTAAACAACATAAAAAAAAGTTCAAACAGCTAATATAACCCTCAAAATGGATCTTTACAAAATGTTAGTTGTGCAGCATGTCTAATCGCGTAAGTACAGTGTTTATTTTGATGTTTACATTTGATTCTGAATGAGTTTGATAGTGCTTTGTGGCTAAAGCTAACATTACACACTGTTGGAGAGATTTATAAAGAATGAAGTTGTGTTTATGAATTATACAGACTGCAAGTGTTTAATAATGAAATAGCGACGGCTCTTGTCTCTGTGAATACAGTAAGAAACGATGGTAACTTTAACCACATTTAACAGTACATTAGCTAAATGCTAACAAAACATTTAGAAAGACAATTTACAAATATCCCTAAAAATATCATGAATCATGGATCATGTCAGTTATTATTGCTCCATCTGCCATTTTTCGCTGTTGTTCTTGCTTGCTTACCTAGTCTGTGCACAGATCCAGATATTAATACTGGCTGCCCTTGTCTAATGCCTTGAACATGAGCTGGCATATGCAAATATTGGGGTCGTACATATTAATGATCCTGACTGTTACGTAACAGTCGGCGTTATGTTGAGATTCGCCTGTTCTTCTGAGGTCTTTTAAACAAATGAGATTTATATAAGAAGGAGGAAACAATGGAGTTTGAGACTCACTGTATGTCATTTCCATGTACTGAACTCTTGTTATTCAACTATGCCAAAGTAAATTCAATTTTTTGAATCTAGGGCACCTTTAATTCAAAGCATGGATTTTATGAATTATAGTATAATTCTATTTACATGCATAAAGAAAAACTGAATAAGCAAATTTGCACATTCACAACTCCACCTAAATGTTTAGGGCATAAATGATTTTTTATATGACAAAACGTTGGCATTTTAGCATCTTGCATATTTGCATAAAATTACAATTGTTGCATTGCCAACAGTCTTGAAATAAAACTACTTGAATTGGAAATCTAAATTTCTGATTGGCAAGTACAATGTGTTTGAGACTGTGACTGTAATTCTCCCAATTTATGTATTTTGGCAGATTTTCAAGATACATATTTTATTTTTATACTGTATGCATTTCCAGGGAATTCAACCCGTGGCATTGTTGGCACCATATTATATCAAGATGAGCTGCAGGAACACTTTGTGATCCAGCATAAACATTATCCCAGTTTTTTCCATTCAACTTAAGTTTTGCTCTGATTTCTCACATTTTTAAAGACTGTTCTACTTTGTATTTACTGTATGCCATGAGTAAATGTTCCTTCAGTCATTCAGTAAACTTCAATAAAATATCTCATGTTGTCTCAGAGTTGAAAGCTGAAGACAAGTGGAATTGTTGGAATGGAAAAACTTCTAGATTGGAGCCGAGTGCAAATGATAAAGACATTTGTAGCAGCACTGGACACCAGACGCTGAAGAATTTGGCAGGACTGGATAGGCTTCCCCATGGAACATAAATCAGTTTGAAAGAGGGGGACCGCAATGTGAGCACTTCCCATCTTTTTGGCATTCCCTCTGTTTTTCGAGCCCATGTAAATCATCCTCAAGACAGGCCCGGGTTGCAGATGTGTGGCCCATCGGTTCCACCACAGCCGGAGTCTGGGGTCCAAATCCCAAATGATCCGTAAATAGGAATCTCCCTCGGATCACGCAGTGATGTGGCATGGGACGGAGGGATTGTGCTTTTCCACTGCAGGTGTCGTCACTCTGGTCTCATTGTCTCTCACCAGCTGAGATTTACAGCCCTTGAACGGCACTAAGAAGCCTCATTGACGCTGCGTTACTGGAATGCAGCTCCACGCTGAGGGAAGGCCTCCGTGATGAGCTTTACAAGGTGTACAGTTGATGTGGGTGATTTAAAGGCAATGAATGACTACAGTGGGCTTATCTCAGTGGTGTTAGTGGCACGTTTCAGTGTGAATACAGAAGGGATACAGGCGGTGAAAGTGATTTTACCAAGCACTACATGTTCCTGGATCAACATCTTTGTAAATCCTGGAACAACGTTTCAATCAACCAATCAGATTTGAGGGATAATTTTATGTAAAGTTTATGCTTACAACCAAGGTTAGGTGCTTCAACATCAGTGTTATTCACCTATCATTTCCTTCTGATTTTAAGGATAAGTTATGGGTAAGGTTAGGCTTAGGGATAGGGTTAGGACTATATTTTTGGACAGGAATGTTGTTCCAGGATCAACAAAATATGATGGTCCAGGAGCACGTGTTACTTGGCAAAATCACGGTGAACCGATGCAGGCCTATCAAGACTTGTTTTTGTCAATACTGGATATTTATCAACTAATAATGGATATTTAATTGAGGATGCTCATTTCACTAACTATTTTAATTGCAAATATTCAACATTTTCATTAACTTAATTTCAAAACCTGGTCTAAAAGTCGTCCATATTTGATACTGCACATTATAATATGTAGGGCTGCACAATGATTAATCGCGATTAATCATTTGCAAAATAAAAGTCTGTGTTTACATAATATATGTGTGTGTTCTGTGTATATATAAATACATGCACATACATGTATAAATGTAAAAAATATATACATGTATAAATAAATATACATATATACATTTTATATTACATATAAATATAAATATTTTATATATAAATATAATTTTTTTCTTAAATATATACATGTATGTGACCATAAGGGTCAATTTTCTGAATTGAGATCTGAAAGCTGAACAAATAAGCTTAACTATACTGTAGATGAATGTGTTGAATGGCAATTCAGTAAATTCCTCTTGTAAATTAAGAGGTTAGGGTTAGTTAGGCATTTTGATAGATATTTGCATAAAATTGCATTTTTTTCATTTGAGTGTTTAATAAAATTATATAAGCCATTTTTTGGTTATCATTCATAGCATGAAAATGTTTCCTTTTCAGTATCAGGTAGCATGTTGATATCAGTGTATCCCTATAGAATTCACAAAATGGCTCGTTTAAATATGCTTTACTTATGCTTTAAATTTTACTACGTTTAAATCCATTCCACCGGTTTTCTTCCAAAATCTGTGCAGAATATGCAGAAAAAGTGTCTCACTGCACAAGAATGTCTTAAAGGGGTCATATCATGTGGAATCAAATTTTCCTTGATCTGTTAAGATTTTTTATATTTTTAATAAATAAATAAAAAAAAGAGAGAGAGAGAGTTTAATGGAATTTGAAAACTTAAGAGTATGTTTTGAGTTCTGAAATTACATTAAGTGGAAAAAGTCTTTTATTGAGGCTATGATCTGCAAAAAAAAAAAAAAAAGTCTTATTCCAAACATAAGTGGAACTCTAAATGAAAAAAATGCCATGCTATGACCCCTTTAAGATCTTAGCCGTTTGTATTACAGTATGACAGTGATCTGTTTTTCACATTTAACATTTTTTTTAAGCATAACCCTAACCTTTACCACAGAACAATACTAGGAGATGTACATATCTATAAGCCAAACCCAAGTAAAGACAGCAGGCGAAGAATATGAAGGTGTTTCTAGAGCTACTAATTAAAAGTTTGCCTGAGGAACAGAGAGCAGTAGCCCGCTGTCAGTCAGACTCAATTATAGAAGCTCCAAGAAAATGAGATGAAACTCTGGAGGATGGAGGTGTATTTTCTGTAGACGCCACAGCGAGCTGAACCTCAACCAATCTGCCACCCGCTCTAGCTGCAGTTACCCCACCGCGGACAAGACGCAGAGTAGCAGAGCTGTAAATTACAAACTCCAGGAGACCATTCATCCTAACTGTGGTTTTGTTGCTGGCGTGTCGTACATAACACCACAAACTCCTCCTGACATATGTTGAATTGTTTGAGTTAAATATCCTCTATACGCAGTACCAGCACTTCTATATTTTAATCAGAAAAAAATATTTAATCAAAAATCCTAAGTCTGATCACTTCCAAAAGCCACATGTTTTCAAGCTGCACCATTCTTTGTTATAATATGAAATGACAACTGTGTAAAGAAAGCCTATGGCGCACTGTGACACATGCAGTACACTTTATAATGAAACACACTTGTAGCTAGGTGGCTTCCAGCAACAGGGTGGGAAAGGAAGAGGGAAAGAACTTCCTGCTATGAGCCAGAAGTGTGTTGTCCCAGGAAACACACTGAAGCCAATTACATCCTGAGCAAGAGAGCACACACAATGCTCTGACCTGCGCAACTGTTTGTCTGGTAACCCTTGGCAACACCAACATGCAATATGTCATCGCTCTCTGAGCGGCTTTCCGCATCTGTCAACACAATGTGGCGCATCAGCTCCGCCGAATATTTGAAGTATTTGCAACACTGATGAGTTGTACATTCACAAAACATTTACATATCAGGTCTGTTTTGCACTGTATGCTTAAGTGGCACATCTTTATTTCAGCACGCACATTATCAAGGTGCAGTATTTACACTGGAAGTAGTTGTATGTATGTTTGTGGGCTGGACATGCATTCAAGTTTTGGGTATTTATAGTGTATGAGAGTGTGCTACGGAAATGGCCAGTGTTTTAGCTCAGACCCTTGACTCTACCGAGCAGCTGCTGAGTGATCTTGACGTTTGTGTTTTGTTGTGTTGAACACAATTCACTCTGTTTTCCATTAGAGAGTGTAGAGGGCAAATGACATATCTCAACAGAGTTATCCTGCGGAAATAGAGCTCGCTATCTGGACAAATATACCAGTAATAGGGCTCAAGTCTTTGGCGTGATTTGAAATGTCTCCAGCTAAAAGCTTCGCTTACACAGGAAGGATTCACCAGTTTCCAAAAAATATGTTTTTCTGTATTCATTTACTGAATAGAAAAACATTTTCCACACTGAAAGCGGAATGCTGACGTGAAGTGATGAAATCACAGCCGGTGAGAAAATATTTGATGTCATGATGGGATGGAGTGAGGTTTTTATCCATTGAGATTTCAGTATGTGCGGAATGCCAGTAAAATAAGGAAATAAAACTTTATTTCAGTGGTCCACTTTAGACATTCTACTAACTGTAAGTTGCTTTTCAACTACATGTCAGCTAACTCTCATTAGAGTATTAGTAAACTGCTACTTAATATCTGCTAACACTTTATTTTGATGCTCCCCAACAGGCACTCTACTGACAATAAGTAACTTTGCAACTTATTCCACTACTAAAACAGTCTACTAATACTTTAATAAGAGTTATTTGACATGTACTGTAGTTGTAAAGTTACTTATAGTAGAGTGTCTAAAGTGGACCATTGAAATAAAGCATAACCAATTATAAAAGGCAGCGGATATTTGCACTAAGTGCAAATGGCAATAGATTCTATTTACACTAAGTGTAAATAAAATATTTTTTTAGTGATAGATGCTATTTACACCGTGTAAGTATGAGTTCTTTGCAATACGAGTAAATAGTAACTATCTATACTTTATATTGGCAGATACTATTTGCACCTCAGTATTTTTGTACATTAACAGGATGCAATAATATCATAGAATGACAGAATTTTCCTTTTTGGGTGAACTGACCCTTTAAATGGATGCTGCCTTATTGGAAGAATAAAAACCCTCCCTACACCTTCCCCTAAACCTACCCAATACACACTTTTAAAGGTGCCGTAGAATGTCTTTTTAAAAGATGTAATATAAGTCTAAGGTGTCCCCTGAATGTGTCTGTGAAGTTTCAACTCAAAATACCCCATAGAATTTTTTTATTAATTTTGTTCATAACTGCCTATTTTGGGGCATCATTAAATATGCGCCGATTTAGGGCTGTGGCCCCTTTAAATTCTCACACTCCCCAACCACGGAGCTCATTGCCTTAAACAGTGCATAAACAAAGTTCACACAGCTAATATAACCCTCAAAATGGATCGTTACAAAGTATTCGTCATGCAGCATGTCTAATCGCGTAAGTATGGTGTTTATTTGGATGTTTACATTTGATTCTGAATGAGTTTGATAATGCTAAAGCTAACATTACACACTGTTGGAGAGATTTATAAAGAATGAAGTTGTGTTTATGAATTATACAGACTGCAAGTGTTTAATAATGAAAATAGCGACGGCTCTTGTCTCCGTGAATACAGTAAGAAACAATGGTAACTTTAACCACATTTAACAGTACATTAGCAACATGCTAACAAAACATTTAGAAAGACAATTTACAAATATCACTAAAAATATCATGATATCATGGATCATGTCAGTTATTATTGCTCCATCTGCCATTTTTCACTATTTATCTTGCTGGCTTACCTAGTCTGATGATTCAGCTGTGCACAGATACAGACGTTAATACTGGCTGCCCTTGTGTAATGCCTTGAACATGGGCTGGCATATGCAAATATTGGGGTCGTACATATTAATGATCCCGACTGTTACGTAACAGTCAAGTTATTTCCACTTTTAGAACATTATTTTCATTTTTATTGAAAATAAATGCGCGCTCGGCAAAAGGCGGATTCAAACCCTCGTTGATCGCGTTAAAAGCCAGGTTTGCGAGGCATGCTCATGACTGCTGCAACACTGAAAACACTGAATTCCCTGTGTCTTTTTTTAACTTCACTGGCCTAACCAGACATTGGTGGGCAGTGCTAGTGTAAATAGCATTTGCCAACAAGGGACGTTATTTGCACTTAGTAAATAGACACTCTGAATATGAAAACCTAAATCTTTTTAGATTTTTTACATCTTTTGCCATTTGAAACAACTTTTCTCCAGATGTAACCCAAGGCTGATGGATAAAATCAACAATAATCTAATGACCATTGAACCTATAGTATCTGCATTTACCATCCGTATGTGATGTATCTCAGAAAGAAGCACAATTTTCTTGAAATATATAACATAAGGAATTTAAATGCATAGCAAATGTTTCATTTCACTTTATTAGCTGCATAACATCTAAGCCGCAAATACACAGCAATGATCCTAAACTTGTTTTACAGACAGAAATCTGATCTTCTAAGATGGTAAAACATGCAGAATAGTAATTGTGGCTTGAAATTGCCTCTGCTTTCTGACAGTATGTGGGCCACCCAGCGGGAGAGCGCGACTCTGCCTGAATCATCTCTCAGCAGCCAATGACAGAAGATCTTCATCCATCATTTCCTCCCCATTGGCAGCCATTCTGCAGATGTAGTCATGATTGGACTGCATTCATTTCTGCGTTCACTGCAAATGCGGCCTTTGATGTTTGTTGGTGGGGTGAACTTGTACTGAAGGTAACAGCAGTGTTGGGGAGGCTAGTCTGAAAGTGTTAGCTAGGCTACAAATGTTAGCTGTCCTAGCAGATCTGAAAGGAATTTGGGGTAATTGGCTAGACAAATACCATAAAGTGCGTATTAGTAAAGGAATCTGATCATCTGTGTGTTTCTAACCCTGGCTTGGTCATGTGGCGGTACAAAAGGCTTTTTGGCGACGTGTCCATTGTGTTAAGTCATGAAGCATGAATTGTGTTTGTGTGTGCCAGTATGTGTAATCCAAAAACGTGTGTCTGTGTGTGTGAGAGAGAGAGCAAGCACAAAATGTGTCCATTTACTCTAGCATTCATTATTCCACCTTTTCTATGTCTAGCTCAGGGTGGTCCTGCTTTTAGCCAGAGCGCTATCACAGATGCAGGCCAAAAAGATTCAAACCTGCACAGCAAACCAATAGAAACACACATCTCACCATACAAAACTATGTAGGACCCTTTAACCCCAAAATACATGTTTACTTCTGAGCTGCTGTTGTGGTTGCCCACTGAAAGAATGTTAGCACTGTCAACATACTGTGTCACCAGTTTTGCAAACAATACTTAGACATATGGTGTGTTTAAATACTTAAATGATGCTTTTTCCGGGACATATGTACATGTGGCATGGCAATACCATGGTATTCTTTGACTTTCATAGAGTAGCATGAAAATATCATGATTTATAGTAATGAGTTAATGGCCGATATTATTATGAGGATGGCTGATGACAGATATATTACTTTAAATAAATGATCCAATTTAATAAATAATAAATTACTATTAAAATGTTTATTTTCCTGTTCATTAGCCTATGGTTACTGGCTTCTCAAAATACCAAAATGGTCAAATATGGGCTGATTTATTTGCCTGGCCTATACAGTATATCCATGTCATTCATTCAGTATCGTAGTGAAATGGTATTACCATTTGATATCCATACTGTACTACAGTACTATGCTGCAACAGAACCATTTTATTCGATTTCAGTATTTCACAGATGATGTTTCATTTTCCCAAAACAAGTGTATTTCAAGAGTGACATCATCACAGAACCTGAAAACTGCCGGAAAGCTCTGGCAAGAGTTTCCACCCCTGGGATGAAACGCCGGCACAGACATCCAAAAAGAGATTCAAATAATACCCAAAAGGCCGATCGCAAATATACACTGACTGACAGGGGATTCAAAACATAAATATTAGTGGGGAAACAAGCAGAAGGCCAAAGCAAGCAGACCCTTCCACCAGAAAATGGACCACCTCTCCTAACCAGCCTCTAAACCCAGGATATATCGTGTTTTCTCTGAACTCCCATAAAGCCAAACAAAGCCTTTTGGCTCATAAGTCATGTGTGTTTTGAATTATGAGCTCAACAAAACAAAATCCCTAAAACATGGAGCTCTTTGCCCAGAGGACTGCCGATACACAGGGGTTTGGATTTTGAAATCCCAAAATACATCCCTTTTGTGTTTTCTTTGTCTTGTTCTGTTTTATTTTTTTTATTTTTTCCTTCACCGCAAGAGCACAAGCCTGCGACCCTACAGTTTTGGTTTGTCAAACAATGCTTGTGGTTTAGTGGATGTTTTTTTTAAAAAGACTATAAATAAATGAAATGTACTGTATTATTAAAGGCTTGTTCTGTAGAAGACAAAAATAGCATAAAAAGTCAATAGCAAGTAAGTTTTATAATAATTTTGAAATTATATTATATCAAATAATAAATTTGTTATGTTAATTAGACAAACTTTCTAATTAGGAAACATTTTTGCTCATACTTGTGAGCAAACCCATATCTCTAAGTGTTAAACTACTGTGCATAACTTGTGTCGAGGAGAGATGTGGCACAACTAACTTGGTGGATAAAGTGGGCATAAATCCCATAGACTTGCACTGAAGGAGATACCTTGGAGTAGAAAGCCTGAAAACCCTAGCAACCACATAGCAACGAGCTAACAACCATTTAGAACACTTTGCACCATACACAACAACCTAGTGTAGAGCAGTGTTAATTTTGACAGCAAATTTTTATTTAGTTTTAGTCATAGTCTTTTGACTAAATTGCCATTTAGTTTAGTCATATTTTAGTCATCGGAAATTGTTTAAGTTTTAGTCTAGTTTTAGTCGACTAAATATCATAAGATTATAGTCGATTAAATCTACAGTTGATTTAGTCGACTAAAATCTAATTTAGTTAAATTATAAACAATACACAGATCCTATACACTGATGTAAGTACATCTGATATTCCCCAAACTGACACACTTATCATTGAGATACTATTATAGTTTTCGTTTAAAATGTTTTATTAGATTTGATTTTTTGTTTTTCTGCTTTCATTGTAATTTTAGTTCAAACTTTTTTATTTTTAAATGTCTATAAGTTTTTAATTCTGTTTATTTTAATACCTCAGGTTTAGCTAAAGCTTAGAAACTAGATGAAATAAAATAAGTTTACATTTTTATATACAGTAAAGTTTGGAACCACTAAGATTTTTAATGTTTAAGAAGTTCCGTCTGCTCACCAAGGCTACATTTATTTAATTAAAAATACAGTAAAAAACAGTAATATTGTGAAATATTATTACAATTTAAAATAACTGTTTTCTATTTGAATATATTTCACAAAGTAATTTATTCCAGTGATGCAAAGCTGAATTTTCAGCATCATTACTCCAGTCTTCAGTGTCACATGATCCTTCAGAAATCATTCTAATATGCTTTTTCACATCCACACAAGAACAGAATGCCGCTGACTGACGACCGTTTCATAACGTCTCTCCTCCAAAGTCCGATCACAAAGGTTGAATGTTCTCTGAAGCTGCACTCGCGCAGACCTCTAATGCAAAGAACATATCTTGCCCGGTTTCTCAGGACAGGGAACTGGGGACTGTGTGAACGCCACCACTGCAGAAAGTTTTGTTCACTTCAAGCTCAAGCACAGATGCGCTGATGTCAAAGCATCTCGGGAGTGACCATGTTATTGTCAGACCGCCCGCGCCCTCCTAAAGTACACTATAGTTACCGACCGCAATCCGCCTTTCATTCAAAATTTAATCCCGCACAGCAAGAAATCTTATCAGGTCCCGCGGGAATGCAGACCTCTAACCCAGTGTAACCCCTCCTGTTCAAACCGCCCGCTCTAAGTGGGACTCAAACCCGGGTCCGCTGGCATGGGAGTTGGGTACTCTAACAAGGAGTCTGCATAATTTGCTAGAGCGCCTCTTGAGATCAGGGGAGTGAGGTTTACAAGCACAGCTCTCATCCGTTACACTAGCATTATTGCATATTTATTTATTTATTCATATAAATAAATAGTCCAGTTGTCTTTTCAAGAAGTAGCAATGGCAAATCTTAATACACTACAGATTTTGTGCTTTTTGTCTTGATACAAATGTCCCACAATCATCTTGAGATTTGAATCGATTTGTCCTGAGTGAGCCATCGAGTCACCTGACTACAGGGTCCCGCAGGGGTATCAGCAGATGTGTGAGTTTCCATGCAGTCGGGGTCAGAAGCAGCTCTAAAGGACTGACCAGCAGCCCACCTGCTTCCGATTAGCAGCTCAAAGTCACTACTGCTCTCTCTCTCTTTCCCCTTTTTTCTATCACTGCATGTTTTCATTTTTGTGGCTTCATTTTCTTTTCGTTTTGGAAAAAGGATCACACAGAGGTAGTTTTATGAGATTTGAACCATTTCATTTCCTGTTTTTGACAAATAACCGTTGATATTCTTGAGGCACATCGGTAGCACATGGTCCTAACCAATTTGTCCATCCACAAACTGCTGCGCGGCAAGACGAAATCAGTGCCAATCAGAAGATATTTGATTGTGTGTATAGTTATGAGTAGCAGGATTATGGATCAATCAGATTTCATAGTATGTGGGGCTGTACTCTTTTACATTTAGGCATTCGGCAGACACTTTTATCCAAAGCGACTCAGGCCCTGTCCACACGATCGCGGGTATTTTCAAAACCGCAGCTTTTTCTATGCGGTTTGGCCATTCATTCAAACGCGGTATCCGGTTACTGAAACCAAACTTTTTTGAAAACTCTGGCCAGGGTCAAGATTTTTAGAAACTCCAGTCGTAGCAGAAATATTGCTGCTAATAACTGTGCTAACAGGGCTTATAATATACAGATACATGCACAGTTCTCCCATTATATACTACGCAGGTCGCTGTTTGTGACAATGTTTTTTTTTTTTTTTTTTACTTTACATCTCATTGTATTGTTCTGGTTTATGGAATGAATAATAATAATAATAATAGTAATAAACTGCTTAATAAAATGATAATGTTGTTAGCTTACCGGAACCGGTAATAAACTTTTTTCCAGGCTTCTGATTGGCCAACATGGCTTTATTGCGTGTTTTTGCGTTTTCATGTGGATGGAGATTTTTTTAAAGCCGTGCTTGTGTGGACGCAATTTTTTTTTAAAACAGAGGAAAAAATCTGTTTAATCTGCCTCATGGGATAGTTAAGTGATCATCAAATGTGCACTTTAGCATCTCGGCAGAAGTAGTATATACTTTTGTCCATATTTATCCCAACTTGGGTTATTTTTAACTAGGGCTGGGCGATATGGCAAAAAAATAAAATCTCGATTTTTCAGAACGATTGACCGATTCACGATTTTCGATTTCTTTTTTTTTAACATTCTCTTTATTAACAATCTGGTTAAAAAAAGTTCAGTGCACCACACCTGAAGTGATCAAAATGGTGTAAATGTAAAACAATTTGTTAAATATCTTTGCAGAAATATGTCTGAAATATGAAGACAAATGTTGTACAAACTTATCTTAAACACATTCTACTCAGAAATAATATAAGAAAATGCTAAATATTTCTTAGCCAAAATAGCAATAAACAACACCAGTAAGGCTATTATTGACAGCAAATGTTTTGTAAAAACAGAAAACTACAGCAGCTTTCATAATGGTGACATATTTTGCTGTCACCATCATGCAAACACGAAATATCAAACAGGTTTGCATTTCATTGCGCTATTTGTCCTATTGTTTTTGTGTTTGGCGGACATGTTTAGGTGTTGCACTTTTGTTTCGCGTCTTTTGCAGCGTCTCGTCTATCAAACGGTGGAAAAACACGGTGGAAAAAAAGCTCAACTTGCGTTTAATAACTTTGCCTTTTCCCTCATTCCACTACCTGCGTCTCATTTTTATAACGCAAAAAAAGGATTTCTGAATGAACAGCCGCTTAAGAACACTGATGTGTTCTACGTTCATAGAGCGTCACATGAGAGCGGTTAATCAGGCGCGCCGGCGCCATCATGAGGTCGGATTATTTTCATTGCTGTCAACATGTCTAATTGAACGCTTGCTAACATTGTTATTCAAAATCGCGCTTTCTCGATTCCAAAAATAATAAAATCGAGGCAAAACAAAAATTCGAATTAATCGAAAAAATCGGGGAAAAAAAACATTTTTTTTTTTTGACTGTATATATTCGAACATAATACTCTGTTGGCATACTGTTTTCGCTTACTATATAGTAGGAAAGCATTGGATTTCAGTTTTTTTTTTTTTTCTGGGAATCGAACCTGGCATTGTCTGAGCTATTGCTTAGTGTGACACTGCAGCATTGGACCAAGTAACTGATCTAAAAGCATTTAAAAAATATTAGTTAATAAAAGGTCTAAGCTGCTAAAATTAAAATTGTTCCTGAAAACACACATGAGGAACTGAGAGTGTAGCAGTCATTGTTTTGTGCAGGGGGACCCGGGAGGTTTTATGACATCACCCTTTTGCACAATTCTTTCATCAGACTTATGGTCCGGCAACACCACTGAGAAACCCACAGATGGTCCACAGACCTCGAGCAGCTCTTCATGGTAGCCCAGAAATCTGCTCACGGTTCCTGTTAGTCTGCTCACATCACAGCAGGCCAAAAACACTACGACCCGGAGGACCACAGTGGAACAATACAGAGAGATCCAACGGCACGACAATTCCAGCCGTCTGCTCTGTGTCTGGCTTAATTAGCTTCCACCCACAGGTTAACTTGCTTATGTGAACGTTTAGTCAACGACAAAGTTTTGTAAAACTGCATTTTAGTGCAATTCCTGTTAGAAGTTGGAGCATAAATCTGGAGCGCAGAATACCTAGTGTCTATTTTTAAGTCTTTGACTGAACTTTGTGTTGGACGAGGGATTGAGCTAATTTGGTCTTTATTTAATCACAGCACATTGAAAACCTCCTGCCTGCTGAAGGCATATTTATGCACAATAAAAAAATGTACTTTTTGAAAGTACAGATAAGCAGAATTCTCATCTAGTGTCCAAGTCTACAAATGTTTTAAGTGAAATCTTATGTGAAAGGTTCAGTCTTAGGAATGCTGTGAGTTGTCAAGGAAAGTTTCGGCTTTTATGAAAGGAGATTTTATCACTATTGCCCTTGAAAGTTTAAATACTGTCGCTCTAAACGTTAATATGTGCTGCATTGAGGGATATATTAAATTCAATGGCACATTTAGTTCTTTTAACCACACAAAAAAATGTTCTTGAGTGGTTTTGTGTCAAAAACATGTTCATGTACAGTAAGTGATGATCTTTCTGAGAGATCTTGTGCAGATTAATATTTCAAAATATTTTCTTGAGGATAAGATTTTGTTATATCACTACTCATATACGCATACCAAGCAATCAGTAGCTCCGAAAGAACTCTTAATCTTTAAGATCTTAATGTTCAAAACAGTTTATGGAAGGTAAAATGTGTCAAAACACTTTTTATGCACTTGATTTTTGAGGAGGTGTCAGCATCAAAAAAATACTTTGCTTTTTAACTATTTTGGTAACAGAATGTTTATCTGAAACAAATGATCTTGATTAGATTGACTGAATGTACATATGTAAATGAATGATTTCTGTTACAGTATTTTAGAGCTTTTTTAATAATTATTGGATGATTTTTTTTTTTTATTTTTTTTTTGGGAAGTTGCATTTAAAATTGTCTTAAAAATCTCAGCGCACACGTTTGAATGATGGTTCTGATTGTGAAATCCAAAAACTAATTTTAAACGCTTTTTGTGTGATGATAATTGACAAGTATCTCCTATCAAATAATTGATAGAATTTATTGACAAATAACAGTGACATTGGTATTTTAATTCTATTGTATTCTGTATTCTTAAAGTAGTGAATTTGATTGATATTTGTTTTAGTAGTGTCTGCAAATGAACTAAAGTGAGATCTTTAAAGTTGTATCTAAAGGGTTTTATCATGCAAAAATGCAAAATACAATATATAACTATAAAATAAATACATTTAACTGTACAACAAGACCTGTTTTTTCTCTGTCTGGTATGTCATGATAATGGCTTTTTGCTCTGCATGTTTTTGTCAAGAATTGTATAGAACATACATCAATGCCGGAAACATCTATCTAGATAAAATTCCTATCATCCTGTGAATGCTACACCTAATTTCCCACAAATACCTGCCTTGCCCACCTCATTCTACTGAGTAGAATGGAAAGAATCCGGATGGAAAGACGTACTCTTAATTATGAAGCATTTGATCAAAGCCAGTAAATTCGTACCAGATGTAACAATCTCTTTGAAACTGTTTGAGACAAAACTTTCTTCTTTTTTTTTTTTGTGCGTGTGTGATTCTGTCACAGATCTCATTTACAGCTTCATCATTTTCAGCTCTACATTGTCGCGTGCAAAAGCGCACTGTGAGAAACCAGCTTCTGTCAGTCATCTGTCATATCATGATGGTGCCCTCATTCTCCATTCATGGGAACAAACTTTTATTTATAACCACAGGCCTACTGACACACATTAATCTGCTGCGCAACAATGTTCGCATATGCGTGACGGCCATCTGTCAGGAGTGTTTAATATCTATTCACACATTTTTAATTTGCTTTTTGACTTTGCCAAGTGACAACAACCTCATCAGATAGAGCCCTTGCTGACAACTTGATGCTTTTGTTATGGAGTCGTGCTTAACACGGCATGGATGGAACAGAGGAAATCTTTTTACGGCAGTAAATGTGACAGACCGAAAAAACAGCAACTTATCATGAAATTTAAACTCAGAGATGTTGATAAAACACCTGCAGGAGCCCTTATTATTTTAATATTGAAAAATGAGAAGAATTATTCAGCCTGTCCAAGTTCTTTCACAATAATGCTCATAGATATTATTTTTTTCCTTTAACTGGGGAAACTAACATTTCATCTGGAAACAAGCAGTTTACTTTCAACTTGCCAAAACAAACAACAAAACTGATGTAATCTTTCCTTCAATCTGATAATGACACCTGCCTTGCAATAACACGACAAGCCTTTTCTCTCCCTCCAGAATGTTTCCTTCCACAGAATGGATGTTGAAAGGCACTTCCAAACTCAGTTACACCCACCCATTGAACTCAATATAACAGACTCCATCTGTAGGACATGTGAAAGACTTCAAGATAAATTTGTATGAAAAAATGTTTGAAAATCAGATGATTTTCATGTAACTAAATGCAAGGAAATCTAATCAAACTATTACTGTTATAAGAGCAAACATTAGGCCTATCTAGAATCATAAAATAGGCTTCATGTGAAGACATGGACACATTATAGTCAGGTGAAATTATGTTTCGGGTTAAATTTAGTTACTTTTTTTTAAAGTATTCCTAACGTAAAATGTGTGAAGAAAAGGCCTATCCTTCTTACAACCAAAGCTGCAATCTACATTGATATTTTAAATTAGAATGAACGCAGTTTATTCGGTGCACTGATAACAACCTCTTTGAGTAAACCATGTGTGCATTGAAATTTCATTCTTCATTATTCATACACTGTAAAAAATATTATCATGATTTGTTTTCACAACATTATTTCTTTTGTCAGATCAACTTCAATAATTAACGTGCTTCAGATAACATAATATTTTGAGTTTCTGATGAGTAAATCAATCGCCTTCATTGTATTAACTCAAATTTTTAATTTCGATGAACTCAAAAATTTTAAGGAAAACTTACTTTAACTTAAGTTAAACCAACAATTCTTTTTTACAGTGTACGTTTGTAAGATTTGCTGATAGGAAAATAAAATATATTAAATGATTACATGAAAAACCGAGCTCCTAAACTCTGCTGGGTTAAAAACAACCCAAGATGGTTTGAAAATGGACAAACCCAGTGCTTGGGTTGTTTTGACCCATCAGTTGGGCTAAATGTTTGCCCAACCTGCTGGGTAGTTTTATTTAACTCAACTATTGTTTAAAAATTACTGTATTGCTTAAAATTAACCCAAAATATGTTGGGAATTAACATTTATTAACATGTTTAATAATAAGTTTAATGAATAATACTAAATTGTTTATTAATAAATGTTATTTTTTTAATTATTACTGTTGCCTCTAAGAATTATTTGTCTCATTTTTATAACTGTCCAGCACGTTGGGTTTGTCTATTTTCAACCCAGCATTTTTTAGAGTTTAGTCAAATTAAAGAAGACGAATCTGATGCTGTATGCAGATTTGCATTAACTGGTATTCCTTTTGGAACTAAGTTAATGAATTCATCAAGAAAAAAAAATGAATGAAACCAACGACTGACAATTAATTCAAACAAACCGTGTACGATCTGCCTAAAAAGTATGTTCTTTGTGCTTTAATTAGATTACATTATGCATTTTTTTTTACCTCCTCGTCTTTTAAACAATTTGTGAAGTCCAAATATCTGAGGCCACTCATGAAATGGCCTTTTTCTAATTTAATACACTTCTTCCCTCAAAAACTACACCAGCATTACAATTTGAGTGACAACTGTTTTCAAAATCCAAGAAAGCCGTTTATTTCCAGGTTTGAATTCATTTTATGTGTGTTCTCAGACTTTTAGACCGACTTTTGGGGAAATACTTAAAGCAAAAAGCATGTTTTCATATTTGAATATACCATCATTATAACATTTCTTAATGAAACCATCGGCACTTAATGATAATAATAAACGACTCACCGACACATTCGTTCGCCTCTCTGGCCGTCGCGCGTTGCCACGGCCGGTCGTAGTGGAACGGCTTACACCTGTCACACTCCGGTCCCGCCGTGTTGTGCTTGCACTCACACACTAGGTTCCCTTCACGGTCCTTTACGCACTTTGACGCGTGCCCGTTACACTTACACCGACCGCCGACCTGCAGGTCAGACACCGCGTAAAAATACGAGTCCCTGGCGAGCTCCGAGTCATCCTCGTTCTCGTCCCCGAACGTGTGCAGCCGGTTGAAGGTCACTTTAATATCGGTGGCCGTGACCCAGTCCTGCAGGACGGGAGAGTTGTCGAAGTCATGCGCGGAAGGTCTGCCATCCAGCGTGCTGAAGGCGATGAGCCCACCTGTTAACGGCTGCATGTCCGTGTGAGAGTCCGTGCAGATCGCTTCCTGCTCGTTCTGCTTGGTGATCGCAGCTTTGCTCGGCTTGTTGTACATTTTCTTGCACTGGGTCGAGTAGAACTGAAAGGGCACCCAGGTTTTCCCATAATCCATGGACTTGAAGATGGCCATGGATTCAGGACGAGGAGAGCAGAACTGGAGGCTCACATAGGTCACCTCGAACTTCTTCCCCAGGGACAGCGTCAGAGTCACATTCTGGGGGTACTGCACGTAGTTCTCCGACTGCCAACAGGTGAGGTTGTGAGGGTTGTTGAGGTCTGTCAGATACGCAGGTGGATGGGTCTTCTTGGGGTCCGTGGCGTCGCAGATGTTGCAGTCCCTCGATCTTTCCTCGCCCTTCTCGGTCACCACGCAGTACCGCGACGCCGGAGTGCCGCAGGTGCTGGAGACGCGCACGTCCTTTCCGAACGCGGAGTTCACAAAGTCGGGGATGCAGCGTCTGGGGTTGCCGTTCTCGTCGTAACACGGGTCCGGAGGGGAGGACTGAGCCGCGAACATACTCATTCCGTATCCACCACGAGCACCAGCCACCATCGCGGTGATGGACACCATGGAGACGCACGTTACCAAAATCTTTATCATTGCAACCCCTGGTCCTCAGTGTCCCTGAAACTGCACTGAACAGAAAAGAATCGTTTTGCATTTAAAAAAAAAGGACTAGTTTTGCAATGCAATATGCAATCTAGCATGGAGTTTCCTACATACTAAGTGTGTGAAAGATTTGTGCGTAATTATAGGCGACTTTTCTTAAAGACAAATCCACAAAGTGCACTATACCTCAGAGAGACTGCTTTACTCGGGTGGAGAAGTATGGCAAACCCGTCTAAAAAAGAAATTATAGGGTACTCTCCCTTTCTTTTCTCTCTCCCGGATGTGTTGTAATCTCTTTCCCACTTTCAACCAATATGAAACAGAAAACCTGCTATTACTTTCCAAGTCTCTCTTTCTTCTTCTGCCTAACTCATTCACACCTCTGCCTCTCTGTGACTGAGTGTCGCAGCTCAGCCCTTCTCTCTTTCTGCTGCTCTGCCTGTATTCAATAGGAAGGGGGTTCAGTCATTTACCATTCTCTCTGTGCGCCTGCATGAGTAAAGCACTTTATTGCCCTGTGTGCAAGCACAATGGATTTCTTATGCACGTTTATCTAGTTGCATTTTTAGTTATTTATAATTATAGGAGAACTTTTGACTGCACTTTATATCTTGGAAATTTAAACTTAAAACCGTTTTATTTGTGCGCGATGACAGCAGTTTTGGGGAGAGAATTTTTTTTTTTTTTTTTTTTTTTTTTTTTTTGGTACAATACAAATTGAAAACACGGATATGTGAAATTATGAAATATGAAAAAAAAAATTATTAAGAAGTCAGTGTCAAAATAGAGAAATTCTGGCAAATATCAACACCTAAAATTATGAAAAAGTGTAAAGTGACAAAATAAAACGTTTATTTTCATTACAACTAAATGGAAAAATAATTAATTTTAATTTAATAGAACGAACACTAAAACAGCAGACAGTATACAGTGCAATACATCTAAAGCACACTGGACATTGCATGCAAATTACAACGTTATAGCTACACATTTGCAAAGTTGTACATTGCATATTATAAACCATAACCCTTTTTTACAGGATTCTCCGTTTAATCTGTGAAAAGTGAAATAAATAGCACATGCACATCATAAATGTACATTAAATTCCGCACGCAGTTGTGATTACGCAACCCTTGGCCACCCACCGTGCCCCGTACACGCTTGTTGATTCACAGTTCCTCACAATAAAGAAACAGCGACACCGTGTGGTAGAGTGGAGAATTGTCCGAGAATAGTCAGAAGCGATTCGCCAGAGGTCTCTCTTCACTTACTCTCTTTGCTTACCTTTTTTAAAATATATATTAAGATAGACTTGATTGGTTTGAGTACCGTTTTGTCAAGCAAAAAATATTTTTTGACGTGGGGCAATTCTTAATAGACGTTTCACTCATTTTCTTCACTTCTGCAGTAGACTTGCATTTACTAATTTTCCAAAGTTATCTTGAATGTTGAATTGTCAGTACAATTGGAAGTTTTGAGAGAACATCACATAAGTTGACATTTCATGTTGAATTATAGTCTAAATTGTATTAACACCTATCATAAACACTATACTATTGTAGATAAAACAACAAACATTTTAAGGGGTTTGATCTCCTTATAGTTGTCCAAATATATTGTGATTGACCTTGCTTTAGTCACACACAAACATCAACATTAAGCAAAACACAACAATGGTAACCATTAAATCAAATTTTAAACTCTGACCATAACAAAATCTTATTTGATGTATTGTTTGTGCTTATACTAATATAAAACAGCAAATAAAATGTTCTAATAAAGCCAAAAAAAAAATAGTAAAACAAAGCAATTGCTTTGGGAATACACTGTTACTAAGAAATATTAAGTCAGTAAAACACAGAAATTTTGTGTGTGTGTGTGTGTGTGTGTGTGTGTATATATATATATATATATATATATATATATATATATATATATATATATATATATATATATATAAAGAACAAGTGGTTCTTTGGCTCGTAATCAGGGGAACCACCTTAAGTGCTGTAGCACCAAATCTTGGTGGTTCAGTGGTTCTTCAGATGTTCTTTGGGATGACTGAGATGCTATAGCACCACCACCGTAACCTGTTAAGCCCCTGTATGGTTCTTCAGCGGTTCTTCAGTGGTTCTTTGGGGTGGTTAAAGTGCTTTATTGCACCACTTCCATACAAAGAAGCTGTTAAACCCGGCCCTTTAAAGGTTGTTTACGAGCCAAAGAACCCCTGTTGGTGCTGTTTAGCACCATTTTTGTTGAAGAAATAAAATGCGATAAGGCACCTCTTATGGGTTCTACATAGCACCTTTTGACAAATTTGGCAAACTTTTTTTGAAGTAATGAACATTTAAAGATTATTATGTGTTGTGTTCAACCAGTGTCCAGTACAGGTCCACTGAAAGCCACAAGACCACGGGCAAGGACGGTCATGCGACATTAAAGTCACCATGAAATCATCATTCTTATGTGTCTTCATAATCTTTAATCAAAATAACTTCCTCTCCCTCTTGCAGCGACATCCCTTCTCTTCTCTGTCACTCACATGACATCAGAGTAATAGCAAACCACACCCATCTAATCAATTCCTCATGGACAAATCAAGTCCCACCCTACATTTTTTCTTGTTCGAGAAGCCGTTTAAAAAAACGTCGGTTTCATGCCTGTTCATCTTCTAATGTCACTAATTTTGGATCACATGTGCTCTTTTTGTTTTCCGGCAGACAGTAGATGAATGTAATTTTTTATCCTGCGTGTCAGTTATCTCGCCACTGTCCTTGGTGCTGAAGTCACGGACAAGCTGGAATAATATCATAACCACAGGTCTCTGAGAAACAGCAGGTTTTCCATAATTACTCAAAAATATAAAATAGAGACGGAGGTTTTCTGTAACTGTGTCTGTCTATCACATCATATACAGACTCTATTTTAGCACTGGTGTTTCGTGGGTTGCGTCCCACACTTGCGTGGTATAAGACTACCTCCGATTTTTCCATCAGTGTTGGGTTTCATTCGATTCACGTAGGCACAGTGGATATTTATGACGACCGGCCGATGATGACTAACACAGGTGAATACAGAACTAAGGTCAGTTTAAAACCACTGAAACAGGAAATGCATGTGCATGCAAGTCAGTGTCAGGTTTCTCATGTCCTCTTTTTCATCAAGGTTAATGTCACATATTAACTTCTTATTTTACCTCTTTGGTTGTAATGTCATAACTCTGACTACACCAGGTGGAAGTTATTTGTTACTTGGCACAAACCAGTGTTTTAGTTCCCATGTGCAATGAATGGATTTCAAGAGCAGGTGCTCTTATCAATGTAAACCACAACATTTGTGAATGTAAAAAAGCATGATGGTCATCCGTCAAGCACCTAATCATCTCATTTTGGGGTGAAATAAGAATTAGACATACAGTCGTAACATAAAAGCCACATGTGAGGTGTTCTCTGAGTGCGAAGCAGGGTTGTGGTATATGAATAGGAAGTAAACTGTTTCCTCACATACAAAGACAGCTGTGCAAATATAACTACGTTAAATGTTTTTTCTCTTTTATGTAGCCAACATTTGACTCATGCATAGAGGGTTGCAGAGTCTGTAATCTTACAAAGCAGATATGGTTGTATTGGTTTGCTTAAAAATGTGATATTATCTATTTTTATTAAATATTAGGCCTGTGATTTCTTTATTGAAATATTTATTTATTTGTTTGTTTGTTGTTTTATTTATTTATTTATTTGAGAAGAGTTCCTTATCGGAACATAAGTCATTTCTTCAAATGTTATCAGTCGATCAAATAATTTCAAAGACGTCATTAACTTGCTTTGTTGGAGTGCTCGATAACGGTTGACATGTGACGAATGTGGTGTGGGCGGAGCCACACAAACGCTGCGGTCTGCTGTCATCTGTAAAGTGTGAATGAACTCAAGCGGATCTGCATCAGACAAACACGAGAGGTAGGTCGATATAAAATGTTATGTGCATTTTCATAACGAGCTTTTTTATTTGTTTATTTTTTTTTATTTCATGGCACACCAATCTGCTTCCTGTGAACTTCAGTTATGTTGTTATTATAATTATAACTTTCATTTTTGTGTAGGCCTAGCCCTATAGCACACTTTTAAGATCCAAAGTTTGCGAAGTATAATGATTGCGATGCTTGCTTGCTTATTTATTAATTTATTAATTGCTTGCCTCGGTCAAGATGCCTTACAATGCGTCAACGCAATAAAAGATCTTGCTTATTATTGTTGAAATTTTTATATTGTAATTCATAATGCTTTTAGGCCTAGGCTATCTTCATTTATAGGTATAATATTAGATATAAAATATTTATACTTAAAATATTTCATATTTTTTGAGTATTTATACAAAAAAAAGTGTTGAAGAAAATAAGGAAAGATGTAGGCTAAACAAGATTTCAAAAGGAAGTCTAATTAGTATATCGACATGACTGAGCAAATAAAATGATACATTTAAACAGTTTTTAATCAATACTGGGTCAAGTTTACATGCCTTAAAGGGTTAGTTCACCCAAAAATGAAATGTCATTAGTTACTCACCCTCGTGTCGTTCCACACCCGTAAAACCAAAAAAAATTAAGATATTTTTTGTTGAAATCTGTTTGCTCAGTGAGAGCAAGCCATTCAAACTCTCAAGGTCCATAAAGGTAGCCTACTAAAAACATATTTAAGTTAATGTGAGTTCAGTGGTTCTGTCTTAATATTATACTTTTTGTGCTCCAAAAAAAAAACAAAATAAGGACTTTTCAACAATATCTAGTAATGGGCCGATCTCAAAACACTGCTTCAGAGCTTTACGAATCGAATCAGTGAATCGGAACGCCAAAGTCACGTGATTTCAGCAGTTTAGTCGTTTGATAGGAGATCCGAATCACTGATTCGAAACAAAAGATTCATTAAGCTCAAAAGCTTCATGAAGCCGTGTTTTGAAATCTGCCATCACTAAATATTGTTGAAAAGTCGTTATTTTGTTTTTTTGGCGCACAAAAAGTATTTTTGTCGCTTTATAATATTAAGATAGAACCACTGTACTCACATGAACTGTTTCAAATATGTTTTTTTAGTACCTTTATGAACCTTGAGAGTTTGAATGGCTTTGCTCTCAATAGAGGCCCCACTGAGCCATCGGATTTCATCAACAATATTTTAATTTGTTTTCCGAAGGTGAGTAATTAATGAATTAACCCTTTAAACACAGACATCGTGTAGAGCCATTTGTGTTGGTCAAGGCATTGGAGGAGTTTTTGTTACCATTGTCGTTAATAAGTAAAGCTCACAATTCGAATATCGTGTGAATTTCATGCCTGAAACCTGTTACTGTAGGTTCAGATGTTTCAACCCCCCCCTGTGGGTAATTCTTTAACCCATTGTTGTGCTCAATTCTGTTTCTGGAAAGGTTTAATTGGTCAGTGATGTAAACCAGAATGACCACATCCTTTTTTTTTTGTCTGAATGTGCTTAATGTTATTTGTTCCCTTTCGATACTTCACTCGTACTGCGTATGGGAAAGGTCTCCCTTTTTCCCCGCTGCTGAAGCCTTTTTCAATAACGCAGTGTAACTGCACCGTCATTGGTTCACTCATAGACAAGTTGTTGAACCAATGGCGGCGCGGCATAGCTGCGCGGCCTATGGCGACAAAGCGCGCGAATATTCCCGCCGAAATGGGCGGGGTATAGGGCTATATAAGCAGGCGTTTCGCCATAGGATTTCAGTGTTTTCTCCTTCAGCGACGACATCTACTTCTCTTCGCTGATCTCCGCCTGAAGCCGAAGAAGCTCGCCGCCTTCTGCTCTCGCCGCCGTCTGAAGAGGCTCCCGCAGCGGACTCGCCTGGACTCGCCGGTGGAAGAAAGCGCCGGCGCCCTCGCGGACTGCAGCTTCTAGCGCCGTCGCCGAGCCGCCGCCTCCCGCTTCCCGCTTCCGGCCGCTTCCTGTGCGTCCCCTGCCGCCATCCGGCGCGCCGCCTGAGAGCTTCATCCGCGGCTTAAACGCCGCTCTAAAAGAGCGATTTCCAGCGGTTTTCACCGCTTTAAGAGCTTCCGCGGCCCTCGCCGCTCTAAAAGAGCCACCCAATTGCCGTTTTCACGGCAGCGGCGTCTCACGATGCCCCGCCACTCATGTGGTACTTGCAGGGCCCCCCTGCACGACGACGATGGACACAGCGAGTGTGTCGCTTGCCTGGGCAAGCCCCACGCAGACGGCGCGCTCGCTGGAGACTCATGCCCGCACTGCGAGTGTATGAGTCTCGCTTCCCTGCGCTCGCGGGTCGCCTTCTTCACTGAGGGCGATCTCGCCGCTCGCGCCCTCCCCGTCTCCTTCCTCCCGCGGTCCGGCGAGGAAAAGACAGCGGGGTAGAGCGACTCAGCGCCAGGAGTTGAGCGAGCTCACGCCGGCCCAGCCCCCGCGTGCCTCGCCCTCTCCTCCCAGGGAACTCTCTCCAGTTCTGTTCTCTCGCCCTGAGCAGCGTCCCTCCGCAGAAGCGAGTGACCTCGTCTCATTCGGGGGAACAGACGACGAACAAGACGACTCCATGTCTCTTGCGGCTTCCGAAGCGGAAGGATGGGCTGGCGAGCCGGAAGACCCCGCTCCACCGCCTCCCTTGGAACCCATCGAGCATGGCCAGGGCATGGATGCCGAGCTCTTCCGCATCCTGTCTAGAGCCGTTGAAGAGCTGGACCTCGAGTGGGCCCCTCCAGAGGAGCCGTCTCGCAGCCGCCTGGACGAATGGTTTCTGCCAGGCCGCCGCCAAGCACCTCGCCAGCGTTCAGCGCCCTTCTTTCCTGAGGTCCACGAAGAGCTGACGAAGTCGTGGCGCGCTCCTTACTCTGCCCGCCTCCACACTACGCACCGCTCCGCCCTCACCGCCGTCGACGGCGCCGAGGAGAAGGGATACGAGCGCTTGCCACCCCTAGATGAAGCGGTGGCTGCTCACCTCTGTCCTCCCGCGGCTGTGGGTTGGAAGACGAAGAGGGCCCTTCCTTCCAAGCCCTGTCGGACCACCTCTACTCTGGCTGGACGGGCTTACACCTCGGCGGGCCAAGCTGCCTCTGCGCTCCACACCATGGCCATATTTCAAGCATTCCAGGCCAAACTCCTCCGCTCTCTGGATGAGTCTGGAATCGACGCGCCAGCCTTCAAAGATCTCCGCAGCGCCACGGATCTTGCCCTGCGAGCTACGAAGGCTACGGCCCAGGCCATCGGTCGTTCCATGGCCAGCCTGGTCGTGTTGGAGCGCCACCTGTGGCTCAACCTAACGGAGATCAAAGACCTAGACAAGACGGCCTTCTTAGACGCCCCGGTCTCGCCTTCTGGTCTCTTCGGGCCTGCAGTGGATGGCTTCACTGAGCGCTTTACTGCCGCGCAGAAATCGTCTCAGGCTATGAGGCATTTCTTGCCTAAGCGCTCCAGCTCCGCTTCTGCGTCTAGCCGCCCCAGGACTGCGCCGGCTCAGCAGAACAAACCAGCCCCACCTGCAACACAGGCAGCGCCGCCCCAGGAGCATCGCCAGCGCTCGCGCCCTGCGAAGCGCCCTCCCCTTCCCCGGCGCCAGGGACCCCGGCCCAGGATTGTGCTGGACCCGGTGCCTCCGAAGTCGTCCTGATTCGTCGGACAGGAAGAGGATGGGGGACCGTCCCGTTACGACCGGACCACCCCAAAAGCTCCCACGGGTAATTTCCCCTCCGCCTCGTTTATTTCCGGGCGTGGGAAACATACTCCAAGTGACAGCTGGGCCCACACCTGTTGCGCCCACTCCAAACGCCGTTTTCACGGCGGACAAATTTTTACCTCATCACAAAAAGAGCAAATTTCCTCTTCCACCCCTCGCGGTGTACGACCCTCTCAACGGCGGTCTGTCACCCAACATTATTCAACCCCTAGCCACTCGGGCCGAGGCCTGGCAGGCCATCCCCGATGTGTCAGAATGGGTCATGGGGATCGTAAACCAGGGCTACTCGCTCCAGTTTGCACGACGGCCCCCCGCTTCGCCGGGGTGCTTCAAACATCGGTCAATCCGGACGACGCTCATGTCCTCCGGGCCGAAGTCATGTCGTTGCTGGAAAAAGGAGCTGTGGAAATGGTTCCTCCGTCAGAGAGCGAGACAGGCTTTTACAGCCGCTACTTTCTGGTCCCCAAAAAGGATGGCGGTCTCAGACCCATCCTAGACCTCAGGCTTTTGAATCACTCCCTCATGTGACGGAAGTTCAAAATGCTGACGCTGAAGCAGATCCTCGCGCACATTTGCCCCGAGGACTGGTTCTGCTCGCTGGACCTGAAGGATGCGTATTTTCACATCCAGATAGCCCCCCGTCACAGACGATTCTTGAGATTCGCATACGAAGGGGTGGCATACCAATATACGGTCCTGCCCGTCGGGCTGTCTCTGGCTCCCCGCACTTTCACCAAGTGCATGGACGCGGCGCTTTCCCCTCTGAGACAGATGGGAATCCGGGTTCTGAATTACCTCGACGACTGGCTCATCTTAGCCCGTTCGCGAGACGAGCTGGAACGCCACAGATCCGTGCTCCTCAGCCATCTACAATGCCTGGGTCTCAGGGTCAACTTAGCCAAGAGCTCGCTATGCCCCACTCAACGAATTTCGTTTCTGGGAGCAGTTTTCGACTCGGTCCGTATGACGGCAGTAGGTCTCGCCAGAGCGCGCCCTGGCAATTCAGCAGCTCACGGCATCTGTCACGAACAAAGCCTATCTCCCTCTGAAGTTTTTCCAGAGGCTGCTAGGGCTGATGGCTTCCGCCTCCCCGGTGCTGCAGCTAGGCCTTCTTCGGATGCGGCCTCTTCAGTACTGGTTGAAGTTCCGGGTTCCTCCCAGCGCATGGCGGCACGGCCGCCTATGTCTCAAGGTCAATCGGGCCTGTCTTCTAGCCCTGAAACCTTGGATGGATCCAGTATGGTTCCAACGCGGAGTCCCCTTACAGGCGGTCTCACGGAGGACGGTGCTCTCAACAGACGCCTCCAACTTGGGCTGGGGCGCTGTGTGCGAGGGCAGACCGGCCTTCGGCTCGTGGAGCCACGAGGAAAGCCATCTACACATCAACTGTCTAGAGATGCTAGCAGTGATGAAAGCCCTTCAGTTCTTTCAGGCTTACTTGACGGGACGTCATGTTCTAGTTCGGTCAGACAGTATGACGGTGGTGTCATACCTGAACCACCAAGGCGGTCTTTCGTCCAGCCGCTTATGCGCTCTGGCGAAACGACTGCTGGAATGGGCTCTTCCGAGGCTTCAGTCGCTCAGAGCGACTCATGTTCCTGGCAGGAACAATCTGGGTGCGGACATGTTGTCACGGAGCAACATCCCCTCCGACGAGTGGATGCTCCACCCCCAAGTGGTCCTCACGATCTGGGAGTTCTTCGGGAAGGCAGAGGTAGACCTCTTCGCCTCAGAAGACAACTCTCATTGCCCAACATTTTCTCGAAGGAAGTAGATGCTCTGGCCCACACATGGCCCAGCACGCTCCTTTATGCTTTCCCTCCGATCGCACTGATCCCCCAGGTCATCAGGCGTATCAGAGAAGACCAGCACAGAGTCCTTCTGGTGGCTCCCGCTCTGGAGGAACCAGGTTTGGTCCTCAGAGCTATTCAGGCTCTCTCTAAGAGCCCCGTGGCCGATTCCCCTGAGACGGGACCTCCTCTCTCAGGCAAACAGAACAATCTGGCACCCACAGCCGCAGCTCTGGGCTCTGCACCTCTGGTCCCTCGATGGGAGCCGACTAGCCTCCCCGAGGACATCCTAAATACCATTTCTCAGGCTAGAGCCCCATCTACGAGGCGCCTCTACGACCAGAAGTGGTCAGTCTTTGTTGATTGGTGTTCAACACGCAACATAGACCCTGTGGAGAGTGACGTATCTTCCATACTGTCTTTCCTCCAAGAACGCTTGGAAATGGGGCGCTCCCCTTCCACGCTTAAGGTTTACGTAGCAGCCATTGCAGCGTTCCACGCTCCTATTGCTGGCCAATCGGTGGGACGAAACGGGCTCGTGATCCGTTTTTTGAGAGGTGCTAGGCGTTTGAATCCTCCTCGCCCTCTCACTATTCCCTCCTGGGACCTCTCGTTGGTCCTCAGGGCCTTGAAAGGAGCCCCATTTGAACCAATGGGTTCAGCCGACCTCAGGCCCCTAACACTAAAAACCGCTCTGCTACTAGCACTAGCATCGGTAAAGCGTGTTGGCGATTTGCAGGCCCTCTCTGTGAACCCTGCATGCCTCGAATTCGGGCCTGGTGACTCTAAGGTCGTTCTGAAACCTAGGCATGGCTACGTCCCTAAAGTGCTCTCAACTCCGTTTTAGAGCTCAGGTCATCTCGCTCTCTGCTCTTCCTCCCTCGGCGGACGAACCAGAGCTGCAGCTACTCTGCCCAGTCAGGGCATTGATGACCTACATAGACCGATCAAATTCTTTCAGACTGTCGGATCATCTCTTTGTTTGTTTTGGCGGCCGCACCAAAGGGTCTCCGGTCTCGAAACAACGCATTTCCCGTTGGATAGTGGATGCTATTAACCTGTGCTACTCCTAACTGGGCACTAATTGCCCCATAGGAGTCAGGGCCCACTCCACTAGAGGAATGGCTTCCTCGTGGGCTTGGTCCAACGGAGTTTCCATCCAAGACATCTGTGAGGCGGCCGGCTGGTCTTGGCCGTCCACCTTTGTCAGGTTCTATCACCTCGATGTCCCGACCTTACAAGCTCGGGTCCTGTCGGTGTGATTAGCGGCTTCCACCAGGTCCCGCTTCACGCCACCATAGGAAGTATCTTCCTTCAGTGTAACCATGGGTTCGGTTAGGCTTTGCCTCCGCTTGTCCTTTTGCCCCCTCTGGGTGGCCAAATGCAAGCTATATCGTTCCCAGCCGTGGCACGGCGTGGTTGAATTCGTTCCCCATACGCAGTACGAGTGAAGTATCGAAAGGGGAACGTACTCGGTTACTAACGTAACCTCGGTTCCCTGAGATACGGAACGAGTACTGCGTCACTTGCCGTGCCACGAGGCTGCGGCTCAGGGTCGTCGCTTCAGTCGATTGACACTGAAATCCTATGGCGAAACGCCTGCTTATATAGCCCTATACCCCGCCCATTTCGGCGGGAATATTCGCGCGCTTTGTCGCCATAGGCCGCGCAGCTATGCCGCGCCGCCATTGGTTCAACAACTTGTCTATGAGTGAACCAATGACGGTGCAGTTACACTGCGTTATTGAAAAAGGCTTCAGCAGCGGGGAAAAAGGGAGACCTTTCCCATACGCAGTACTCGTTCCGTATCTCAGGGAACCGAGGTTACGTTAGTAACCGAGTACGTTTTGTTTATTCATCTGCGTTTTTGAAACTCTTTATCTGCATTGTTGGCCCTGTAAATGATCTGATATTGCATAAACAATAATACAGATAGTCAGATCACAATCTGGATCAGTATGTCTATTACAACAGTTCCCATTTCTTTATATCAACTGTAAAATCAAACAGGGCTGGAGCTCATGTTTTGGGCTACCTAAAAGTGTGATGTCCTGTTTTATGTTCACATAAAGGTGATAAAAACTCAGCTTAGTATGTGTGATAAGAATGAGGTTTTAAACGATGTGGGCCTGTCTGCTCTGCACGCTGGTGAAAGGTGAAAAAAAAAAAAAAGACAGTCTAAATATATCCGCTTAGCTTCATTTAGCCACACGTTTGTATGGCAGGAAACCAACAGGGTCTGGTCTTCAGTCTGTGTGTTCGAGAGAGAAAGACAGCATTTGAATGTTTGGGCTGTAAAGTGCCTGTTTCTTTCTTTTATCACATAGGCAGGCATTCACACAGATGATCAGACTGAGGAAAAGAGACTTCCTTATGAGCAAGATTGTTGTCAAGATCATTCAAATACTTTCTGCTCTCGCTCGAGGACGAGGACTGGGATTATCACAGTTTCCCTGTTCCTTGAACAGCAGTTTTATGCATAGAAGGTAGGCTTGTTTAATGTACATTTACTGTTTTGCACATTATTTTTGTGTGGATAATACAGTAATAAGCAAAGAATAATTTATTGAAATGTACTATTTTTATGAATAGGAAGAATGCAGCAGCACTATTGTTTTAGTCTTATTATTAGAACAATAAGCTTGTTTAGTACAGTTGCACATCCCAGCTAACAGGGAACATTCTCAGAACTTTAGCTACTGTTATGGCAACGTTCTCTCAAAGTTATGAACAAACGTTCTTTCAGTAACATTAATAGAATGCTCATTCAAAGTTATCTGTTTTTTTTGTACTCAAAACATTAGCGCAAACACATTATCTATGCATTGTTCATGGAGCATTTTGAACATTGAACATTTTTGAAATGTTTTAGTCTAAGTTTTTTTTTGTTTTTTTTTAATGTTACTATTTGTTTGGAACGTTCAGAGAACTTCAAAAGTAACATTCCCATAATGTTTGAAGAATTCTAAAATAGAACGTTTGCATAGCAAAGAACATTTAAACTGGACGCTCAGAGAACATTTTTTTGTGGTGACCCAACACAAACCCAAAATTGTTTAGTATAGAAAAGCAATGTTAAAGTCACACATTTATTAACACTACTATAAACTGTAAAGGCCCAACAATATGAAAAATTACTCAAATAAAGAATTTTATAAACATCAAAAGACGATTTGCTTGTCTAACACATGGAACAAACACTAGATTTGTGAAAAAGTACCATCCTTTGAAATGAATTACTAAAGATATGGGAAGTGTTTTCTTCTTCCTTTTAAAAGTTAAGCTTATTTATTTTTGTGTCCTATTTAAGATTATATGATTAGTTGCATTTAATTATTGCTCTACGCAATCCTATCAGACCAGATCTTCGGCCTGTTTTTGTGTTGCTACTCACCAGTTGAGAACCGCTAGTGCGTGTTAAGCTCAGTCAGTTTTGTTAAATGCAAATATGAAATTATGCCTAACACATGATTTATAAGAAATAACAACTTTTCTCTTGCAACATGAAAACCCCTGAGGTTTTCACTCCTTTGAATTCTGCTTCCTGTGCCGAGAACTGTAGGGTCTTTTCTGCATCCGTGTTGTGCTCTTTATATCGACGAACTGTAACCTCAATGCAGGAAATGGGCAAAAATGGCAGAAAAAGTAAATCATACCAAAGCCATTGTTTTAAGTTCATTCTAAAGTCAAATGTTTTTGTTTTTTATGCATGTGTGTGTATAATATATATATATATATATATATATATATATATATATATATATATATATATATATATATATATATATATATATATATTATATACATATATAGTACAGTAGATCTACATATACTATATATGTATTGCTGATGTATGCGCTTACACAATGTATTCTGTTTCTCTGTCTCTCTCTCTCTCTCTCTCTATATATATATATATATATATATATATATATATATATATACACACAAAACTGTGTTCTCTCGCTATATATATAGCTGATGTGTGTGCGCTTACACAAAATGTGTTCTCTTTTTTTTTTGTGCTTGCAGACATGAAGAACCTTTCTAACTGATTCATCAATGTCATGTGGATATTTTCTGCACTGTGAACCCCACCATGGAAGAAACATGTACTAAAAACAATTTTTCCTAACACTTGCTTTAGACTGACTTCCATTCTAAACATTACGTTAGTCAAAGCTTTATGTTATCAGTTGTATTTTATAGTCAAAATTTCCTGCATATTGATATTTCAGTTTATTTACCATAGTATAATATTTATTTAGTAGTGTATGCTATGGGAATATACTATAATACCATTAGAATTGTTCAAGTTGGGGCTCAGTAGGATTTCTTCAGTTCAGTACCTGCTATTCTTTAGAACTTTCTACTCCTCAAAGAATCCTTAAAAAATTTATCACGGTTTCCATAAAATTATGAAGCAGCACAACTGTTTTCAACATTGATAATAATAATAAATGTTTCTTGAGCATCAAATCATCATATTAGAATGATTTCTGAAGGATCATGTGACACTGAAGACTGGAGTAATGATGCTGAAAATTCAGCTTTGACGTCACAGGAATAAATTACATTTTAAAATATATTAACATAGAAAACAGTTGTTTTAAATTGTAATAATATTTCACAATATTACTGTTTTTATTATATTTTTAATCAAATAAATGCAGCCTTGGTGAGAATAAGAGACTTTCATGAGGGTTAAAGGCGTTTGAACTGTTTTGCAGTCGGTGGCGTGTCCTCAGTCGTGGAGACTAGTCTCTACCACAATGTCCATTCCATCCTCAGAGAACTGGACTGTGAACCTCAAGCTGGATCAGCCTCCAATAAAGGTACCTACTTTGTTCTAACAATCTAAATTAAAAGTTAATACAAATCTATACACGTTATCTCTAAAAAAAAAAAAAAAAAAGATATCATGTGTTTCACCCTCTATGACCCAAAATATGCTATTCACTTGTCCAAGATGTAAAGATTAACCCTCTGACGCATGTGAAATTAATCGTTTTACAATAATAGAATTATTCCTTATGTTTATATTTTATCAAAATAGGGTTCTGAGTTTTGGTTGTGGTTATTTCTTTGGGAACCAAATCCTAACATTTGTGGAACGTTCTTTTAACATATTATTTTATAACCAAAAGTAATGTTCACGGAATGTTCTAAATATTCCTGAGAATGTTGTCATATATATTATTCACAATAAAATAAAAACAGGACAGACACATAGAATTATGTGCACTTTTCTTGCAGCTCTTATTGCAGCTAAATATTATAATTGCTAATCACATCTGAAAAGGCCAAAAAGGACCAAAAAGTATAAGATTTAAAGGGTTAGTTCACCCAAAAATCAAAGTTCTGTCATTAAATACTCACCCTCATGTCGTTCCAAACCTTCGTTCTTCTTTGGAAATCCGAGAGTTTTCTGATCTCCCTATATGCAGCAGCATCATAACAAATTTCAAGGGCCAGAAATGTAGTAAAGACATTGTTAAAATAGTCCAGCGACGAGAATACTAAAGCTGTTGATGTTGTAAACACAGGGTTTTACGTCAAACGCCGGCTCAGTATTGGTCGACACTGTTCACATGAGCACCAGAAGAGAAGAAATTGTTGAATAAAGTTATTTTTGTTTCGTTTTTGTGCACAAAAAGTATTCTCATCGTTTCATAGCATTAAGGTTTGACCACTGCAGTCACGTTGACTGTGTTAACAATGTCTTTACTATGTGGTACTTTACATTGCTTTCTATGGGGGGTCAGCAAGCTCTCGGATTTCATCAAAAATATCTTAATGTGTGTTTCGAAGATGAACAAAGGTCTTACAGGTTTGGAACGACATGAAGGTGAGTAATTAATGACAGAAATTCATTTTTTGCGTGAACTAACCCTTTAACTTTATATGTGGTGTTGTTACATATTTAAAAGGGATCTTATTTGTTTTTGTTTAGGCATGTTGAGATGGACTCTGCATAACAGGGTTGACAGAAATCCATCTATCAGTGTCCCTCTGGTCAGGGTTCTTATAAAAGAACTTGAAAAGGTTAGTTCCTCAACGACTTTTTTCAAGTTATAGACGTCAAAGGTTTGTGCGGAACATGCAACGATTTCACAATCAAAGCTGAGCTGCAGTCGTGCAGTTTTCCCTGTGAATGATGAGCTGATTATTTCTCTCCTTTCCAGGCGGAGAGAATCGATTCTAAGGTCCGCATCATTCCTTTACTTCACACAATTTCCTACGCAGTCCTACAGGTCAGATTTCTAGCTTTTTTACAGCAGTGTCTGTCAATGCTTTGTTTGTTATGTTATTGTTTTCAGTCAGTGATACGGAATGCATCTGCTAGCAGGTTCCTGGAAGATTTGTTATTTGTAGGAACAGTTCCTTGTTGCTTAACTGGAAATCAACATGATTGGTTTGTTTTTCAGCCGTGTGTGATGCATGTTGCTCATCAGGTTCTCTGCTTTATTTCAGTCTGTATTTATTCCAGAAGACCTCTATCAAAGGATGTACATTTGCCTGAAAAGTTTAGTTACGTTACCTGTACCTTACTGTGCGATTGCACTTAACTATGCAAGACAGATGAAAATGGAACAAATTGCACCAGGTAATATATAAATACACTTACAGGATTAGTTCACTTCAGAATTAAAAGTTCCTGATAATTTACTAACCCCCATGTCATACAAGACGTTCATGTCTTTCTTTCTTCAGTTGAAAATAAATTGATTTTTTCTCCTTATAGTGAACTTAAATGGGGACCAATGGGTTGAAGGCCCAAATTGTAGTTTCAGTGCAGCTTCAAAGGGCTTTAAACGATACCAGACGAGGAATAAGGGTCTTTTTTATACATTTTAAGGTCACGCGTGACGTTGGCGCAAGTACCGAGCAACTGTTTACAAAGCAAAAGTCAAACAGGCTTTACAAAAATAGGTAAAACAACGATGTCAGACAATTTTGAAGTTGGAGGAAAAAATTTGACTTCCGCCTACCTTTCCAGCATGATTACGTAATGCGTGGCTCATCACAGAGCAGTGCAAGATGAGCATTTGTGGTTAAAAAGTATATTAATTCTTTATTTTTTAGACAATGACTGATTGTTTCACTAGATAAGACTCTTATACCTCAGCTGGGATCATGTAGAGCCCTTTGAAGCTGCATTAAAACTGCAATTTGGACCTTCAATCTGTTGGTAGCCATTGAAGTCCACTATATGGAGAAAAATCCTGGAATGTTTTCCTCAAAAATCTTAATTTCTTTTCAACTGAAGAAAGACAGACAGGAACATCTTGGATGACATGGGGGTGAGTAAATTATCAGGACATCTTCTGGAGTTCATCTTTATGTGCTGTGCATTTTCTCAGACTTAAACTGCGATGCGGTTTCATTTCTGGTAACATTTTCACTAACCTACACTCATTTCAGTCAATTTGGTTTTCATGAGTATTTCTAACTAACCATCAATGGTGCACCTGTAACTCATGTGAAGAGAGGGCTGGTTTGGATATAGTTAATTTATTCTAAATCATATCTACGGCATTCAAAACATGTGCCAAAGATAATACGGACCCCGATATTTCCTTTTCGATACTAACTACTTCATATGCCTATTATATTCTGTGGAAATCCCATCACACAGCTGTGTTCAAGGTGCTGTTCTCAATCTGTTCCAGGAATACTGTATCAAAGGAGAGTCATTGCTGAACACAGCCTACGTAATGATCTTTATCCACTTCATGAGAAGTAAGTGTAATGCCAGTCTATTAATATTCCTGTACTTTTTCATACACTATCGTTCAAACGTTTGGGGTCTGTAAGATTATTTATAAATGAGTTAATACACTGGATGCATTTCATTGATCAAAAGTGACAGTGAATACTTTTCTTCTTTGAATTTAACCTTGATGAATAGCTACAGTACATATTTAAAGTCTACCTATGTGATCTGCCTACATTGGTCAGTAAGTCAAACCATAGTGACTCATTCTCAGAAATATCACCTCACTTGTAGTATGCATACCATGCCTTTTTACAAGAGGGACGTTTTAGTGCCTCTGCAAGATTGTTTTTATTTATACATAAGCGCTTGCATTTTATTGTCTTCAACTCTCTGTGTTTCTTTCATCAGGGTGTTTGTGTTCATAGATCCTGCTGTGTTTCCCCTGTCTTTGGTGAACGCGCTCAAGGCTGACGTGGAGTGTGTGGACCCTGGTGGAGACCCACTGATCTACAAACGCAGGGTTTTACTGCACACAGTGATAGCTGGATTAGGAAAGCAGTGCCGTGTTGACCAGCTTGCACATGCTCTAGAGGTTAGTGCGTGATTAAAGAGCATCACTATATTCACAACCCATCCCATGGGATTTAAAATTAATACATTTATATAAAACTTTGGAGTCTGTAAGATAGTTAATATTTTTGAAAGAAGTCTCTTAAACATTTATTTGATCAAAAAACACAGTAAAAACTATTTTTAAGCATCATTACCTTGGAGAGGTTCAGAGTCACATGATCCTTCAGAAATCATTCTAATATGATGATTTAATGCTCAAGAAACTTTTATTAATATTATCGATTTTGAAAAAAAAAGTTGTAGAAATCATGATTCATTTTTACAGGGTTTTTTGATTAATATAAATTTCAAAATAACAAATAATAAAAAATTGTGTAACAATGTAAAAGTCTTTTCTGCCACTTTTAAACAATTAAAATGCTTGTACAATCAATATTTCTTTAAAAAAAACCTCACTGATTCCAAACTTGTGAAAGGTGGTGTATAAATATATTAAATTGCAAATTGATGTGTTTTGAGAAACTGTGAGAAAATGCTTGAAACACAATATTGCATGCATGGGTGTTTTTCATTAAATATAATCAAGTTTGATTCTTTTGATCCTCTAGATGTAAATAAAGTCTTTGCTGAAAAAAAGCAAAGTTTTTAGTGTTCCCCCTAGAGTGGCAGTAGTTCAGTGGAAAAGTCTGTAAAAATGGAGAAAAACTGTAAATAAATAAATAAATAAATAAATAAAAACAATTATATTAATAAATATAAATAATATGATTTAAAATAAAAAATATGAATCTATTAAATTATAATTAAATTAGATTAAAATAAATAAATGTATGATTAATATAAATTAAAAAAAATTATCAAAGTTTGACATTTAATAGTACATTACTATAATAGTATATATAATAATGTAACTTACGTCTCATTTTAAATGTATAATATAAATTTTTCAGTGTATAAATTGGGTGTTTATAAAAGATACCTTTTTATTTTTAGATTGAGGGCATATTTTAGGGCCCATGGCATCTTTACGGTTGAATAACCCTGTTCAAAAGAACACTAAGTATTTTGTTTATTTCAGCATTTAGGTGAAGACCTGGAGCTGCACTTCCAGGAGGTTGTTAACATTCTAGAGCAGAGAACAGAAGATGGAGCTTCTGAGGATAACCAATACAAAACGAGATTACAAGAGATCTACCAAGCCATCCTGACTGCTGCAAAAGGTAGAAATTTCCTCGCCATAATCCAATAAGACACTATTTAATCCCAACAGATTTAAATAGGTAGTCTTTTCACACTTTTGTTCTGTACAGATCCAGCCTCGTGTCCAGCCTCACAAGCGGAAACTCAGCTGCCCAGTCCAGAGGTCAGCTTCCATGTCTGGACCAAAGAGGATGAGATATGTGAGCTCAACTGCTGTTATTTCAACAAATGCCTGTACTCTTAATAGTGATCATATTTATCCACCGGTTTTACAGACAAGGCTTAAGCTAGTTCCAAATGCATGTTTGAGCTGTTTTAACTGAAAGCAACTTGTACTGACAGATCTTAAAATATGTCACTGCCATTGTTTTGTGTCAAGATACGCACCAGTAATGTTTTTTTCTAGTGTACATTTATAAAAGCTACTTAAATATCCTAATTGAACTAAGGCCTAATCCTGGCTTAGTCTAAGCCCTGTCTGTGAAACCGGGCAAATAAGTTTTATTTATATAGCACCATTCCAGTGCTCAAGCTAGTACAAGTGAAAAATCTGAATGAAACACAATGAGAATACAGGACGAAAAATATGAATAATAATATCATATCATATATATATATATATATATATATATATATATATATATATTTTATATATTTTAAATATATAAATATATATATATATATATTTTTTTTTAAATATATAAATATATATATATATATATATTTTAAATATATAAATATATATAAATATTCAAAAAACAAAGAGATGTAGGACACAACTTGTAAAGGATAACGTTCAGAGAACAGTTTTAGTTTTTAACAGTTTTAAGTAGTGATTTAAGGGTGCGTTCACACTTGTCATGTTTGGTTCGATTAAAACGAACCCTGGTGCGGTTGCTCGGTTAGTGCGGTTCATTTGAACATATGTGAACGCTGCCATCCGAACCCCGGTGCGCACCAAACAAACGGACCGAGACCGCTGAAAAGATGGGTCTCGGTCTGCTTCCAAAATATCAAGGATCTTTGCTGCCGTATCATGGCTGCAGCAGTGCAATGATATTACGCAGCGTTTCTCACAAACGTCTCCATGGTTGCAAGGCACGTTCCCTGTGCAAGCAGGGGCTCACGGGCGCTGCATAATATCATTGCACTGCTGCAGCCATGGAACGGCAGCAAAGTTCCTTGATTATTACGCCTGAATGAGAGTATAGTTCCTAGCCATATCAGCCTAGAAATCACAACTTTTTATTTTCCGTCGGTCTTAGTACACGATTTAACTACAGAAGAGTCAAGTATTAAATAGGAAAAATATCAAAACTCTTTGGTAATTTTTAAGCGCGATGCTAACGGTCTAATCAGATTCAATGAACTATGCTAAGCTATTCTAAAAGTGGTACCACCAGACCCGGAGATCGGCTGAATGGATTCAAAAACGGTAAAACTCAACTGTTTAACTCTAGGGGAGTTGGACAATGAGACTATTTTCAAAAAAAAGTGGAGTGTTCCTTTAAATTCCGAAATCTTACCGATATTCTAGCAGCAGAGTTTTGAATATACTGTAATCTGGTAATAGTACTGGCAGGTAAACCACTGAGAAGGTCAATGCAGTAATCAAGGCAGGATGAGACAAAAGCATGGATAATAGGCATCTTTGACACTAATGAATCAACGGAGCTGCACAATGCAATATATTTGAAAGAACGGTGATTTACTGACAGAGTTAATATGAGCCTGAAAGGAGTTCAATCAAAAATAACAGCTAGATTTTTAACAGTACAAGATGATTTAATAAGAGTACCAGCTATCTCACAGGAAAAGTCATTAGGAATCTTGTACTGTTCTTGTACTGTTACAAGTCTACACTCCTACCAGAAGCCTGCGCTCATTAAAGGAGCGAAGGCTTGTGGTACCATCACAGAGAGGCACGAAATCACTTTCCAGAACATTCTCATTCACTGTCCTTTGCTGGTGAAATGATCTTTCTGCCTTCATCGGAATGCAGAATCCCTGGCAATATTCAAAAGACAGCTGAAAACTCATCTCTTTCATGAGCACTTAACCTCATCTTTTAATAAAAATAAATAAATAAATAAAACTTATTCATATCCTTTCACTTCCTCTAATCCCTCTCTATTGTAGCTTTTGATACTCTGAGCACTGCCTATAACTTGTATTGTGAGCACTTCTTGTCTTTTTGCCTCGTCATGATGACTCACTTGTTGTATTCCTCACTTGTAAGTCACTTTGGATAAGAACGTCTGCCAAATGAATAAATGTAAATGTAGGAATGCTGATAGCGAGTGACAGGGTTCATGTACTCATGCAGAGATTTTGTCAATTTGAGTGGATAGAGTGGGCCTACAGATGTCATCAGCATATAAATGGTAATTAACCACCCAAAAATGAAAATTCTGTGATTAATTACTCACTCTCATGTCGTTCCACACCCGTAAGACCTTCGTTCATCTTCAGAACACAAATTAAGAATTTTTTGATTAAATCCGATGGCTCAGTGAGGCCTGCATTGACAGCAAGATAATTAACACTTTGAGATGCCCAGAAAGCTACTAAAGACATATTTAAAAGAGTTCATGTGACTACAGTGGTTCAACCTTAATGTTATGAAGTGACGAGAATACTTTTTGTGCACCAAAAAAACAAAATAATGACTTTATTCAACAATATCTAGTGATGGTTGATTTCAAAACACTGCCTCATGAAGCTTCGAAGCTTTACAAATCTTTTGTTTCAAAACAGTGGTTCGGAGCGCGTATCAAACTGACACGTGAACCATTGAAATTTCGAAACGTTTCGAGACACTTATGACGTAATGAAGCCTCATTTACTGAAATCATGTGACTTTCACGCTCCGAACCACGTATTCAAAACAAAAGATTCGTAAACCAATTATTTTTGTCGCTTTATAATATTAATAATAAGGTTGAACCTCTGTAGTCACATGAACTGTTTTAAATATGTCTTTACTACCTTTATGGGTGTTTGAAAATGTTAATTAACTTGCTGGCAATGGAGGCCTCACAGAGTCATTGGATTTTATCAAAAAATTTCTTAATTTGTGTTCTGAAGATGAACAAAGATCTTACAGGTGTGGAACAACATGAGGGAGAGTAATTAATGACAGAAATTTTATATTTTGGTGAACTAACCCTTTAAAGCCATATCAGTACAAGATTTGATGCAGGGATTATATGTAAATGATGAATAGTAGTGGGCCAAGAATGGACACCTTGCTTCAAGTGGGGGATCGAAAATCCTACACTGAAATGTAAAACTGCCTGTCAGATAGAGATTAGAAGAAAACCAAAAAAAGAGCAGCACCAGAAATACCCACAGGCAGGAAATAAGTAAATTGTGGGAAACGGTATCAAAGGCGGAGCTACGGTTGAGTAGCAGAAGTATAGAGAGAGAACCAGAGTTAACAGAGAGTAGTAACTTTAAAACAAATCTGACATTGTACCAAGTTTCAGTGTTTTGCATTTTCTTTTAAACAGGGAATGAGCTGGTTAACTTTGCACTGATGGTTCCTGCAGACCGAAACTCTGCTTATCTGGACGAGGATGACCTGAAACGTGACTCTGTCATGTCCACCATGTCCACGGACAGTGGCATCGAGGGAGACATGCCCATCAGTGAGTTCTCCACTATAATGATAGAGTCTCAGGGCAGCCCAGAGGACCAGAGCAGCTCTCAGTCCTTCTACAGGAGGCCGTGTGTGCGTCTGCCCAAAGCAGGGAACAGAATGACGCTCATGATGGAGGCCATTAAGGGAAATGGAGGATACGTCCTCTCTAAAGAGGAAAGGAACCTCACGGCTCGTATTGTTGTTATGGGTGATGACAGAACTCTAGGACGGCTAGCCAAGACTCTCCACACTATTCGGTAAGATGTCTAAATGCATTCTTTTTATTTGCATTTGAAAAAGTAAAAGTCTAGTTTAATGTGTTTGTATTGCTGTGTTTGTGCTCAGGAAAAGGGAGGCACGACATCTGCTGCTGACAAAGAGAGTGAATCTGGAGATGTATTACATTCCAGTGACTGACCAGTCGCCGCCTTCCAATCAGGTAAAAGATTTTGTGTTTTTTAGATGCTTCGGTTTACACTAGCAATTACATCTTAACTGTGTTTCACTGTAAATCATGTCTTTTTCCAGGAGGGTTTTCCTGAAGACATGCTGACACTGGCAGGGTACTTGGGAAGCGTGGATTTGTGGTATGACTGTAACATTGCCGGTTTGGGAGCCATGATTCTAAAACTTGCCCAAATGGTAATTATTACATTCTGAAGAGTCAGGAATGGAATTGTTTAGAATACAGAATTCCAGTTCCAATTCTTCTTATCTATTCCAGTTTCTTAGCGATTCCATTAACAATATTTTAAAAGCTTTTATGGGATAAATATATGGAGAAATAAATGTAATTCCACTGGTAAATGATGAAATAATTTCAATAATAAAAACATTTAAAACAATCATTTCAAAAGGTAATGACAATGATGACAATTATAAAGTTATTCGGGACTGAACTATCCCGGACGAGCCCCCATTAAATGTGACAACTTCCTAATTTTTTTCTAGGGTTAGAAGGGGTAACATTTAGATTGTAACCACTGCATGTGCTGGTGATGGTGGCAAAAGACAAAACGCTAGGAAAACTGCCAATAAACGTAATTTATTTTACAATCAGAGAAAAAAAAGAAAGGTGTGAGATAATAAGGATAATAATAAAAATAATGGAATAGTAACAGAATAACAAAAGGAAAAATAGAAACAATATTTATATAAAGAAAAAGAAAACAAAAGTAACCGGGACAAAAGGACAAAAGAGGTGCCAAAGAAAAGAACAAAACCAAAACAATCTAACTGAAGTTCAAAATCTGACCTGACTAATGAAAAGAAAAATAAGAAAAGCAAGTCTTCATAAGAGTCATTCATTCGTAAGTTGAGGGTTAGTTCACCCAAAAATGAAAATTCTGTCATTTATTACTTACCCTCAAGCCATTCCACTACGGAAGAGGATTAGGGCCAAGCAATAATAAAAAAATAAAACCATCTCGAGATTAAAGTTACATTTCGAGAAAAAAGTTCATATAAAATGTTGAGAATAAAGTCATTAAATTACGAGAAAAAGAGTCATTAAATTACGAGAACAAATTAGTTAAATTATGAGAAAAATGTCATTAAATTTAGAGAAAAAAGTTGAGATAAAATGTTGAGAATAAAGTCATTAAATTATGAAAATAAAGTCATTAAATTTCGAGAAAAAAGTCGAGATAAAATGTTGGGAATAAACTCATTAAATTACGAGAAAAAACTTGTTAAATTTTGAGATAAAATGTTGAGAATAAAGTCATTAAATTACGAGAAAAAAGTTGTTAAATTACGAGAACGAATTCGTTAAATTATGAGAAAAATGTTAAATTTTCTAGAAAAAATTTGAGATAAAATGTTGAGAATAAAGTCATTAAATTACGAGAAAAAGTCGTTAAATTGTGAGAATTTGTAATTTAACGAATTTGTTATCATAATTTTACTACTTTTTTGAAGTGATCAAAAAAGATGCTTTACTATTCCATAAGGCCATGAGAGAAGATTTGTGAATGGCAGTGAAGCGACAAATTCATGCTATATAGAGAATACTTTTTAGTGGTCACAAAGTAATTACTCAAAATATGTACCTACTAAAGTGAGTATGTGATTTCAGATGCAGCTTCTCTGTCAGATACACCAGGGACACCTTAAGTGTGTTTGTCTTGAAGCGGCGCTGTGTGGACTGATTGGTGTTTGACATCAAAGTACCATCAGAGTGATTATAGAGCAGACGGCTCTGCAGGCTTTTGAATCACTTTTACAGTACTTCAATGACTTACACCGATTCCACAGTGCTGCTTTAAGACGAACTTGTATGTTTTTGATTCACGTAAAAGAACTGGTTCATAAGAGTCATTTGTTCTGTAATCAAACTGGTTTTCGGTTCCAAACCTCCAACCCGCAGTCATAAATCATCCGCTGTCTTTTCTGTAATTATATAACTTAAAGTGTTAAGAGAGCATAACTGTGTTTTTAAGACAACGCTAAAACATCTGTGCAGCAATTCAGAGAATGAAGGCTTACTATATGTCTTGATGCTTGAAGATTGAAGTAAAAATGAATGTTTTGCTATTTTCAACTCTAGTCTTTTGAGTTTCAATATGTCTACATTCATTATCTGTGCCAAATTGAATTGCATTTACATTGACAACATTTGGAATAAAATACATATGCAACTAAAGATAAATGAGAATGAAAGGGAAAAAAAATAAAAAAATGATATATATATATATATATATATATCATATAGCAGCAGACCCTAAGAACTGATTACTATATTAATGTATCGAGCTGAAACTCAGAACACACTTTTTCACTTACTTGCCTGAAAGTGTTTTGATGTATATATATATAAATATGACATATTCATTTAGGGAGTTTTTTAACCTTCTTCTTTATTGGTATCATTGTAGCAAACAAGTCAGAGCGAATCTTCAGACCCCAACACCTTCCTGCTAGATATTATCTCATACTACACACGTATCAGCCAGCATCCGGTGCACCTTCCCATCTACTCTGTCAAGGTTAGAGTCAACCATGCATTGAATGTCTAAATGAATGACCGAAAGGGACATTTTCCTTGTTCTTACCAAAAGGTTGTCATGATTGTAGAAATGTGGGCTGTCTTCTTTGAGAAAAACTTAATGTCTGTATGATCTCATGTCTAGATCTGCTTCTCTGGCCTCAGCACCCACACAGTGGAGGAAGTGTTTGTGGCTCAGCTCGCGATGGACTTCCCTGAGGTCAAACGCTGTAGAGCCACATTTAAAGACACAATTAAAGGTGCTCATTGTAATGTTTTAAACATCTTTACTTTTACTACATACTATTTCTACTTTGCGTGCTATTTCATCTGCTTGTACTAAAGGTTTGTCATTAAATTTTGCCTTGAAGGTTCAGTGCGTTACAAAAAATACAACCTGCAAGAATTTTATGGTGCAGTTGTGTCAGTTAATTATAGAAAGGTGAGTTTCTTCTCAATCTGTTGACTCGTAATAAGGCGAAGCTTGCTAACATTATTTTGGAAAATACAGTGAATAAAAGAATGTAAAGATTTAATGCTATGTTTTAGTGTTATATACACTATCAATCAAACGTTTGGGGTCAATATCAATTTTTTAACAAAGCAACTAGTAAGGATGCATTAAATTGATCAAACGTGAAAAAAAAGTCTTTAAATTTTAAATTAATTCTATTCTTTTTAATTTTCTATTCATCAAAGAATCCTGAAAAAAGTTTCCACAAAAATATGAAGCAGCACAACTGTTTACAACATTGATAATAATAATAATAAATGTTTTCTTGAGCATCAAATCATCATATTAGATTGATTTCTGAAGGATCATGTGACACTGAAGACTGGAATGAATGATGCTGGAAATTCAGCTTTGATCACAGGAAAAAATTACATTTTTAAATATATTCAAATAGAACACTGTTATTTTAAATTGTAATAATATTTTATGATATTACCAATTTTACCCTATTTTTGATTAAATAAATGTAGCACTGGTGAGCATAAGATACTTCTTTCAAAAACATTAAATCATCCTACTGACCCCAAACTTTTGAATATAAGTCTATGTCATAAAAGATTTGTTGTTAACATTTCTCTTAGGCCTCAATAAGCGACAGAGAAGTTGAGAGGGGAATGTCTTTGTCGACAAGTGGCATGTTGATCAGGGTCTCACCTTCCTGCAGAGTCAAAAGTACGTCACATATTTAAAATACTACATTCTTATTTGCCATAATGGCAGCATTGCTCTTTTGCCGGGATCAGTTTATTTATGGTCTGTTAGATTTTATTTTAGTATCATTAATATACTTTTGTATTATATTGTATATTCATATTTCTTTATTTCAGTTTTAGTTCTAGTCATTTTAGTACTTAAACTAAATTAAATTTAGAAATGCTGCCATGGCAACTAACCAAAATAAAATAAGTTTAAATTTTTTTTATGTATATCATAAAGGTACACTGTGTAACTTTTGGCCCTCTAGCAGTTAAAAAAAACTGCATGCATTTTGCAAAAGAACATTGATTTGGTTGTGCTTCGACACTGCTTGATTGTGTGGATGAATATTGCCTTACTGCTCATAAAACATTCACTACACGGCGTAAGAGATATAACCCATATAGATGGAAAGGATCTGAAGCTGACTAGCTGCAGACGCTACTTTAGCTATACCCATTAATAGACACGGGACTTCCTTGAAAATAAAAATAAAGCACAGCGCTACAGCAGTCATCATGTAATGACCCTTCACAATAGATAATGCTTTTTAGTGAACTCTAATAATGTTAGAGTAATTTATCTGTTCAATAAAAAATCTTACTCACCTGTTGACAGAGCTGGGTAGTAACTGATTACATATAATCTGGATTACGTAATCAGATTCCAAAAATTAAGTACTTGTAAATAGATTATATTACATTTGAATCAGACTACAGTTACCTTTTTTAGTGATTATATGATTACATGTTATTCCCACAATGGCAGTAAATTATTCATAATTGGTTGATTCTTCCCACTACTTCCTTTTTTACACACACAGTTCAGCCACTAGTCGTGTGACTATCACTGAAAACTGAGACAAAGACAGCATTTGATCACTGGATTTACAGAAATCATTTCACTTTTAACAAGAGTTTTCTCAGCATTGCATATCTAATCAGCTCCTGACGAACACATTAATTATTATTTGAACTATCACTCAGTGAGTCATTTAACCATGTATTAGTGTCTTTGGAAGGCTTTTGTCTTTCAAACACATTAAAATGTACAAATTTACATAATTTCATATTAACGTGTAATGCAGGGATTCCCCAACTTTTTTGTCAGCTAAACCTCCTTAGATTTTAAGTTAATAAATTAGGCCAAAAATAATCAAATTAAGTTCACAGCTCTGGTAATGGTCACATGATATGCTTTTATTTTAAAATTATTTATTTTAAATGTTTTTTTGTTTTTTTTTATGAATTAATTACATAATAGGTTTTCATGAAACTTACAACCCTCCTGCAGTTCCTTCACAAACCTCAGTCTGGGAAACCCTGACTTAATATAATAGAAGTAGTAATATTTAATAGACTTCATGTTGTTCATAAAGAATGGAATATATTTTCTTTTTCTTTGTATTTTTATATCAATATGGTACAAGATGATCCTATTCAAATCAATGCGATAAATGAGTTTAGTCAAAAGTAATCAAAATGTAGTTAGATTATATTATCTCAAATATGTAATGTAATGGATTACGTTACTAACTACAATTTTTATTGTAATTAATGTAATTTGGAATCGGTAACTGACTACATTTTGTAAGTAATCTACCCAGCTCTGCCTGTTGAGTAATAAAAACATCATCTCCATATCATTTTTTACATCTCCGAAAAGCCAAGCTAATGTTGATTCATGTTTTATTACAAGCTCTGTCATGTTTGCATCACTATAATAGGCTTTCAACATCAAGACTTTCACCATCAAGAAGTTACTGACACATATGTTAGATGTGGAAAATAAATAATTATGTTAGTTTCCACGTTTGTAATGTGGCGTTTTGGTTCCACAGGTTTACATAGTGTCAGCATAAGTTTCCAAGATACGATTCCCACAAGGCCCAGCACGGTAAGACAAAGTTTCAACAGTGCTTATAAAATAGTGATTTCTCTGTTAAATTCTTGGTGTTATATTTAGTAATCTTGAATTAAATAATAAGGTAAAACCCAAATTTTCTCTTTAGCCTTCATTCAGAGCTGTTAGTGTCAATATCAGAGTCCTGGAGGAGCGGACGTTCACAGTGTGTCTGGATAAAGACTCGCGTAAAACATTCAAGAATGTCCAGAGGTGAACAGTCAGATTATGGCTTTCTATACATAATCATTTTTTTACCTTATTGTCCAATATCACCTATTAGGTAAAACATGTATGTCCCAGAGCCATTATAGAGAACACGTGTGATCTTCTGCCCACAGCATTGAAATTTCTCCATGCTTGGACCCGGGATACTGCCATCAGCCGAGTACCAAGTCCAAGTACAGTTTTGGAGAGGGAGGGGAATCACTGAGCAAATACCTGAACAAGACCCTCACGCTACCAATCAACACCTTCTGTGGCAATGAACAATGACATAATGACTCAAATTCACGATATAAGCGCTTGAGTCACTAGACAGTCTGAAACCCTATACCTCTCTGAGGCTTTTCTTGTTTGTACATTTCCTCTTTTTGCCACTTCTCTGTTGTCTAAAATACATGTAACCTCAAGAGGCCATGACTTCCTGCTGAACCATGATCAGACATGCTGTTCATAGGCTGTGAATGTGTGCTGAAGTTATGCTGAAACAGTGTCACCTTGATTGCACAATTTTTGCAAAATGTCCTGCAGTCTGCATGTTTCAATGTCACGTTTACACTACAATAATGTGTTTGTATGTTACTAATTTAACACTTTGGAAGACTTTCATTTGACACTTGCCAATAAATAACATAACTGAAAAAAACGCTTGGAAGATTTTGTTGCAGGCATTTTGGATCAGAATGGCATGCTAGCAGTATGCAGTATATACACTGTGTGCAGTATGCAAGTTTGGAAACCTGTTACGTTTGCCGAAATGCGCAGTATAACCTCAAGAACAATATGTGGGATATTGTATTTTTTCACAATGTAATGCGCTCTATTTTTATTTACTGTGTGACAAATGATTGATATCAACTGTGATTTTTAAACATTTTCATCTTTTGATCACACCGTCAACAACTCTGTAAAGCAACATAGAACTAAAGAAAACAATATTATAAAACAGGCACCATACAGACTCATAATATTTTACAATAGTCTATATGTGCCGTTTACATTTTTCACAGCATTAAGTGACTTCAAGAACAAGTTTGTTACATAAATCTTTATACATTCGGCATTTGTGAATAAAAACTGATGAAGAGGAAACGACTGTGAAGCTTTGGGGGTGTGAATGGACTCAATCTACTGAATGAAATTACGTTCTGAATCTGATCCAGGCATAGTTTTTGACAAAAATGCAATTTTCTCAACTTTTTGTTTACAGTGTTGCCTTTCTTTATCAAACTTAGCCACATTCCATTGTTGATAAAAAGGATAAAAAATAATACCTAAATTAGAACATTAGTATACTAAAAGTGCAAAAATAATATATAGGTCTTAAAGTGACAGCAGCCTAATATATCTGCTACCAAATATCTATATAGTAGTTTTTCCCCATTGTGTCGATGTCAAAATTGTGGCCAGTGAAAATGCTGAGTGGATTGTAACTTTGGAAAACTACTAGCCACAGTGGCTGGTGAGCAAAAAAGTTAATGTCAAGCCCTGTACAGAACATACTTTTTTAGCACTCGCAAAGTAAGTACTTCCTTAAGAGAGTACGTGATTTTCAGATGCAGCCCATGTTTATGCTTGTTTTTGGATAAAGAGATGCTGTACTATTTCATAAGATGAATAACAATGCCTCCTACAGTATAACAGTGATCCATGTTCTGCCTGGTTTCTTCAGAGCTGTGGTGAAGAGAAAGGTATCTGTGATGATGGTTTCATGTGCAAAGACTGTGTTTGAAAAACGTTTTGAAATAGTACACTTACAAGTTTACTACTAGTACACATTGATATTAGTATACTTAAGTATACTTAAAAATATACCTGAACATTACTTAAGTATACTTCATAAAATGAACTTGTATAAAGTATACTTTTTTGTAAAGGGACTTATACAGTTTACAAAATCGTCAATACTTTTATTTTCATGCTCGTAATAATTTATTTTACATGCAGTGTTATCTTTTACGGAGTCCCGCACATGACATGCAAGAAAGAAAAAAAAATCATGCGCATGATTTATAAATCGAGGGAACGAAATAGTAAATCGTGCGCACGATTTAGCCTACTATTTTATTCCTGCATGTCATGTCCGGGGCTCCGTAATCTTTAAATGAGATTTTAGACAAGGTAAAAAAAAAAAAAAAAAAAAAAAAAAAAGTAAGAAAGAAGGAGCCTATTTTATAACTCTCTGAATTAAACTTAAAGTGCCCACGTGACCGTGCTAGTACTTCATTTCAAACTGTAAGTTCATCCTCTCACCAAAAGATGGCGCCGCAAACCCAAAAACTGCTCAGTACGCTGCAGATCAGAGCCTCCGGTCGGCCATTGGTTGTTTGTCAAAGACAAGGAAAACTTGTTACACCTCCTCAACTGGATACGGTATGGACATGAAAAGTACAAGAAAACTTTAATCAAGAATATTTTGTCAAGCAAACCATGATTTTGCGGATACGACAGATCTCAGGTAAATAATAGCTAAACGCACTGCAACATCGTGACGTGTACAACAGGTGTACCTGTTACTGAGAGTGTGTCGTGTACTTATAGATGTTGAGATATTGAAACGTCTGAAAGGGTTTTTTTTCTTTAAACCAACCCAAGCGATTTCTGTTTCTGCTTAAACTCTGCTAGGTAGGCTGTAAGTCTTTACATAGGTTTCATTTTGTGAAATTGCGAATCTGACTGCACGTTCTCTTCCGTATTTTTAAATAGATGCCTACTTTATAAAATAAACATTGCTCTCATGTGATGTTTAATTTTCCAGAGATGTCCCGTTTAAAGAAATCATGATGGCAGGATGTGTACATATGACCAAAATGCAGTTTACCGGACTAAAGAAATCAATTTTGTTCCATATGGAGTTTATTAACCCCTTATGTTATGTTAAGCGTTGCAATGTACAACGACGTTTCATATTATGGAATTCTATGAAGATTCAATCGAAGCCGATTGTTATCTTTTGTGACCCATTCGAAAGAGAAAATATAAAATGAAACAATAATTTAAACTTGACAAAAAGTACCATGATATTACACTAACTTTTATAGTACCATGTTTTCGTATATTTATTTAATGTTATATCTCTTTATACATTTTTTACATTTATTAATATTATATTATAAATATTATATTTATATTAATATTATATATGTAAAGTTACATAATATCTGTAGCAATAATTCTACACATTCCACAAAAAGTACCAATGTATTACCACAATAACATACTCTGTTATTTTCTGAAATACCTGCGAGTACTATGTGAATTCAGCGGAACACGAATGTGGAAATCATTCAGTTGGCCTGTAAAGTTGCCGATATTTTTTTAATTTCAGTTTTCTTTTCCTTTAAACAACACAGAGTGCTAACTCAAGTCAACAAACATGAAGAAGGGATCAATGCAGAAGAGCAGGCAGTGGAATGTGAAGGGAGCCTTGCGGCTGGCGGGCATCTTTAACTTCCTCCATTCCTGTGGCTCCGGTTGCCTCCTTCCCTTCCTGACCCTCTACTTCCGGCACCTGGGCCTCAACGCCAGCATGATCGGAATCATCATGGCATCCAAGCACCTGCTCGCTCTGGTGTGGCGGCCGTTCTCCAGCATCCTCGCTAGGCAGTACGACAAACGGCGGACGGTCATAGTGGGCTCATTGCTCAGCTCGGCATTGGTGGTTTTGACTCTTCTGCTCTTCCCGTCCGCAGGAATACAAGCTGAAAGTGGACGGTGTAATGCTAGTCAGTCGGAGGCCGATCCTACCCCGCTTCTAGCCACACTAGAGCAGATGACTGTTCCATCGCAATCAAATGCCACTGTTTACTCAGTAAACCAAACTTCTATAAGTACCGAACAGCCTGTCGATGTTAACGCAACTGTAAGCCTAAACTGGTCAGCAAGAGGATTGAAATCCTTGAAAAAGGAGGAAGATCTTCATACCAAGTTCCTGGGGAGCCTGAAAGTTATGGATGCCCAACATCAGATGTTCTTTCTAGTTCTCATAGTGATGGCTTTGTGGGAGTGCATGGCCGCCCCGTTAGAATGGACGGCCGATGATGGACTGTACGAATACTTGGATTTTGTAGATGCCACCGACCGCCATAGTGGCGTGAAGGTCTGGAAGCAACTTGGGGCCGCTTTTGGCAACTGTGCAGTTGGTGTTCTTGTAACCAGCCTGTTTTGTCTTACAGGAGCTTCGGTGGAGTTTTATTCCTACACCATACTCATGATCCTAACCGTACCTGCTGCCGCCCTACTACCAATCTACCTCCGAAAGCGTGAGCGCCTCACTAGTGGCGGCTTTAAGGCGCTGCAATTGGTGCATGGGAACTCACAGGCGATACTTTGTGCCATCACTGTCGTTTTGATGGGCATGGTGAGCTCTGCTGTGTCGGATTTCCTCTTCTGGCAGATGCAGGATTGCGGTGCAACAGAAATCCACATGGGAATCTCTTTAGCCCTGGTGCACCTAAGCCAGAGTGGCTTTGCGCCACTTTCTGGGCATCTCTCCCGGTTTCTTAAGTACCACGGTTGGTTACTAGTACTCGCCGTCGTCATTTTAGCCATGCAATGCCTTTATTATTCCTTCTTGTGGAGTCCGTGGTCCGTAATACCCGCTCAACTGCTGGCGGGCTTCAGCACCGCCGCCCTCTGGTGGTCCATAACATCGCAAAGCGAAGACATCGCCACTCCTGGCACCGAAAAGTCCATTTTTAGACTCTTTGAGGCACTTTCTCTGGAGCTGGGAGCTGCATTTGGCAGTCTGACGGCAGGGTTCGTGGTGCAAAAGTTTGGGGTCATGGTGCTCTTCCAAGGTGCGGCAGTTCTGTTGGCTTTGTGGAGTAGCGCTCTTGCTGTACTCAAGTGGAAGATTCCTCGGCAGCGGCGGATAAACTACTCACGGCTGCTGGCCGCCGACACCGAGATGAGTGAGTCCGATACGGACCAGGAGAAAGACTGGCTGGAGACGGCAATGGAAGATGATAGAGGAAAAACAAGTGGACAATGGAAACGACTGAATTAATAGAAGTAAAGAGTGACTTGTTAACATCTACAGAGAGCAATTTAATGAACTAAGAGCAAAATGACACTAAAATTGCTCATTAAACTGAAAAAAATTCTTGCTCAGTATTTTTAAGGTGATGATACATGGGGCAACTTTTTGAGCAATGTTGCTTGAGCACTTTCCCATTAAGAAAGGGCAACAAATTTCAATCTAAAGTATCCAGATAGAAATTTGTTGCCCATTCTCAATGGAAAAGTGCTCAAGCAACATTGCTCGGTAACATTGCCCAGCGACATTGCTCAAAAAGCTGCCCCGTGTATCATCACCTTAAGTCTTGTTTTCTCATTACAAATTTTATATTTACATACCAATACATTTGAAATGGAAAACAAGACAAAAATACCAAGTAAAAAAAATCTTACTCCATGAGGGCATGTTGTCATTCATCTTCCTCATAATGTTCATCAAAGATGAAGTTACATCAGTTAATTACTCTTTCAAGCCAGCTGAATCTCTGTTTAGGATCATTTAAGGCTTTCAGAGAAGCATTATAGATCCAATACCAGTATAATACTTGAAAATCATTATCTTTCTTTTGTGAAGATGTATTGTTTCATAGGCCAGCTCTTTCATAAACTGATGGACTATGACTGGAGATGAGCTGTTTGCTTACAGTAAGCCTGTCGTCTCTGCCAAATGGCAATAATCACGTGAGCAAATAGTGCCTATTGTTTACATCTTCACACCCTTTCTTTAACACTCATTCTTATGTTTTGAAAAGATTTGTGATCTGAAGGTAAGCCACAGTTACCTGTTATGCAGAGACCTTTTGTATTTATTGTGCATGAGGCACTCATTTTTTGCACTATTAGGTGTCACTAGAAGAGGAAGGGGTTTATTGAAGAGAATCATAATAAAAGTATCATATTTACAGTTATGGGATTCTCAAGGGATTGAGAATGAGCTGCTTGGCTTAGATGTAAAGTTTGCCTAACCTGTATCGGTGGGGGGAGGGGATGGGGGGAAGCTTCCCAAACTTGTTCTTGAGTAAATTTTCCTGTACAGCTAGTCTGATTGCAGATCAGTCTGTTTGTGACTGACAACTCTTTTTAAAAAATATGAGGAATGATTGGAATAAATAGTCTTTACATTTAATATGTTTGAAATCAAGAACATCTATTAAATGATTATTTCCACTTTCAACAATTGCATAAAGTCAAGCGTTTCTTTTTTTTTTTTCTCTTTTCTTTATTTCTAAAATGTCTTGATAAGCCCTGCATCATAAAAAGTGGTGTACTTTGATCCTGTTTGTCCAGCATTAACCATTTTATGACATTATTATGTAATGGAATCAATGATCATGAATTTACCATGTTGACATTTCATGGCATCCTAGGTGGGGAAAAAAAGTACATTTCTATAAACTTAAAGTGTAGAAAACTTAGTGCTCTATTTTCATGCACTAATTCTGTACTTAATATACTAAAAATTCTTCTTTAGTACTTCTTAAGATCATCTAAGTGTACTCAACTGTGCTATTTTGAGTCAGCATGAAATATGAACTAAAATGTGCTTTTAATATACTATCTCTGTATTTAAAAAATGTATTTAGTTACCACTTGAAGTACACTATGGGTTCAAATGTACCATAAGTAGTACCTAAATAATTTTTTTAAAATACAGATATAGTATATTAAAAGCACATTTTAGTTCATATTTCATGCTGACTCAAAATAGCACAGTTGAGTACACTAAGATGATCTTAAGAAGTACTAAAGAAGAATTTTGAGTATATCAAGTACAAAATTAGTGCACGAAAATAGAGCACTTTAAGTACATTATAGAAGTGTACTTTTTTTTTTTTTCACCTGGGATAGCATTGTGTCAGTGTTGATGTAATTTCCTTTGGATCAGAAGTGATACTTGCATATAACAGCAACTGAGAATAGTGTCAAACCATGTGCTTTCTCCTCAATTGTTGCTTTAAAAGTATAATCTGTCTTCAGCAATAGATGCCTTCACATCGTAACACATTCTTTAGCTGAATCTCAACTCTCACAAACATTTGCCGCAGGCCTCATTCACTGTGCAAAAGAATTGTATGTTTGACTTTAATGTTCTGACTGTTAAACCACTTGTTTTGCAATTCAAATGAATTTATGCACATGCTCATATTATCATAGAGGAAAGTGTGTAACACGTGGATGACAGATTTACATTAGTTTGCTCTGATAAAACTTTCTAAGAATGTGTGATGTGGATCATTCTTTTACAGACGGAGACTGTGTTAAACTTTTATAGTCAGTCTTAACCTGTTAGCATTCCACTGTACCACCCGTTTTACAAATTCCATTCAAAAAAAACCTTAGGAAAGGTTTTGTAATGAAACTGTTGATGTGTTGATGTTGCAGTACTTGTCTGGTTTTTATTTGTATGAATATGAACATGACGAAGGCATCAAGTTGAATGACCCATGGTCTGAGAGCGATTCACATTTTGAAGGTATGTACTAATTTTTGATGTGCGAATTTTGACATTTCATAAATATTTGTCAACTTGAACTAACAGAAAACAACACAATTTGTAAATATTTAAATTTAAATGATTTTATGATATCAAGTGGGTATTGCTAATTGGTAATTATAGTTTTTTTTTTTTTTTTTTTTTAAATATATATTTTAAGCCATGCACCATTTAGCCAATACATATGGCAGTGTTTTTCATAACTTTTTGTTATAGCCTACTGGTTGAAACTCTTCACACCCTAGCAATCCCCAGACAGCACACATACTTTTGCAATATGTCGGTTAAAGATCTCTTCATCTGGAAAGCATCTGCTGTTTACAAACATCTGATGAACGTCTTTAAGATGTCAGTTTTACATACATTCTATATCATAAACATCTTAAAGACATTTTCTAAACGTCTATTTGACATGTGACAGGAATAGATATATAGCAGATGAGCAAACACTCTAAAAAAAATGTCTTCCAGATGTAAACACGCACATCAAATAGAGGTTTCAGAAGTGTATGTGTGCAATCGGAATAGAAGTGGTCTAAATATGTGTCAATGGGAACTCCATCTATATGAGTCAAAAAAACATGCACAGACAAATTCAAATAAAACCCTGCGGCTCGTGGTGACACGTTGATGTCCTAAGACACAAAACGATCTGTTTGTGTGAGAAACCGAACGGTATTTATATCAATTTTTACCTCTAAAACACCACTATGTCCAACTGCCTTGAGCATCCGGTGTGTGAGGTCTGAAAACCCACTCTGATGCCAGAAGTGATCTCTCGTGTCGCGTGCAATGAGTGCGTCCGGCTTCAGACAACCGGATACGAATGGCAGTTGGACATAGTGGTGTATTAGAGGTAAAAAAATTATATAAATACTGTTTGGTTTCTCGCACAAAGCAATCGTTTCATGTCTTAGGACATCAATGTGTCGTCACGAGCCGCAGGGTTTAATTTGAATTTGTCTGTGCATGTTTTTTTTTTTTACTCTTATAGACGAAGTTACCATTGACACGCATTATACGACTGACAGACCGCAACGGTTGGAGTTAAAAATCATCATTTGTGTTCTACTGAAGAAACAAAGTCACCTACATCTTGGATGCGCTGGAGGTAAGCAGATAAACGTCAAATTTTCATTTTTGGGCGAACTATCCCTTTAAGAACCTCTGACTAGTATTTATAAGTTTCTATGGCAACACTTTTAATGCTGAAATGAATCAGCCGCAGTCAGGTGGTACGATTAAGCAAGCCTATTTAAGTTGTTTATTATTCATTATTGTAATGTTATGTGCTTTGAGGCATGAGGTAATTTAATGCAGTCTCTCATAACGCTTTTTCGCGTCCATGTGTTTTGGATGAGGCGTGGCTTTATTAGAGCGGTCTGAAGAGAGGGTGGGAATTGCTTTCAAAGCTAGCTATTGCTAGCTATTCGAAATTGCCTACCCTAGCATTGATGTTATTTTATTTTTTTATAATATGCAAACGTGCGTATGATCAATAAAATGCTGTCTAATTAGCATTTTAAAAAAAATCTTCAAAACGGGTGAAGTCGCAATACAGAAATGTTTGTAGTATTGCAATGTTTAATTTTAAAAGCAAGGTATATTTCAAATTAATTAATAATGTAACTCCAGAAAGTAACATATTTAACTTAATGTAATTCTCTCGTTATTCACAGGGTGGCGCTTTCAGGTAGGCTAATGGAAGAATACTTGTTGAGCATCACTTCAGTGTGTCACACGCACAGCATCGGCAGCAGGTGCGAGCGCGCGCATCACCGAGGACATGGAGTTAAAAACCAGCTCCATCAGTCAAACTGCGCTTTGATTCACCGGCCGAAGAGCAAATCAGCTCCAGCTGAAACTTAAAGTGTGTTGTGGAGCTTCACAGCATGGAGAAAGGGCGAAGCACCGCGAAACAGTACGGATCTCTGGATCAGACAGAGCTCTGCGAAGAAACAGGAAAACAAGGTGAGAAGAATTTTATGGTTAAATTCATCCGTCTCTGCGTTTATGAAGGTGTTTCAGTGCTTTCTCATCGCATATGTTACTTGACTTCAAGTTCATACTGTATGCACGAAATGCGTTACTTTTACTTTAATGCAGTTCTCTTTTACATTGTCAATTCGCTTAGAAATGAATGTATTTATAGTGCCACAAATTCAGTCAATAGTTACAGAAAGCTACATGCAACGTATGCAAATGCGTTATTTAAATTAAATTGATGCATTTCTATTAATACAAATAGACAACAGGATGCAATTTTATAAGTAACTGTTTTTTATTATAAATTATGAAACATACAGTAGCTGCTTTTCTCAAGGTTCCCTATTGCAATGTCTTTAGTGAATATTAATTGGTTCTTAATGTTAAAAAAAAAACTGCTCAAGTACATTTTGTTTTGACCTGAAGTGTACTAACATTTCTTAGGATCAGTAATGGGGATGATTTGTCCCTCATTTAACAGTAGGCTACATTTTAAATGTGTTTTTCCTGTCAGGTCCCAGTATCGCTTTCACCCCAGGGAATGCTGTTTGCTCATTCCTGCTTTCTTTTAATGATCAATTTAATGAATAAAGGAAATGCAATCATGTTTTCATCTTTATACAGATAGTGACAGCAAGGTGGAAAAAGCGAGACTCTGGTTTCTTTCGGCTTCTGTGACTGATCCTGACTAAAGAAATCTTGAGGGAACTGAATGTTCACCAATGGAGATTAATAATCAATAAATACTTGTTTATTATGCCCATTCGGCAGTTATTCTTTAAAATATGTCCCTTTTGAGTTTAGTTGTAACGGAGACAACAGACTTAATCTTTTAGTACTTTAAAGGATTACTGGTTGATTATAGTCAAGTGTAATGTGTTTACTTGGGGTGTGTTCAGTTTATTTAACTGAAGGCCATTAGATTTTAAGTGATAATTAGTGATGGAAGATTAAAGGAATTGTATTCCACATTACAAATTCATTCCAAACCCATATGACTTCTTATCTTCTCTGGAAGACAACAGGAAATATTGTGCTCTCTGTTTTTCAGACTGAGGAAATGTCAAATCAGACACAAACACACTATAAAAGTGGTACATGCAATTCAGTGGCTTTGTGTGAAGAACAAACCAAACTTTAAGCCATTATTTAGTCCTACTGTTAATCTTCTCCAATGGGTTGTTAACCTCTGTAACCAGATCAAGTCAGTGAGTTGAACTTGAACTGCCTATTTTTGGGGCATCATTAAATATGAGCCGATTCATGCTGTGGCCCCTTTAAATGCTCACGCTCCCCGCCCCCGGAGCTCGCGCTTGCCTTTAACAGCATAAACACAGTTTACACAGCTAATATAACCCTCAAAATGGATCTTTACAAAGTGTTCATCATGCAGCATGTCTAATCGCGTAAGTACAGTATTTATTTGGATGTTTACATTTGATTCTGAATGAGTTTGATAGTGATCCATGGCTAAAGCTAACATTACACACTGTTGGAGAGATTTATAAAGAATGATGTTGTGTTTATGAATTATACAGACTGTTACGTAACAGTCGGTGTTATGTTGAGATTCGCCTGTTCTTCGGAGGTCTTTTAAACAAATGAGATTTACACAAGAAGGAGGAAACAATGGAGTTTGAGACTCAATGTATGTCATTTCCATGTACTGAACTCTTGTTATTCAACTATGCCAAGATAAATTAAATTTTTCATTCGATGGCACCTTTAAGACGAGTCATTTCACTCAGTGGCCATCTTTGAAACACCTCTCAGGCATTCAAGTGCAGCTCCTATCTCTGTGAAAGGTGAAACATCAAATTCTCCAAAGCTGTTTGCCAAGCTTTCGATTAAATTTCATATTTGAAATCACCAATGAAATCTGACAACAACTCTCATTTTGTTTCTAAATGCTCGAATCATGACAAAAAACTGTATTTTTCAGGCTGGATCAAGCTCAGGCGCAGTCCTAAATGCATGTCTCTTGTGTCTCATTTAGGAGGTGCGCGTCTGACTGTTTCTATAGCAACCGGAGCTTCTAACGGCCGCTGCAGTGACTTTACCAATCACCGATTGGCTCTTATTTAGAAGGCGGGACTTATTCTGCCATATTGCGCGTTGCACTTTCTCCCATTCAAAACAATACGAGTGACGCATCTTGAGTCATTCTATAGTCTTTGGTTAGGATCACGATGAAGGTAATGCAAGGACTGTTTTTCCACAGCTTTGCATAGCAAAACTCTTGTAATCCTCAGTGGCACCTCTGTCCTTTTGTCACTTGAGTTATCCTGTGTTTGTGTCTGTCTCGTATTTAGCACTACATGACATGCGTGAATCGGTGGGCGGGGCTAAAGAGTCAATAATGTAGAAGAAGGTGTTGTTTTGCTTCTGCAGAGGCTTTCGTCGCACTCTGACATCATACTGAGACAAAATCCGAAACAAGTCATTTTGGGAGCTTGGTTTCAGTAAAAACTCTTTTTGGAACTGCAGGATATATTTTAGTAGTAAAATGACCTCATATATATATATATATATATATATATATATATATATATATATATATATATATATATATATATATATATATCTCAAAAGATCAAGAAAAAATACATTTCTCAATTCATGACCCCAAAAAATTCAAAAGGAGGTTTTGTAGGAGAATATTTTTGGTTGCCCAAAGAACCTTTCAGTGAACAGTTTTAAAAGAACCATTTTTTCTTAGTGTTAAGAACATTTTAATAATCTACAGAACATTTTGCACTATAAAGAACCTTTTGTGTAATGGAAAGATTCCATGGATGTTTCTTCATGGAACCATCAATGCCAATAAACCACCTTTATTTTTAAGTGTGTAGCGTGTTATTCTCGTAACGGAGCTGTATCGTTTTGATCTTAGGATGAGAGAAATCACCAGCGCTGACTTTGCTCCAAAAGCAAACGCTCTTTGCCCCAGGCAGAATCATGCAAATCCACCTCCACTCCAATACTATGGTATGTGTCAGCTATGAAAGAGCTCTGACTTTCAACAAAATACTGCTGAAAAACCTCAGATAAAATTTGAAATGTGGTTTCTAGACAAGCCTCTGGGGGGTTCAGATCAAAGCATGAACTGTAACCCATATAAGTAATCTGTGGTAAGACCAAAGACCACCGTTCACACGCTCTTCTTGTTAAAACTGACCGATCTTGACAGAATCTGCATAGAAAAGTGTAAGAAGCTGCTTCAATGCTTGGCCACGATGATGCTTTAAATCTGACTAGAATAATTTCTACGAGTGTAGTGACATTAACATTTTCGGGTTCACCTAAGTACAAGTAAGACATAGAAAGTGCTGTTTTCCTCTCATCTCTTGGGTTTAGCTGGATAACAAGGCTGGAGTTCATGCTTCGTTGTACTTTGATGCTGCTCGAGCAGCAGGTGTGAAAAGACATGTGGTTTTTAATTATATCTAAACGCTGAGGGGTGGTTACAGTGACCCAGTGACCAGCTTTACTCATGAGGAGGATTAAACAAGAGTGACAGGGAAACTGTGAGATGGAGAAGTAAATTATGCCTTAGTATCTTTCCTATTGTAACTGCATAAATAACGACAAACAGGTTTCCTGATTACTCCCCTCCTTTCACCATTGTTTGGACAAGCATATTTATAGTGTTATACAGAAACTTTTGACGTTTGATGCCTTAGTTCTTGTCATGAAGTGCTTTGTGTGAGTGTTGTCATACCGCATGAGCTGGTGTAGGAGTGTCTCCAGGCACTGTGACTGAAACTGTGAAGATGGATTGACACTGTGAGTTAATGTGAGATCCCAGCGCCTCCACTGTTCATACAGGAGTGAGGTAGATTTACAATCTCCAGGTTTAAGAGATTCTCGAGTGTAGGACCTGATCTGTTGCCAACCTGATCTGTTGTTGTCACATTAATGTTTTAAAGGCTGTTGATCCACCTACTCTCATTATTTACTATGTATTCAAGAACAGTTTTTATTTTATTTTGCTCAGACACTGCTGATAAGACCAGCTTAAAGGATTAGTTCACTTTCAAATGAAATTTACCCCAAGCTTTACCCACCATTAAGCCATCATATGACTTTCTTCTTTCTGATGAACACAATCGGAGAAATATTAATAAATATCTTGACGCAGCCGAGCTTTATAATGGCAGTAAGCGTTATTAAACAAGTATGAGCTGAAGAAAGTGCATCCATCCACATCTATCCTTCATACTTCACACGGCTCCGGGGGGTAATAAAGGCCTTCTGAAGTGAAGCGACGCATTTGTGTACAAAAATATCCTTATTTAACCAGTTATGAAGTAAAATATTTAGCTTCCGTCAGACTGCCTTCTGTATTCAAGTATTTTCCGTATGTTGAATACGGAAGACGGCTTGTGCGGAAGCTAGATATTTTACTTCATAACTTGTTTAAATATGGATATATTTTTTGTTACACAAATGCATCGCTTCGCTTCAGAAGGCCTTTATTAACCCCCCGGAGCCGTGTGAAGTACGTTTATGATGGATGAATGTGGACGGAGACACTTTCTTCGCTCACTGCAATCATAAAGCTTGGATGCGTCATTAATATTACTCCGATTGTGTTCATCAGAAAGAAGAAAGTCATATACACCTAGGATGGCTTGAGGGTGAGTAAAGCTTGGGGTAATTTTCATTTGAAAGTGAACTAATCCTTTAATGATGCATGAATTTCCTTGTTGGTTAGCAGCTGAATCTTGTTTAGAATTTTTTAAGAAATAATATTTTTGTCATCTTGGGGCAAATGTTGTTCATCAATATATTATTTCCAGTACAATTGTTCCTAAAAAAAAAAAAAAAAAAGTTTGTGGATGCATGCATACTGAGAATTGACAGGAGAAGGGGATTTAACAGTGTTTAGGCCTTATTGTCATTAAAACAATCTCACAGTATACATATATACACTGCCCGGCCAAAAAAAGTCACTTATAAGCCCTATCTGTTAAATTGATGTGCCTCTTGATGTAAATAACACCACAGCATTTATTTCCTTCAAGAGGTGCATCATTTTTTTGGTCAAGATCTTGTATTGTCAGTGCAAGAGGTGAGCACTCTGTAAAGTCTACTGCAGCACATCCCAAAGACTTTCAATGAATTTAAGGTCTGGACTCAGAGGTGTTAATTCATGTGTGAAAATGATCCTTCATGCTCACTCCCAACCATTCTTTCACAATTTGAACCTGATCTTGACATTTTCATCCTGGAATATGGCCATGATGTGTCTTCCTACATGGTTGTTTAAGAAATGAAAAGCTGCACATCTATCAGTTAGGGTACCGTTACCAAACATATAACATGCTAGAAAAATAATCACCGTAATAATGATCCATTCATAGATTCTCAAGTATTTGCCTATTAAAATCCAAACAGTTTTTTTTGTTTTTGGCCGTGCAGTGTATATATAACTCAAAATTGAAAGGAGAAAGGGGATTTTAAAGTGCTAATTGTCATGAAAATAATCTCACTGTGCAAAAAAAAATAAATAAATTAACCTATTTAAAGTTTATCAAGTACAAGTTCACAGTCTTACACAATAGCCTCATGGGAATGCAGCATTTCTTCCATCTCCATCTGAATCCTTTCTGACACCTTACCTGTTCCCTGTCAGAGTATCACTGTTGTTTTGATCCATGAATCTGTGAATTCATGCCTGTCCTACAGAGTTTGCCATGAGTGAGACAGAGCAGATCTGTGGTGAACTGACACATGAGAATAAAACTGTCAGGACTGATCTGAAACATTTGGGTGGGCGGCGATCGCTCGCACACATATATGTCTCAGCGCGCTGACCGGACCACATCAGGATATCCCATAATCCTTCTCTTGATTTATTGCCTCTGTTTTTCATCCCTGTAGTTTTCCCATGGTGGATGAGGATGTGGTTTGTTTAGATGTCTTTTCTCACTGACTGTCAGGCAATTAAAAGCCAATATCTGCTCAGCGCTGAGGTGAGTCATAGCTTATGGTGTTTCCGAGGGCAGAGAGAGAATAAGCAGTGAAGTGGAGAGATGGAGGGATAAAAGATGTACCTTATATTGGAGCAGAGTGTTCCCTCTTCTTTACAGCCTTAGGAAGGTGTCAGTGTCAGCCGCGGGTAAAAACACTTGATAGCACCTTCTGTCAGCCATGAACTCACCTGGATTTTCTTTTAAACACTCAATATCAAGTTTAACCCCTTATGAGCTTTATGAATCTTTTGTTTCGAATGAGTGATTCAGATCTCCTATCAAACGGCTAAACTAAGGCAGTGTTTTGAAATCAGCCCATATAGATATTGTTGAAAGTCTTTATTTTGTTGGGGGGTTGTTTTTGGCGCACAAAAAATATTCTTGTCACTTTAGAATATTAAGATAGAACCACTGTACTCACATGAACTGATTCAAATATATTTTTAGTGCCTTTATGGATCTTGAGAGTTTCAATGGCTTTGCTCTCAATAGAAGCCTTACTGAGCCATCGGATTTCATCAACAATATCTTAATTTGTGTTCTGAAGATTAACGAAGGTCTTACGGGTGTAGAACGACATGAGGGTGAGTAATTAATGACATTATTTCATTTTTGGGTGAACTAACCCTTTAAGCTACAACCACCAAACTCGGGTCAGAACTTCAGACAGGTCTGACTCAGTATGCTATATCTTTACGAACAGATCGGACCAAACCTCTGAAAAATCCCATAGACTTACATTGATGAATGCTAAAATAAGCCAACATTGTTCGAACTCCAACTGTTAAAATTCAAAATTAAACACTTAGAAGCTCTTTAGACTCCATAAACTCCATTTACATTAGTGCGTTTTGTTTCCAAAACAGCGTTTTAAAATGAAAACAATCCTCTTCTAAACTGGCGTTTCCACAGCGTTTCAGAAACGATCTCCATCTGCACTACATGGCCGAAAACCCATGTCACATGACCATTCATGCACACTGGGCATGCGCATACAAGTGTAAACAGTTGCCTTTTACGCATGTAGGCAGCTGCAGTATTAAAAAAATGCAGAGTTTAAAGGTGCTCTAAGTGATCCTGGGTGGAGTAACTTCCTTTTGACGTTTGAAGTGTTGTCAAACAAAACAGAGTCTAGCTAGACCCTCCCCCCTCCTCCCCCTCCCCTCCGTGCTTCCTGAAACAGTCATGAATGCACATTTAAAATCATTCTTGTCGGTTATTGGCTGGAGCATGTTTATTATGTTTCGTGGTCCAGGCTGCACCAGTTTGTTTTTGTTGCCGTTTTTGGAGCTTGTGGCGACTACAGAGACCGCGTTTTTTACAATGTGACAGGCAGCTAGCGGATAGTGAAGAGATGTTTGCTGTATGTGACATCACTTAGAGCACCTTTAACTGCACAATGGCTGCTTAAAATTACAACAAAGCCGGTGTGGTGCCAAATTCCTACCCCTGCCAAATAATTATCACCCTAGTATTGGTATGTTTAGGATTAGGGGTGGGGTTAGGATTAGGTAATCAGATAGCGACTTCAACGAGGGGGTAATAATTTGGCAGGGAGTCGAAATTTGGCACCACACCAGCAGAGATTGCAGTTCAGTCTCCGTGTTATTGTTTACACAGTCGTCAAGGATACATTTTGGTCCATTTATACTGAAACACAACCCCGGCATTTTCAAACTAAAATGGGCTCTGCAGCGTTTTCGAAAGTCTCCGTTTTCAAGGTTCGAAAACGCCAGTGTAGTGTAAATGACAGGTGTGACCATAGCAAAACTTATGCGTTTTAAAATGAAAATGCGCTAGTGTTAGACTCATTTATGCTGCCATTCTAATATTTATTTCTATCTATCTCTCTGTCTCTCTCTCTCTTTAAACTGAAAAGCTTCAAACTTCCCATTTTTAAAACTACTTCAACCATTCTGGTCAGGCCAACACAAAGTTTGTCTTAACAAACTTTTTTTTATCTAGTTTGTTACTGTTAGAATACATTTTGTATTTTTTATGAACACCCTAGCACCCCTTGTGGCCCCCCAGGACCCTAGTTTGAAAATCCTAATCTAAATCACCTTTGGCTCTCGTTGAGTAACTAATGTCGCACTAACCTTTTGGTAAGATCAAATATAAATCAGGTTTGTCCATTATATGGAGTGATATTGTTTACAGGGGGCTCTTCTAAATCATGATAACCTGATAAGTTTGAGTATTGTAACAGCAGACTCCCTTAATTAAGATGCAATATGTTACCCAAAGGAAATTAATTGGGTGCTAACACATGCTTTTTTAAGCTTACATGTGCAAAAAAATCATAATAACAGTAATGTTCCTCTAACTCATTTTGTTCTTTTGTATTTTAGAAAACGATAGCATTGAGAAATATTATACAATACCGACTATATACAAATAGGATATAGTAAAAATGTTTGAAAAAATGCTTACTATATGTAGTTCATATTCATTTTAGTTTTGTTTGCATGCATAGGTGAAAATATGGGAAAGGGTTGTGGTGTGTTGTTGGCATGGTGTGTGTTTCCTTTGTCTGCACCATGGATCACAGTGGCCTTAACCAGAAATCTACTGGGTTTGGGGGTCAATCCCATTGTTTTGAAATCCAATAACTGTGTAAAACTGAAGGCCTGGGTTGTTGCCATAGAGACAGAACTTAGTTTATGAGGCATTGCGGTTGTTGAACGCATCATAGGATAAGCCAAATGAGTCATCGGAGGATACGGACCGCCTTGTTTTTTAGGGTGCAAAAACCACTTGGCCGTTTCTGCTGTTCTTCTCAAGGCTACAAGTCTTTGTCAATGCAGACATCAAATTGAGAAGTGGAAATGTAAAAATAATAATGAGCAATGCCTGTGCGCATAGAATACGAATTAAATATTGAGGAAGGTAACCTTGTTTTTTCATCAAATGAGACAAACTGATTAAAGCAGTTTCTAAATTTACAATTTTTAATGCATAATATGAAATTCAAGGCCAGAATTTACACTTTTGCCCAATTTGTTTTTTAGATGTTCTTAGTGTCTGATTCATCCGATGCCTGTACTTTATATGCACAATTAAGTCGCAGATAATACAGTCATACTATATATAGAGAGCACTGATCCTCTGATTAAATTCTACATGCGATAAATCCAAGATGTTAATCTGTCATAGGCTGAGTGACCAGAACATTCTCACCCACCCTCGGATTCATGCAGAGTTCAGTAATAATAACAAGCCCAATTAGCACAGTGACGAGCGTCATACACAACACATGCTGCACGACATCTCACAACTCTCTGGTTTCAGCCTGGTTTGAAATGTGGCTGGTCAACACCAGGGTGCTTGTTAGTTGATTCCAGATAAGAGAAGCCCTGCTTCTGAAGAAATGTGTGATGTTTTTATTTTTCATCTTCAAGGGCAAGACAACAAATTGGAAAAACACTATAACAAAGTTTGACCAGTGATTACCTTCAGTTTCTTTAGAATACCATCATGCATTTCCTAAAATGCTTTTTAAATATAATAATTTTCATATTATATTATATTTTTATTTATTTGTTTTTACATGCACTTTTTATTTCACAAAATGACAAACTTCATCGTTAAATTTCTTGTTACAAATTGCATTTAGGGGAATTTTAGGGAATAAAGATATATTATATGAAGATATATTGAAGGAATAGTCCACCTTTAAATTAAATTTTCCTGATAATTTACTCTTCCCCCATGTCATCCAAAATGTTCATGTCTGTCTTTCTTCATTCGAAAAGAAATTAAGGTTTTTGATGAAAACATTCCAGGATTATTCTCCTTATAGTGGACTTCAATGGCCTCCAAACGGTTGAAGGTCAAAATTACAGTTTCAGTGCAGCTTCAAAGGGCTTTAAACGATATCAGATGAGGAATAAGGGTCTTATCTAGAAAAGGTGTAGGACATTTAGGGTAAGCTTTTTGAAGAATATGGAATCGCGTTCTGGTGGAAGCACTTGTGATGCGATCATTTGTTTATGTAAAGCATATATATTTATTTATTTTTAAGAAAATGACCAATCGCTTCGCTAGATAAGACTCTTATTCCTCGTCTGGTATCGTTTAAAGCCCTTTGAAGCTGCACTGAAACTGTAATTTTGACCTTCAACAGTGGAGTCCATTGAAGTCCACTATAAGGAGAATAATCCTGGAATGTTTTCATCAAAAACCTTCATTTCTTTTTAACTGAAGAAAGAAGGACATGGACATCTTGGATGACATGGGGGCGAGTAAATTATCAGGAAATTTTAATACTGAAGTGAACTAATCCTTTAAGACTAGGGTTGCAAAATTCCTGAAATTTTTAAAGTTGGAAACTTTCCGTGGGAATTAACAGTAACATATGGGAATTAATGGGAATAAACTGGAAATTTGTAAAATTGGCTATAACAAGGAACTTAAATGTAGTTGGAAAAAAAAAAAGACATCTTGCAGCATAATCTTGGTAAAAACAGATTTATTGCAAATTCAGTTGAATTTGTACCCCGCGCATTCCTCGATCACATGCACACTACTTGTGGGGTGTTTTCAAATGGAATATGTTTATTTTATTCAACATTCATGCTTTTTTGTTCAATGAAAGAATTGATTAAAGTCCTACTCACAAATAAACCAAAGTCAAAAATGTCATTTAAAAAAAAAAAAAAAAATTATTAGTTGCATGTCTGCTTATGACCAAGCAAAATGTTTATATTTATGTTTGTATATGAAACAGTTTTTATAAATCACCCAAATTGCCAATTAATTCCCTTTAATTCCCATAAATTCTCATTAAGTTTCCAACTTGGAATATTTCCAAAATTCCCCAGCTTAACTTCCCATGGAAAGTTTCTGGAAATGTTCTGCCTTTTTGCAATCCTATTTAAGACCCCCTGTGGTTTTTAGTTTTTAATATTGTTTATACATCTATGTAGTGTTTTTTAACATGCTTTAAGACAAACCATGTGCAAATTCATCAGTCAACACCATTGCTGAGTATTTTCTGTTTAAACCTGCAGTGAACCAAAGAAATGCACTTTGAAACCGTCCCTCTCTCCTACCTTCATAAACATGTAACCAATCCCGTCAATGAGTGGAACTGGGCATTTCCTGACATTATTTCTAAGGATGCTGATTTTTAGAAGGCAGCTGTCTGACTCTGAGATTGTGAATGGGAACATAGCAATAGCAACACATTCTTAGCTGTTGATAATGTCAAGCAAAAACCTAATCATATCAATTACCATTATGTGTCCGACGTTGTAGAGAGCGTTACATAAACCGCATTGCCATGCTAATACATCAACTTGTTGATGAGTTTAATTCACCCATCCACTTGTTCTTCTGAATCAGTTTCTGGTTCAAACATATATGGCTGGATTAAACCAGTATTTCCACCTGCCATTGTGCAGCATTAACTGCAGGAAAGTTGACCGAGTGGATCAGGTATTCTGAGCTGGTGTGATTGAGTGGAAGTGGAGACTAATTTGCTTATTTATGGGTCCACATATACTAAATGAAGCAATGATCTACGTTCAAGCTATTTTAAGACATGAAGAAATTTTCACATTTAAATATGTCATTTTGATGATCAAAGATGAGTTTTAACCCTTAAATGCATGACTGTTTCGCCAATCAATCTTACATATTTGGGTCTTTATCGACCCGGATCTATATCTCACACGAAAGGATCTCTCTGTCGCGATAATATAAAACTCCTCTGATATTAGAGTAACAATTACAGAAGAATAAAATAAAGCAATTTTTGTTACCTTTTGGAGCTTGAAAGGGCTCCGTTTGAGCAGATGTTTTATCCCATCACCACTGTCCTCGTCAGAGCTCATTTCCCAGTAAATTCAGCAAATAATAGGCTAGTTTTATGTTTGAGGTCACGAATATGAGCCCATTTGCGATCTCAAACGTATTCTCAAAACTATATAATTTTCAACATCTTTAAAATCAATATTTCGATCGCTAACAGCTTCACCCGGATCCATCCAGTGACAGTTACAATCATATTTAATTGAGTTTAGTACTTGCTCTGCAGTAAATCGCTGAGTCATTTCATATTTTTCTTATTTCATTTTCTGTCTGAATGAGTCGTCACTTCAGCATTGTGTATCAGACATTGCCACCTTGTGGAATAAAAGTGAATTGCACTTATTCCTTCATCTAAGGTTCAATTATTGTTGTGAAGAAAAAAATATATGTACACTCATACACACCTCGGGTCGTTAGTGACCCTATACAATTTTTACAAAAAATGGATACAAAAATAGGCATTCTTTTATAATTTTATGATTTTTTTCTTGTTATATACTTTAAAATGAATTGATTGAGGAATACTAAGAAGGTTGATGTCTAACTTTAAAAAATTAACAAGGAGGAGGGTAGTGAATGATGTCCCGGGTCACTAAAGACCCGAGGTATGCATTTAAGGGTTAAGGGAGTAGTGTTGTAAAAAGTACTGACTTCGGTACCACGTCGGTACTGAAATTTAAAAAATGTGATGCTTTGAGCGCTGTTGAGCAAACATTTCTGGTTTGCCATTGTGTTCACGGCTCATCAGATTGTTTGTGATTGGCCTCAATGATCAATGCTTCAAAATCTGTTGTAAAAATACATCAATGTCACTCTTCATTGAGCTTACGCAGATACACACAGGAGCGTTTGAAAGCAGGTGTATATCGCAGACCAGTCCATTGATAGACTCCTAGTCCTGCTTTCAAAATGCTTTCAAATTCAAATGGGATTTAAATGAGAAAGATTTATCTAGGGATAGTAAGAGTGATTGGTGGCATTTTCCAGAATTTGCTTCTTCAGATGAGCGTAATGCACTGTGCTTGACGTTAGACATGCTCATAGTTCATGTGTTGTTCATCACAGCTGAAGAGGATGTGGTGTCCATGGCTGATTCCACCATCACTGTGGAGGACATCGAGGGGGAGCTCTTCAAAATCGAGAGGATAAAGGATGCGCTGGTCCGGAAAGAGTCGGAGCTCAGATATATGTGAGTGAGGTTTCTTGAATGAGGTTGGTTGTGCATTTTGTAGATTGTGAGGTGACTCCTTTACATAGGTATTATGATATTATGTATCCTTAATGGTGTTGCATTTTATAATTGCATTTATCCCTTCTGTTCAATACATCAACAGAAAAGATAAGTAAATGTTGCATAATTCAATGCAACACAGTGAAGGCTACATAATAGTGCAGTTTAAGCTGACATTAACCCAAAAAACATGCCATATGCTTGAGGTCAATGTTATTTTCTACAATACTGCATCTTACTAAATGTCTGGGAATTCATCAGGTAATTAGGGGGCAACTTACATACTTTTATTTATTTATTTTTCCAAAAATTTAGATCTCAATGAGAGATTTTCTTAGATACAGAACTGAAAGGATAGGCCTGGGACATGAAAATAAAATGAACAATATTTATAAAACAGTATTCCTGCCATTGAAAAGTATTTCCATTATCATCATTATTAGACTATCAGACTGAGACCATGAAGCAGGAAGAACGGTCTGTCACATTTACCCACAATGCACGTTAATTGTACAAAACTAGCTATACAGTGGAAGTGAATCAGCTGTGGTCACCATTCACATTCATTATGTGGAGAAAAAAAAAGTTTTTGAGTGAGCTATGACTATCATTACACAAATGTGTGTTTTGTTCAATAACAATTTGAACAAAAATAAATGTAGCAAGCATCTGTGCAGAGAGATACAGACATAAATGAGATAAAAGCGGGGGAAATTGTTGAGGACATTTATTGATAAAGGGATTCGCTGCACTTATTTACAACAATAGCGTCTGATGGGAGTCTGTCACAAGCCCTGCAAGTGAGATTTGTCTGTTATGGCAGTAATATGTGTCTGCTGGAGTTAGACATCAAAGGCAAATGTATGTCTGTGTTGTTATTTGTGTGCCTATGTATGATTGCAATAGCAAAACATATTATCTGTTATTTCATTGCTGAACAGAGACTACTTTAGCTTCAACCAGTGAAATTTGTTTTGATGAAATATGGTATTCACACTTACCTTGACTTCTGACTTGACTGGAAAATTTTTGCGACATGCAATACTGTGGATATAAGAACATGAAGGACAGACTGTGGAGGTTTTAATGGCTTTTTTACATTTGTTTTCTACAGAAAGATATTTTGACTGGTGGTTTAAAGTAAAATCTCAAAAGTGTTTCTTTATTTTGTTCCTCATTCCTCAGGATGGATGACATCCAGTTGTGTAAGGAGATCACAAGGCTCAAAAAAGAACTCCAGAAATTGGTTTCTATTCCAGGTATGTTCTCAAAAAGATACTGTATTAATTTATTACTGGAAGATGATAAAGATCCCATTCTCATCTGTTTTTATTTCCTATCATTCAGAGCAGAGACAATAAGCAGCTCCCTGATGCTTTAAACAGCTTTAAACCCAACATCATGTCTGTTTTTCCTCAAGTACAACCAGAGCAAATCAAAGCAAAGCCCTCTGAGATCCATGAGCATCAAATCATATCAGAATGATTTCTGAAGCATCATGTGACACTGAAGACTGGAGCAATGATACTGAAAATAAAGCTTTGCCATCAAAGGAATAAATTACATTTTAAAATATATTAACATAGAAAACAGTTTGTTTAAATTGTAATATTTCACACTATTAATGTTTTACCAACTTCAAACTTTTGAACAGTTAGTGTCTAACTAAGAATCAGAGAAAACAAACCAAAAAATGAACTGGCTCCCCTAGTATTACACGACCGCTTTTTAATTTCTGCATGTTCTTCTGGTTCTCTATAATAGCATCATTTATAGTTCCTCCTTTCACGTCAGCTTCTTTTCAGCACATTATGGTTGTGACATACTTCACTATAACTCTCCTCCTGTTTCCAAGGAGATGCACGAATGAAGCGTACGCCACGGTTTGTTTACTGCGGAAACCTCATTTCACAAGTGCATACAAAGCTTTTGCTCACAGAAGAGGTTATTTATCCAAACCGACAGATAATAATGTCATATACTGTACCATCCCGGTGGGAAACACATGACATTCCAGGACTAGGGATGTCCATTTATTCTGAGACCTTCGTGTTCTTTCTGGCTCATCTGTGGAGTCAGGATTTCGATATATATTTTGGTATTTGATCATATCTGTCATCATTTACTCATGTTGATACAAAGCAGAATGTATCAGCTTTCTTCAATATAGCTATAGCAGATATATTGATACTGAAAATCACTACAAAAGACAAAAAAGCATAAAAAAAAATTAAATTGTTATTCTCTAATATTTGTGGTCATTTTTTTTTAAGAAGTCTCTCACCAAGGCTGCATTTATTTAATCAAAAACACAGTAAAAACTGTGATATTGTGAAATATTATTACAATTTTAAAATAGCTGTTTTTTACAGAAGAGGATTAGGGCCAAGCATTAATAAAAAAAATTAAAACCATCTCGAGATTAAAGTTGTTAAATTTCGAGAAAAAAGTCAAAATAAAATGTTGAGAATAAACTCGTTAAATTACAATAAAAAAATCGTTAAATTTCGAGAAAAAGGTTGAGAATAAAGTCATTAAATTACGAGAAAAAAGTTGCTAAATTATGATCAAATTCGTTAAATTATGAGAAAAATGTCATAATTTAACGAATTTGTTCTCATTATTTAACGAATTTGTTCTCATAATTTAACGAGTTTATTCTGAACATTTTATCTCGACTTTTTTCTCGTAATTTAACAAGTTTATTCTCAACATTTTATTTAGACTTTTTTCTCTAAATTTAACAAGTTTTTTTCTCGTAATTTAATGAGTTTATTCTCAACATTTTATTTTGACTTTTTTCTCGTAATTAACAACTTTTTTCTCATAATTTAATGAGTTTATTCTCAACATTTTATCTTGACTTTTTTCTTGTAATTCAACAAGTTTATTCTCAAAATTTTTTGACTTTTTTCTCGAAATTTAACGAGTTTTTTCTCGTAATTTAAGGAGTTTATTCTCAACATTTTATCTTGACTTTATTCTCAACATTTTATCTTGACTTTTTTCTTGTAATTCAACAAGTTTATTCTCAAAATTTTTTGACTTTTTTCTCGAAATTTAACGAGTTTTTTCTCGTAATTTAAGGAGTTTATTCTCTACATTTTATCTTGACTTTTTTCTGGTAATTTAACGACTTTTGTCTCGTAATTTAATGAATTTATTCTCAACATTTTAATTCGACTTTTTTCTCATAATTTAACAAGTTTTTTTTCTCTGAATTTAACAAGTTTATTCTCTACATTTTATTTTGACTTTTTTTCTCGTAATTAACAACTTTTTTCTCATAATTTAATGAGTTTATTCTCAACATTTTATCTTGACTTTTGTCTCGAAATTTAATGACTTTATTCTCAACATTTTATCTCAACTTTTTTCTCGAAATTTAACAAGTTTTTTTCTCGTAATTTAACGAGTTTATTCTCAACATTTTATTTCGACTTTTTTCTCGAAATTGAACAACTTTAAAGATGTCAAGATGGTTTTATTTTTTATTATTGCTTGGCCCTAATCCTCTTCCGTAGTTCTTTATTTTACAATGTTTTTAAATATAATTTGTGATCAAAGCTGTATTTGCAGCATAATTTCTCCAGTCTTCAGTGTCACATGATCCTTCTGAAATCACTCTAATATGATTATTTACTGCTAATGTTGAAAACAGTTGTGCTGCTTCATATTTTTGTCCAAACTGTGATACATTTTTATTCAGTATTCTTTGGTGAATAGAAAGTTCAAAAGAACAGCATTTATTTGATATAGAAATCTTTTGTAACATTATAAATGTCTTTACTGTCACTTTTGATTAATTGAATGTGTCCTTGCTGAATAAAAGTATTAACTTCTTTAAAAAAAAAAAAATCTTACTGAACTGTTGCATACATATTTAAATATGCATGCAAGTTTGAAGTCAGGACATAATAAAATATCTTCTTTTTTGTTGTATGGAAGAAAGAGCATCATACAGCGATGAAATGATCATTTTGATTTTGGGTTAACTGTTCCACATGTGTCTCCTATCGGCAGACAAAGACAAGTCAAATGAGGACAGACAGCGTGAGGATGAACTGCTTCAACAGATCCAGAAGATGGTGGAGACGCGGGACTTTCTAGTGGATGACATGGAGTTTGAGAGGCTCAGGTCAGTTTTAAAGAGCTGCTGGCCTTCAGAGACAGGAACAAGGGCCGCAACCCTTTAGATTGCCGGCTAACATGCGTGACTATCAGCCTCAAGAATGTGTTTTGTGCCTCTTGTGTCTGTTCTCTCATCTGTGAAGACACTGCAATCCAATTACACTCCACTTGAAGCCAATAATCCACCCTTACCTCACCACGACCCTCACACACACACACACACACACACACACACACACCTCACATCACGCTCACAGACGGTCCCAGTGGCTCTGATTCTGAGAAATGAGAGAGATTGATTTGCAGGCAAGAAAGAAATGGAAAAAAGAGATGTTTTTTTTTCAGTGGGTTGGGCTGATTGCCATCTGCCAAGACTTCACAAATATATATATATTTGTGTGTGTGTGTTTGTGCATGAGTAATCGTGACGCACACATCAGAACTCAACACAAATGAAGTCCTCACAGTTTATTCATGGGATAAATGAGCCGCTGTCACCCACATGACAAGCAGCTATTACACGGATGGATGGTGGTAGAGAGAGATAGACAGCGAAAAACAGTCAAACACTCTTAGTTTGCGCGCTAAACCAATGTGCTAAGAGAATAATTGATTGTTTGAACATTCACCAAACATTCACACTCAAACTCCAGTGTCTCACTTCACAGTTGTTTGTGTGTGGGACTGGTTTTACATTGCAGAGACTGAAAAAATTGTAAATCTTGCTGATTTTTCTTGGCTTAATAAACATACTAAATAATATCTTAATGAAATTATAAAATGCAGAAAGTTTATTGTTATGGTTAGGTTTAAAATTAGGGATAGGGATATGTGTGTGATCTAGATGTGTTTAAGTGTAATAGATGTGCCGATACAATAACTACATGTATGATCATTTGCAATGATTTTGGATCTATAGCTTCAAGAATACACCGATCAGACATTATGAGCATTGACAGGTGAAGTGAATAACACTGATTATCTCTTCATCACGGCACCTGTTAGTTGGTGGATATATTAGGCAGCAAGTGAACATTTTGTCCTCAAAGTTGGGCAAGTGTAAAGATTTGAGCGAATTTGACGAGGGCCGAATTGTGATGGCTAGACGACTGGGTCAGAGCATCTCCAAAACTGCAGCTCTTGTGGAGTGTTCCCGGTCTGTAGTGATCAGTATCTATCAAAAGTGGTCCAAGGAAGGAACAGTGGTGAACCGGCGACAGGGTCACGGGCAGTCAAGGTTCATTGATGCACGTGGGGAGTGAAGGCTGGCCCGTGTGGTCCGATCCAACAGACGAACTTCTGTAGCTCAAATTGCTCAAGAAGTTAATGCTGGTTCCGATAGAAAGGTGTCAGAATACACAGTGTATCACAGTTTGTTGTGTATGGGGCTGAATAGCTGCAGACCAGTCAGGGTGCCCATGCTGACCCCTGTCCACCGCCGAAAGAGCCAACAGTGAGCATGTGAGCATCAGAACTGGACCACGGAGCAACGGAAGAAGGTGACCTGGTCTGATGAATCACTTTTTTTTATGTGTACGAACACATGGCACCAGGATGCACTATGGGAAGAAGGCAAGTCGGCGGAGGCAGTGTGATGCTTTGGGCAATGATCTGCTGCGAAACCTTGGGTCCTGCCATCCATGTGGATGTTACTTTGACACGTACCACCTGCCTAAGCAATGTTACAGACCATGTTCACCCTTTCATGAAAACTGTATTCTGGTGGCTGTGGCCTCTTTCAGCAGGATAATACACTCTGCCACAGAGCAAAAATGGTTCAGGAATGGTTTGAGGAGCACAACAATGAGTTTGAGGTGTTGACTTGACCTCCAAATTCCCCAGATCTCAATCCAATGGAGCATCCGTGGGATGTGCTGAACAAACATGTCCGATCCATGGAGGCACAGAATATTGTAATGGCACAGAGTTGACACCTACCTTTTTCCTGAATGCGGAAGTCTTGCCCGACTCACAGCAGAACAGTCCTTTACATTTCTGGTGTTTCTAGTCAAATTAGTGTATTTTCCGCTCTGATAATGTAACGTTAAAAAAGCAAATGGCTCCATAGTACCATCACTTTACAGTGTCACAATGATTGTCTTTTGTCAGTGTCTCACCCGACAAAGTTTAATGAGTGCGTAGATGACATGAAGCTGCTAGAAGTTAGCTACATTGAAAACAGATGGGCGTTCATATCCTACATACAGCTCCTGATCGGTTCGTTGGGTTTTGTCCTCAGAATTATGAGCGCATTTATACCCTACCTTTTATGGGGAGTATTTTGACTGAGTATTTAAATGCTCGTTATTGGTTTTTTTTTTTTTTATATATATATATTTTTATTCAATAAGTTGCATTAAGTTGATCAAAAGTGATGGTAAAGTAATTTATAATTTTATAAAATATTATTTTAAAAAATGCTGTTCTTTTGAACATTCTATTCATTAAAGAAAGAAAACAGAAAGGCTCTTTTTATTAAATAAATATAACCCTAGTGAGCTTTATTCATTTTTGTCCAAAAACATAAAAAAAAATCTCAAACTTTATTGTATTAACATTCATGTACACATGACATCGAATCTGGACTGAAGTAGGTGTTTGTGCATTTGCCTTCCTAATACCTGCTATTCTTCACTCAGAGAGCGAGAAGAAGACAAAGAGATGGCTGACTTCCTACAGACCAAATTTCCCAACAGATGCCGCATGAAAAGTATGTGTAAGTGTGTGTGTGTGTGTTACTGTGGAGCTGTAAGCTCAAGGCCAAGCTCTTAAACCTCTGCACAAATTAACATAATACATAATAACACATTCTTTGAGCATCTTCATAATTGTTTTACTCTGTGCCTGTTCAAGTTTAATGAAAATGGAAACTAGAGAACTTAATAAGGAATCTGCTTATGTTGTGGTGTTTTCAGAAGTGTGAATGTTAATTCTGTTCTCAGGGTGTTAATGAACTGTCTTCATTTGTTTTCTTTTAGTTCATAATTAATCAGCTAATTCAGAACTGGAATAAAATGTGCAAAAGTACACGAATGTCAGTAGAAGTGAGAATGTTTGACTATAAATTAGGAAGAACACAAACAAATGCTAATCAGTGTTTTGGTGAGAATTTGACACAAAAATCTTCCATAATATTTAGTGCTGCAGCTGCTTTATAAACTGAGCTTTCCACCCAAATAAACATATTATAGATTACAATTCATCTGAACTTAGCACAAGTTATTTGTCGTTGGTGATCGAGTGAAGCGCAAGCTGTTAAATCTCCGCCCTCTTCTGGAAAACTGGTCAGGAGCTGCAGCTCATTTGCATTTAAAGTGACACACACAAAAACAGTGTTATTTTGCTCACACCCAAATAGGGTCAAATTTGACAAGCTATAATAATAAAGCCGCAGATTTGTTCGCGAAACACCACTGTGTGTTGCTTAGAGACTAATGACTTTATATACAGTCTTAAAGAGACTTTGCACAATAGTTCTGTTGCATTTGTTGGAACTGTTATTCATTGCAAAATAGAGCAAACAATACTTACAGGACTGTGTTTTAAAATGTAAATCACTTAATATTACCTTTCTGCTTGTTGAACTTTACTCAGCTAAAAGCACAATATGGTATATTTTACAAATGTTCTGGTATGAATACACCTCAGCGCTCATGCTCGACAGTATTCAGAGATGCTGAGAATGATTCAGAGAAGGTCACTGCATTTCTCTCTCTCTCTCTCTCTCTCTCTTTCTGTCTCTGTCGTTCAGATCACACCAAGGACAAGAGAATGACGTCCAGAGCCCAGCAGACCTCATCTCCTTACGTGACCAAGACGGGTGTCACCCTGCTGAAGGAGTGCTGTGGTTTCACCTGCTCCGTCATGTAGATACGTCAATGTAAAACAGGAGAGAGTGTAGCACAGAATGACAAGTAAAAAAGACCCGTGATTCAGCACAATATTTTCAAGCACTCTGTTTCACATTTCATAACAGATGGCAGTACATGGGCTCCCGACTGATGTGCATATTATGCAGAATTATTGCATTAACCACCTAATGGGGGAGATTTCCAAAATGAGGAGTGTGATTGGATGATACGGTGTGTACATTTTCACAATTAACACTGAGCTGTCTAAAAGCAGAAGACTAAAGTCAGGCTCAAGTGCTGAATTCCCATTAACACTGGTTAAATTTACCTCTTTCGCACATTATTTCCCCCCTTACTTCTTGCAAAAGAGCAAATTTTCTGTTGTGGAGTTGCTTCGCCTGCCAAACACAATGTATGACACCAAAAACACTGACATTGTCCTTGGGATTTTAAGGAATAGTTCACCTAAAAATCCTGTCAGTGTTTGTTGATAAGGAGGGTGAGACACAGATTTTGGATAAGGTACAAATCACCAGTTAAGCTAGAAAAATTCTTTGACCTAAAAGTTCTGCAATGAGAATTTTTTGATTTATGAACGCAGTTCACAGCTGGGTTATTATAGTTGACTAAAATTAAAACAAAAACCATAAACAAAACATTTTCGATACTTGTGATAAAATGAATGTTAACTGAAATAAACTATAAAAAAACCTAAACTTAAATTATTTAATATTATATATATTCAAACCAAGGTGACGTTTCTCATTTTCATTTTGTTTATCTTGATGTACTAAAATTATTAAAACAATTAATTAATTAAAATAATTTTTAAAAAATCATAAAAACTAGACTAGACCAAACACAATTAAATGACTAATACTTTAAGTAAGATTAAAATGTAAATGGAAAATACAAAAACTAATACAAAATTTTTGTACACATTTGAGATTTTCCTTCAATTGACCCTTTGCAAAGACCCGCCCCCCTTAGTTACTGCTGCTTTGTCCGACAAGCCGTGGCACTGAGAAAAGAGGACACTGACAACACACCGACAGACTAGACAGAGCAGGTTACTTATGATATTAAACAAAGTCCCAGCTTTCAAATTGTGTACTTTTTTAAGAAATTCAAACAATAAAAAATGTTTTGTGGCTCTGTAATGTGTCGTGACAGATCGCTGTAGCGCCTCAGTTCAAGCGGTTCGTGAACCGATCATTTCTTCCTACTAGTTAATTTATAGCATCAAATAAACATGAATGAACATCAGAAGGTATGTTGTCAGTACACACCATTTTTCAAGTTCTAGTCCACCGAGGTTAATCTTCTAACCCCTGACTGCTTTGACGGACAAAATGGCGGATTCGGCGTTATGATTGGTTAGATCGCTTGTCAATCAAACTCCCGGCGAAGGGTCAATTATGACACAGTGGTAGCATCCGAAATCAAATACTCTTTTGAGTAGGTATTATTTTAAATAAGTAATCACTTCTGACCACTAAAAATAGTGTGAATGTAATCTGGACGTACTATATTCGCCATGTTGCCCTTATCAAGTGACATACCAGCATCTGTTGTTTCATTCACAAATCCTCTACCGTGGCCTCATGGGATAGTAAAGTGTCCATGGAACGCACATAAAATCTCACCAGAAGTATTAGGTCATCTGGGGACTTTTTGCCGACTTTTTTATGAGTACTGTGAATTCAGACATACTACTTTTGTCACATACTGTTTTTCGCTTATTACTGTATAGTAGGGAAGTATGTGATTTCAGATGCAGGTTTTTCCGACAATCTCAGTTTTCAGTGTTATACGGAAGGCGCTGTTACTCATCTTCTGAAATAATGCAGCAAGTGACTGCAGGCACAGTAATAAATCTTCACAAATGTTTCATAAATGTAGCTGTATTGAGGAATATTAGCAAGTTTTCAAATGATGCCATATAACTGAACAACAGAAGAGCTGCGTACTAATTAGGTGAATGTGCACCATTGCTCCTGACTTCTATCACATTTTACATCTGCATTTTTAACTACAATGTTGATGAAAACTGTAGTTTTGTGGTGCCCAGCTTGACATAATATAATGCAGTTTAAAAGTAAAACATATTTATATCTGACCCAGTTGTAGTTTGCTTTCAAATGTATGAACCCTTTATCTTCACCCACTGTAATGTGCTTTAGTAACCCATTAATAGCATTTTACTTATGTACAATCATGTACAGTTCTGTTTAAATGTTTGGGGTCTGTAGGATTTTTTTCAGGAATTAAATCTTTTATTCATCGAGATACATTAAATTGATCAAAAGTAACATTATAGGCTTTTATAATAGCCTATTACAAAAAAGATTTCTATTTCAAATAAATGCTGTTATTTTGAACTTTCTGTTCATCAAAGAATCATGGGAAAAATATATAACATTTCCACAAAAATATTAAGCAGCACAACTGATTTTAACTATTTTTTGATTATAATCATAAATGTTTTTTGAGCATCAAATCACCATATCAGAATGATTTCTGGAGGATCATGTGACACTGAAGACTGGAGTAATGATGCTGAAAATTCAGATTTGATCACAGGAATAAATTACTTTTTAAAATATATTACAAAATGGTTATTTTAAAATTTTAATAATATTTCACAATACTGCTGCTTTCACTGTAATTTTGCATAAATGTATGAAGATGAACAACTTTTTAAAAAACAATTTTCAGACCCCAAACTTTTAAACAGTAGAGTATTTGTGATGTACGGAAGAGGATTAGGGCCAAGCAATAATAAAAAAAAATAAAACCATCTCGAGATTAAAGTTGTTAAATTTTGAGAAAAATCTTGTTAAATTTCGAGAAAAAGGTTGAGATAAAATGTTGAGAATAAACTCATTAAATTACGAGAACAAATTCGTTAAATTACAAATTTGTTCTCACAATTTAATTACTTTTTTCTCGAAATTTAACGATTTTTTTCTCGTAATTTAACAAATTTATTCTCGACATTTTATCTCGACTTTTTTCTTGAAATTTAACGAGTTTTTTCTCGTAATTTAATGAGTTTATTCCCAACATTTTATTTTGACATTTTTCTCGAAATTTAACAACTTTAATCTGGAGATGGTTTTATTTTTTTATTATTGCTCGGCCCTAATCCTCTTCCGTGGTGATGCATCAGTGTTTATGCACAAAAAAAAAAAACATTAAAAAGTATTTTATCTTTACAAAAGAAATCAAATTGTGAAACTGAGAAATGTGTATTAATATGCAACAAAAAAAAGTATTGAAATATAGCGCTCATGGACACTTGACATGTTATGCTGCTTGGTTGAGCAGGATTTTATGTGTGCTGCTGATGCTTCTACTGTTATTTTCATGCCTCTAAATGATATTTTTCCACTGATAAATATAAAGGAATTCTGATGAATGAACCAATGCTTTGTTGCCTTAGATTATACAGACTCACAAAATCATCTTTTATTGCTATATAAATAAAATCATGAAAACCAAGGTTGCAAACTTAATATAAATAAAAAATGAATAAAAAATAAAACATCTTGTATAATAGTCTGACCTTTCAAGTTTAAGTATGAACATTCATTGACCATTTGTTGAAAAAGTTTTTGGTCCTAAAACACACTTTTTGTGTGAAGAGTGATTTTAAGATGATTTCACATTAGTGAAGTCTCCCTCACCCAACAAATCTTATCTTGTGCACCAGCTTTATTAAGCCAAGGTCAGTGAGTGTGTGGCTTTATTGACAGGTTCCTTATTACAGTAGGCAGGAAGGAACCGAGAAATTACAGGCAATAAATAAATGGCTGCTGATGTCAAATTTGCTGGTATTTTAAAATAACCAGACTCTCGCTCTGGACAGTATAATTAGGATTCTGTTTAGATGGCCGATTCTTCTTCATCAAGCTCTGACAGAGGATCCAGCGTCTGTGACATTTGTGTTGATTGGCTGAAGGCTGTCCACAGCTGTAGGGAAATACAGCTCATTTCCCATGTCACTGCTGTGTGTGTGTGTGTGTGTGTGTGTGTGTGTGTGTGTGTGTGTGTGTGTGTGTGTGTGTGTGTGTGTGTGTGTGTGTGTGTGTGTGTGTGTGTGTGTGAGCAGTGATGTGTTTGGATGATGCTGATTGCCCTTAAAATGTATGAAAATGATGATACCCTTGACAGTAATGTCAGGTGAAGTTGATTATTGGCATTCAGCTGAAAAATGTAAAAGGTAAATCATCATTTAAATGCATTATCCACTCTATAAAATGCTCTTTTTTCTGCTTTGTGTGAGGACTGGGAAGCTTGTGGGCTGCAGGTGAAGTTTTTCAGTGTGTTTGATGTCCATTATCTGAACAGGTTTTTGACTGAGGATTCATGAAGGATTGTCTTTTCTTTAGAGCTTCTAAAATTGTCTGTTTAAAGATATACACCACTATTCAAAAGTCTGGGGTTTGAACAATTATTTAAATGTTTTTGAAAGAAGTCTCTTCTGCTCACCAAGGCTGCATTTGAGCAAAATACAGTAAAAACAGAATAATATTGTTTATTATTATTACAATTTAAAATGTTTTCTATTTGAATATATTTTAAAATGTAATTTATTCCTGTGATGGCAAAGCTTTATTTTACTCCAGTCTTCAGTGTCACATGATCCTTCAGAAATCATTCTGATATGATGATTTGATGCTCAAGAAATATTTATTATTATTATCAATGTCGAAAACAGTTGTGCTGCTTCATTATTTTGAGGAAACTGGTTATACTTTTTCAGGATTTTTTGATAAATACACTGTTATCTGAAATATGGTTTCGCTTTTTTTTTTTTTTTTTTTTTTTGGGCTTTCCACCTTTTCCTGTTGATGTGCATCTCACACAGAGAAATGAGCCGTGAGTCATAACTGACTCATTCGTGAGCGAGTTAATTACAGGAGGATTCTTGTGAGTTCTGCCGCTAGTGAAGAGCTGCGAAAAGATTACATTTTCCTGTGTGTTAATCAACTGTCAGAAACATGCCAAAAACTACATTGCTGTTCTGCTGTCTTTTTTTTTTTTTTTTGCCGCTGTAATAACATGCAACGCGATGCATTCTAGGAAAAAAATAAGACCAAAAAATAAAAAATAATAATTACAATATAATGAGGAATTCGTCATTTTAATACATTATCTCTGTGATGTGTGATGTGAATTTCTGACCTTTACAACCGCAGTATTTCGCGTCAGGACCACAGGTGTTGGTTTGCATGCTTTGCCTTTCTGAAGTTCAGTGGACAATCACGCAGAGACGTACGCCACCATGTGGTTGATCATGAAAGTCAAAAATACCGTAGCACTATAACCAGTGTAAAAGAGATGTTGTAAACTACCACCGGTCAAAGGCTAAAAAAATTATATATTTTGCTCACAAAGGCTGCATTTATTTAATCAAAAATACAGTAAAAACAGTAATATTCTTAAATATTACAATTCTCAGGTTAAAAAAAGTAAATTTCTATAATGTACTTAAAGTGCTCTATTTTCGTGCACTAATTTGTACTTAAGATGATCTTAAGAATTTTTAGTATATTAATGACATCTAAGTGTACTCAACTGTGCAATTTAAGACACCATGAAATATTAACTAAAATGTGATTTTAATATACTATCTCTGTATTTTAAAAAAAATATATATTTAGTTACCACTTATAGTACACTTGAACCCATAGAGTACTACTAGTGGTAACTTTGAGCACACTTAGATGTCAAGAAGTATCTTAAGACGTACTAAAGAAGAATTTTTGGTGACACTTTATTTTACAGTGTCATTTTTACATATGTTACATGTTGTTACTATAGTAATAATAACTATAAATTATGCATAATTACATGCAATTAACCCTAAACCAGACCAAACCCTAATCCTAACCCTATAGTAAGTACATGTAGTTACTTAATATTACTCAGTACTTAAATGTATAATTACAGTGTAACAAAGACACCTCAAAATAAAGTGTAACCAAGAATTTTTAGTATATTAAGTACAAAATTAGTGCACAAAAATAGAGCAATTTAAGTACATTATAGAAGTGTACTTTTTTCCACCTGGGTTTGAAAGAACCGTAATAAAAAGTTAAAAAAATCTTTTGTAACATAGCCCAAATGTCTTTACTGTCACTTTTGATCAATTTAGTGCATCTTGCTGAATATTTTTTTTTTTCTTTTCTTTTTTTTATCTTACTTGCACCAAATGGTCGTTGGTTTCCACAAAATATTAAGCAGCACAACAGTTTTAAACACTGATAATAACAATAAGAAATGTTATATTTCATATCAGAATTATATTTCATGTCATATTAGAATGATTTCTGAAGGATCATGTGACACTGAAGACTGCAAATGATGCTGAAAATTCAGCTTAGCATCACAGGAATAAATTACATATTAAAATATTTTCAAACAGAGAACAGTTATTTTGAATAGTAATAATATTTCACAATATTACTGTTTTACTGTATTTTTTGATCAATAAATGCAGGCTTGGTGAGTAGAAGAGTCTTCATAACACACTCTTCTAAATATCAAAGAACTCTTACCCTTACAAACATTTACTATAGTAGTACAATTCCCAAAACTCTCATATAAAAAATCCCTTAAATCTCTCCTTGTTGGAACTGGAAGGTCTGTCGTGGCCTGTGTCATGAGCTGTATTGTTTATAACAGAAAGCGGTTGACCTTTAGAGACAAAAAGACTAATATTACTGGAGGCAGTGTTTCAGATGTGATAAAGTCTGACATGCATCAAAATTAGCTTGACCTCCCGTGACTACAATAGATCCTATAAATCATTTGATTACAAGAAAAAAAAATGCATGTCATACTCTAAGGAATCGGATGTTTTCTGTGGTGTAGAGCACACACACCCTGACAGGTCACAGTCTGCTTGTTTATGCACTCTCAAATCAAATCATGTGGGCAACACACTACAGGGCAGGGCCTGCATTTCAGACCAAGAGAACCACACCTTATCATTTATGCAGTTCAAAATGATAAGAATCCTGCTTGTGTTTGTCCATGGCTATGTTCACAATAGTGCTAATCATACTACAGTATGCAACATGCAGTACGTATACTGTTTTTGTATGCACTGAATATCTGGATGACAATATATAGAGCTTAATGCATCCCACAATGCAATGTGCTTGACTTGCACATCCTTCCACTTCCAGTGTGATGGGTGAGTAATATCAGTGGTCATTTTATTTTTTTATTTACTTTGTTGTACTTTTAAATTAGACTAAAACAACACAAAACTGAGTTAAAATCCAATTTAAAGGGTTAGTTCACCCAAAAATGAAAATAATGTCATTAATTACGCACCCTCACGTCGTTTCACACCCGTAAGACCTTTGTTCATCTTCAGAACACAAATTAAGACATTTTTGTTGAAATCCGATGCAGTGAGGCCTGCATAGGGAGCAATGACATTTCCTTTCTCAAGATCCATTAAGGTACTAAAAACATATTTAAATCAGTTCATGTGAGTACAGTGGTTCAATATTAATATTATAAAGCAGCGAGAATATTTTTGGTGCGGCAAAAAAAACAAAATAACGACTTTTATAGTGATGGCCGATTTCAAAACACTGCTTCAGGAAGATTCGGAACGTTATGAATCTTTTGTGTCGAATCATGATTCAGATTGCGTGTCGAACTGCTGAAATCACGTGACTTTGGCGCTCTGAACAGCTGATTCGATACACTGATTCATTATGCTCTGAAGCAGTGTTTTGAAATCACTGTCATTTTTTTTTTCTTGGCGCTCCAAAAATATTCTCAACGCTTTATAATATTAATATTGAACCACTGTACTCACATGAACCGATTTAAATATGTTTTTAGTACATTAATGGATCTTGAGAGAGGAAATGTCATTACTGCCTATGGAGGACACACTGAGCCATCGGATTTCGACAAAAATATCTTAATTTGTGTTCTGAAGATGAACAAAGGTCTTACGGGTGTGGAACGACATGAGGGTGAGTAATGACAGAATTTTCATTTTTGGGTGAACTAACCCTTTAAATGATGACAGATTTTCATTTTTTGGATGAACTTTCCCTTTAAGAAAGATAAAAAAAATAAAATAAAAAAAAACTTGCCTACTTGTTGAACTAAAAATGCAAAATGATGCTTGTTTTAATTTGTTTAAGACTGTTTAAAAGTTTATCGTTTCATTTTACATACTAATAAATGAAAATAACAGGCAGCAAACAGCGAATAATAGCTAGGAAAGCCCCGTATTCTCACAGTGCTACTGTCCCTTTAAGAGATGATGCAATAGGTTAAGTTTGTTTTAGCTCTCCAGCTGATCAGCCCGAAGCCGAAACACCGAGCAGACAAGAGACACTCGGAGGATGGAGTTTTTCATAGGAAACCCTTTTTCTACACCCGTGGGTCAACTTATCGGTGAGTAACACGCTGGATGAGATCGCAAATCACACGCAATGCGTTTTAGCACAGATCAGTCAGTGTACTTTAACTTGATGTAGCCTATCAAATACGACTGCTTGATATTTACATCAAATTTAACAAATATATCTGTATATTCGTGCCTGGTTTTCTTCCAAGACACCCACGAACACGTATGCATCGTTAAATTAAGGATGACAGCAAAGGATACGATTAAATTAAGATTGACAGCACATTCGTGCAAACCAGCGTCGCAGTCGCCCCATCAACGTATTCCTGATTGGCGGAGCTGCGTGTCAATCAAACGCTCTCTGCAAATGGCAATAAAGGAAGGCGGGACGTGGAGGATGTCTGCTGGAAGTTGCACGTCTCGGTGTATCCTAATAACGTTTTGACCCATTTCTTAGCCGCTCTTATTTAGAAAAGAACTATTTACATCTGAGAATTAAACGGGTTATGTAACCCAATCCAGACTTTACTGCTGTTTTCGCAAGAAATACAATAATAGGGCTACTTTTCATTCATTTTAAGGGGTGCCGTCTTTTTCTGCTGTTCTCCTGATAGTGACGATGCATCTAGACTAGTGTCATCTCAGCAGCACAGAGCAGTTGGGAACTGCCTGTTCCAGCCAAACACCATAATTATGCATTAGCAGAATCATTTTTGCAATGTTCTACTCATCCCAGACATATCTTTAGATTAATATAATTGTCAGAATGCCTTTGCTCCAGTAAACATAATGCTACCGATCAAATTTTAGTGAGGGTAGGTTTAGGGTTGGAGTAGGTGTAGATGTTAAAGGATTAGTTCACTTTCAAATTAAATTTTCATGATAATTTACTCATTTTCATCAGTTGAAAAGAAATTAAGGTTTTTGATGAAAACATTCCAGGATTATTCTCCTTATAATGGACTTCAATGGCCTCCAAACGGTTGAAGGTCAAAATTACAGTTTCAGTGCAGCTTCAAAGAGCTTTAAACAATACCAGACATGGAATAAGGGTCTTACCTAGCAAAATGATCGATTATTTTCGAAAAAAATACAACTGTATATGCTTTATTAACACAAATGATTGGCTTGAACATGCTTTTGCTTTCCGTATTTTTCAAAAAGCTTAACTTCAACTTCAACTTACGGAACAAACGTGGCACCAGTTACATTTTTTCCATAAGTTGAATAAGGGAAGGCGTAGGACATACGGCGTAAGCTTTTTGATGATTGCGGAAAGCAGAAGCATGTGCAAGGTGATCATTTGTGTTTATAAAGCATATACCTATAAAGCATATAGTTGTATTTTTTTGAAAATGACCGATGGTTTCTCTAGATAAGACTCTTATTCCTCGTCTGGTATCATTTAAAGCCCTTTGAAGCTGCACTGAAACTGTAATTTTGACCTTCAACCGTTTGGGCTCCATTGAAGTCCACTATATGGAGAAAAATCCTAGAATGTTTTGATCAAAAACCTTCATTTCTATTGACTGAAGAAAGAAAGACATGAACATCTTGGATAACATGGGGGGTGAGTAAATTATCAGGAAAATTTTATTTGAAAGTGGACTAATCCTTTAATAAAGCATCATACTTCCACATTAATATCATGCTGGAAGCATAATCTGATAGTATGTTTAGTTGTTGAATTATTCTCCTTAATATTTTAATGGGAGGTAGCTAAATCTGACAGGGTAGCAGAAATAGTCAGAACAACGGCATTAGACAAGATGAGAGCTGTCGTTACCAAGTTATTTTGATTAAAGATTAAAATATTTGATAACAAATTATTAAGACGCATGAATTTAAAAGAAATGAGGTGCACAGATAAATCATTTATAATAATTACTGCAATATTCAATAAAAAAAAAACTCAATTTGACTTCATGGTGACTTTAAAGATGGGTCGTCACCTTATGTAATGACACGAGCAGTGTAAGGAGAGAGCTTTTGATGTAACTTGCCCTTTCAAACTGTTGAAAAGCCTGTTTTCCCTGCCCAGATGCTGAACCTTAGGCATTGTAAACAATAGGACAAGTCATGTTCAACTCTCAGTTAGCTAGTTAACATGTTCAGTTCATTTCACTAATGCAGAATGAGTAGAGTGTAAATATGAGACCTCTTTTTAAAGTTAGTCTGGGTTCTTCATGAGCTATTATATCAACATAAGTTCAGTGATAGTGTTGTTGTGAATCATAAACCACTTTGCTGATGAGTAAGATAACAATAATAGCAGGGCATGCATCAGATAGACAGTTCAGTTTATTTCGTGCTCTTGATTCTGTTGATAAGAAACAGTATTAGTTAGCTTGCAAACATCTACATAATCGCTTTGAGTTCCTCTGTTTACTGCATTTTGTTCAGTAAAAAAGAGGAATGATAAGTATGGGATCAAAGTACGCATGTAATAGCCATTATTTTAAACCACAACATGTTGTATCCTGGTTGTATCCTGTTATTTTAGGGTAAACCCTTTATGTTTGTTTGAATGTTTCTTTCTCAGAACATGCCACCAGTTCTTCTCTCCCGTCAGAAGACTGGGGACTCAACATGGAGATCTGTGACATTGTCAATGAAACAGTTGAAGGGTGTGTATGTTGTCTGTTCATATGGTCATGACAATGAAGTCTTACCCAACATATTGGAACACCTAAACCACATTTAAAACTTTTGAAAGTCATTGTATTTGACCAAAGTTTTCTGTTAGCCAAATCCTTTTACCTTACAATATTTACTTTACGTCACCCTGAGATTTTACGTTGATATTTCAATAATTTAAAAACACGCACATATTCACGGTTCGGTTAATGCTCACATGACAGGCAGGTAAACAAATATTTCATTTTAGAAAGTGTTTTATTTTGGTTGAACTAGCAGCATACTGTACTCTGATCTATTATAAATCAGTGGCTACATAACAAACTAATGTTTCACAGCCACAAAGTGTCATAATGTTATAATACAGTCTTCATTTTGAGCTGTATAGCTATGGTTTTAACATTTATAACCTAACTATCTTTGGTTGTGCTGTCATTCTTTGCTTAAAATAATAATAAATGGTTTAAGTGTCCAAATCTGAATAGTTCATTCAACTGTATGGTGCTTTGACTTTCTAAATTGTATAACATACATTGTCTGACATAACTGTTGTGATGCTGCTCTGTTTACAGACCTAAAGATGCAGTCAGGGCAATAAAGAAGAGGATTCTGGGAAATAAGAATTTCAAAGAGGTCATGCTGGCTTTGAGTGTAAGTGTCAAACATATTGTCTCAATGTATTAATGTATTGTCTCAATGTATTAACTCAATGTCTTACCTCATGTTTACACATTAATAATTCACATTATGTTTTGAATTATTCTTCAAGTGCATTCTTCAGTGACCCCTTTGGTTTTGCTGCAGGTGTTGGAGGCCTGTGTGAAGAACTGCGGGCACAAATTCCACATCTACGTGTCCACCAGAGACTTTGTGGAGAACGTTTTGGTCCAAACGATCCTGCCTAAAAACAACGCACCAGTGGTTCTTCAGGACAGAGTCTTGAGCATGATACAGGTACAAATAAACCCTTTGCCAACTCAGAGTAAACAGTGTCACATGATCCTTCAGAAACCACTCTAATATGCTAATTTGCTGCTCAAGACTCATTATTATTATTCAAAACAACAGCTTAATCTTTGTGTGGAAACTTTGATAATTTTTTTCAGGATTCTTTTCTCAATAAAAAAGTAAAAAAACAAAAAACAAATACAAAGTTCTGTCATGAAACTCTAGATGGCGCTGTCTGATTAGTCCTTAAAGGGTTAGTTCACCCAAAAATGAAATTAATGTCATTTATTACTGTCACCCCACTGATGTCGTTCCACACCCGTAAGACCTTCGTTAATTTTCGGAACACAAATTAAGATATTCTTGTTGAAATCCGATGGCTCCGTGAGGCCTCCATAGGGAGCAATGACATTTCCTTTCTCAAGATCCATTAATGGACTAAAACATATTTAAATCAGTTCATGTGAGTACAGTGGTTCAATATTAATATTATAAAGTGACGAGAATATTTTTGGTATTTTAAAACACTGCTTCAGGAAGCATCGGAGCATAATGAATCAGCGTGTCGAATCAGCGGTTCGGAGCGCCAGAGTCACGTGATTTCGGCAGTTTGGTGGTTTGACACGCGATCCGAATCATGATTCGACACAAAAGAATCATAATGCTCCAAATCTTCCTGAAGCAGTGTTCTGAAATCGGCCATCACTAAATAAGTCGTTATTTTGTTTTTTTTGGTGCACCAAAAATATTCTCGCCGCTTTATAATATTAATATTGAACCACTGTACTCACATGAACTGATTTAAATATGTTTTTAGTACCTTTGTGGATCTTGAGAGAGGAAATGTCATTTCTCCCTATGGAGGCCTCACTGAGCCATCGGATTTCAACTAAAATATCTTATTTATTTTTTTCCAAAGATTAACAAAGGTCTTACGGGTGTGGAACGGTAGAGGTTGAGTAATAAATGACATTATTTTTTTTTTTTTAGGTGAAACTTTAGGTGAACTAACCCTTTAACTCAATATGCTTGCAATCACATCATTCTCTATAGGGCACAGCTGTGTTGGGGAAAGTTATTTTTAAAAGTAATGCATTACAATATTGTGTTGCTCCCTAAAAAAAAGTAACTAATTGCATTATTTAGTTACTTTTTATGAAAAGTAATTCGTTACATTACTTTTGCGTTACTTTTTCTCACCCTGGCTGGGTTTGTTTTTAATAACAACAAAAAAAGTCAAATTTTTGGCAAATGTTAAGGCCCTTTCACACCAAAAGTGAAATGAATAAGTCTCAGGCAGAAGAAAATGCATATTTACAACTGTACACTAGAGGGCGCAGCTCAAACACACCTTTCAGCTGTGCTGATTAAAGAAGAAGATGGAAGTTTAACACTCTTATTTCTAAATCTAATCTAAAGTAATTTTTGCTTATTAGTATGGTTGAATTAGATCATCGAAGGTCAGCAGCAAAGACACTGGTTAATAAAGTGAGATTAAATGCATGAAGTATATTTGTGTAATTTGTGTAATGCCTCTGAACTTTATTTCTCTCAACATGGGGACAGGAGAGCTGTCGGTCAATAAATGTGAAAAAGTAACTTAGATATTTTGTTGTAAATTTAAAAGTAATGCGTTACTTTACTAGTTACTTGAAAAAGTAATCTGATTACATAACTCAAGTTACTTGTAATGTGTTATCCCCAACACTGCAGCTGATTGGTTCCTTCTGTATCAATAGCCAATGGGCTTGCTGCTCAACCTTCAAATACTTGGTCAGTGTTTGCTATAAAAGTTTGCAGCGCTCTTTCAGAAACCCTCCACCATCCCCAGCTCCACCTGTATTGATCTGCTATGGGTAATTTGTGTCTTTCTTGCTCACAGCAGTGTTGGCAGTAGCAAGTCGCATTCCAAACGTATCAACATTGTCATATCCATTACCACTCTCAGAGTTGTCATGACAGAACAGCATTTATTTGCAATAGAATTCTTTTGTAACATTACAAATGTCTTTACTGTAACTTTTGATCAATTTAATGCATTCTTGCTAAATAAAAGTATTAATTTCTTTCAAAGGAAAATCTTACACTATCACTGGAAGTATTTGGCTCAGTATGTGCCTTGTGTACTGCATTGTGAAGTATTCAAACAGATCTTGGGTGTGTCCGTCTTTCTTTCTCACTAGGCGTGGTCCGATGCCTTCCGTAGTTCTCCAGATTTGACAGGGGTTGTAACCGTGTATGAGGATCTCAGGAGAAAAGGCCTGGAGTTTCCCATGACTGAACTGAATGGTTATTCCCCTATTCACACTCCAAACAGGGTATAATTGCTGCATATTTAACAATTTTTTTATAAAGCAGCTCTTTATAAACAATTATAAATACACAAAGAATACATAACTGTTTTCAAAAGCTGCACACAGTAGACCCTCTCTAGAGGGCTAGCATACTATATGTGTACTGCTTTTGCTTATTTATTAATTAATGCTTGATGCCAACAGACTGTGGGATCCGTGTCTCCGGTAACAGCGTGTACAGAAAGTCACTCCATCACATCCTCACAGCCACAGAATACAGAGACGCCCGTCACGCTATCACCTCAACAGGTACACACACACACACACACACACACACACACACACACACACACAGCAATGCTGACTAGCATGTCATGCTTAAGATTAAGGGTGGGTGTGGCTTGAACATTTCAAAGCATTTCTGCAGGTCTAAAAAGTTTTAATTCGTCCTTAAACAAAGCAGAGCAGAAAGTCTTAAATTCATACAGTTGTGGCAATGTATGTATACCTTCCTCAGTAATTTTGTCCTGTTTTCCAATACAAATATCTAAACATCCTTGATACATCTACTTGAGATGCAAATGTTAAAGTCTTGAAAAACTGAACAAAATGAAGTGAGTTTAGATATGAAGTTAGTTAGATATGAAAACTTCCCTTTGAATTAAGTTGATTTTTCTCAGCCCATTGGCAGATATTTGTTCTTGTTTTAAGCATAAACTCACTTCATTAAATGCATCTTGATTTAAAAATCTTTAGACAATCGCACTGGAAAACAAGACAAAAATACTGAGGAAGACTTTCACTTTTGTGCAGCGTGATCAGAAGGAACAGTAGAAGTTACATCCACATTCTAGTGGTTGAGAGCATAGATATTCAAGATATTTTTTGCTAATACATAGTATATTTTAATACATAGTATATCAAACGTATATTGCTAATACAACTCATTGTGTTTCTCCCTAGACATTTACATTTAGAGAACATATTAGAGATGTATTGAGTTCCTTTATTTTTGAGTTACTAAATTTTCTTTACTTCCTCTTAAAGAGGTCTTAAAAAAGTCTTAAATTTACCTTCATAAAACCTGAAAAAACCCTGATTTTAGGATTGAACAAAATGTTATGGATTGACTAAACTGACTACAAATGTATCCAGCCAGAGGGCCTCAGTTTATGTCTGAAATTAAATATTCTGGTTAATATTAATATTATTTAATAAGTTAACTTTTAATAAGTGTGAGTGCTATTTTTATATATATAACTGCTATGCACTATGTTAATATATTAAATTAAGATTACTGTTACTGGTTATATATTAAGATTTATTTTTACCAGTTGAATGTATTACTAATTGTATTACTAATGTACTTAATGTATTAGATATCATGAACTAACAACTTTTTAGCATTTATCAAACTGAGTTAATGTTCATTTTTATATATATATAAAACCATAAGTAACCATAAGTAAATGTTGTAAGTTTTTATTACTGTATTATTGAATACTGCTGGTTTCATGTATGTTTGTGTTTCAGATGAAGACTTTGAAGGCCGAACTGGAGGTGGTGCGTAATAATATATCTGTGATGTCAGACATGATGAGTCAGATGGAACCTGGAAGTCTTGAGCCGTCGGACACGGAGGTGCTACAGGTTGGAATGAGACACGGACACACATACACATCCTTACTTTCTTTTCCAGCTTTTCTTTCTCCAGCATGTACACCCTCATCCTCCAGGTGTGATTTTAGATCTATGAATGAAGGGTTGTTGATGTTTCTCTACCCTCTTCTTCTCTGTGCCGGTCAGTAGCAGCTGTACTCCATGAGCAAGGACATGCAGGGCCGGATGGTGGAGCTCATACCCCGACTGACAGAGGAGAAGCTCATAGAGCAGTTACTCACTGCCAATGATGACATTAACACCACGTTTGCACAATATCACAGGTTAGAGGCATGATGTTTGACAACATTTCATGAACAATTCATATGTCAACTTTCACTTCATGCACATGGAGACCTGCACAGTGTAAATGTGTTGTAAAAAATATGGTGAATAAATATCTGACTCATGATAGATGATCCAAACAATCCTTTTAAAAGGTCTTTATTATATTAATAATAGTTAAAATACACATCAGTTGTTTGAGTTAATAGTTCCATCATAAAGTTCATTATGTTTTTTCCTTGCAGAATCTCACACACTATAAACACAAATAGCATACGACTTTATCTTCATATGGCAGAAATAGCTGTATCAAACCAAAAACTGTTCACATCCGTGATTAGTAAGAAGACCTTCACATGTACTGCCACCCAGTGGAAAACAAAATCATTGCATGATAAACTTACAAAAAATGCCTTGGCCAGGGTTATTATGCTAATTTAAATGGTCTTATTTGTTAGTTAATTTTGGGAATTATAAAACGTCTTATATAGAGGACTTTATAATGACAGGGTTCCCTCGATCATAGAAAACACTGAATTTGAAAATCGGTGGGGTTTTTTAAACTTGGTAAAGAATTAATTATTAAAATCTTAAACGTTCATATATATTTTTATAGTAAATAAACATTTCTGTAAATATATTACGAATATATTTTTGAAATCCTATTTAATTTTAAAATCCTTATAAACTAAGCATGAGTGACTGGAGAAGTCATGAAACTTCATTTGCTGAAAGGTTTGTGTGTATCCCACTTATCAAATTACTTTAATAACTAGTCTCAGTGTTGCTCAACTTCTCTTTCTTCAGATTTGAAAGGCATCTCAACAGACAGAGCAGTACACAGACTGTAAGAATATATACATTTAATATTAAATACTGCTGATTTAATCTATAGATAGATTCTTTATTTGATTCATTCTTAATTCATTATTTCAGAATCCAGCTAATGCAAACCTCATTGACTTTGGTACTTCCAACCAATCAAAGGCAACAAATGGTGCTCACAGTGCAATCAGCCAATCAACAGTCACCACACTATCCAATCAGATGGCAGGACTGAGTAAGTGCAAATTTTGCTCATATTTTGCTCACATTTTATTTTTCAATCTTAATCTCAGTTATTAATGCATAATTTTGTTGCATGATTTTCTACAGGCACAAAAGGAGATGACCTAAAAGTAAATAAAAGCAGCTCATTACAAAAAAGGTAGGAATTAAAGCAGTTTATATGTATAATATAATTATCATTTTAGAAAACAGCACGAAAAACTAGAGCTGTGAGCAAATGTTTGTGATAATTTCAGGAAGTGAAGTTATTGGCAATGAAGTGAACTTGATTTGTTTAAATCTTTGTTAAGTGCCCCTATTATGCCCTGTTTTAAAGGTTTCTAGTTTTGTTTTAGAGGTCTCCTACAACAGGTTTACATGCATCCAAGGTCAAAAACACTTGAATTTTCAGATAATATACCTTGCAGAATTTCCTTTTTTTCTCACAGTGTCCGAAACAGTTCGATAAAGGATTCGTTCTCTCTAAACCCTTCCTTTCCGAGAGCCTACTCTGCTCTGATTGGTCAGATGACCTAGTCTGTTGTGATTGGTCTACTCTGCTCTGTGAAACACCAGGGCTGCGTTCAGCCCAGAAAAAACGTTGTTTTTTTAAATGGAAACGGTAGCGATTTGAACACCCTGTTCTGATGACGCAAGAGTTGCAACTATGGCAGCTGAGAAGGCCATTCTTTGTGTTCTTTTCGAGGTATTTTCGGAGCCTGATTAAATAGTTATAAATACGTGTTTAATACTACAAAATGTGCTCGATGTTACAGTCACTGCCCTTGCCGTCCAGAATAAAAAAGAGAACATCCCAATCGAGTGAAGGGATTTGTGGAAACTTCTAATTATTGTTATACAACATTTGACTTGCACTTCATGATGAAAAGACAAACATTTCAGGTGAAGGATAATCCACTTCTTACCTCCGTGACTGTGTTGATCTATATTATTTTCATTGCTTGTATTAGGATTATAAAATATTGCTGATCACCGTTGTGCTATAAGATATTGTAATATTTACAAACTATACTCCTCTGATTATAAGTTTATTAAAGTGTCACATCACAATACAATAGCAAAATAAAGAAGTATCGTATTTTTATGTTACATTAATACCCATTGTGCAAGCTTTCTCTTTAATACCACGTGGTTTATGTACATCTTGCCACTGATTGGGCTGACATTTCTGACACACCCACCAAACAAGAGAAAACGTATCTCAAACAAGTTGCAGACCGTTTCCAGGAAACATGTCGTTCAACCTGGAAAACGTAGCAAAACGTTGCGCACCGGTTTGAGCTTGAACGTGCCCCAGTTTATATTGTCTGACAAATGTTATTAAAAATAAACTAGCTGGTAGTGCATCAACATCAAAAAGAAAGTGAGAAGATAAATAATTGTAGCAAGAGATTGAAGATGAGCCAAAAAGAAAGGGAGGAGAACACCTGTGAATGAGATCATTGGTTATCAGCTCAAAAGTAGAAGCTGCGACTTGTTAGATGATCTGCACTGCAGGGATCTCAGCTTTATTGTCTTGACCAAGTTTTGGCATCTGAAACTCCCTGACTTGAGGGATTTCTTTTGAATAAGAGAAGACTTTCTTCAACACGATATGAAAGGTAATGATAGTGGCTGTATTACCACATCAATTCTAGCGCAAGTCCTCATCCTTTGGAAATGCATGCTAAGTGGATTTGCTTTTGTTGCAGAGAAAACAGCATCTTCTTGACATGTCGACAACAAACCAAACTCTCCCAGGCATCAGCTCGAACAAAGTGTTTGAGGGTCAAAGCAGATGTTGTTCATTTGTGGGCATTATGCAGATTTGTAACAAACATACATTCATACAGAAAGTGAGACTGGAATCACTGACGACTCGTTTCAGGCATTTCCAAATGAGTTCTTTCATTTAGGAGACAAATTCATTCTTCAAGCACTTTGATCTTTGAAACTTTGCAGACCTTTTACATTCACAAACAGCGATATTACACACTACATGAAGGTTAAAATCTGAAAAAGCATAATGGGGCACTTTAAACAAAGAGTGTGTTGTATAGTTAGTTTCTGTAGCTCATTTAGCATAATTTGAGGTATTGGTTTTGGTTACGTCCATAGCAATATTTACACACTTAAGTGTAAAGTGCATGAGCAATATTAATGCTTGTCTTGGCAAACGCCACTTAAACATTGTGATTTATTGATAGTCCAGAAAGCTGTGCAGCTTTTGAGGGATTGGCAGCCACACAAAGAAACCGACAGGACACTGGAGCGGTAAGTGTCTTTCAGTAATTTAAGAAAGGATATCATGTTTGAAATGGTGTTCATCTCTTTGTATTATGAGAGAGCAGCAATCATTAATGTATGTGAGAGCAGTCAGGATATGCCATTGGATGCCACGATATGTGTCCATCATTTGAAACGCTGTCTGTCTATGTTAAGGATGACAGCCTAGACTCCACCTCCCTCGGCAGCTCGCCTCAGTTTCATTGGATGCTTGAAAAGGGAATGGTGGGTCTGATTGGCTGATGAGAGAGTCAGCCTGTAGTGTATGATGTGCTGTTGGTCGAGCTTATGTATCTGCTGCTCTGGCCTCATTTTTCTTTTTCTTTCAGCATGTTAGTTTTTTTTTCCTCCTTCGGTAAACTGTCTTGCTTTTGTGTCGCCTGCATGTTTGGAGGAGCTTCATTATCTTTATTTGCTGAAGGTTCTGTGGGACTTTTTGGTGTTTAGTTCATTCTGTCCTTAATTTTAGTTCACCCCAAAATTAAAATTCTGTCAATAATTACTCACCCTCATGTCGTTCCAAACTCGTAAGACTTTTGTTTTTCTTCGGAAAACAAATGAAGTCAATATGTCAGTTGCAAAGGCAGTCAATGTAGGAACAGACATCTTTCATCAAAAAGATCTTTATTTGTGCTACGAAGATGAACAAAGGTCTTACCGGTGTGGAACAACATGAGGGTGAGTAATTAATGACATAATTTGCATTTTAAGGCCTGGATCCTGACCATTCCATAACTGCTTAGTGCCTTATTTTATGGTGTTCCCATTTTAAAACCAATTTATTTCCCATTCTCAGGACTGAAACATTCCGATTCTTCCTTTTATACTTGAGGGTGTGTTCACACTTGTCATATTTGGTTCAAACAAACCCTGTTGCGATTGCTCTGTTAGTGCAGTTCATTTGAATAAGTGTAAATGCTGCCATCAGAACCCTGGTACGCACTAAACAAGTGAGCAAGACCACTGAAAAGATGCGTCTTGGGGTGCTTTCACACCTGCCTCATACTTGGTTCGATTGCTCCCCCCTCCCCCTGCGGCCACTGGACTGTGTTCACATTATATTATTTGGATCCGAACCGCGGTTCGTTTGCGTCATCAAACCAGCAGCTGTTTACTACGTTGCTTAGTAACGATGGCACAGGAGAAGGCGACAAAATGCATAACGTTGCTCTCCTCAGTTTTATATTTTTGTTTTTGAACCGTTGGTTTTGTTCATAACGGCTCTTGCGTCTATCTGCGGTGAATGTAGAATGCTGAAGGCGAGCAGAAATGAGAAAAGCTACGCTACAGCTCTCTGCTTGCAGCATGCCAGTCACGCTTGTCGGGAAAGTGAGTGAAACACACACACATAAACACTCATTTTTATCAAATTATACGGCATTAATAGCGGTTTACTTCCGCAATTTGTTACGTTTGCATTCATATCAGAAGCGAACCGTACCGGAGTGCACTTGAACCGCACCCCAGACCACAAGTGGACTCGGTACGGTTCGCGGGTGCGCACCCGAGTTCAGAAGAGCGTATTCACATCATCCAAACGTACCGAACTCTGACGTCAATTGAACCCGGGTGCGCACCAAAAGTGCTAATGTGAAAGCACCAAGTTCGGTTGAATCGTACCAGAGTTCGTTTGCCCCTTTGGAGCGGTTCGTTTGGGCAGGTGTGAAAGCAGGGTGCGCACCAAAAGCGGACCAAACAAGCGTACCGAGACCTGCTTGAAGGGGTGGTCTCGGTACGCTTTCAAACGAACTCTGGAGCGGTTCGCTTGAGATGTGAAAGCAATCCGACCCAGTTAACCGACCAACGAACCAAATGATATCATTTTCATAAAGGAAAATATGATATAAAAATCAGTAATGTCTGATTCTGTGAGTGAGCACATTGTTTACCATATCTGAAAAACGAGCGCATCTGTTGTGTAATTACACTTCTCCGTGCGAGAATGCTGTCCCGACAAAGTCTCAATTCCCGCTCTGCTTCATTATGAAATTCAGATGGTCTCTCTAGGCTACAGACATACGGACAACAGGTCGCCTACTAGACAGCACTGGGAAATCCAGAGACAGAGAGAGAGAGAGAAAGAGCGCGGGTTTGAATTTGCCGCAGCAAATATGAATGGAGTATATAATTTAACTGCGGGAGAGACAGCTACATTTATAAAGTGTTTGTGTGTGTCTCGACAGTTACAAATAAAGCCACAATAAGCTCATGGAGCTAGCTTGTCAATCATACAGTGAGCATGTTTAGCGCAGCACACAGCATTGTTTTGGATGTTCAACAAGTTCTGTCGCCAAATATACATCATAAAAGCTGTTTGAACGCTAAACGAACCAGGACTAAATTTTTCTTTTTTTGGTCCGGACCAAAAAGAACCGAACTACAAGTGTGAACACACACTTAAAGTAGTGTGAAGCTTGGTTGAGATGGTGTGGTTTGGAACTGATAGTTGTACTTTATTATGCTAATGTAAATTCATATTTTCTTCTGTTATCAGATCCCTATCAGTCAGAGTGAAGTGATGGATGACATTGAACAGTGGCTTGACGTGGACGATGTGAGTAACACATTTTTAAGTAAAAAAAAAAAAAAAAAAGTAAAAGAAATTAATGCTTTGCATTATATGCATTAAATTGATCAAAAATGACAGTAAAGATGCAAACAATATTTCAAATAAATGCTGTTCTGTTGAACATGCTATTAATCAAAGACTCCTGAAAATAAATGTATCATTGTTTCCACTAAATATGAAGCAGCACAACTGATTTAAAACATTGATAATAATAAGCAATGTTTCTTGAGTATCTAATCATCATATTAGAATGATTTCTGAAGGATCATGTGACACTGAAGACTGGAGTAATGATGCTGAAAATTCAGCTTTGGCATCACAGAAATATATTACAGTTTAAGACATTAAAATATAAAACAGTTATTTTAAATTGTAACAATATTCCACAATACTACAATTTTACTGTATTTTGGATCAAATAAATGCAGCCTTGGTGACCATTTACTTGGTTAGTAGTGTATATGAATATGTATACAGCAACTACGCTTTGTCAGTAATTACTCACAGGCCTTAACAGTGTGGAAAAACAGATAATGGATAAAATAGTTATCAGTTCATTTCAAATTGAACATGACAAAAGTAATGATCAGCAGTTCAGTAAATCAAGAACTGCTCCATCTGAATCAACAATGAATCACATCCTGTTGGTTATTTAAAAAATATTGTGAATGCCACACAATGTTGCACTAAAACTTGTGCAATAAAACCAGAGACATTTATGAAGAAAGTTAAGTGGGGATCTCATGTTATCTTACAACCCTGATTATTGTGTACTGTTTTTTTTTTTTTTTGTGTGTGTGTGTGTGTTCCAGGAAGATGACTCTGAGGGAGTGACCAGTGAAGGTGCTATATTTTGCATGCTTGTGAAAAAATATAAGGCTAATATGATGATGCTTTTAGCTACAAATAAGACTGTAGTACTATCAGCACCATGTGTAAATGGATGTAGATTTAAATTAACAGCAAAAAAAAAAAAACACTTCAATCCATTTGGGCCATATGCATGCTCACCAGTGATGCGCGGGTCAATGTATAAACAACCCGCACCCGACCGACGTTTTCAACTAACCCGCCCGCAACTCGGACCGCAAAAAAAAGGAAAATATTATACCCGACCCGCTTCCTGACCCGCATTTTTTTAAAGTAGTAAATGCTCATTGTAGCGTCATTGGGCCATAGACGTAAGAACTAGGGGTGCGAGGGTGTGTGGCCGCCCCCCATCAGCCTCCCTGGCCAATAATATCCATTAATCCAGCCTGTGGAGGAGAGAAATGTTTGGTGCGCTCAGATGTGCAGCGGCGAGAGCAGGCAGTTCTTGAGGCGGCCCATCATTTTCCATTTCAGCTGTCTAGATGCATATTATTGATGAATGCGATGTTTATGTTTCGACCCTGCTTGAAGAATTCATCAGCAGGTCAACTCAGAGAAGGCCCACTTTTGGAAATGTGTGAAAGCCCTTAGGGACGCAAACTGTTTTTTTTTTTCTGAATGTTGTATGATATAGCCTAGTGTTATGTAATAAAAGCTTGATTTATTCATTTATTTCGTTTCGTTTTCTTAACAATTAAGATGCTGCATGTGTTTGCTCCAACACGATCACATGATAATGCGTATCAATAGTACGAGTTTGTAATCTCGTAGAATATATACGCCAAAATGAGTGCTTATGGTACGCAGTTTTTCGCGTACATATGATACGCACTTTATGGCGTGTATATGATACGCTCTTGGTTAGGATGGGGGTGGGGGAGTGGGGGGTTCGTACGTATAATACGCCATAAAGTGCATATCATGCACGCGAAAAACTGCGTACCATAAGAACGCCAAAACTCATTTTGGCGTATATGGCTTTCCGTTGGAGATAATAGTCCTTTCTCAGAACTTACACCTCTTAACTATACTTTTTTTAATTCCCCCCGTTTATCTGGCCGGGGTGGAGGACTGGCATCTGTTTTTAGAAACAGTTTCTGTTGCCGATTAATAGAAATGGACACTTTCACAAGCTTTGAGGTTCAACTTTTTTCATTGAACCTGATGAACACGCTAGTGGTGGCAGTTGTTTATCGTCCACCAAAAACGAAAGAGAACTTCATTAACGAGTTCTCTGAATTTTTAGGGGGAATCACTCCTAAATTTGACAGAATTTTAATTGATGGTGATTTTAACATTCATATCTGTTGTGACACAGCATTAGCGAAAGAGTTTCTTAGTCTCATTGATGCTTGTGATTTCTGTCAGTGGGTGAAAGAACCTACACATGCACATGGTCATATTTTAGACTTGGTGCTAACACATGGCCTTTCTATTTCGGATGTTAATATTGGTGGCTTAAGTTTTTCAGATCATAAGCCTATTATGTTTACCATTGATATCTCTTGTCATACTACTGAAATTATTAGACCTGCAAAATGGTCACGTGTTGGCCTGTTTGGTCCAACATCTGTGGACAATTTTTCAGTAGCATTCAATGAGGCTTGTCATTTGCTGTCTGTGGATTTCCTTGCTAATGTGTTAAATGTGGATGAGCTTCTTAACATGTTTAATTCTGTATGCACCAGTGTTTTAGATATTGTTGCCCCTATGAAATTAAAAAAACATAAAAGCAAAGTTGAACCATGGCTAAACAGCAATACTCGTAGTTTAAGACAAGCCTGCAGAAGAGCAGAACGCAGGTGGAAAAAGGATAAACTACAAATATCTTATGAAATCCTACGGGAGTCTTTAATTTCATATCAAAAAGCTGTGAAAGTTGCCAAATCTGACTACTTTTCCGAGTTAATTTCTAAAAGCACTAACAGCCCCAGGACTCTATTTAATATATTGAATTCTGTTTTTAATCCTACAAGCAATATCTATTTAGTTGAATCCTCAACTTTATGTGAAGACTTTCTAAGATTTTTTGTGGATAAAATAGATGTAATTAGACAGTCCATTATTCCGTCTACTGATGACCCTGTAGATTTTTTGAGTCCCACTAGTTTTTTAAATTCATTTGAGCCTATTACTATGTTGGGTTTAATGGATTCAGTTGTTAAGCTGAAGCCTACTACTTCTGCCCTTGATATTGTTCCTACCCAATTCTTAAAATTGGTATTTGATAGTGTTGGGGACTGGATTTTAGCAATTATAAATAAGAGCCTTCTTTCTGGATCTGTTCCAGCTTTGTGTAAACACGCTATGGTGAAACCTCTGTTGAAAAAGCCAAATCTGGATACAACTGTTTTATCGCACTTTAGGCCAATTTCAAATTTACCTTTTCTTGCAAAGGTCTTAGAGAGAGCTGTATTTATGCAGCTAGAGTTTTTTGGCAAAAAATAGTATGTTTGAAAAATTCCAGTCTGGATTTATGAAAAAACATAGTACTGAGTCTGCACTTCTTAGAGTATTAAATGATATTTTATTATTTGTTGACTCTGGGAACTCAGTAATTTTGGTACTCTTAGATTTGAGTGCAGCTTTTGATACAGTTGATCATTATATTCTTTTATCACGTCTTGAAAAATGTGTGGGCATCCAGGGAACTGCCCTTAGCTGGTTCAGATCTTATCTTAGTAATAGAACCTTCTCAGTAGGTATTGGTCGTGCTGTTTCATCTGTAGCACCTCTAACTTGTGGTGTTCCCCAAGGATCTATCCTGGCTCCTATTTTGTTTTCACTCTACATGCTTCCATTAGGTTCAATTTTTAGGAAGCATGGAGTGTCTTTTCATTTTTATGCAGATGACACCCAAATTTATTTACCTTTGAAACGTAATGACAAGCATGGCCTAGAAACCTTGCTTGCATGCTTAGCCGATGTGCGATCTTGGATGTCTCTGAATTTTTTGCATTTAAATGAGGGTAAGACTGAAGTGATTGTCTTTGGGCCCTCAGTGGGAAAAGGAAAACCAAATTTTAATTGTGGTCTTTTAAATTCCTGTATCAAACCAACCGTGAAAAATTTGGGAGTTCTTTTTGATTCTTCCCTTAAGTTTGACCAACATATAAATTCAGTAGTTAAGTCATGTTTTTTTCATCTTAAACTTCTGTCTAAAGTTAAATCTTTTCTGTCTTATAAGGATCTTGAAAGAACCACACATGCATTTGTTTTATCTCGATTGGACTATTGTAATTCGTTGTATGTTGGATTACCCCAATCCTCCATCTCACAACTTCAGATGGTCCAAAATGCCGCAGCCAGGTTTTTAACTGGGGTTCGTAAACGAGAACACATTTCTCCAATTTTAATGTCTCTTAATTGGTTGCCAGTGCGTTATAGAGTTGAATTTAAGATTTTGCTATTTGTTTTTAAGTCTTTAAATGGCCTGGCACCTTCTTATTTGTCAGACCTCTTAAACGTGAATTCATCAGTTAGATGCTTGCGATCCTCAGACAGTATTACTCTGTCGTATCCAAGATCAAGATTGAAGATGAGAGGTGACCGTGCATTTGCAGTGGCCGGCCCGAAGTTATGGAACAGTCTTCCCTTATCTGTAAGATCTGCCTCATCTTTATATGATTTTAAATCAAAGTTACAGTCTCATCTTCTTAGTCTTGCATTTCATTCATTCTAACTCGTTTTATTTTTAAAATTTTAGTGATGTCTTTTACTACTCCTGTCTTTTTTCTCTGTACAGCACAGTGGTCAACTTTTGTTGTGTTTATTTGTGCTTTATAAATAAATGAAATGAAATGAAATATATTCTATGAGATTACAAACTCGTACTATTGATACGCATTTTCGTGTGATCGGGTTCCATCAAACGGATATTACTGAGCTATATGCGTTTAAAAGTAGCCTATTAAAATGGTTCAATGGCATTGCTCAGTTCAACGTGTTGGGAAATCGGGCATTTTGTCCCGCGTCAGCATTTATTCAAAAGTTAATAACGCTCAACATTCAAAAGGTAGGCTACATAAGGATTTCTCATTTGTATTAGCAGGCTTAAGCTATTTCTCCACGTGAATGCCCAATTGAAGCTCTCACAAGCACAAAATGCAGGGATAGAATATGTTAATAAAGTATTTACTAACGCATTTTAGACGAACAAAAACAGGTAGGCTAAGCCAAAGACTGAGGCTACAATATCCATAAATAAATGTTCACAAATACCCATGAAAGTAAAACTGAAACCTTTAGTAAGTAAAACTGAAAATTACAAAGGTTTAATTGGCATCTTTATTTCAAACCCGAATATCATTAAAAATATTTTTGGATGACTCGTGACCGCGGATGACCGCTCATTTTGGATCAACCCGCGCATCTCTGATGCTCACTCATCTTTTCTTCTGCATCTTGTTTTCTTTCCCCTAAAGGTCTTCCTCTTCTTTGAGTTTCAATCTTTGTAACTCATTGCTGACCTGCCTTGTTTATGTCCTTATTTAGTCAGTCACCTAAACTTTTGAATTCTGCTCGTTATCTTCCCTATTTTATTACAAGTGTGTGGCAACGTTGTTTCTGCTTTATCTGCCCTTTTCTTAATGTTTTGTAGTAATCTGGTAAACGCTTAGCTCAGTAATTCATCTTTTTCACATAGGTAATTTCCAAACCCAGCAAATAGACTTTTAAGGCTTCATAAAAGCATGTATTCTGCAATATTTTCATGTGAAAGATGAAAATGTGAAAGACTAATTTCAGCGTCTCATCTCTTTCTCTTTCTCATCCTCAGAGTTTGATAAGTTCCTAGCGGAAAGGGCAAAAGCAGCCGAACGTCTTCCTTCGGTCAAAGCGTCACACAAAGACCCTGGCCATTCACAGCTGTAGTTCTCTACATAAACCTGTTCATATTTTCCAACATCTGTATTTCAGTTAATAACCATGTGCTCACTGTTCAGTTTGTTTATAGTATTTTTCTAACCATGTTATCTTGATCAAACTTTGTAAAACAAAACTTTAGGTGTGGGTTATGTCGATGCATTAATTTTAATTTTGCGGATAATATTTTTATGACTAGACACTCCTTTCTTCAGTACAGTCTGTTGTAGAGGTATGTTTCTTTAATCGTTATTGGAGAAAGTATCCATTATTGATCTTTATTAAAGATCTAGATTGTTGAGGTTAAAGCTGTTGTATGTAAATACACTAAATACGTAATATTAGTCTGTTTTGAAGGAGGTGAATTTTACAGAAGTTTGTAGGTTAAGATTCTTACAATGAATGTGATTTGCGTCTGCAGGCTGCTTTATGTCTCTAGTATATGTGCTATGATCTATGTACAACCTTATACAGTTCATATTAGGGGTTATGTTAAAATATATTCAATAAAACTAAGGTTATTTTGAAATCTTTGAATGTTTATAACTCTAAATACACACACGTTTTCTGTATATGGAGTCTTCTGGCATATATAAGTCACCTTTATATATTGTGTAGTTATTTTGAAAAATATAAATACTTGAATAATTGTCAACAATGTCCTGTTAATGACTTCTAATCTCCTATTAGTGAAATAATGCAGCAGTGATATTCTGTCTCTTCAGCAATTGCTTAATGATAGTCTTTAAAACTTGCACAGTCCCTACGTGTACAGTGCGTGCAGAAGTCGATATTCTGATCAGCACATTTGACCAATTCCAAACCACATTAACCTTAACTGCTATTTTTTATTTTTTTTTGTATATAATCATTCATAAGTAATATTGTTAATGAGGGCTAGAAGTGAAAAACACCTTATATTCTGATGTGCATAATCATTAAGCAAGTTTTCTTTTACAGGTAAAATGAGCCAAAAAAAGAGATTCTTACTATGTGGGTGTCATGTTTCTGGATTTTTTACTTTAGCACTCTCTGAAAACCTGATACCTTGTATATATGGAAACTCCAAGGGCCGTATTCACAAAAAATCTAAAGGCTAAAAGTAGCTCGTACTGTAACTTGCAGATTTAGGTGAAACTCAAATAAAATTAATGGTCATGTCAGTCCTAATTTTATGACTCCTAAATTTTTGCTCTGAGTATTTCACAAAGAATTTTATTGTTAAAACTAGCTCCTAAATCTGTGAAAAGTTAGTAGTCAAGAGGACTCCTAAATCACTAAGACCAAATCACAAACAATCCTAATAGCTGTTGCTGCCAATCTGCCTCAGCAATCCGCCCAAAAACAATGAACACCATTGAGACAATAGTGATGAGTCTTGGGTGCTGAACCTTTTCTTCATAAAGGCAATACATATTTTAATTTTTTAGATTTTAATCTACAATAAAACAGCAAAAATCAATTTAAACAGCAACAATCTTTAATAAATAAATAATGTCTGAATACCTGTGGCGGTTGTATTCACAAGTTCACATTTATAATCGAATACAGTAAAAAAAAATATATATATATATATATAAGCAGCGTTTTTGGCATACTGTCCAGGGGGATTGAGGGCTCCAAGCTTGGAATTTAGCCCAATTTAGCTCATGCAGAAAACGGTCGAGGTAACTATAGTTGAGTCGGCTCTCTCCAGCTGATTAGATAGACCGTTTGAACAAGTTCTTCCCAAACATTGTTTATAAGACATCATTTGTCACTTGAATTTTGCATTCTCAGGATAATTAGCTGAACATTTAATTAGTGACATTTAGCCTACATTTTAAAACCTTTATTTGAATATGGCAACATGATACCTCGTTCTAAAATTTGTCTAAATCGTGGAATAGTCAGTAAGCATGTTGATATCATCCATAGCAACAATGTCAACCCCGCTCTTACTCTTAGCTTAAGATTTACTCTTAGCTTAAGTCTATTCCTTAGTAAAAGTTGGTCTTGGCAGCTTTGTGAATAGAACTTTTACTACTATTTATGAGAACTCTTAGTGGTAAGATAAAATGTTTCGTGAATACGGCTATCTAATGTGAATATCGACTTGCCTATTAATTATGCATGCACTGTGTATTTGTATGAGTACACTAAGTGACCACATGTTTTGCGTACGTAACCTGAGGCAAGCCTGTTAACCCTTTGATGCACAACATGGGTCAAAAATGACCCGGCTGAGTTTTTATTTTCTATACCTTTGCAATAAATTAATTTCATCATTCAGTAAGTATTCCTCAATTAAATAGTTTTTGATCATCACAAATCCTCATTTAATTTTTTTCTTTCTTACTTTTTGAATAAAAATCATTTTTATATCACTACCCTTCTAATGCGCAAAATGGGTCAAAAATGACCCGTATTCATTTCCTATGTAATTTCAATAACGGTTGAGTGTTTCTTTGCTGAATCAATAAAAGAAATGTATTTTATCATTCATTTATTCCAGGTATTCCGTAAATATCTTGTTTTTGATGGTCAAAAATCATGTTCATTTTTTCTTTTTTACTTTATAAACAAACACAGTTTTTGTATGTCTACATCAATTTTACACACATGGGTCAAAAATTACCCGTATTAATTTCCTGTGTAATTTCAATCATGACAGTGTTTCTTCGCTGAATCTTTGAAAGATATGTATTTTGTCATTTATTCCAGGTATTCATTAAATATCTTGTTTTTGATTTTCTACAAATAATTTGTTTATAAAGAAAGAAAAAATAAACAGTTTCTACATCAATTTTACACATATGGGTCAAAAATGACCCATATAGAAATCTTTAATATTTGCAAATTTTTGCAAGTAGGAACATATTTACTGCAGACAACTGTTCATCTGCCACACATTTCACATCTTAACAAGGCTACTTTTGTATATTTGATGGATGTAAGTCTTATGATATTTAATATAGTAGGCTTATATATTATATATATAGTCATAAATCAATTCAATTGGTCACCCTTTAAGTCTGTCAGTGTTCCAGAAAAGTAAGTTTTGGACATATACAACATGGGTCTAAAGTGACCTGAATGAGTTACTTTCTATATCGCATTATATTATTATATAATATTTCATTATTCCAGGTATAACTCAATAAACAAATCCTTATTTTATTTTTTCCTTTCTTTTTGAATGAAATTTTTTTTGTCATTACTTTTCTAAAGGCCAAAGTATACTTCACGTTTTAGGCGTACGTGAGGGTCAGCATACAGATTTTTGTAACTTTTTATAATTTCCACCGGATTTCTGTAACTTTGTATGTGCAGGGTGCACATACACATTTAAATTGCATTCAACTGTGCGCAAAGTATACTTTCAGATTGAAATAACAGATTAAAATAAAATAGGAAATGAATACAGGTCATTTTTGACCCATGTTGTGCATTAGAAGGGGTTTTCATAGCTTGTGCATCAAAGGGTTAAAAAAGATTAGCATGTGCTGCTTACCCTTTAGAGCAATATAAAAAAAAAACCACAAAATGGATTTTGATAATTTAACTTTATTGTTCAAAATAAACAATACATTGAGGCTGTGTGTGATATCACTATACCACATACAATACAAAAATCACAGTTTACATTCATGCATCTCTTTTTGGATAAATAATATACTTTTGTTTACTTATATTATGAAGTTGCTAAATATTTTAAAGTCATTATTTCCTAATCTAAAACAGTCCTTTAACTTGTGCTTATGTTAAACACAAGTTAAACAAACAAAAGAAGGCACAATCAAGCTTAGGTTTAAGTGCAAGCAAAGAATAAGTGCTGACAATACAGATCTAAAACAACATCCAACACAAGGTCCTCCATTACACCAGGCTAGAACCTTCAGAATAGGGTTCTCTCAATCCCAACTGAACTAGTAAGAACCCCTGCTTTAGGATATACAGCATTCTGCACAAGCTGCATTGTTAAATAGGCTTCTGCCAGATGACACAGAGAAGCCAGATTTCAGTCAGCCACTATTTCTACTGCAAAAGTAAGTTTCACAACAACATTAATCTGCTGCTGAACTCAACCAGTGTTTATAAAAAAACAAAAAAAACAATGAATGAATAATAAAAAAATAAATAAAACTTGAACGAGTTGCCCAGTTGCTGACAATGTCACAGTGGACATGCAGTATTGCTCATTTCTAGTGAGTGCATACAGCTTTGTTGGTTTTAGTGGAAGCAATTTAGTCAGTCACAAACTTCCAGCGTAGGCACTTAGTGAGAATTTAAAACACCAAGTCATGTCTAACCCACATGCCTTCTTTCAATACTTGTGTAATGTGCGAGCGATTGTTGCAACACTGAGGAAATCACATGCCTCTAGGAACTTGAGGTGTTTGGGGATTCCCGTAAAATCCCACTGGAGGCAAGATTCAGAGCAAGACTGATATCTTCATAATCAAAAAGGCACAAAGACAACAAAATATCAAAAGCTCTTCATATCATCTACATGATTTTCTCCACGTATTACAAATTGCATTTCCAATCCTGAGACAGAATGTAAACAGTGACAACCCTCTGCTTAAAGGGACAGTTCAGCCAAAATTCTGTCAAACTCTCGCCCTCATGTCATTTCAAACCTGTATGACTTTCTTCTGTATATTTTGAGAAATGTCAGTGATTTTGGTCCATACAGTGAGAGCCAATGAGAACCAAAATGGTTAAATATACAATGTTTTTTATGTATGTTCCACACAAGCACACACACACACACAAAGATAAATGACCTTTTTGAATTTTCATTTTTGGGTGAACCATCCCTTTAAGAGATTCAAGTAGAGAAGCATGAGCAATGCATCACAACAGTATTTGTTCTTATGATGGTTGATGTGTGAGAATGTGTGTCTGCAGGGAATAATTTACATAACATTTCCTCAATCTCTAGAGGTGCATTCTCACATGAGAGCACAAAAAACAAATATCTGATTGATCTCAGGTGGTGTAAATGTTCTTATTTGACTAAAAATAGGCCACGTACACACTGCTGCTAAATTCGGTTGTCACTTCACCTTTTAACGCTTAATCGTGTTCTGTACACACACAGTTCAGTAAAATACAGGAGTGACAACAGCCTTCTACAACCGTATTAACTCTGCATCTATAACCGCCTTTACAAAAATTCCATGTAGTGTGTACAGAACTGAACAACTAGTTGTTAATGACGTTTTTAACGTGCATCGGAGATGTCTTTTTATGCACAGTGAATCACAGGGAAAGCACGAGCCTTGACTCATTCGTGTTGCCAGATTTTGCTAGAAAAATCAGCGAACAAGAACTAAATCCAAGTGCTTTATGCTGAAAAAAAGAACAAAATATTGTGACTCTTGCCTGCTTACTTTAATAACTCCATAAACCTGGTCGCTTTATGAGACGAGCTTAAACAAGCACAAAATGCTTAAAATTAATGTGTTCATGGCAACACTGGCAACACAAAAAGAGCATGTTCTGAGTGAAACTGGCAGTACAAGCATAAAAAAAAACAAAAAAAAACAACACAATGCCTCCGTCAATTGTTTACTTAAATTGCTGAAAATAACGAGTGTTTTGTCACTGTAATATTACTTTAATACACAATAATGGATACCAAACCCGAGACACCAGAACGTCACTATGGTTTCCGAGCGGTCAATCATCCAAGTTTCTAGAGTGAGTCATGTTCCGTACACACATGTAATGACATTTTAGGGGATTCACTCCCGCATTTAAATGCGGTTGTCACTCCTTAAACTTGCAGTGTGTCCGTGACCATATTAATATGAACTTATGGATAAATCATGATTTCTGTGTGCAAACATTCACACATCGATGTGTGCATAAGCTCATTAAAACTGTTAACACACAACAGTACCTGTCTAAAGGCAGGAACACACCAAGCCGACGGTCGGCCGTCGGGCAGTTTTCCTTCGTCTGCTTTTTTTTCAGCCAATTCGACATGTTGAATTGGCGTTGGAGCTCGTCGGTCTGTCAGGCCATCTAATTATTCTGATTGGCTGTTTAGCTACTGCCGCCTGCTGTTTCAGAAAGGCATTTCATCTCAAGCAGGCGCAGAACTGACGTACTACTTGGCCGTCGGCTGTTGAGCATCTGTTTTGTTGTGGCAGGGCAACTTTGGACATAGACGCTGCAGACGTGAGTAAACCCCGCAGTCTGCTTTCGTCACCACTAGTTTATCGGCATCGACTTGGTGTGTTCTGCCCTTAAATCTTAAGGACACTTCACTGGTACAGTGCTTCATTATCTTCAAGTTTAGCGGCTGATGATCCATCGCCAGCTTCCATTGACCTAAACCAACTGTTTTGTGCACTAGATCAAACACCTCTTGGCTCAAACAAGCGTTCTGGACATTCGAGGGGATTCAAAAGGGAACACCGTCTTTGTCACTTTGGCAAAAAGGAAGATCATGCTGTCCTGAGGTTTGAAGCCAAAGGTCAGTCCCTGAAAAACTTGTGCACGGTGTCTTATCCTGAGTGCACAGCAATAATAAAGTACCTTGGCCAGAACACATCACATTCTGTCAGTATGACGGTGGGACGGACAAGTCAGGCAGATTTGAGGGGAAGTACATCAATCTTTCAGTCTTTAAACTTGGCTCCAAATATAGGTCCAAAAATTCTGCTGGTCATCTACTGGTCATCAAATCATCAAAAATGAACATCTATATAAAAAATAAAAAAAAGAGGTGAAGAGATCATGAGCAATAACATGTGCCTCATAAGGTTTCATTTGTTAATATTAGTTAATGCAATAACTGACATGAACAATATATTTGTACATCATGTTACGACCCACTCGTTATAAGCCACAACATAAAAGAGGGATTAGACCACGAAATCAAATTTCCAGAACAGTGTTTTAACAGTGTTGAGATTAACATTAATAAATGCTATAGATGTATTGCTAATGTTAACAAATGATACGTTAATGTGTTACCAAGATAACTATAAAAGTGTCCAGACCGCCTTCAGAATTCAAATTACAGTAAAAACGGAAATGGCAATGCATAATTTCCATAAGTTGAATAGGGAAGGTGTAGTACGTACAGCATAAGCTTAATGAAGAACACGGAAGGCAGTCATACTCGTTGATCCTCGCCCACTGCCATTATAAAGCTCAGATTCGTCAGGATATTTATTAATATTTCTATGATTATGTTTGTCAGAAGAAGAAAGTCATATACATCTAAGGTGGCTTGAGGGTGAGTAAATCTTGGGCTAATTTAAATTTTAAAGTGAATCCTTTAATAAAGGCCTTCTGAAGCGAAGTGATGCATTTGTGTATGAAACAAATCCATATTTAACAAGTTATAAAGTAAAATACCTAGCTTCTGCTAGACCACCTTCCGTGTTCAACTTAGGAAGAAAGTGTAACTGACGTTGTGTCAGTTAAGCTTTTTTCGTAATTTCAATATTGAAGGCGTTGGACGTGGCGCAAGCATTTTGAACTGCGAGAGGCATTACACTTTCTTCGCAAGTTGAACACTGAAAGCTAGATATTTTACTAAACCTTAAAATAAAGTGGTTTAATACCCCACTTCTTGAGCTTGATACTCGTTGGTTCCGTTCACTGCCATTATAAAGCTCAGATGCGTCAGGATATTTATTAATATAACTCCAATTTATTAATATAACACCTAGGATGGCTTGAGAGTACGAAAAGTTTGGGGTCATTTTATTTTTAAAGTGAACTAACCCTTTAACCGGTGCTTGGAGCAAAAATGTCCCCCAAATTCAATGCAATGATTTATATCTGCGAGAGAATCACTCACTCCTTTGACCGAAAAGCTTTTGTAGCATATTTAATTCATACAGTTAAGACTATTCAATTTCTGTATTTTTACTTGAATACTAAGCTAGACTTAGTGAAAAACACTGCCTTATTTAAAATATTTTAATAAGTCTTTGAAAACCCTGGTCTAATACATAAAATCCCAGGTAGAAATAGATCACTCTTGTTATTTTACGATTTCTATCCCCAAATAAAATTATTTTTTATTATTAATGTATTGTTATATATTTTCAGTACAGTAATGTTACAAAATAATTTAATATAACAATGTACACTTATAACACTTGTGTTATAGTACCCTGGCATTAAATTACCAGTCTCTCTGACTGTCATGATCTATATATCATGATTGTCTCTTTCTCTATATATTTTTTCCATCAATTGGAAAGTCATAGAAAGGCAATAGTGGACCTTTTTTCTTTCATCACTGGGGCAAATGGTAATGCTAAAATATATATTTGCTATGGTCTCCTTAGATACCTCTATAGACCTTTACAGTGCTATAGTTCATTTAAACCTAGAAATGTCCATTGTTCATTCATATATCTCTATTGAGAAGGTGATTTTCTGTGTTTGCAAAGAACTCGATAGAAATCATGTGAAGGTCTACATTTTTTGGAAAGGTCTTAAAAATAGTATTAAATTGGAAGTGCTGACACCTGCAGATACCCTGGAAATGTGTGCCGAAACTTTGGCTCAATAGCAGTACGAATGCGGAAGTTTGTTTTTTGGTTGAGACTAACCATGACGGTAACATCCAAACACCAGGTACACACACATACATATTATTCTTGTTTTACTTTTTGTTTAATCTCTATTGTGATGGTACAGTGAAAATAACATTATATATATATATATATATATATATATATATATATTTTAGGGGTGTGACGAGACGGGTATCTCACGAGACAAGACGAGACTCGAGATTGAGTTCACGAGACAAGATTTTTACACACTATTTTTAAGAAATCCTCAATGTTTTAACTAATCATCTTATAATGAATGTCATTTCAGTTCTACTTTCTGAGTATGAATTATCATATGCAGTAAAAGATAACAATACTCAAGTACTGTAAAAGGTTTTGCCACTAACTCAACTGACTGACTTCTCTCCTGTATGATTTCAGTCTCTTTAGGCCTTACTGTACATGATAAATGAGCTCCTACAACCTTTGACCTCCTAACTGAACTCCTTTCCACAAACTGATCATAGAAATAAAACAGTATAAATGAAAATGGTAACACTTTACAATAAGGTCTCATTTATTAACATTAACCAACATAAACTAACAATGAGAAATATATTTGCTACAGTATTTATTAATCTTTGTTTATGTTAGTTAATAAAAATAGTCATTCATTGTAAGTTGATGATAGTTTACAGTGCATAAACTAATGTTAACAAATCAAACCTTACCGTTTGTGCTTAATAAGATTAAGAGAAAACTGTTATTCGTTTTTATAGTAACACTTTACAATAAGTGCAACCATAATCACACTCTCTCAATATTCAAAGTGCAAATAAGACCAACTTTTTCTTTGATACAGAGCTGAGAGATGGTTACAACTACACTGCCCAGCCTAAAATAGCTTTCATATTCATTGAGAGATATTTGCATTCATCAGGGAGCCGCTTTGAAAATGCGTTTGAATGCGCGCTCGCGTTTACTTTCACTTTCAGCGATCGCGCATACTCTGTGAATATGGATCGGCGGCGACCGTTATCCAACTGAATTAAATGTTTTTTTCACACTTTAGTTTTTTGGGAATTTGCTATCTTGATTTCTTTAAAGATGATTTCCTTTTTTGATTTTTGTCTGTTCATTGAACTTGTCACCAGTATTGTTTTCATTTCACACACAATAAATCTTCAGTACTGCACATTTTTTGTTAGTTGTCCATGTGATTATTTTGTACCAAAACAATACGGTTCATTTTCTTTTTTTGAACATTTTCCTTTATTGTGTAACAGTTGGCACTTTCAAAAGGACTGTTTCATTTGTATTTTATTGATAAATCATAAAATATATATTTTTTAAATATATTGTATATTTTTTGACGTGTGGATCGTTTATATTAAAATGTAAAAAAAAAAAAAAAAAAAAGGTTCAAGTTTGACACACAATCTTAACATTTTAATCAAAGAAAAAGGCATTTTAAAAAATACATTTAAAAGATATTTTCCTTAATAGATAAAAATTCAAATAAAAAACAACATTCTAGCGCAGTGCTTAAGGGCTGGAACGACCCATCACAGTGTTTACATTCATCCCGAATCCCGTCATGTTTCACACAAAACTCCTGCACAGATGCTAACGGCTATTATGGCAGCGCTGCTTAATACAGTGGCGTTCATACAGTCTGGGTTTTTATGAGCGTGACAACGAGGAGGTGTATTTTTGTGATAGCAGTAAGTGTAAAGTGACTATTGCAATGGGGAAAATCAAAATAGCTTAGTATAATTAGTCTGAGCTTTTGTTTTATTTATTTTCACTTTTAGTTTAGTGAATTTAACTACTGCTTATAGAACTTCTGCTTTTTTTATTTTTAGATTGTAATGTTATAATGTTAAAAAACATTGTGATTTGACCATTGTTTGCAATGGTTACATTCACTATTCACTTGTTTTCATAGCCTTTAATATGAACAACACTGGGCAGAATATGAAAGAAGTTTTTAAATAAATAAATAAAATAAAACTTAACTTATAAATTTTTTTCTTCTAAATCCAAATAGAAAAATTTTGCAAATATCAAGATATATACCGTACATTTCTCAATTTCTAGATCAGATTTTTTTGGCCATATCACCCAGCCCTACTTCAGTGTTTCTCAAATCTGTCCTGGGAATCCTCTACATTGCTCTTTTTCCCGTCTCCCTCATCGGACACACCCAGATCAAGTCCTGCAGCCTCTGCTATAGGGTTGATGTCCTGAATCAGGTGTGTTAAATGAGGAAGACATCTAAAAAATGCAGTGATGGGGGGTTCCCAGGACAGGTTTGAGAAGGCGTGGAGTGACTGATACATTCACATCATTCGAATGAAAGCCAGGGTAGGTCACAATTCATTTGTCTCACCTGTGTGAAGAAAACAACTTCAGGATCACCACCATGGACGGACAGAGCTTTGGACATTGAATACTGGTGACGTTTCTTCCTCTGAACGTTTTATTCCTGGTAAAACGTTAAATATCTGTTCATTTTTCCACAGTTTTTATTCTGTTTAGAATGAGTAAGGGTCACACTTTATATTAGGTGTCTTTAAAGTCAGCGTGAACCAGAAGTCGCTCAGTATTGTGACGTATTTTCCATGTGAAACAGAATTTTGAGTGAGAAAAACAGAGGGCGTGGTTGGTTTTTTCCACTGGAAATTTATTGGATCTAGAAAAGTGAGCGTTCTGTTCAGTTCACTGTCAAAGCTTGCAGCAGACTGACGGTTTGAGGGGATGCTCTACTCAAACCATAAAACTGACGTCATCAGAGAAAGAAGGCCATTCCAGAGGGGAGTACATTTTCAGATTTTGATTAAAGATAAAGCCAATTTCTTTGTACGTGTTTTAACTTGCACGGATTAATTGTTCACCACAGTTGTGTGCTCTAATAAAGTAAATGGGGTCAATTTCATGACCACTTCAACTACTATGTATGCACTTGCATAATAAAATGTTAGGTACAATGTAGATATCTTTTGTGTTCATGTAGTTTCACAAAACACTGCTATTGAGGTGGATACAGGTATACAGGACAGGTGGACTGGTTACGTTTAAGATGGTTTAAGGGTCAACAGTGTAATTAATTACACTGTAATTACATGCAGGTATTTTTCATAAGTACAATATAAAACATGTGGTTACAAAATAAGTGCATTGTAACAAATGACCAATTTAAATGTTAGTACATAGTAAAGACACTTAATATAAAGAGTGACCTGAATAAGAAAAGCTTTGCACTATACCACACATTAAGTATTAATGTAATATTAAAAAATGATTACTCACATTCTCATATACATTCATTTTTGTTATGCTCACTCATGCAGATCTATTCAGCATGAGGCTATATAACATTAGTCAAGTGTTTCTGAATGATAATGCAGAAGTCCTTTAGATACACACCAGACCCATCAGCTCCACGATGGCAGCACAGAAGTCTCCAGACTCTTAGCAATGGCCTCCAGATGCAGACAAAAATGCCACCTGCGATAAGATAAGATAAGATCATTCAATCTGAGCGACCGCTGTTTGTTACTGAACATCTCTGAAAATAGATTAAACCATAAATTATTCTTCATCTAGGTTATAGTCACTTCTATTTAGCGGAATCCATCACCAAAATGTCGTCGTGTTTTGGCACCTGACACACACATAACTCTGGACGATTGTCGCTAATGTCAACAAATCACTTCTATTTCGATGTTTATGCTGCATTTAATAGTGTGAAATCGCTCCATCAACTCCGAAATACTTATAAATTATAATTTGATCCAAGCAATATCGGATAATCTCGAGTACGAAACAGGTTGAAAGATGGATGAGGATGAAACAGCCCGCGCCGTTGTTTCACTGGGCGCTACAGTCAGTAAAGCAGCGCATTTCTCACCTCTGCTGTCGGTTTCCATACTATTAGTATTTGGTGTGGCCATCAGTGTGTTAATATATCCTTTATAAACTTAATTTACATATGCGACAGGTACAAGTAAACTTCCCGCGACAGCGTGCGCATAACCTGAACCCTGCTGTGAAAGCGCGTCAAATTCGAATGGGAGGGAAATGATTGAGTGACGTAAAGATACAAGACACATGACGTCGGTAGGTTGCCATGACCGCTCCTTTTATTAAGTCCAGTTACACTCTGCATAATGTCATTATTATTCGACATTGCTGTTTGTCCTTTTTCCCTGTGTTTACCAGGCTCGATCCCTACTCCACTAACACGTCACTGTTCACCGTTTCTGTGCACTCTTCCAGGTGCGCGCGCTGTTTAGGGAATTTTACTGTACATGGCAACCGCGAGTTCACAACTCTTGCATGAGTGTTAGTGGCGCACACACATCGCGAAAGATAATGTTTTTTTCTCAATAGCATACTATTTACTATATAACATATAAAGATATAAAATAAACAGTAAATTAACTCTTTTCCGAATCAAGCCAAACGTTTTTTTTCATTGACCAATCGGAGATGACTTTACGTACAACCGCATACAACCAATCAAAAGTCATTTCACTTTTGCCGCGTCAAAATCTAAAATGACTAAATTCTTTACTAGGAATATTTTCTCTAGCCATCAATGTTCGTTACCATGGCAAATGTGTCCGTTTCTTTAGTGAAAGCACAAACTGACGTTTAGCGCGAATCTGTGTTTATATTTTCATTTAAAATCGTCGGTTCTGTTAATAATGTTCGTGAAGGAAGAGGCTTATTTTCTTCATGAAGCTTGTTTCTCTTCCTATATCAATGCACTTCCGCAACATTTACTCAAAATTCATATATAGATCAACATCAGTCAGTGTCCAAAAAGTTCCTCTACAAGTCCCACTGAAACACAATGTGATTTGAAACAATATTTACATCATTAAGAAGACTTAGTTAATGGTAAATAACATCAAACAAGTGAAATCCTACATTTCTGCTAAACTTCAAGTTCAACAAGAGCTCACAAGTTTAATTTCATAAACACAATAATGGAGGAAATTCTTACCTTTTAAACACCTTTTAAATAATTCCTTCCCTTCTTATGAAAATTGTGTCAGCTGCTGCACGAAGGAAATGAATGAAATCCACTCATTTTCTTCTTTATTGTTAAAATATCGCCAGAATTAAAAGGTCTTAATCGGTATTTTCTGTTCTTCGGTGTTTTCAGCAGCAGCAGCAGCAGCAGCATTATAATAGTTAATCTCGTTGTTTTAGAGAGTCCTGAAGAAGGCTGTGAGCACGTTGCCTGTTGCCGAGAAACGGTTGTTGTTCCCGCGCGTGTTCAATAGCGCTCTTCCTTGGTTGATTTTTGCTTTAAAGTGAAAATGGAGCATTGCGCCCCCTGTTGGTTGATGTCTGTCTGTGCGAGTTAAATCACTCTTCAAAGTTTAACAACTTCAAAGCATGTAGAAGTAATTACTCAGAATGAAAATTTCACATCAGTATAAAATCTGACCTTAAATGAATACATGAATCTGTAGGGAAACAGCCTGTGAATACAAATACAACTAATAATCCATCATTTGCTTCATGCTTCATGGCCCGGTTTCACAGACAGGGCTTAGATTAAGCCACGATTAGGCCTTAAATTAAGGCATTTTAGTAGCTTTTATAAACATGCCTGAGGAAAAAAAAAACAATGGCAGTGACATATTTTAATATATCAGTGCAAGTTGCTTTCAGTTAAAGGTGCTAAAGAGGATCTTTTCGTCGACTGAGAATCCAAAGACTGTTACTGAGTTTTTGAAATGAGCGCATGCGTAAGAACAACCCCCCTCATTTTGAGGGAACGCCTCCCAAAACTTCTGCACGAGTATTGGAACACGAGTGTTTACCACGAGCATTCTCTGTGTGGTGTTAGTGGATTCATTGTGTCGGACTCACCGCAGGTAACTCATAATCTGCAGTTGTTACTCCTGTCTCCGGACAAAAACATTGCATGCAGCACCTGTGGAGTGTGGAACGTTACTGGAGCGGGCAGCCGCGCTCGTCTCTCACAAGGAACGTCACGGCAGTGATTGACAAGCCAGAGGGCCAATCGTTTATGCGATGATTGCGTAAACGATTGGCTTATGTTTTTAAGGCCCTACCTCGTGCACAGATGATTTATATTAATATTATTACTTTCAGTGCACCTAATAAATAGTCTTTTATCAGTTAGTAAAGACAGTTTCTAATAATATTGCAAAAATGTATAAAACAAAACATCCTCTTTAGCACCTTTAAAGCAGCTCAAACATGCATTTTAGTCTGGGACTAGGCTTAAAGGGTTAGTTCACCCAAAAATGAACATTCTGTCATTAATTACTCACCCTCATGTCGTTCCACACCCGTAAGTCCTTCGTTCATCTTCAGAACACAAATTAAGATATTTTAGTTGAAATCCGATGGCTCCGTGAGGCCTGCATAGGGATCAATGACATTTCCTCTCTCAAGATCCATTAATGTACTAAAAACACATCTAAATCAGTTCATGTGAGTACAGTGGTTCAATATTAATATTATAAAGTGATGAGAATATTTTTGATGTGCCAAAAAAACAAAATAACGACTTATAAAGTGATGGCCGATTTCAAAACACTGCTTCAGGAAGCATCGGAGCGTTATGAATCATTTATCGAATCTGCTTTTCGGAGCGCCAAAGTCACGTGATTTCAGCAGTTTGACACGTGATCCGATTCATGATTCGATACACTGATTCATTATGCTCCAAATCTTCCTGAAGCAGTGTTTTGAAATCAGTCATCACTAAATAAGTCGTTATTTAGTTTTTTTGGCGCACCAAAAATATTCTTGTCACTTTATAATATTAATATTGAACCACTGTTCTCACATGAACTGATTTAAATATGATTTTAGTACCTTAATAGATCTTGAGAGAGGAAGTGTCATTGATCCCTATGGAGGCCTCAGTGAGCCATTGGATTTCAACTAAAATATCTTAATTTGTGTTCTGAAGATTAACGAAGATCTTATGGGTGTGGAACGACATGAGGGTGAGTAATAAATGACAGAATTTATTTTTGGGTGAACTAACCCTTTAAGCCTTGTTTGTTGTGACATCTATCAGCAGCGGTACCTTTAGGTACCAGCAGATGACAGTCTCATCCCTCATTGTTTCCATAGACTGTTATTCCCGGACTTAATTTCCCAGTATCCTCTGCTGTGCCTTGTTTGTTTATTTCCCTGTCTATTTAAATGCCTTTTGCCCTGTATTCTTTATGAAGTCTTGTTTGTTTTGGTTTATATTTTCAGTTGGCAAAAAAACATAACAGTTCTGGTGTTTCTTATGTTTGCTATATATCTGGGTCGTGGATTCCTTGTTTCTGTTTGCTCTTTGTGGAGCGTATGTATGTATGTATGTATGGACTGATTAAATTTGCTTGACCCTCTGCCTGGTATGGACTTATTTAAGATGGAGGATAAAATAACCTTGGATTTCATCAAAAATATCTTAATTTGTGTTCCAAAGATGAACAAAGGTCTTATGGGTGTAGAACGACATGAGGGTGAGTAATAAATGACAGAATTTGAGACAGAGTGTTGCTGTAATGAGAAGAAAAAAATAAACTTATTACAAATTTCACTTTAATTTCATTTTTATTCAGTTTGGAAAGAAGTTCTCTGCAGTTTCAACCGCCATTCAAGGCAGAAATAAGCTGCTGACTTAACTAAAACACTGTGTGGGTGTTGTGTTAACCACATCCGAGCACCAAATCAAACCACAATTCCCCCTGATTATCTATCTGTCTGTCACTGGCTCTAATATACACTGCTCAAAAAATTAAAGGAACACTTTTCAATCAGAGAATAGCATTAAGTCAGTTAAACTCCTGGTCAGTTAAAGGATTAGTTCACTTTCAAATTAAAATTTCCTGATAATTTACTCACCCCCATGTCATGTTCATGTCCTTCTTTCTTCAGTCGAAAAGAAATTAAGGTTTTTGATTAAAACATTCCAGGATTTTTCTCCATATAGTGGACTTCAATGGCCTCCAAACAGTTGAAGGTCAAAATGACAGTTTCAGTGCAGCTTCAAAGTGTTCTACACAATCCCAGATGAGAAATAAGGGTCTTATCTAGAGAAACCATCACTCATTTTCTTAAAAAAAAAATTAAAATTATATACATTTTAACCATAAATGCTCATCTTGAACTAGCTCTCTTCTTCTTCTCTATTTATATTCCGGCAGTGTAGACACTGCTGCTAAGTGTATTACTGCCCTCCACAGGTCAAAGTTTGAACTTAATTGTCCAATACAATATGCTAGTGCAAGTATATAACAATTAGTTCAAACTTTGACCTGTGAAGGGCAGTAATACACTTAATAGTGTCTACACACATACACATCCTTACTTTCTTTTCCAGCTTTTCTTTCTCCAGCATGTACACCCTCATCCTCCAGGTGTGATTTTAGATCTATGAATGAAGGGTTGTTGATGTTTCTCTACCCTCTTCTTCTCTGTGCCGGTCAGTAGCAGCTGTACTCCATGAGCAAGGACATGCAGGGCCGGATGGTGGAGCTCATACCCCGACTGACAGAGGAGAAGCTCATAGAGCAGTTACTCACTGCCAATGATGACATTAACACCACGTTTGCACAATATCACAGGTTAGAGGCATGATGTTTGACAACATTTCATGAACAATTCATATGTCAACTTTCACTTCATGCACATGGAGACCTGCACAGTGTAAATGTGTTGTAAAAAATATGGTGAATAAATATCTGACTCATGATAGATGATCCAAACAATCCTTTTAAAAGGTCTTTATTATATTAATAATAGTTAAAATACACATCAGTTGTTCGAGTTAATAGTTCCATCATAAAGTTCATTATGTTTTTTCCTTGCAGAATCTCACACACTATAAACACAAATAGCATACGACTTTATCTTCATATGGCAGAAATAGCTGTATCAAACCAAAAACTGTGTTCACATCCGTGATTAGTAAGAAGACACCTGACCTTCACATGTACTGCCACCCAGTGGAAAACAAAATCATTGCATGATAAACTTACAAAAACTGCCTTGGCCAGGGTTATTATGCTAATTTAAATGGTCTTATTTGTTAGTTAATTTTGGGAATTATAAAACGTCTTATATAGAGGACTTTATAATGACAGGGTTCCCTCGATCATAGAAAACACTGAATTTGAAAATCGGTGGGGTTTTTTAAACTTGGTAAAGAATTAATTATTAAAATCTTAAATGTTCATATACATTTTTATAGTAAATAAATATTTCTGTAAATATATTACAAATATATTTTTAAAATCCTATTTAATTTTAAAATCCTTATAAACTAAGCATGAGTGACTGGAGAAGTCATGAAACTTCATTTGCTGAAAGGTTTGTGTGTATCCCACTTATCAAATTACTTTAATAACTAGTCTCAGTGTTGCTCAACTTCTCTTTCTTCAGATTTGAAAGGCATCTCAACAGACAGAGCAGTACACAGTCTGTAAGAATATATACATTTAATATTAAATACTGCTGATTTAATCTATAGATAGATTCTTTATTTGATTCATTCTTAATTCATTATTTCAGAATCCAGCTAATGCAAACCTCATTGATTTTGGTACTTCCAACCAATCAAAGGCAACAAATGGTGCTCACAGTGCAATCAGCCAATCAACAGTCACCACACTATGCAATCACATGGCAGGACTGAGTAAGTGCAAATTTTGCTCATATTTTGCTCACATTTTATTCTTCAGCTATTAATGCATAATTTTGTTGCATGATTTGCTACAGGCACAAAAGGAGATGACCTAAAAGTAAATAAAAGCAGCTCAAAAAAAGGTCATTAAAGCAGTATTACGGCCTTCCATTAAGGCGCTGGTGTCGGTGGCAGAAGTAAGCACGTTAAGTACGCGTGCCAATGAAGTCCATACGTGCAGATGTTAAAATGCAAACTGTCTCTTTATTTTGTTCCAGTCAATAAACACTGCTTCCAATCAGCTTCCTGTGATCTCTCGTTCTTATACTGTTCATAAGCATAAAGTTCATACCTTGCAGACAGAACACTTTATCAGTAATCCATATCAATATATAAGCAATCATCTGTGCAGTACAACGATGTATGGTTTAGCATGATTAGCACGGACAAAAACTGTTTGCCTCCCAGCCACCAAACACACCTGTTGCCTCATTAACCCGTGCTCTAAATATACAGCCCATAGACTGTAAAAAAAGATGGACGACGCGACGCCGCTTCCTTCCATTGTAATGAACTGAAGCCAAAATGGCCGACCGAATGGGCGCTGACATGTTACGCAATACGTCAAAAAAAAAAAAAGTTTGGAGCCTGGGCATGCGCAGAAGGAACCGTCAGTGGAGCCGGAGGCGGAGCCGCGGTATCAAGCTTCCGCCCAAACGCACTCGCAATCAACCACGCCCCCTGAACTTCTTACTCGTTTTTTTTATTGGCGGTTCACATTGAACTTCTCTTTTGCTTGCTGAAATAAGGTAAGTTAAATACAAATACAACAACTAACGACTTAAATTTAAAGACATAATAATATACTATATTAAAACTGACGTTGGCTATTTTTTAAATGATTTAAAATGAACAAGTCTTTCACGATGTGTTGGACACTATGGTTGGACAGCAAAATTAACGATCTTTAGTTAATGCAGTCTGTCAAAGTTATCATCATACAGTTTATGGCGACCACATGCATTTTTTTTCTCATATAAAATAAATATATTTTGAATGGATTGTTGTTTCATTTTTGTTATCTTCATTTTAGGATTAACGTTGAACAAAATGAATTAATAAAGCCAAAAATGTATTAATATACATTGTTCATTTTCAAATAAATTATTAGTGATAACTATAATACATTGGGATAGGTCAAAACATATCGTAAGTTATGTATTTTAAATATATAAATTATACACAATTAAAATATGCACAAAATAATATTCTGTTTCTAGAGCAATAATAATTTTGAAACAGCTAATTCAGTAATGTTAGATAAACTCAATAATATGCCACTAGAAACAACTCAATGGTCATCCTGCCATTTTAAATAAAATTAAACTAACGGTAACGTTACAGGAGATCGATTTGCTGTAAGTGCTCTATAATTAATTAGAGTAGGATATCATTAGTTTTGTCCTGCTAATTATTATTTTTATACCCATAAAAATAATTAGTAACTGCCAGATAACGATCACCTGCTTTTTTTCTGTCATGGCTAACGTTAAGCATGTTATCTTAGCTAATATCATTTATTAATTAGCTTATAAAGCCCACATTTAACGTTACCGGAAAAAACTGAGTGATCCGTCAGATCCTGTAGGTCGGTTAGTACAGTTTACTGCTGAACAACTCATTTCGTTGTTACAATGTTGTTGTGAAAATAACACAGAAATCGAAAATTAAAAGTTAGTGATATATCTTCAATCTCCCCTCGAAGCTCTGACAGTTAAGAGACGCTGTCAATCAAAACTGTCAATCAAACCGACACGCCCCGTTTCTATATCATCAAATTGCTAGCTAAAATCAAACTTATCACAAAAAAACACAATTGAATATATATCAGCGTGATAACAACTACCTTAAATGACCAAAACCATCTTTCTGAAATTTTTTATTGGAGAGTAATTCATTTTTTTTTTTTTGACAAGCGCCATTCGTTTGCATTGAGAGGGCAGGGTTTATAGTACTGCATCCAGCCTCCAGGGGGCGATGAAAGAGCCCGTGGCTTCACTTTTCAGAACGTATGAGTCACACCCGATACAGCCACATTGGAGCGACACCCAATGGACAAAACATGCACTGCATTAAAATGGCGCCTACAAGCAATGTTAAGTTTAAGTTAAGCTTCGAAGCTTCATGAAGCAGTGTTTTGAAATCGCCTATCGCTAGATATTGTTGAATAAGAAGTATTCTAGTCGCTTCATAACATTAAGGTTGAACCACTGAACTCACATGAACTGTTTTAAATATGTTTTAGTAGCTTTCTGGACCTTGGGAGTGGGAGTGTTATAGCTGTCAATAGAGGCCTCACTGAGCCATTGGATTTCATCAAAAATATCTTAATTTGTGTTCTGAAGATGAACGAAGGTCTTACGGGTGTGGAACGACGTGAGGGTGAGTAATTAAAGGAGGGGACCTGTGATACGTTTTCAGGATTCAAGAATAAAAAGAACAGCATTTATTCAAAATGGAAATGTTTTCTAACAATGTATATCTTTTACTATAACTTTATCAATTTGTCACATCCTTGCTGAATAAAAGTATCACTTTCTTAAAACACTGATTATTGTGAACTGTTTTTAAGTTTGTATTTCATGTGTATTTTTGTGTTCCAGGAAGATGATTCTGAGGGAGTGACTAGTGAAGGTGGTACTGTGGTGTTTTTTTTGTTTTGTTTTTTGCAAGCTTATGAAATATGGCTAGTATGATAATGCTTTCAGCTACAAATAAGACTATAATGCTATCAGCACCATGTAACATTTTGCCATATTAAAATCGAAGCAGATTTAAGTTAACAGTGAAAATGTGGGGGTGAAAATATGCTACGATATTAACTTCTGCATACTTGGTTATATCAGTTGCCACTCCCATTCTGTTTTGGTATGATCCAGTCTTCATCTTGTAAGAGGTTCAGTCTATGAAGCTCATTTCTGACCTGCCGGATGTCCTTATTTAGTCATAGACACCTACGCCTCTGACATCAACTCGTGATCAGTACTCGGTCACAGTCTGCTTGTGGTTTTATCACATTCTCTGTACCCTTCCTCTGCCCTCTTCTTTTTGTCAATCTGCAAACGCTTAGCTCAGTAATTCAGCTTTTTCTCACTTGCAGGTACTTTCCAAACCCAGCTATTAGGCTTCTTAAAAAAAAAAAATTCACATGGTACTTCCTATTGTATGTCTATATATGGCATTTCCTTTTGTGTCTCAAGTATTCTGCAATATTTGATATGTTTATATCTAGGCAAGCAGCATTTCCTACAACAGACATGTGAAAGACTAATTTCAGTGACTCATCTTTCTCATCCTCAGAGTTTGATAAATTCCTAGCGGAAAGGGCGAAAGCAGATCCCGGCCATTCACAGCTGTAGTTCTGGATTGGATTTGCATAATCTCTATATAAACATGTTCATAACATTTGTATTTCAGGTAATAACCATGTGCTCACTGTTCAGTTCGTTTTTAGTATTTTTGGTTTATTTCTAACCATATTGTGATCAAACTTTGTAAAACTTTAGGTGTGGGTTTTGTCGATGTCTCGTATTACACCAATTGTGATTTTGCGGATACCACCTTATGAAATATTTTTATAACTAGACACTCCTTTAATTTCCTTTAAATGGAGAAAGTATCCATAAAGAACTTTATTGATCTTGATTGTTGAGGTTAAAGCTGTTGTATGTAAATAGACTAAATATGTAATATTAGTCTATTTTGAAGGAAGTGGATGTTACAGAAGTTTCTTTCTTACAATGAATGTGATTTCCGTCTGCACGCTGCTGTATGTCTCTAGTATATGTGCTATAATCCACATACAACCTTATACAGTTCCAACTAACCACGTTTTGCATACATAAAGCCTGTTAGAAAAGATTTGCATGTGCTGCTTGCCATCTAGTGCAATATAAATAAAAGCCACAAAATAGATTTGGATCATTTAACTTTATTGTTCAAAACATGTAACACATTGAGGCTGTGTATCATCCACAATACAAACCAACTTCTTAATTGATACAGTATTTTTCATGCATATATATATTTTTGGATAAATAATATACTTGAATATTAAATAACTTCATAATATAAGACTTTACATAATGTAAAACAGTCCTTTAACTAACACTTGTTTGAATGTGATCAGTTGAGAGTTAAGAAACCCTACTTTAGGATAGACAGCATCCTGGACAAGCTTCAGTCAGCCGCTATTCAAACAACTTTGTTGGTTTTGATAGAAAGCGATTTAGTTTGGCATTAACTTCCAGTGTAGGTACTTTGTGAGAAATCAGAACACCTTATCTTGTCAGGACAAACACTAATCCACATGGCTTCTTTAAATACTCAGGTAACGCGAGCAAGTGATTATTGCAACATCCCTGAGGAAATCACATGTCTCTAGGAACTTCAAGTGTTTAGATATGAAGGTTCAGAGCAAGAAAAACATCTTCATAATCAACAATAAAAAATATCAACGTGATTTTATCTCCACATATTAGGAATTACATTTCCAATCCTGAGACAGAATGTAAACTGTGACAACCCTTTGCTTAAAGGGACAGTTCAGCCAAAATTCTGTCAAATTCTCACCCTCATGTCATTATAATCTATATTACTTTCTTCTGTATACTTAGAGAAATGTCAGTGATTTTGGTCCATACAGTGAGAGTCAATGAGAACCAAAATGGTTAAATATACAAGTATGTATACATTATGTATGTTCTACACACACAAAAGATAAATGACAGAATTTTTATTTTTGGGTAAATTATCCCTTTAAGTGATTCAAGTAGAGAAGCATGAGCAATGTATCACAACAGTATTTGTCCTTGGCTGCATTTACACTTCAAGTTTTAAAGGATTAAGTTGGATGGATGGATTTGGATGGATGGAAGCACTTTCTTCAGCTCATACTCATTGGTTCTGTTCACTAGCATTATAAAGCTCGGATGCGTCAGGATATTCATTAATATTTCTCTGATTATGTGCCTCAGAAAGAAGAAAGTCATATACACCCAGGATGGCTTTAGGGCGTTTAAAGCTTGGGCTAATTTTCATTTCGAAGTGAACTAATCCTTTAAATCACAGATCCGATCTTTTGACCTTTTTTTTTTTTTTTTTTTTGGCCTGCCTGTTTACATTTACTTTAGACATGAATCGCATCCGATATCCGTGTTTACAACAATTCCTGTGGCCGCCCAAAATGATGGTCAGTGATCTCTTTACTACGCACATGGTAGACCCTCAAGTTTCGAATGGCCGTGCTATTAAAATGATTTATATATTCCACATGGCCATGATCATTTGCCAACATGGACAGGTTAACAGCTGTCATTGATGTTTTGTAGTCCTTATGAACATTAATGTGGATTATTCTGAATGGGAGAATGTGTGTCTGCAGGGAATAATTTACATAACATTTAGTAGTAGTAGTAGTAGTAGTACATAAATACTATTTTCTACTTAAAAGCTATAATTTCGTTATTTTATTAACCCAACTAATGCTATCTGGGCTTTCCAATAGGTTGCACGTAAGGGGAAAAAGTAGCTTTCTTCCACTAAAGAGTTGTGCACTTTTAAGCACTTTTTATTTTAATATCTCTTTACATACATATTTTTTTCTTCTTAAAAACTATAATTTCGTCATCCGGGCTTTCCAATAAAAAAGTAGCATCCTGGGTTTATATCTTAAACTTCAGTGCAGTATAGCCACAGAGCTACAATGAGCACAATCTCCCGAAACACTACAATAGGCTACTAATAATTCATTAACCCTCATGGGTCTGAGGCTGATTTGGGGCCTGGAGAAGTTTTGACATGCCCTGACATTTGTGCTTTTTTCAGTTGTTCATAAACATATTAATGACAAAGGTGTCTTTACACTGTATTCAGCACAAACTAGGCTACCATAATATGTGAGGAACATGTATGCACATGTTTGTATTTTTGAAGGAATTGCTTAAAGAACCTCTAATGGTGCTGCATATTAATGAGGCCTTTCAGTAAGGTAGGCTGTGAAAAACCTCTGTAATCATGTCTCAGCTCAATTTAAAATAATGGTATTCTATTATATTCTTTAAAATATAATGTATTTCTGTGATGCAAAGAGTCTGAATATAGGTTTTTAGTTTAAAAGCATTCACATTTGGAGAAATATTGATGGATTCTCATATGTTTATGTCAATTTTCTATACAGTTATATTTATTCTATATTCATTGTTATCACTATGAGCGCTGGTGTTTTTTCAATTCATACTTGTAGCCAGAGGGCGCTCTGTACACCTTTAGTCCACAATTTATTCTAAAGAAAAAGAGGACATTTCAGGAATGGTGTTTTCAATTAATTCTTGCAGCCCGAGGGCGCTCTGTACACATTTAGTCCACAAATTATTCTAAAGAAGAAGAAGAACCAGGAACTAACGGCAAATCTTCCAGAGGTCGCTAACATACAGGCTTTTACATACAGATAAACACTTTTCAAGACAATAAATACACGATTGAGACGATGAATGCATGTATTGCCTCTGAATTTGCGTCTGAATAGCGCTGGCTCCGCGGGCGTGGCCGCATTAGCGGATAATGAGCTGAATCACGGACTTCTGACATGGCTCTCTTTTCATACAGATAACATAAACACAGAATTTTTGTTTTCGATATGACTTATATGATTTAAAACCTGACATTTCAACGTGTCTTTAGACATAAGTCTATTTTTTTGTGATTAGTAGTCACTAAGTTAGTTTATTTTCTGAGAACTATCAGATTAAACTTTGTTCAGAGGGAGAGGACAGATCATACATCATTTTAGTTTTCTTTATTTTGCAAAAAGCACAACATTTTGTTTTTACTCTGAGTGTATACAAATAAAAGAAGATATTCTATAGTTTCAATTGATGTATTATGTCTCTATGACAAAAAATGACGGAGTATTTTAAGTCTGTTTTGGTGCAATATGAAAAAAAACCTGAAAATGCGCCGGCGCGTTTTCAGACCTCAGGGAGTTAATAAGGGCTGTTTTCTTGTACAAAATTAAATATTTTAAGTTAAATGTACAGTGTTAGACATGTAAAAATGACAAGATTGTAACAATGTCAAGATCAAATGCCTGACACAGTATTTTCACAGACTAACACACATCATGTCTCTGGCATGGACTACAGTATTTAAAATAGCATATGCATTAGTTATATTCTTAATTTAATTTACAGAGCAATTCCTGCAAAGATTTTAGGTTAACTATAGTCTATAGAAGAGACTAGGATGTGTATTTATTTACAGTTTAAGGTGGAGTGGGGCCGGGGCGGGGCATCATGATGGTCTCTCCATCGTGATGTCGGTCAGCCATCATGATAGACGATGATATCGTCCATTGGCACAACCCTAATGGTGTGTTCTCCTGAGTGCACAGTAGTAATAAAGTACCTTGGCCAGAACACATCACATTCTGCCAGTATGTCGTTGGGACGGATCACATTCTGTCAGTATGTTGGTGGGACGGACACGTCAGGCAGATTTGAGGGGAAGTACATCAATCTTTCAGTCTTTAAACTTGGCTCCAAATGTAGGTCCAAGAATTCTACTGGTCATCAATTCATCAAAAATGAATCTATAAAAAAAAAAAAAAAAAAAAGGAGGTGAAGAGATCATGAGCAATGTCATATGTGCCTCATTTGTTAATATGAACAATATATCTGATATGAACAATATATTTGTACATCATTATTTTACCAGTGCATTAACTACTATCAGATGATACAAATTTTGATCTTAAGTTGTTAGTAAATGTTGAGCTTAACATTAATGAAGATTAATAAATGCTATAGACATGACATTATTGTAATGTGTTACCAAGATAACTATAAAAGTGTCCACGCCAACAAACGATAATGTTCTGTTTATTATAAATGCACGGTCTGCCACTTTTGCTTAAGCTCTTTAAAAGATTCCGAATGGCTATCAATGTTTTTATTGTTCATCAGCTGGAAAACAAAGTTCTGACAGCAATTTCAATGATATTGTTCCTTTTTTCATTATTGTTATAGTTGTGGTGTGGACTCTGCTATTCTTTTAAATTTAGAATAATTTTTAAAACTATATCTTTATTGTTATATTTATCATCCTTAGTGTTAACGTGCCTTTTTTACTACACTACTGGATTTGTTTGGAAATTTGGCCTGTTGTATTTGCACTGAATAACAGCAAATTAAACTTTCCAACAAAATTATTAGTAAAAATGTTAATTGAAGGTTTTTTGATTTTGTCTACAATATAACAAAGACAAAAATAATGACACATGATGACAATAACTAAAATATCCAAATTCATACTGTTGATGAAAATATGAATTAAAAAAACAACATTAATCATACACTAAAAATGTAATTACTTTAATTAGTAATCTCAAGTAAGATGTTAATCACAGATTAATCTCCTATAGCCTTAAGCAAGGTCAGAAATTAAAGGATTGGTTCACTTTTAAATGAAAATTAGCCCAAGCTTTACTCACCCTCAAGCTATCCTAGGTGTATATGACTTTCTGATAAACACAATCAGGAGATATATTGATAAATATCAGGACGCATCCAAACTTTATAATGGCAGTGAATAAGACCAACGAGTACGAGCTAAAGAAAGTGCATCTATCCAAAGTAAAAAGTGTACTCCACACGGATTCAGGGGGTTAATAAAGGCCTTCTGAAGCAAATCAATGCTTTTGTGTCTGATAAATATCCATTTTAAAAAAGTTATATAAAGTAAAATATCTAGCTTCCGTCAGACCGCCTTCCTTATTCAACTTAGGAAGAACGCGTAAATGATGTTGCATCCGTTAAGCTTTTTCCATAAGTTGAATAGGGAAGGCGTAGGACGTAGCATAAGCATTTGAACTGCAAGAGTTTTACACTTTCTTCTCAAGTTGAATACTGAAGGCGGTCTGGCAGAAGCTAGATATTTTACTTCATAACTAACTTAAATATGGATTTTTTTTCCTTACACTAAATGCATCACTTCGCTTCAGAAGGCCTTTATTAACCCCCCGGAGCCGTGTGGAGTACACATTTTGCTTTGAATAAATGCACTTTCTTCAGCTCATACTCTTTGGTATCATTCACTTCCATAATAAAGCTTGGATGCATCAGGACATTTATTAATATATCTCCGATTGTGTTCATCAGAAAGAAAAAAGTCACATACACCTAGCATGGCTTGAGGGGAAGAAAATCTTGGGATAATTATAAAGTGAACTAAAGGCTAAAGTATACTTACGATATACTATACAAGCGAGGTTCTTTTTCTTTCTTCGTTTAGGTGTAAAATGAAGTTCAAAATATGTAAGCAGCAATATACTGTACGTAAGCAGCCCACACTGCTGAAAGCGACAGACAAATATGTTAAAATGTTGTGCGCCTTCCTCTCAGTAACAAATTAAACAAAATGTAGAAATTATTAAGGACTTTTTAAAAAAACATAAGAAAAGCATCTGATCATGGTAACATTGATGTTTGTTTGCACGAGCTCTGTACGTTACTTAAAATCAAACAGCTTTCTCGTATTAAACACTAAAAACAGTGTCAGTCTCTTTTCTACTATAAAGCAGCTTTCTAGTGTTCATGTTTTCACTTGCGGACATCTGACTTCTATGGACTCGAGAGGAGAAATGAACTGGAAAAGATTTTCCGAGTGAAAGGAGGAGGAGCCTCAGCACACACCAACCTTACGTAATGGCCACGGACCAATGGTAGTACGAAGGTGTTTACCAGCTGAAGCAAACTTAAAGTTCGAAAAGTTCGCTTTCGGCCTAATTTTGTTCGAAATGACGTCACATCAGTTCGTTCTTCAATTTTGTTTGAAGTATGTTGGGGCCTTAACCCTTTAACCGGTGCTTGGAGCAAAAATGTCCCCCAAATTCAATGCAATGATTTATATCTGCGAGAGAATCACTCACTCCTTTGACCGAAAAGCTTTTGTTGCATATTTAATTCATACAGTTAAGACTATTCAATTTCTGTATTTTTACTTGAATACTAAGCTAGACTTAGTGAAAAACACTGCCTTATTTAAAATATTTTAATAAGTCTTTGAAAACCCTGGTCTAATACATAAAATCCCAGGTAGAAATAGATCACTCTTGTTATTTTACTATTTCTATCCACAAATAAAACTATTATTTTTTATTATTAATGTATTGTTATATATTTTCAGTACAGTAATGTTACAAAATAATTTAATATAACAATGTACACTTATAACACTTGTGTTATAGTACCCTGGCATTAAATTACCAGTCTCTCTGACTGTCATGATCTATATATCATGATTGTCTCTTTCTCTATATATTTTTTCCATCAATTGGAAAGTCATAGAAAGGCAATAGTGGACCTTTTTTCTTTCATCACTGGGGCAAATGGTAATGCTAAAATATATATTTGCTATGGTCTCCTTAGATACCTCTATAGACCTTTACAGTGCTATAGTTCATTTAAACCTAGAAATGTCCATTGTTCATTCATATATCTCTATTGAGAAGGTGATTTTCTGTGTTTGCAAAGAACTCGATAGAAATCATGTGAAGGTCTAAATGTTTTTGGAAAAGTCTTAAAAATGGTATTAAAAAATATTAAATTGGAAGTGCTGATACCTGAAGATATCCTGGAGGTGCGTGCCAAATCTCTGACTTAATAGCGGTGCAATACGGAAGCTTGACTTCCGTGGTTGAGGCTAACCACAACATCCTTACAGCAGGTTCTTATTTTACTTTTATTTATTTTTTGTTTGATCTCTATTGTGATCGTACAGTGAACATAAATTCTTTTTATTATCTATTTTGTTGCACTTATATATATATACACACACACACACACGTAAATGTATCAATTAAGGAAAAAGGCATTTAAGCCAGAGCAAAATGGAAGAAAAAACAACAACAACAAAAAACCTCAGTGCTTTAGGGCTGGAATGACGCATCAATGACGCATCAATGAGGCTAACCGCAACATCCTTACAGCAGGTACTTATTCTTATTTTATTTTTTGGTTTTTGTTTGATTTCTATTGTGATAGTAATAATATTATCTGGTTTGAACTGACTTTAATTTTCTTCAACTGATTTTGCTTTTTACAGTCATTTAATACATTTAGTTTGGTGAACCCTTGTTATCTATTTTGTTGCATTTTATATATATATCATATCATATTACATTTATATATACATACACATACACACACACACACACACACACACACACACACACACAACACCACTCAAAAGTTTGGAAATGGGAAGATTATTAATGTTTTTACAGTTTCATCTACTCACCAAGGCTGCATTTACTTAATTAAAAATATAATAAAAACAGTAATATTGTGAAATATTATTACAATTAAAAATAACTGTTTTCTATTTGAAAATATTTTCAAAATGTAATTTATTCCTGTAATCAAAGCTGAATTTTCAGCATCATTACTCCAGTCTTCAGTGTCACATCATCCTTCAGAAATCATTCTAATATGCTGATCAAGGAAAAAGGAATTTAAGCCAGAGCACAAAAAAAAAAAAAAAAAAAAAAAAAGAGGCAAAACTTTAAGATACCTTAAATGATAAAGACTAAAATAAAAAGCATAACATTCTTGTGCAGAGCTTTATGGCTGGAACGACGCATCAACGTAATCAATTACAAAAATGTTAATTTGCATGGAATGTAGGCATGTGACGGTATCAAATTTTCATGTTGCGATTAATTGATTAAGCTTTTATCACGGTATACGGTATTATCACGATATTAAAATAAGTTGCAAATCCATTTTTGTCATAGTTTAACAGGTTTAAGAACTCTTTTTGTAATAAAGCAAAAACAACTCTGACTGAAATTTTCAAACATTAAAATGCAAAAGAATTAGGCTATAAAGAACAACAGATAACACTTTACTCTATTTAATGCATTAACTAAGATTGAGCAATAGCTACATTTGTTACAGAAAGTGTTATTTTTTGTTAATGTTAGTTTAGAAACACAACTGATCATTGTTAGTTTTATCTCAAGTCCATTAAATAAGTTATTGTGATTTTAGTAATGTTATCAAATAGTAACTAAGAAATAACATTAATTAATAATAATTCATATTTTATAAGTATTTTTATTGTCAGTTTAGTGATAATGAATTAACATGTTAACTAATGAAGCTGTGTGTTTTCAAAGTTTTACTGAACAATAACAAATAATCAGAACATTTCTAATCATTAGGGCATGTTGTAGTCCAGATTAAAATATAAAAATGTTTAGGTTTGACAATAAATATCCTTTTAAGTCTTTTTTAAGTATTCAGTATTTGGTGCTGTGATGAACAACACTGAGATTACAAAAAAATGAATGGCTGTTTGAAGCATTTTAAAAACTTCACTAGCGCAGTTACTTTGCACGGTTTCCGTGGTAACCGCTGCACGCTGCTGTTCCATCAGCGCCCTCTGCTGTCAGAGAGTGAACGCGCACTTTCATTCAGCTCGTCTCCTTCACTGGTTCCGCCATGTGCTTCTCGTGCACGTTGGGATTGTTTACATCTGAGCGCGTGTCCTTTTGACGCAGAATACAGCGGTGTTATGCATTTTATACGATTGATGGGTAAAGTATTCTTAACTGCTTTATAAAAAATTTAAAATTGGTAATAAATTATTATTTACGGTATTCTGAAGTGCCGACGATTACAATATCGTGCATATTCATTATCGCGATTTATCGCATTACCGAATATCGGCATAAGTCTAATGGAATGACGTGTCGACGAGTCACAGTGTTTACATTCATCCCGAATCCCGCCATGTTTCACACAAAACTCCTGCACAGATGCTAATGGCTATTATGGCAGCGCTGCTTAATACAGTGGCGTTCATACAGTCTGGGTTTTTATGAGCGACAACCCCGTTCTATAACCGAACTGACACCTGCACATTTTCAGGACTCACAACCGCATTCTCCACAAAACCTGCACTGAATTAACGAAACTACACCAGAAAACTACTTGTCTAGGTATATTCTCCATCTGAAATGTTAAAAAGTCATGCATATATATGCATTTTGCTGTCAGGAGTGGGCGAGCCTTATGCACAAGTTAATTTCCACTAAACTAAAAACTTCAGAGAACGAGCACCACCATGAAACAGACGGAGCGCAATCGAATAGGAGCGCCATAATTCTGACTACAATATACATTTTGGTAAAATATTTGTTGTTGAATGTAGAATTTTAAACCTATGAGGAGGTGTATTTTTGTGATAGCTGTAAGTGTAAAGTGACTATTGTAAATCAAAATAGCCTAATATAATTAGTCTGAGCTTTTGTTTTTATTTATTTTCATTTTTAGTTTAGTGAATTTAACTTCTGCTTTAAAAACTTCTGCTTTTTTATTTTTAGATTGTAATGTTATAATGTTAGAATACATTGTGAATTGACCATTGTTTGCACATCTATTGCATAGACTACATGGTTACATTCACTATTCACTTGTTTTCAGAGCCTTTATTAAGAACATTGTTTGTAGGACAACACTGGGCAGGATATGAAATAAGTTTTTAAATAAATAAGCCCTACTTCAGTGTTTCTCAAATCTGTCCTGGGAATCCTCTACATTGCTCTTTTTCCCGTCTCCCTCATCGGACACACCCAGATCAAGTCCTGCAGCCTCTGCTATAGGGTTGATGTCCTGAATCAGGTGTGTTAAATGAGGAAGACATCTAAAAAATGCAGTGATGGGGGGTTCCCAGGACAGGTTTGAGAAGGCGTGGAGTGACTGATACATTCACATCATTCGAATGAAAGCCAGGGTAGGTCACAATTCATTTGTCTCACCTGTGTGAAGAAAACAACTTCAGGATCACCACCATGGACGGACAGAGCTTTGGACATTGAATACTGGTGACGTTTCTTCCTCTGAACGTTTTATTCCTGGTAAAACGTTAAATATCTGTTCATTTTTCCACAGTTTTTATTCTGTTTAGAATGAGTAAGGGTCACACTTTATATTAGGTGTCTTTAAAGTCAGCGTGAACCAGAAGTCGCTCAGTATTGTGACGTATTTTCCATGTGAAACAGAATTTTGAGTGAGAAAAACAGAGGGCGTGGTTGGTTTTTCCTGCTGGGAATTTATTGGATCTAGAAAAGTGAGCGTTCTGTTCAGTTCACTGTCAAAGCTTGCAGCAGACTGACGGTTTGAGGGGATGCTCTACTCAAACCATAAAACTGACGTCATCAGAGAAAGAAGGCCACAGGGGTGTCAACTGGGTATGGCAGGGTATAGCAACTATTCATTATTCATTGTATGCATGATTAACAGAATTATATTACTATGTATGTGTAACATAAAATTTGTATTTTTAAATAAAACAGAAAAAACAGTCATTAAAGTGATCTGGTTGTTATATTCGTGTCATGAAAGATCAATGGTGCTGCCAATGTCACAACGTGATTTTGCAGTGTTGAGTATTGTAGCCAATCACAGAGATTTCTGTTGAAAATAATGACCAATCCAAGGTGTTTAAGTAACCGGTTATCCTAACCAGCTGCAATGGTACGAATGTATTCTATGACAAAGTTTGTTTTAGTAACTCGGTATGTATTTTTATTAATGTTTAAATGGGGTAATATTTGTGAATTTGATTATGTACCTATCCACTTCCTTGCGAGTGCCACTTCCGTAAATCTCTGGTGCTGTGGTGTGCACTTGCCGCGAGAGCCCACCCACACTGTGTTCTGATTGGCTGTGATTTTTGATTGATTGACTTAGATTGTCCTCATTTGTAAAACTACGACGTACAAAAATGTTTTTGGTAAGCATATTAAAAAAAACACTTAAATTGGATAATATTCAGACTTTTGAGCTTTGAAGTGATGGAAAAAGTGTGAAGAAAGTGGGACTGACTTTTTTTTTTTAATTTAGCCTTTTTTTCTTTTTAAATTAGAAAGTGGGACTCTCACATCGAAGGACATGAGTAAGATTGGATCATCAGGGTCTGCCATACCCAGGCTATTGGTGAAATGATCCCACTGGAAGGCCATTCCAGAGGGGAGTACATTTTCAGATTTTGATTAAAGATAAAGCCAATTTCTTTGTACGTGTTTTAACTTGCACGGATGAATTGTTCACCACAGTTGTGTGCTCTAATAAAGTAAATGGGGTCAATTTCATGACCACTTCAACTACTATGTATGCACTTGCATAATAAAATGTTAGGTACAATGTAGCTATTTATTGTGTTCATGTAGTTTCACAAAACACTGCTATTGAGGTGGATACAGGTATACAGGACAGGTGGACTGGTTACGTTTCAGATGGTTTAAGGGGCAAGAGAAGGGTCAACAGTGAAATTATAGATGTAATTACATAGATTAATTACAGCTGTAATAATTACATGCAGTTTTTTTAATAAGTTCAATATAAAACATGTAGTTACAAAATATGGAACAAATGACTAATTTAAATGTTAGTATGTAGATAAAGACACTTAATATAAAGAGTGACCTGAATAAGAAAAACTTTATACTTTACCACACATTAAGTGTTAAAGGATTAGTCCACTTTTAAATAAAATTTTCCTGATAATTTACTCTCCCCCATGTCATCCAAGATGTTCATGTCTTTCCTTCTTCAGTGGAAAAGAAATGAAGGTTGATGAAAACATTCCAGGATTTTTCTCCTTATAGTGGACTTCAATGGACTCCAAACGGTTGAAGGTCAAAATTACAGTTTCAGTGCAGCTTCAAAGAGCTTTAAACAATACCAGACGAGGAATAAGGGTCTTATCTAGCGAAACGATTGGTCATATTTGAAAAAAATACAACTGTATATGCTTTATAAACACAAATGATCGCCTTGCACATGCTTCCGCATTCTTCAAAAAGCTTACGCCGTATATCCTATGCCTTCCCTATTCAACTTACGGAACAAACACGGCACCAGTTTAGTTTTTTTCCTTAAGTTGAATAGGGAAGGCGTAGGACATACGGCGTAAGCTTTTTGAATATGGAAAGCAGAAGCATGTGCAAGCCGATCATTTGTTTATATAAAGCATATACTAGGGCTGGGTATCGTTCAAAAATTTTCGATACCGAGACGATACCGATACCTTGACTTCGATACCGATACCTAAACGATACCTTTTTCGGTACCAGTTTTAAAAAATCTGTTTAAACAAGATTACATAACCTCAAAAAATCTTTGGTTTTATATTTTAACTTTGACTTTTTATCAGACTCAAAGACTCATCTCCTGTCCTGAGCCACTGCGGGGAACAAAAAAAGCACAAATTAACAAAATTTACCCAACACAATAAATCAGTGCAAATAGTTTTAGTAAGGTTTAGTTTTCAATGCAAAAAATTAAGTATGTGAGGCTCTTTTTAAATCACTCAGCAATTGTTCTTCAAAAAATGTATTATTATTAACAAGATCAAAGCGGAAGTAAGAGTGACGCAAGTTCGTTGCGTCTTACCGTGAAATAAGAGTTCTGTGTCTTCATTAAAATCAACACATTAATGATTCATCTCTCATCCACCCGCAATTAATTTGAATGTTTTTTTTATTACTTGGCCCGACCCGCAAATTATCCGCAGTATCAGGAGGACGCTGATACCCCTTTTTCAGCAGAATTGTTCGCGTTCTGGAGCCGGAGGCAGAGCCTGTGCTCGTGCAGGTGAACGAGCCTGTCACGAACCGGTCGCCTGTTTCCATAGACTTGAAGGACGAACGCTGATGTAAAGCTGCTGTGTGTTGTACCTGTCCATAACTAGTCTAAAAAACATTGCGCGTCCCGCTGTTTCTGCAGGCAGTGCTACACTTTTGTTTTCTGTTAACAGTATCTGTAGTGAACCGGCTGCTCACATAAACAGCCGTTTCTCACCCGTCCATTCGGAGATAAACTGAAAACGAAACCGTTGATTCAATCGCCCTCTCGCACATAGGGTCTCTCTCGCGCGTATAGTTTTATATATTTAGATATAAATAACAATGTAGCGCAACGTTACTTGCTCCTCAACGAGACAGCGAAAGCATTTCTCCGCCCCTCTCCTCGATCGGCTCCATTCTGAGGTACCGAAATTTGGTACCGAATGACAAGACACTTTTCGATACTCGGTAGTATCGAGGCAGTTCGATCGGTACCTAAAAAGTATCGAGTTCGGTACCCAGCCCTAGCATATACAGTTGCATTTTTTAGAAAATGACCGATCATTTCGTTAGATAAGACCCTTATTCCTCGTCTGAGATTGTGTAGAGCGTTTTGAAGCTGCACTGAAACTGTCATTTGGACCTTCAACCGTTTGGAGACCATTGAAGTCCATTATAAGGAGAATAATCCTGGATTGTTTTCATCAAAAACCCTAATTTTTTTGTGTCAGGTGGAAAGGAGCGAGGACTCAATTTGCAGGGAAGAGGGCTTTTATTAATAATAAAAAATAAAACAAAAACACAACAAAAACTACCCCGTGGGGGAAAACAGACTTGACAAAAACAGGACACAACTTGACTTGGCTTGACTTGACTGAAACACCAGGAAAAATATGACATTCAGTGACAACGAACCAGCACAGGACTGCAAACACAAGGAGAATAAATAGGAGAGCAAACAAGGCAGGTAATGAGGGAGGACAGGTGGGGCAAATCAACCAATAATGAGGTAACAAGGTGGGCGGGGTCAAGACAATAGACATGAGAGCACATGGCACAAGAAACAGGTGACAAGCCATGTGCTCACACCAAACAAAACAAAGACAAGCACATGGCCAATGAAGACAAATCACAAGCCATGTGCTTACACAAGACGAGACATGAACACGTGACTATGAAAACTCATAAGCCACGTGTTCACACAAAACAAGACAACATGAGAGCACGCAGCCCGTGAAACACAGACTGCGTGCTACACAAGACAACACCACAACATGAAAGCACGCGGCAGGTGGAAATAACTGCGTGCTACACAAAACATGAGACAAGGGCGCACGGCAAGTGAAAGTACACACAACCCGTGCGCTCACAATAAAGACAGGACTGGGAGCGCGAGTGTCCAAATCCCGACACGAAACCGAAACCAAACTAGACACGAGTGCCGGGATCCGAACGCCACGCTCCCAACATGAAACAAGGCACGCAGACAAGAGAGCGCACGGCCCCGAGAACACTCGAGACTGTACGCTCACACAAAAACACGACAAGAACGGGAGTGTCAGAGCTCTGTCACAAAACCAAGAAATAAACTACATTTTGACTGAAGAAAGAAAGACATGGACATCTTGGATGACATGGGGGTGAGTAAATTATCAGGAAAATTCTATTTAAAAGTGGACTAATCCTTTATTGTAATATTAAAAAATGATTACTCACATTCTCATATACATTCATTTTTGTTATGCTCACTCATGCAGATCTATTCAGCATGAGGCTATATAACATTAGTCAAGTGTTTCTGAATGATAATGCAGAAGTCCTTTAGATACACACCAGACCCATCAGCTCCACGATGGCAGCACAGAAGTCTCCAGACTCTTAGCAATGGCCTCCAGATGCAGACAAAAATGCCACCTGCGATAAGATAAGATAAGATCATTCAATCTGAGCGACCGCTGTTTGTTACTGAACATCTCTGAAAATAGATTAAACCATAAATTATTCTTCATCTAGGTTATAGTCACTTCTATTTAGCGGAATCCATCACCAAAATGTCGTCGTGTTTTGGCACCTGACACACACATAACTCTGGACGATTGTCGCTAATGTCAACAAATCACTTCTATTTCAATGTTTATGCTGCATTTAATAGTGTGAAATCGCTCCATCAACTCCGAAATACTTATAAATTATAATTTGATCTAAGCAATATTGGATAATCTCGAGCACGAAACAAGTTGAAAGATGAAGAGCGCGCCGGTGTTTCATCAGGTTTTAAGAGTAAAACAGCGCGTTTCTCACCTCTGCTGTTGGTTTCCAGTCTATTTGGTCTGGCCATCGCTGTGTTAATGTCCTTTATAAACTTAATGTACAAAGGCAACACAAACTAACTTCTCGCATACACAGCTTCAAATTGGAGGGGGAATTTCTCTTGAATGAGAGAGGGGGGAATCATACAAGCCAAAACACGTGTTCCATTGACCAATCGGAGATGACTTTACGTACAACCGCATACAACCAATCAAAAGTAATTTCACTTATGCCGCGTCAAAATCTAAAATGACTAAATTCTTTACTAGGAATATTTTCTCTAGCCATCAATGTTCGTTACCATGGCAAATGTGTACGTTTCTTTAGTGAAAGAAACTGACGTTTAGCGCGAATCTGTGTTTATATTTTCATTTAAAATCGTCGGTTCTGTTAATAATGTTCGTAAAGGAAGAGGCTTATTTTCTTCATGAAGCTTGTTTCTCTTCCTATATCAATGCACTTCCGCAACATTTACTCAAAATTCATATATAGATCAACATCAGTCAGTGTCCAAAAAGTGCCTCTACAAGTCCCACTGAGAAACACTGTGATTTGAAACAATATTTACATCATTAAGAAGACTTAGTTAATGGTAAATAACATCAAACAAGTGAAATCCTACATTTCTGCTAAACTTCAAGTTCAACAAGTGCTCACAAGAAGGTCTGTATGTCTTTTTAATTTCATAAACACAATAATGGAGGAAATTCATACCTTTTGAACACCTTTTAAATAATTCATTCCCTTCTTATGAAAATTGTGTCAGCTGCTGCACGAAGGAAATGAATGATATCCACTCATTTTCTTCTTTTTTGTTAAAATATCGCCAGAATTAAAAGGTCTTAATCGGTATTTTCTGTTCTTCGGTGTTTTCAGCAGCAGCAGCAGCATTATAATAGTTAATCTTGTTGTTTTAGAGAGTCCTGAAGAAGGCTGTGAGCACGTTGCCTGTTGCCGAGAAACGGTTGTTGTTCCCGCGCGTGTTCAATAGCGCTCTTCCTTGGTTGATTTTTGCTTTAAAGTGAAAATGGAGCATCGCGCCCCCTGTTGATCAGAATCAGAATCAGAAAGAGCTTTATTGCCAGGAATGTTTACACATACTAGGAATTTGTTTGAGTGACAGAAGCTCCACAGTGCAACAGAGTGACAGCGACAAGACAAGACACAAAAAGAATAATATATAAATACACAAGATAGACAAAGTGCAAAAAAGCAAAAAACAATATATAATATAGGTAACACTTTACATGAAGGTTCCCTTTGTAAAGGGTTTATAAGATTTTTGTTAATGAGTAATAAGTCATTTACAAATACATTATAAATCATTAATAATGCAGTTATAACTGCATGAATAAAAAGCTTTAATGCAATACCTGCCAAATAGTGAGCCGCTTTTAACTCACATGTTATAAATGCTTCATAAATGTATTTAATAAAACTTATTTAAAGGGTTAGTTCACCCAAAATGAAAATAATGTCATTTATTACTCACCCTCATGCCATTCCACACCCGTAAGTCCTTCATTAATCTTCGGATCACAAATTAAGATATTTTAGTCGAAATCCGATGGCTCAGTGAGTCCTCCATAGGGAGCAATGACACTTCCTCTGTCAAGATCCATTAATGTACTAAAAACATATTTAAATCAGTTCATGTGAGTACAGTGGTTCAATATTAATATTATAAAGTGACAAGAATATTTTTGGAGCGCCAAAAAAACTAAATAAAGACTTATATTGATGGCCGATTTCAAAACACTGCTTCAGGAAGCTTCAGAGCATAATCAATCAGTGTATCACATTAAGGTAAACAACTGGTTTATTTCATGATGCAGCAAAAATTGACTATCAGACTATTAGACTGAAGGGTGTTGTATTTGTGGGTTTCTCATTAATATCACATGACTGCCACTTTTCTTACTATGTTGCTTACCGGAAGTTTCTGTCTTGCCTATACTCTCCAAAAAGGTCATGATGCCTATCCACAGCAGTGTATAAAAACTGATTTCATGTTTTTTAAGATGAAATTCCAACTTTATTTTGAAAATAAAACATAAGAAAATAACCATAACTTGATGAGATATTAATAATGAAAAAAATAATTCCATTATTAGTTAACTGTGAACCATAATGTAGGGTGGACACTTATGAACCATTTATTAATGTGTTATAAACATTAATAACCTGTAAAAGTGAACCTTAATGTAAAGTGGAAACCTGTGAACCATTTATGGGTAAGACAGAAACTTCTGGTAAGCAACATAGTAAGAAAAGTGGGATATGTCATGAGATATTAAAGGTCCCGTTCTTCGTGATCCCATGTTTCAAACTTTAGTTAGTGTGTAATGTTGTTGTTAGAGTATAAATAAAATCTGTAAAATTTTAAAGCTCAAAGTTCAATGCCAAGCGAGATATTTTATTTAACAGAAGTCGCCTACATCAAACGGCAAGTTTGGACTACATCCGTCTACTTCCTTCATTAATGACGTCACTAAAACAGTTTTTTGACTAACCTCCGCCCACAGGAATACACAAGAGTTGCGTTTGTAGAGTGTGTTTGTCGCCACGTCGTCGAAACACTGTTATTTTCATCCCGCAGTCCAATCACCAGGTCTGATTCTGGCTCAAATTGATAGGGTAAAATTAAAGACACTGAGCGTGTGCATCTCCACGTTATGGTAAGAGGCGTGACCTTTATGGGCAAGGAGCACTAAGATGCTGTCGAATCACAACACAGGAACCACTGGCACAATCAGAACTCGTTACGTATTTCTGAAGGAGGGACTTCATAGAACAAGGAAGTCATCAGCCAGTTTTTATGACAGTGGAAACAGCGGTATACAGATAAGTAAATTATGTGAAAAATACTGTGTTTTTTTACACGCGAAACATGAACACATGTTATATTGCACACTATAAACACAATCAGAGCTTCAAAAAACCACGAAAAACGGGACCTTTAAAAAGAAAACCACAAATACAACACCATTCAGTCTAATTATGATAGTCAATTTTTGCTGCATCATGAAATAAACCAGGAATCTGGTTTTGAGTTAAATAAGTGTTAATAAATACATTTATTAAGCAGAGTTAAAAACGGCTCACTATTTGGCAGGTATTGCGTTAAAGTTGCCCTTTTTATTCATGCAGTTATAACTGCATTATTAATGATTTATAATGCATTTGTAAATGACTTATTACTCATTAACAAACACCTTTATAAACCCTTTACAAAGGGAACCTTAATGTTAAGTGTTACCATAATATAGACAAGTTATAGTTATGATGTGTGCAAATTAGAAATATAAATAAGTATGTGTTTTAAGTAAATAATGTATAATAGTGTTGTGTGTTCTGTGTTTGTCAAGTGTTTTAAGCGCTTCATGGCCGGTTTCACAGACAGGGCTTAGATTAAGCCACGATTAGGCCTTAAATTAAGGCATTTTAGTAGCTTTTATAAACATGCCTTAGAAAAAGAAAAAACATTACTGCTGTGCATCTTGAGACAAAACAATGGCAGTGACATATTTATGATATATAAAATGCAAATATGCATTTTAGTCTGGGACTAGGCTTAACCCTTGTCTGTGAAACCGGGGACATAGCTTATATCAAAGAAGTAATCTTTTCCTGAGCAGATATTAAAGGATATATTAATGAACAACTGTAACACAAGCTTCCCACACAACTGCTCATGTTGTCAAGTGGGTAATAATTTATAATAGGCCTATTTTAATTAATAACAAATAAAATCATTGAATCATATAATGTTACATACACCATAAAAAATCCTTTAGAAATGCAATAAGCTTTGATATGTTTTCATATATTCATATTTAAATGTGCAATACCTGTGACATTTTTTCTCTAACATGCCCCAAGTGCTATTCCACTGCTGTGATTTAAACAAATCCAGTTATTAGCGTTTCAATCTGTGTCATGAACTTAGAATGGACCAATATGTGTCAGAGGATGACTCTTCAGTTTCTAATCTGACTAATGCGGACTGCACTGACAATAACAACAAAACCACAAAGGCTGAACGAACTGTACATCCTCTTGGCTTTTTTTCCGAGAACTCTAAATGTCATTACGTTTCATGACTTTTCAGTTTTAAGAACTGTTTGTTTACTTTGATGTCAATGCAACAAGAAAAAAATGGGACGTTTTTAGTAAAATCCAATGACAACACAGGATATTTGGAATTCCCCTTGAATTATCAATGAAATATGCCCTTTGACCATCAAAGTTATAGATTCCAATGTATTGTCCTCCACAATAGTTAACATTTACTGCTGAGAGTTGTGATGGCTTATAGAGTCAAATTAGTGTTGCTGTTATGAGAAGAAAAAAAGAAACTTATTACAAAAATCACTTTCACTTTTATTCAGTTTAGAAAAAGTTCTCTGCATTTTCAACTGCAATTCAACAGAGGCAGAAATAAGTTGCTGACCTAACTAAAACACAGTGTGGGTACTGCGTTAACCACACTTGAGCAGCAAATCACAACAAAATTCTCCCTGATTGTCTATCTATCACTGGCTCTAATATACATTATGCATTCAGTTTTGGAAGTGTGCATTTTTGCAAATCTCATTTCATAAAATTTTAACATATAAAAAAATGGGGAAAAAAGTGCTTACAAAATTTGTGCACAATAACATAGACATAAACTTAGACATAAAACAAAAGAAAACCAATACAAATATGTCTTAAGGCAAGTTTTTAACATTAAATGTAAAACGTCATCAGCCGAACATGTAAACTCGTTTACTCACTCATCTACTTTTACAGCCTCATTGTGTTTATTATCATGATCTTGCAAGCTAGTCTAACTCAAACTTTCAGGGCAAATGTTTTTGAAATAAAGACTGAAAGAGTTGTCAGAAGCCTAATGGTGGTGACGTTGAAGTCATGTGACCGTGCTGTAGCTCGTTTATATAGCCTACATTTACCTTTTTACCTTTCTGTCAATTGTATTTAGGCTTCAGAATCGTATACTTTTGTTGGTCACAAAGCTGTTTTTCTGCAATAATTCAAAAGCCAATAGAAAAATCCTTTTGAGTTTTTGTTGAGGGAACCAGGGTGATGCCAGCTTACAGGTTGGCCTTCAAAAAAATGTCATTCATGCAGCACAAGACCTTAACTGACCTCAAGACTCTAAACTGGACTGGTAACCAGTAAAGAGGGGCCAGTGCAGATGAAATATGGTTCCTCTTAATAGTACCAGGCATAAAGTGTCAGAGTAAATAAAACAAAAACACATAAAAGCATGTGTGCAATTCTCCAGATCAGTACCTGAGATTTCAGTGTGCAACAGCCCAAAGCTGGAAGAAGTCACTTTTCACAACAGCATTAATCTTCTTATCTGAACCAAAGGTAATGGTCAGATTTTTAGAATGCACATTGGTGGGACCTTTAACAAATCCAGTATAGGGCTAAAAAAATGACAATCTGTTTTCTCATGCAATTGTAAAACAGTTTAGACATTAATTTCATCACGTTTGAATGCTCATGAAGTTACAGCTGAGTATTATCAGAATAACAGTGCTGTGCTTTTTTTAAAACTTGTATATGAAAGAAAATATTGTATTCCATAATGCAATACTCGGTTTTCCATTTCCAGTGAAATTAATGAACCGGAGGTCTGGATCTTTTGGGAAGGTCTTTTCCAGGAGAGCTGCTCCAGAAAGTGAAAACAGGAGCTCCTAATGCATGCACAGGTAGAGACAGAGGTGGCGAGCCCATGAGCAACAACCCAATGAACCATAATAACTTGTGAAGCAATAATCATGTATTCACCCACCTTACTAAACTCCATCATCTTCTTCTCAGTTTTAAAACCATGGACGGGCAGAGCTAGGGACATCGGTGATGATGGGAATTAGTTCTGTTTCTTCCTCTGACAGTTTTATTTCTGGTAAGAAATCACATACAGAATTTATTTTGGCCAATGGTGTTTATTAAAGCTTTAAGGTCATTGCACACTGAGTCCGAAATTCGCATGCGAAACTTTCGCACGTTAAAAAATAAATTCGACCTCACGTTATGTCAAGTGCGTTTGCACACTGCCTCCGAAACTTTCGTCCGTCAAAAAAATATTCAGATCAGGTTCGATTTTCTTCGTTTTTCGCATCCGTGGCACGCATTTTGAGAGACGTTTTGACAATTCAGAGCCACCGTACGCGAACGCAAAAATCCAGAATGCCATCTGACAAGTTGATCCACGTTGCCTACAGCACAAAACAGCAGCACTGAATGACTAACAACGTGAGGAACACAAAGAGACCGAATATAAAGACAGATTGTGCCAGTAGTATAGCATCAAACAGAGCCACTGACATCCTGAAGTAAACTTTGAAACGCTCGGATAATCCCGCAGCTCCTTGATGAGGTGAATTCTTCTTTCTCTCTATGCAATCTCGGGATTGAATAGACTCAATATTTTCTCTTTCTTTTTCTAGAGGAGACAACTAATCGTGCTCACTGCTTGAAGACTTCATTTTGTATTGTTTTGCGATTTGTTTTGCGATTTTTTCGCAACGCATTCATTAATACGCATCGGACTCAGTGTGCAAGGTCTCGGTGCGTGACGAATTTTTAGGATTGCGAATACGAAAAAACGCATGCGAAAATTTCGGACTCAGTGTGCAAAGGCCTTTAGAGTAATATGAACAAACATTGCAAGTTAACTGGTCTGTAAAGCATTATATGTAAGTTAGAATGTAATATTGAAATGATATTTTGGAAACCCGTTAGATACATACCAGAGTCATCAGTGTCACAACAGCACAGGAGTCTCCAGACTCTTATTAGGGGCCTCCAGAGACATTCAAGTAAGGTACCTGTGGTAAGAATTTGTTTATATTCTTTAGGTGCCTCCAAAAATAGCAAAACAGAGCATAAAGAGGGTCATACACTGGACAAGAAGCTCCACGTGTTTAAAATTCAAATACATGTTTTCTCTGAGTTAACGCACATGGGCGGCACCATTCGACAACACTAGAGGCAGCTCAAAATCCTAGAGGCATGCTCACATTTAGTCTAGAACTACAATAACTGTCATGTTTACACACAACACTTCTGCACTTACTCTAATTTCTCTCAGCATGGGGACAGAAGAGCTGTCAGTCATTACATGAGAAAACAAAGTAACTTGCATTACTTATTTGTAAAGGTAACTCCGATATTGTGTTGTAAATTTAAAAGTAATGTGTTACGATGTCCCTACTCCTAATGCTATTGGTGCAGAATGTGGGGGTTCCTGATTGGTTCCAATACATTAATTGATAATTAGCAATAGAATGTAAAAATGGTTGTGTATTATTGGAGGATATAGGCACTCTCTGGGGAACATTTCTCGGGAGTGACTAATTTTTGTGTTTACCTTATACATGTAGCTTAATTTCTTATCTTTTTTGTTTCTGCTATACCCCTATATTTCTGTTCATTATTATTGGTTGTATAATTTGTTGAATTTAATAAATCTTTTCTTGAATTTAATTGTCTAATCCCTCTTTTATGTTACTGCTTGGAATGAGCGGGTCGTAACAGTTACTTAATTACTTTGAAAAAGTAATCTGATTATGTAACTCATGTTACGTAGCCTACTGATAGCAATCAATATTAGAAATGGTCTAAATACTAAAAAAATGTACATGTATCTTCTGTGGAAGTCTCAGGGCCAAAAAATTGTTAGTCCAATCATTGCATTCAGCCTGAATGCAATGATATGATGTCCTACCTGCCTGTCAACTACACATGTGCCGATATTCGGTAATACAATTGTACTGAAGTCGAAGATGTGAACCCTATGCATGAGTTACAGTCTGATGATAACCACAAGATGAATAAGCCTGACTTCATGTCTGAAAGTCCATTTACTTGTGATGACCATGTTAACACTTGTTCTTTGTCTTCACTTTATAGTGTGACTCGAGAAGAATTAATCAAAGCACAGCACGCAGATGAAACTCTTCATGAGTATTTCTCTTTAGCTGCTAAAGGAGGAAATGAAACTTCATCTTCCTTTTATTTTCTTAGAGATGGATCATGCTGGGCATGCTTATTTACTCACTGTGATGAGCCAGTCTACATGTTATCCTGCAGCTTATCCTCTGAGATCGATTACAACTAAATCAATTTTAAAGGCTTTAACAAATTTTGTCTATTTTTGGCATTCCTAAAACCATTCAGTCGGATCAGGGCTCAAATTTTATGTCCAGACAATTCTCTAAAGCAATGCAACAACTCAAAGTTAAACACAACATCTCGAGTGCTTATCACCCTCAGAGTCAGGGAGGGCTGGAAAGATTCCATCAGACTCTTAAGTCATTTTTGAGATCGTATTGTGTTGAACTTGATTGTGACTGGAAGGATGGACTTCCTTGGATGTTGTTAGCTATTTGTGAGGTTGTGAAAGAGAGCACAGGCTTTAGTCCTAATGAGTTAGTGTTTGGACATACTGTCAGGGGCCCTATTGCTGTCTTGGCAGATGAATGGAAAACATCTGATCCACCTGAGAATGTCTTAGACTACGTGAGTAGTTTTCGTTACCGACTCTATGAAGCCAGAGGTATTGCTCTACGAAAATTAGGTAAGTCTCAAGGACAGATGCATAGGTTGCATGATCGTAAGGTTAAGTCCAGGAATTTCCAAGTAGGAGATCAAGTGCTCGCTTTGCTACCTGTGCTGAGTAATCCATTTCAGGCTAGGTTCACTGGACTTTTTATATGATAGTGAAGTGTTATCTTAATAACAACTATCTTTTAAACATGCCTGATCGTAGAAAGAAAGTACAGGTTTGTCATGATAATTTATTGAAACCATATGTAACTCCTGTACCTTCTCTGTCTGTTAATGTTGTGACAGCTACTGAACTTGTAGATCCGAGTGTTTCAACAGCATCTGTAGATGTGGCTGACAATCTGGAGCAGATTAAAGGTCCTTCTCGAGGAGAAGTGGAAGGGCGCCTCAACAACTCTGAGGTTCTAACTAATTTAGCTGATTATCTGTCTCATTTGTGTGAATAAGAGGAGACAGATATAATCAAGTTGGTAAGTTCATTCCCCTCTCTCTTTTCTGATGTTCCTACCCAAACTGATGTCATTGAACATAACACTGATGTTTGTATGGCTTAACCCGTAAAACAACATCCATATCGTGTAAACCCTATAAATAGAAAGTTGCTTCAGAAAGAGGTGGATTATTTACTTATTCATAATTTAGCAGAACCTAGTTTCAGTTCTTGGAGCTCTCCCTGCATTTTGGTGAGTAAATCTGATCATTCTTATTGTTTCTGTACTGACTACAGGAAGCTTAACTCTTTGACTGATTGTTTCCCTCTACCCAGAATCAATGACTGTGTAGATCGTGTGGGCTCTGCCCAGTTTGTTAGTAAATTCACTCTCTAAAAGGTTATTGGCAAGTGCCCTTGACCTCAAGTGCTAAAGATCTGCTTTTATTACACCTGATAGTGTTCTGCAGTACACGGTTATGCCTTTTGGAGTTCGAAATGCTCCCGCTACATTTCAGCGGCTAGTAAATTGAGTGTTGTCTGGGTTGATGGGATGTGAAGCTTACCTGGATAATATGGTTTTGTACAGTTCTTGGTCTGAACATCTCACACAAATTAGAGAGCTTTTTGAATGTTTGGCTAAAGCTAACTTGACCATAAATCTTGCCAAGTGTGAATTTGGCAAGACCACTGTGACATATTTGGGTAAGGTGGTTGGCCAGGGGTGTGTAAAACCCATCAGCGCTAAATTTGAAGCTATCTGTAATTTTCCTGTTCCAGCTACCTGTTGTGAGTTACAACGTTTTCTTGGGATGGTAGGTTACTATATAGGCTTCTGTCAGAACTTTGCGATGTCGTCGCCCCTTTGACCGATTTGTTAAGCCCAAAGGGACCTTTCAAATGGTCACAACAGTGTCAAAAGTAATCTGATTATGTAACTCACATTACGTAGCCTACTGATAGCAATCAATATTAGAAATGGTCTAAATACTAAATATCTAAATATCTTCTGCGGAAGTCAACTAGACATGTGCCAATATTCAGTGCACATTCACTCTCTGACAGAAGATGGCGCTGATGGAATGGCAGAAATGCAGCGGTTACCCCGGAAACCCCGTAAACAAGCAACTGCACTACTGAACATTATTTAAAATGCTTCAAATAGCCATTCACTTTTTTTTTGTATTTGCAATGTTGTTCATCACAGCACATATATATGTTCATTATTATTGTAATGTTATGTGCTTTGAGACATGAGGTAATTTAACGCAGTCTCACGTGGCGCTTTGCAGACTCTGTTACGAGGCTGAATCCAGCTTCTTATTCGCAGCTTCTTATTGACTCTATCCGGTCCACCTTAAAAGACGCAATGCTTATGCGTTTGTAGCTTCTAATGTTGGGTATACACTAAAAGATTTCTGAAAACTTATAAGATTTTCAAAATGTGAGAGACCACAAACATGAGGACAAAAATCCTAGATTTAACTGTTTTGCTCCTTTAGTGTGTGGTGCCATAATGTGACAAACACAGCACACCTCACACGAACAGATTTTCAACCAGAGTCCCGACTGTGAACCCGGGAAATCTCACAAAATCTCTCGAGACTTCAGAGTAAACATGACAGAAGATAGGCAGAAAGGAAATTGCGATGATAGTGTTTGGAATGATTTTGGTATGTTTTACTGGACACGTTGTATAAATAATGCATGCTGTTGCCACAAATCAACAAGCTGATCCTCCATCTCTGCTGTCCAAATCCATTTAACTTTGTGCTGCGCCATGACTGCGTTTGTTATGCTTCTGTCTTCTGTCAGCTCGCTTTCTGATTGGATATTGGATATTTGGATATTTCACGTCATAATTTGGATATTTCACGTCATAATCTCCAGAGCATGCACATTTGTCCTGGGGGTTCCCCCCACACATCAGGATTTCTGATCATGGTTGTTATGAGCAGAGTTAATTATTAATTTATCCCATTTGTCTTGTGTATTTTCTCTCTCTGTGTATGTGCCTATGCATGTTTGTATTACAGATGGGCGTGACTTGGGGCATCCAGTATGGTTTCCGGCCTTGACCCTTATGCACAGAGATTATTCCAGATTCTCTGAATCTTTGGATGATATTATGCACTGTAGATGATGATAACTTCAAACTCTTTGCAATTTTTCTCTGAAAAACTCCTTTCTGATATTGCTCCACTATTTTTCGCCACAGCATTGGGGGAATTGGTGATCCTCTGCCCATCTTGACTTCTGAGAGACACTGCCACTCTGAGAGGCTCTTTTTATATCCAATATTGAACCACTGTACTCACATGAACTGATTTAAACATGTTTTTAGTACATTAATGGATCTTGAGAGAGGAAATTTCATTGCCCCTATGCAGGCTCACGGAGCCATCGGATTTCAACAAAAATATCTTAATTTGTGTTCCGAAGATTAACGAAGGTCTTACGGGTGTGGAACAGCATGAGGGTGAGTAATAAATGACAGAATTTAAATTTTTGGGTGAACTAACCCTTTAAGCACGCTATGTGCATGGCTCTATTCACAATGAGCGCTGTTGGAAATGAACGGAGAAATTCAGGATTTCTCTGCCACATTTAGAGTGCAAATCAGCCTGATGGTGTTGACAAATGCTCAAAAAAATTATTTAGGCTACTTATGGAATATTATTATAAATCAAATAATTTTTACACATCATCATTATTTTTTTTTTTTACAACCTGCTGCTAACACACGCTTCTTGTATTCTGTGAGTTACACTGGAGACCCAGAATAAGACGTAGCCTATCGCTAAAAGAAGAACAACAAACCACTGGAAGGATTGTTGAATTAAATATTAATTTAAAAATTAGTTAGTTGTCTTAATTGTTGTGTTGTCAATCACTTGTTGTAACCTCAGGTGGACCTTTGTCATCTCCATCAGTTTTTGTCAACTCCGTCACTGTACACCGTCAGATGAAGATTTCTGTTAATTTTGAAAGAAAAAATGTATTCTTTTTTTCCATTTATTGTTAAAATATTAAAACTTCAACTAAACCACATGATATCATGTCTGATTTACCTGAGAACATAAGTTATATATGTTTGATATTAAAAAGGAGAGTAGAGAATTAAGGAATTTTAGAATTTATTTTTTCACTTAGCTGCTTTACTGAACACCTTTATAACAGCTTAATTGAAGACTTTACACTGATGTCGAAAGATCAAATTAAAATAGCATGTTTTTAATGCGTCTGACGGAGTTGACACAAATTAAGTTCTGAAGTGAATAAATGTAGGCCTACATTAAAAAAAAAAAAAAAAAAATTCCGAAAAACCCGTTCACTTAGCTACATGGTTAATTAGCTGACATCTTTGTAATATATCAGTTTAAAAATAATGTATTATAAAAGAATAAAAACTTAACTTATAAAACATGTTTTGACCATTATGTCAAGAATCAGTGATTACAGTTTATTATAAGAGAACATGCCGTTAAACAGGTCACTGATTTTTTCCCGTATGCATTTACCGTTAAAATTACAAACATTTTTTACAGTGAACAAAATATATTTTTTCTGTTCAACTGAAGAAAGAAATTCATTGGAACAACTTGAGGATGAGTAAATGATGACCGAATTTTCATTTTTGGGTGAATTAGCTATCCCTTTAAAGCCATGCAAATTTAAGCAGTGATTCCGATAATCTGGTTTATTTATTGCTGATAATTTTGTTTCGGCTTGTAGAAGTTCTGAATGGCCATTATAATGTAGGCCAATGGGAGAGAAAGAAAGGGAGAAAGAGAGAAAAGGAGAAACTACAGACTGAGCAACGCTGCTAGAGACGGGCACAGAACTGTCCCGAGAGAGCCGCATCTTCCCTGTGTGATCAGGGAGAAGTGGAGATAGAGCGACACTTCCTCACCAGCGGCCCTAACTGAGGAAATCAGTGACATTTTATACAAAATTTGAAATACTTTGCTAACTTCATAAAATTAAACAATAAAACACAAATTCAACTTTAGGTGAAAAAATTAGATTGTTTCCTAGCAGCAAGATACACTGATGCCTCACAAAAAGAGGGATTCGACTCAGTAATGCTCTCTCTCTCTCTCTCTCTCTCTCTCTCTCTCTCTCTCTCTCTCTCTCTCTCACACACACACACACACACACACACACACACTTTTATTTATGTATGTATGTATATACAAGTATGTTGATTCACTACAAAAATTGTAATTAATGTTAAAAAAAAAGCAACGATTTCGAAAACAGCGAGACTATTGCTAAATTTATATGTAGCCTTTCAGTCGTTCAGCTTTTTCAGAGCAGCGCTGAAAAGTTTTATGCACGTGAATGTCTATGAGTGTGAGCGGAGACAGAGAGAAAAGATAGAGCATGCTCCAATAAAAGGTATCTCAGTATAGGGATCTCCTAGTATCTCCTAACCAGTCCGACCCATAGGTCCGACCCCTACCCTAAACTTAACCCTCACAGAAACCTGTGCAAGTCATCTCGAACACATCATCAACGCAGATCGTCATTAACATTTCAGATGCGGTAGCCTATTATTCGGCATTTGTAGCTATTTATCACACTCTAAGAAGAAAAGGTTCAAAAATGAACCTTTTAAGGTTCCTGGCGATTGCAACTGTGGGGGAACCTTAAAGGTTCATTTTTGAACCTTTTTAAAAAGGTTCTAATTGGAACCTTCACTTAAAGGTGCATTAAAGCCTCATTAAGGTTCCACTTTGAACCTTTTCCTTTTAGATAGCAATAACATATATTAATAATAATTATTAAAATATAATATAAATTATACATTAACTATATGTCTTATATATAACTTATATAACTATATCTTAATCCCATTTCAAAACATTGAATACAGAACACAATGATTGTCTATAAAATGTTTAATACATAAATATAATGAGCACAGGCACCAATGGACAGAGAAAAAAGGAATATTGTTTTTTATCATTCAAATAAATAAATAATCAAATAAATCATTTCATTCATTAATCTATAAATTTCCATCAACCTTTAACAGAATGTAGCTGAATATCTATAATTTTTATATTATTTTTAATCATTTAATTTTTAATTTATATATAATTTTTAAGATAATGTTTAAACAGGACATTAAACAGGACATTTTTATTTTTTCAAAGAATGTTAGAGTGTTTCTCGGCTTTGAAGCATATTCAAGGTTGAAGATGAAGTACATTGTGGTGACCTGGTCATATCGTCTAATTAACAGACCTTCTCCCCTTGCATCATTATTTCTAAAACAGACTGCATCCAAGGCACATCCATTTACAGTATATACAGCACAGGGTTAGTGTACGTGGTTCCTAAACAAGAAGAGAATAATGTTATATTCAATATAATATGTATGTATTCAATATAAACGTATTAAATGATACATAATTTCCATTATTATTTGCTTTTAAGTCATAATTTGAAACACAATTTTACTCACAACTGAGGGGACATTTAGGGCTGGATATCATGATAATATTTCCTTTGTGGAGTGATGTTTCATAGTCTGTCCTCTCACTCTTTGTCCGTGTCATTTAGTCCTCTAAAAGGATTTGGTGATCTCCAAGCATTTGGTTTTCATTTTATCCAAGTGGATCCCAATGCGTTAATCATCTTCTCCTGAATAAATCTACCCACAAAAACATGTCTGCTATTCTTAAAAAACTTAAGTTGATTCTGTCTGGGACACTTACCCCTACTGCCCTTGACCTCTTTTGATACACATCTTGGTAAGACAGATTGTCCATCTACAAAAACAAAAGAAATATATTATTAAGCAAGTGCGTAATTTTAGAGAATACTGGAGAGTAAAAAACAGTTCTCTATATTTCCAGGTCTCCAACAAGCGAACAATTCAACAAGGTGTGTTCAGCCATTGTTACAAAATACCAGTGCCCAGTTGCATAAAGCACCTTAAGTGTAATTTTCCCATAAGATCGCCCTTATGTTTCCCTTAAACTTAACGGTTATTTTCTGCAACACCCTTAAGTGTTACTTAAGGGTTTCTTTAGGTGAAACATCATAAACCCTAAGAATTTCCCTTAAGTTTTCCCTTTTAAAAATGGTGTTGCATAAAGCCCCTTAACTGTCATTTCCCTAAGTATAACATAAGGTTTGGAAAACTTCACCTTAAGTGTTACAAGGAGTGAGCAGGTTCAAAGAGCTTTAAATGATACCAGATGAGGAATAAGGGTCTTATCTAGCTAAACGATCGGTCATTTTCTAATTTGTTTTTAAAATGTATATGCTTTTATATAAACAAATGATCTCCTTCAAGTGGTTCTGCCACTTCCGTATTCTTCAAACAGCATACCCTGTACGTCCTTCGCCTTCCCTATTCAACTTATGGAACCAATGCAGCGCCAGTTCCGTTTTTTTTCCGTAATTAGAATAGGGAAGGCGTAGGACATACAGCATACAGCTTTTCGACTGAAAGAAAGACATGAACATCTTGGATGACATGGGGGTGAGTAAATTATCAGGAACATTTTATTTGAAAGTGGACTAATTTAAGATATTTTTGTTGAAATCCGATGGCTCAGTGAGGCCTGCATAGCCAGCAATGACATTTCTCTCTCAAGATCCATAAATATACTAAAAACATATTTAAATCAGTTCATGTGAGTACAATGGTTCAATATTAATATTATAAAGTGACAAAAATATTTTTGGTGTGCCAGAAAAACAAAATAAGGACTTAAAATAGTGATGTTGAGTGTGTCGAATCAGCGGTTCGGAGTGCCAAAGTCACATGATTTCAGCAGTTTGGTAGTTTGACACGCAATCCGAATCATGATTCGACACGGGTATAATGCTATATTCTGACTTATTTACACTGTTAAAGAATTGGATTCTCATGCTAAACGTGGCCAAAGTTTCAAAACACAAGTTGGACGAATGACGGAGTACTGTATTTCTGTGCCAAAAATACTACACAGGCTTGTAGTAAGTGTTTTGAATTCGGCCATCACTAAATAAGTTGTTATTTAGTTTTTTTTTTTGGCGCACCAAAAATATTCTCGTGGCCTTATAATATTAATATTGAACCACTGTACTCACATGAACTGATTTAAATATGTTTTTAGTACATTAATGGATCTTGAGAGAGGAAATGTCATTGCTGGCTATGAAGGCCTCACTGAGCCATCGGATTTCAACAAAAATATCTTAATTTGCATTTCGAAGATGAACGAAGGTCTTACAGGTGTAGAACGGCATGAGGGTAAGTAATAAATGACATTATTTTCATTTAAGGTGCTTTATGCGACCGGGCACAGTTCTTAAGAGACAAGACTGGAAGATTGTATGTAAGAACATGTCAAAGAGACCTTCAGTTTATATATATTAGCTATGTAAGTGAAAAGGTGTTCTTTCATTTGACATACTTACATTTACAATACTTGCCATATTTTTAGTGTCACAAGTCCTTGGACCCTTGGTAAAATAACCCATTTCCTTACTTTGCTAAACCTGCTACGAACTTCATTTAGTTTTTCAATACCAGTCAAATGTGATCTTTCTTGAATTAGTTTTTAAGTATCTCATGCCATGTGTCACTTACCTGGCTTCTTACCTGTTCGTCTCATAATTGAGATTCCTCACCTTCATCGTCCTTTGTCTTCAGTCCAGACCAATCCGCTTACCATCATCTACAAATACAAAGAGACTGTTATCATCCAGCTAAGTTCATTCAACCTGTCATCATTCAATCTACTAACCTGTTTATTCTCCCCATCTCTGCCACCTGCAATAATAAACCTTTATGAACTGTATTACCTCTGTTGTCTCCTTCTGTCCGTGACACCATGACTCCTTTAAAAATAATATTATTTAAAATACTATCAAAGGCTTTATGAAACTGCAGGGCTCTTTGACACGTTCTTACATACACTCTTCCAGTCTTGTCACTTAAGACTTTTTGCTAACCAGGGCTAAACTAACCTTGTTGTGTTGTTTGCTTGTTTTACCTGAAATTAAAGAAAGGCAATTTTACCCTCCATCTTTCTTTAAAATTATGCACTTACCTGTACTTCACTGTGGGAATTAACATATATATGTGCACATCTGATCAAACAGATTATTTTTAACTCCATTTGCTTTGTGATAAAAAAAAAGTAATAAATACATTTTATAAAGAAAAAAAATCTCCACTCTCCTCAAGTTTTTTTGTATTGCTAGTGGGGTAGCTGATACATTTCTGGTCACCCTGTTTGAGTAATACGTTGTGTTGAGATTGATCCATGTGAAATACCAAATCAAGTCCTACAGAAACAAAAAACTGCAGAGAGGCACATGTTATAATGGTAATAACAGCTCAGTAATTTGTAATGATAGCAATATAGTTTAGCTAAAAGTATGTGGAAACCTAACCATCACACCTATACAAGTTGATGGGCATCCCATTCCAAAACGGGAATGCAATATAAGTTTAAAGCAATGTAAGTTGTTTTGGATAACAGTGTCAACTAAATACATACATGTGAGAAAATGCTAGTCACTGAAATCTTCAGTACAACCTATTAAGTAATTAAAAAATGTTAATAATAATTAATAGAGGTGTCCACAAACTTTTTTAAAACTTTAAGAGTAGATGTAATAAACTTACACATGAATGGTGTGTGTGGTCTTGGTAGGCATCTAGGTCTTTAGGTTTTCTTCTAATCTTATGAATTTAACTTGATCCTTCAATTTAAGGAATATTTTAGGTATCATAGTTTTCAGTTAGGTTCATTCAAGTGTCCGCATCAATTCCATTGTCTGTTAAAACAACAGGATTCAATAGGAGAATGTCATATCTGCTTAATTGTGAAAATGTCTGTTTTGCTGCAATGGGGAAGTTAAACAGAGCGTGCATTTTTGTGAGATAAACCTTGAAATGTAGGGATGATCACCTGGAAACTGTTGCCATCAACCAGTCAGCCACATGGATTTTCCAGTGAATCAGCTCTGAGCTCATTCTTGCATCTATATGCAGAGAAATATTGCAATTTAGAAAACAATGCGTTATAAAATATGAATAAATATAAACTTTTCATTTTTACTAAATTCTCTCTCTCTCTCTCTCTCTCGGGCGCGCGAGCACACACACGCGCACACACAGTAAGGATAAAAAACGGGAAATATCTTGAAATAGTAACATGTGGAAAAGGTGTAGTAAGTGGTACACCCGGAATTATTTCTCCAGGCCGTTAAATTGACAATATTGTGGCCGCATTAACACGACGTGTCTGCTTAGGCCCATCGTCATGTATTCATTACCACACACCTTAAAGTTATTATGACATTAAATAGGTGTTTCATAGCTTTTTCAAAAAGTTAATAGTTTATTTGAGACGTTATGTTGTCTTACCTCAGATTTTTGTGTCGTTCCGCTCTTTCCCACTCGGTCCCGCTGCTGCCGCTTCAAAATTTGTAACGGTTTTTTCCACGTGACCACTGACATCATTGCGCGAGAGAGACTTGTGGAGATTCAGTGCATTGCGTTGCGTACCAAAGCCCAGATGAAAGCATTTAAAGCATTTTGAAGGATTTGCTTATTCATGCTTAAAAACGAAACAATATTAATAATCTCGTTTACTTTTAGTGAAAATAATGTACTTTTGAATTGCTAGTTATTTGTCAGTATTCTTATTTTGTAAAAACGTTTAGGCACAAGCAATCTCAGCACATAAATGATTAACAACAGTTGTAGTAAAAGCAATAGTAGTAGTAGTAGTAGCAGGCTAGTAATGATGATAATAATAAACTAAATAAAGATAAAATAATCTTCCTGATGAAACCTTGTACAATACAATTATGAAATGTTTTCTAAAACATGAGCTAATAACAAAGTAGATAAAGTTGGAACAGAAGGAGAGATAAAACACGTAAAATAAATTGCCTGTGCATCACACCTTACTTGTGATTTTTGCTCCAAAACTGCATAGTGTCCTTTTCAATTGGGGAATATTTATACGGTTGTCTAAGCGGAAGATATTGAACACAGTCTATTTTTAGGGCTAAGATTTTCACGTCACCTCTCCATTTGACATTGAACAGCTTCTTGTCCATTTATGAATGTAAAACTGAATTTTTATTCTTGGTCTTCTTAGTTTATGCTTTAAAAATGGACAAAAAACATGGTGTCTTTCAATGTTAAGATGCAATTTATAGAAATGTGCGGGGAGGTCGGGGGTACAGATGAAACACTGTATCGACTGTACACTCCATAGAATCCAATCATATTAGAAAAGGTTCATAAATGAACCTTAACTACAAACAGGTTCTAATATGAACCCTGTTACCACAACAAAGGTTCTAAAAAGAACTTCCAAATACCTGTAAGTTCAACTTTGAACCTTTTTGATAGTTAGAAGTTCATATTTGCACTATAAAGTTCTTTATTGAACTCCAAAGGTTCGACCTCTTTTAAGAGTGCACTAACTCGAAAATAGTTAGCCTATAAAGTTGTATGGAATGGAAAGTAGGACAGAAAATATCAAGTGCCATCATGCCATCGTGCCCATACAATAGTTTAAAAAGATGCTGCAGTTAAAAACACAAAATTCTCACCTCCGTTATTGAGTTTCATGTCAGTCATGTTGGTCTTTGATTAAAGTAATTCCTGCGAATTTTAAATGGGACAAGCTGCGGCGAATTTCCCACGGTATAGTGCCAGGCAGAATTAAAATGTGATTACAGTTGCACAGCTGGCGCGTTAAAAGGTCTGCTGTTGGTGGAATTAAATGTGTCAGTAAATATGTAAATAAAACCTTTACTTCTTCATTGGTTCACAGTGAACCAATGAAAAAGTAGGCTAAAGGTTTGTCTGTTTTGACCGGAGAAGGTTGGTCTACAGAAGTTGTTGGGTTATTTTTGGAGCTATAGCTGTGCTGCCTGAAGAAGGAACTCTCGTTTCCTCAAAGTGGTTGACTACTCACTACAGGGTCTACGAGGACTCGTTTCCTGCCGCTTTTTGACAGCGAGTTCGCTCTGCGTCATCCCGGAATTCACCAGCAGTTTATGACACCTCTCTCATTAGAGATGCCTCGTTTGTTTTACATAAACCTCGCTCCAGACCAAAACCTCAGCTTCATTTATATGTATTAGGGTTAGTCAATGCTAGGTGTAAAGCATCACTAAGTAATTAATTACTGTAATTTAATTACATTTCCCTTTAAAAAGTAAAGTGACAGATTACTCTTAATTTTTCTGTATTACATAATATTCCGTAATTGTATGCAGTTAGGCTACTTCTGATGTAATTGCATTAAATACTGTATATGCTACACTAGTCTATCAAAATTTAACGTCTAGTGTTAAAATGTATTTTTAATGTAACTTTCTCCCTTTGAATACTTTGGTCAGTTTAAGAATTTACGCAGTTTTATATGATTTACTTGACAGAACTAAAAGAGCAGTTTCATGTGTCTACTCTTGTATTGTTCAACTTGTCGAAGACTATGGGATTTAGAAATAAGTAGGCTACTTATTACTAAGTAATGCAACACTTTTTAGAGAGCGTAATTAACTGTTTAAGATGTAATTAGCTACTAATTACTTTTTAGAGTAACTTATACCCAGCACTGGTCATTTTGCACGTCCTTTAGTGGAGTAGTAGCCTATCGTATCAAATTAATGGAAGTATAATTCCTTTATTCCTATAACATTATGAAACAAAATATGGAGGCAATAAATACTACATTAAGACGTGTGTGTCATGTGTACTTAAAGGTGCCCTAGATTGTTTTTTTTTTTCAAGATGTAATATAAGTCCTAGGTGTCCCCTGAATGTGTCTGTGAAGTTTCAGCTCAAAATACCCCATAGATTTTTTTTTTATTAATTTTTTTAACTGCCTATTTTGGGGCATCATTAACTATGCACTGATTTTTTTCAGCACGGCCCCTTTAAGAGATGCGCTTCCTCTGCCACAGGAGCTCTCGACTATATATCGCATAAACACAGTTCACACAGCTAATATAATCCTCAAATGGATCTTTAAAAGATGTTCGTCATGCATGCTGCATGCATGCTTCGAATTATGTGAGTAAAGTATTTATTTAGATGGTTACGTTTGATTCTGTGTTAGTTTGAGGCTATGCTCTGTGGCTAACGGGCTAAAGCTAACATTACACACTGTTGGAGAGATTTATAAAGAATGAAGTTGTGTTTATGAATTGTACAGACTGCACGTGTTTAAAAATGAAAATAACGACGGCTCTCATCTCCGTGAATACAGTAAGAAACGGTATTTAACAGTATTAGCAACATGCTAATGAAACATTTAGAAAGACAATTTACAAATATCACTAAAAAATATCATGATATCATGGATCATGTCAGTTATTATTGCTCCATCTGCCATTTTTCGCTGTTTTTCTTGCTTGCTTACCTAGTCTGTGCACAGATCCAGCCCTTAATACTGCCTTTCCTTGTCTAATGCGTCGAATGGGCTGGCATTATGCAAATATTGGAGTCATACATATTAATGATCCCGATTGTTACGTAACAGTCGGTGTTATGTTGAGATCCGAGTGTTTTCCGGAAGTCTTTTAAACAAATGAGATTTACATAAGAAGGAGGAAACAATGGGGTTTGAAACTCAATGTATGTCTTTTCCATGTACTGAACTCTTGTTATTCAACTATGCCGAGGAAAATTCAAATTCTGATTCTAGGGCACCTTTAAATGGAAAAGCCTTAGTTAGGTACTGGTTTATTTTAACATGGCTTTCAATTATTTACCTAATGACAAATGTACACATTCAAGCACTTCATTAGAAAGATTTAGCTCAAAAACATATGCATTACATAAATATGATTTTTATGTACAAAAATAATACTAACAGTTGGCATTAGTAACTTTTTGCACCTTCAGTCAAATCCTCTGCAAGCACAAGTTCAGGGTCCATTTTGAGTGAGACCAATTTAGTGAGTTAAATAGAGACCCGCTCTGACCTGATTACAGCTGGATCTTCACGAATGAATTGTTCGGTGTGATTTGTGAACCAATTCAACGCGTTCACTGAAAAGTATCATCCCAAAATAATTATTCATTCCTATAAGCAATGCTGGGTAGGTTACAATCTGGATTAATCAGATTCAAAAAATGAAGTCCTTTTAAAATGCTCTTAATCAGTTTTTTATGAAATGCATTTTTACAAATTATTCTTCACACAATGGCAGTAGATTATTCATAATTTATTGATTCGCTATATTCATGTTTTTTTTTTTTCTTATAAAATTTCCTTTCTAAACTTAGAACATTTTGTGTAACTGCACACACTCCAGCCTGTCAGACTCCTGTACAGAAAATGAAGAGGACACACAACATTTGACCACTGGACTTACAGAAATCACTGCACTTTTAAGGAGATATGGCAAAACATAACTGCAGTGTAAACTCAATATTTCTTATATAGGCCTACTGCAAAGCATTACACATCAAATCTAAAAAAAACATTTGGAGGTTGTTACAGGACAGAAGATATTGGAGACAACGGGAACAGGTGGTGTTTATTGTACAACAGCTATAACAAACAGTGAAGCAAGTGAGGGTGTGAGCAGATAATGTCCTTTGTGTTGCAGGGATGACGACCGGGAGACACACACTAACACAGCCACAGGAGGAGAAAGGAAACAAGGGAGACGTTTGAGTGCGCTGACATATGAGATAACATTAGGGTCCTTTTGCAAAACGAGAACGGACAGTGAACTGAAGTGAGTGGGAGTCTTATGTAGCCTAGCGCTGTGGTGATGAGGAGATGACTCGCAGGTGTGGGTGATGGCTGAGTGGTGGAGTGCAGGTGTGAACCAGAGAGGATCATGGGAAATGGAGTCCGGTAATGATTGTAACTGTGACAGAGGTATGCTTCCCCCCCCTCAACAATGTTTAACTTAATCAAGTAGTTATTTCAATAAAGCAACAACATATTTGCTGTACATTGACTATTTTAATTATGTTTTACTACGTTTCTGGACCTTGATTGGAGGTAATTACATTGCTTTCTATTGGGGATAAAAAAAACAAACTTGGATTTCATAAAAAATGTCTTAATTTGTGTTCTGAAGATAAACGGTCTTACTGGTGTGGAAGGACATGAGGGTGAGTAATTAATGACATTATTTTCATTTTTGGGTGAACTAACCCTTTAAATTAGTGTTGCTGTTATGACAAGAAAAAAAAGAAACTTCTTATAAATTTCACTTTAATTTCATTTTATTCAGTTTGGAAAGAAAATAAGTTCTCAGCAGTTTCAACAACCATTGAACAAAGGCAGAAATAAGCTGTTGACCAAACTGAAACACTGTCCCCCAGTTTCATAGACAAGGCTAGTCTTAGACTAAAATGCATGTTTAAGCTGTTTTAACTGAAAGTAACTTGTACTGACAAATCTAAAATTATGTCAGTGCCATTGTTTTGTCTCAAGAAGATGTACACCAGTAATGTTTTTTTTTAGTAAACTTTTAAAAAAAAGTACTTAAATGCACTAAATGAAATAATCCTGGCTTAGGCTTTGCTGTTTAGTCAAGTTTTCATTGTATTCATTTCTTGTTTGTGTCTTAATAGTTTTCATTGGTTTCAGCTCATATTTGCCTCTGATCCCGTTAATTAGACCCAATTTCCCAGTGTGTCTGACTGTTGTATTCCTGTCAACTGTTGTTCTGCAATTACCTTGCTAGTCTTGTCAGATGTCTTGTTTCCCTGATCAGTTAACTGTGTATTTATCCCTGAGTTTTGTCCTGTTCAGTGGTCTTTTATTTGTTACGCATTGTTGTTCGTTTATCCTGTAATCTGGAGTTCTGTTTATGTTCTGTCAAACCACAATTCACCAAGATTGTCACTGGCTCTAATATACATTCATTTTTGGAAGTATACATTCTTGGAAATCTCATTTCATACAATTTGAACATACAAAAAAAAATGGAAAAAAGTTCTTACAAAATTTGTGCACAGTAGATAGACATAAAGTTAGACATAAAACAAGAGAAAACCAATACAAATATATGTCTTAAGGCAGGTTTTTAACATTAAAATGTAAATATGAACATCAGCAGTCAAACATGTAAACTTGTTTACTCACTCGTCCACTTTTACAGCCTCATTGTGTTTATTATCATGATAAAGCAAGCTATTCTAACCAATGGTAATAGTCAGATTTTTAAAATGCACATTGGGGTCTTTAACAAATTCAGTATAGGGCTAAAAAAAATCTTTTTTCTCATGCAATTGGAAAAAAAGTTTAAAAAACATTAATTTCATCAAGTTTGAATGAAGTTAGTTGAATAATATCAGAATAACTGTGGGGTTTTTTCCCTTTCTTTTTTAATTGAGACCAAGGAACTTGTATATAAAGAAAATACATGACCCTGGACCACAAAACCAGTCATAAGTCATACGGGTATATTTTTAGCAATAGCCAACAATACATAATATGGGTCAAAATCGATTTTCAATCGATTTTTCTTTTATGCCAAAAAGATTTTTCTATTTCTTTTATTAAGTAAAGATCATGTTCCATGAAGATATTTTGTAAATTTCCTAAATCAAAACAGTATTTTTGTGAGTGGATATGCATTGCTAAGGACTTTATTTGGACAACTTTAAAAGGCGATTTTCTCAGTATTTAGATTTTTTTTTTTTGCACCATCAGATTCCAGATTTTCAAATAGTTGTATCTCAACCACATAAATTGACCCTTATGGCTGGTTTTGTGGTCCTGGCTGGGTCACATATTGTATTCCATAATGCGATACTGGACTCCATTTTCCATTTGCAGTGAAACTAATGAACCGGAGGTCTGGATCTTTTGGGAAGGTCTTTTCCAGGAGAGCTGTTCCAGAAAGTGAAAACAGGAGCTCCTAGTGCATGCACAGGTAGAGACAGAGGTGGCGCACCCATGAGCAACAACCTAATGAACCATAATAACTTGTGAAGCAATAACGTCTCGGTTTCAAAGGTAACCCTCGTTCCCTGAAGAAGGGAATGGAGACTGACAGACCGACGAATAGGAATCTCGCTAGAGAGGCCAATCTACTTCGAGTGTAACTATAACAAGCCAATGCACATTGGCATGCAATCATATGCATCAGCTGCTCTCCTCGTAGCGCGGGTATATAATGAGCAGCAGGTGCGTTGCATCTTCAGGTTTTTGCTGAGGAGCCGAACAGGTTAGGTGGCAGCATCAGCGGGGTACAGCGACTGTGGCGACGGGACGTACGTCTCTGTTCCCTCCTTCAGGGAACGAGGGTTACCTTTGTAACCGAGACGTTCCCATTCAGTTGGTCACTTTCAACATACGTCGGACAGACCAACGAATCGGAATCCCTGCCAAAGCGCCACAGGAGCTGCCCTCTTCCAGCGCTCTGTTGTAAGCCACCTGAACCCCCTTGCCTGAGGACGGTGGGACAGGGCTAACGCAGAGAGAGTCGATCACTGCTGTTCTCAAACCCATTCAGTGAGACTATTGGATAACGCTGGGAAAGCGTACCCTTTCGTTAGAAAAGGAACGCTGCGGAAGCCATATCCTTCCCCGAAGGAGTTATGTGGAGAAGTACATATGGACTAACCTTGTAGGTTGTACAACATATGGACAGCTGCAACAGCTGGGGTGACTCCAACTGATGAGAGATGGGTTCTCCCAGAGGGAAAGACACAGGCTTTGTTTAGGAGTGGAAGCCAAGGCGATGGCATCCACTATCCAGTGGGCCATCCTCTGCTTGGAGACAGCCTTTCCCTTCTGCTGGCCTCCATAACAGACAAAGAGCTGGTCTGAGGTCCTGAAGCTTCGAGTTCATAAAAATCTAAGCCAGGGCTGGGTCTGCCTCCTCCGAGGGCAGTGCTTGCAGGCTCACTACCTGATCCCTGAAGGGAGTGGTAGAAGCCTTGGGCACATAACCAGGCTGGGGTCTTAGTACCACGTGGCTGTCACCTGGCCCGAACTCTAGGCACGATTCGTCGACCGAAAATGACTACAGGTCCCCTACCCTCTTGACGGAGGCCAATGCAACCAGCAGCAAAGTCTTCAGATACAGAATCTTTAAGTCTGCTGATTGCAAGGGTTCAAAGGGAGCAATCTGAAGTGCTCGAAGCACCAGAGCAAGGCCCCAAAGGGAGGGGCTGTCGCGAGGAGTGAGAGTTCTGGCAATCAGGTCCGGTTGGGCCAATAGGGCGCAACTAGCAGGACCTGCTCCTCATCCTCCCTGACTTAGCACAGTGTCCGTTCAAGTAGGCTCACTGGGGGAAACGCATACTTGCGCAGGCCCCAGGGCCAGCTGTGTGCCAGTCCGTCTGTCCCGAGTGTTCCCTCGGTCAGAGACTAAAACAACTGGCAGTGAGAGGTTTCTGGTGTGGCAAACAGGTCTACCTGAGCCTCTCCGAACTCTCTCCAGATCAGCCGGAACATCTGGGGGTGAGGTCGCCACTCTCCCTGCAGCGCAGCTCGTGAGAGCTCGTCGGCCGCACGGTTGAGCACACCGGGAACATGAATGGCGCGAAGCGATCTCAGATGCTTCCGACTCCACAGGCACCTCCATACTGCCAAGTTTTCCATGCACATCCGGAATACCTGGGAAAGCATGGCTGTAAACTCTGAATCTGAGTCAGCATAAGCACACACCATTACAGTGGGCAGCGTCCAGATTAACAGCACTTTCTCCGATGCTGCAATCGACATCTGACCCTCAGCTGGAGCTCTGAATGAAATGCTAGGTTCCCCTATGAGAAGGACCAGCAATCCAATCCAGAAACTGCACAGCTTGCAATGTGCTAGAAAGCGAGGGGCCCTAGGGGGTTGGTTCCCCGAAGGAACCCGTCAACCTCATGTCACCCAAGCCATATCAGCAAAGTAGACCTCTTCTGGTGCACCAGAGAGGGCGCTGGGTCATTCCACGAAATCGGTGCCTTTTCAACTTTGAAAAATTAAAAAATAAAATAAGTTTAATTTAAAAAAAAAAATGATATCTATTAGAAGAAGACAACTTAAAATGACAAGAAATTGTATTGGGCCATCTCAGGCTATATAATTCTTTATTTTATTACTATTTTTCTTCCTCGTGTTTTGATATTTTTGTCAACCCTGTTACAGACCTAATCATCACTATATACTACAGTTTTAATTAGAACTATGTAATAGTTTTTACATATATGAGCAGTATTTTTGTCCCTTTTTTCACTGGGGTTGTTTCAAAATTGTTTTTTTTGTTTTTTTAAACAAATCTTATATTTGTCATTCAGATGACCAAAAACATACTAATTTTGAAGGCTGATCACCTGTCAATTAAAAAAAATATATATATTTACAAGAGATATATTAAAAGAAGGGCTTTGTCAAAAACAAAATAATGTGATTGATACAACTGAAAAACTTGGAAGTCCATTTCAAATATCATTTTTACATTATTTATGAAATTAATGACAGTAACAGGATTGACATAATGGTAACAGGACTGACCAGAGTAACAGGGATGACGGGACACACATTCTTCAGCATACAATCTACATATTTTTTTACATAATACTGTAAAGTTTCTTACTTTTTAATTTACATTATATTGTTTTGCATTCACTTTGCATAGCTGTATTAGTGAAACATTCAATTTCTCAATAATTTCTCAGATGTGCATATTGGAGATTCTTAGAATGAACGTACACACAGAAAATGAGCGTATGTCTCTCTTTCAGATGTGAAATGCATAGCCTAAATCGCAAATAATCTTGAACTCGTGCACAGCTGAATGGTTTTAGTTCTCGGTGTTGTAAACAACACCTAATTAATGTCATTTACATATAAAAGATCACCAGTCATCGTCCAAATCGTTTAATTTAGAATGGCGAGCTGAAAGAATAGCTTTGATTTCCAAAAAACCTGCTGTAATCTGACAAGAAAAAGTGTGTACTGTACATCTGTTCAGACTCTGATGTGGCGCTAAGCACTTTTCCACGTTTTTATAAATATGAGCGTTGGCATGGATTTAAGCGTACACACATTCTAAGATCAAATCTGTGCATATGCACATTTATAAATGTTTTAAGGCTACTGTAATTAGACCCATGCATCCATACATTTTATCTGTGTCAGTGTGTCCCCTCACAGAGCTTAAAATATTCACTGCCCGCCATGCCTGACCAAAAAAAGGTTTTTGTTTAGATTTTAATAGGTAAATACTTAAGAACCTATGAATGGATCATTATTACAGTGATTATTATGTTTCTAGCATGTTATATATTTGGCAATGGTTCTTTTAACCCTAAGAGATGTAGTGTGTAGCTTTTCTTTTCTTAAACAAATGTGTTAAAAGATGTATCATGGCCATATTCCAGCTGACAATGCCAATGTTCAACAGGGTTAAAACTATGAAAGAATGGTTCACAGAGCAGAAAGAATCATTTTCACATAGGAAATAGACACTTCCGAGTCCGGGGTTTAACCTCAGTGTCAGTCTTTGGGATGTGCTGGAGGAGACTTTACAGAATGCTCACCTCTTGCATTCTCAATACAAGATCATAACCAAAAATGTATGAACCTCTTGATGGAAATGACATCAGAAATATTATTTCCATCAAGACGTTAGTCTTACATTGAGGTTAAAGTCAGGACTCAGAAGTGCCCATTCATGTGTGGAAATGATTCTTTGTGCTCTCTGAACCATCCTTTAACCCTGATGAATATTGGCCTTGTCATCCTGGAATATGGCCATGATACATATTCCAACATGGTTGTTTAAGAAATTAAAAGCTACACACTCTGTTATAACTCTTATAACAGCTCTGTTATAGCTCTGTTTTTAACCCTACAGGGGTTTCAAGCTAATTTGCTATTTGCTAGCTCACAGACCAGATCACAAAAACACATTTTGTACACTCTAAAGGGATATTACTTGTAGATAATAATTATGTTAAATTAAATAAATAAGTGTTTAAATGTATACTTCAAAAATGGTAACAGGTTTGACATTGCATGATATCCCCCCTCAGTCAAACGTCATAAATCATCAAAAATAGAAAATTATAGAAGAGAGAGAGAAACTTTTTATTTGAACTGTTGGCATCTTGGTTTAGAGATGATGTAACTTCTTGGAAGTGATGTCACTGAATGTACCATTATTTATACAGAGTTCTTTGGTGAGGGTAACAGGGCTGACATGAAATAGGGGACACAGATAAAATGATATATATTTTATAAAAAATAATGTATACTTATCCTAAAACATTGCTTGACAATAAGACTATACTTAGAACAATATGCAAAAGTGATTTTTGTATCATGTTGCATTCAATTTGCAAATTAAAAGTCCTGCTGAAAAAGAACAATCATAGCAAGGCACAGGCCAAAACCAATGCAGTTTTAATTATTTAAAATAATATTTAATTGACTTTACTTTGGTGTAATATTAATAAAACAATAGACAGTATTGATATGTTTTTAAATCACAAATTTGTTTGCTGTTATAGTACTTCTATGTCTGGTTTTTTCTTAGGGACGCAAAAGCCACCGATTTCGCAAGGGAACCACGCATCTAGAGCGCCGAGCGTGCGCTGGGTTGCCGTGACAACCCGCGCTGCAGCCCGACAGCACAAGACACGCAGAGGAGCGATAGTTTTGCATTCGCTGATCTCCACGGTCTCCTAGAGTGTCGGGCAGACCCGCGGCTGTGCTTTTACACACAAGCGGCAGCTGGCCAACAACAGAGGGGACTAAAGCTTCCCGAGGAAAGAAGAGTCACGACCGGCGTGATCATGTTCTCATACGAAAACATGAAACACCCACGAGCATCGTTTCAGCACGCGCCCAGAAATGTGAAACATGATCGTGGCCGTCAGTGAGGACAGGAAATGACTGCATCTAGAAGCACACAAGTAGAATGTCATCTTTAAAAAGACGAAAGCTCTACTTGTGTAAGCTCTTTTAGGGACTTTACTCTCTTAAAGTGCTGAAGCATGCAGGGGAACGGCCGTCGCAACACAGACACGGATTGTGTGCAGCCTGTCGTGCGCTCTCTCTCTCTCTCTCTCTTTCTTTGAAGGCGCTCACTCTTACCAGCTGTAAAAACGGCTTTTCAACGCTCCAAAGTGCACCGTACCGGCCGTGAGAACAGCCTTTTGACGCGGTCAAAACAGCCATTTGCTCAATAATGGCCAACAAAACAAAAAACAGAAAATAAAGAGAGGATTTGGACCCCGCTGCATGCTGTGCTGTTCGCCCGCACTCGGAAAAAAGAGAAGTTCAACCAAAAAGCTTGACTCGTCTTTTAGCAGACACTTGCTTGCAGAGAACAGGAACAAACACCGTTCCGCGAAGCGAAAGGCTGAAGATGCACCTGCTGCTCATTATATAGGCTACCCGCGCTGCGAGGAGAGCATGCATGATTGCATGCCAATGTGCATTGGCTCGTTTTAGTTACACTCGAAATAGATTGGCCTCTCTAGCGAGATTCCTATTCGTCGGTCTGTCCGACGTACGTCGAACGTGACCGACTAAATGGGAATCATGTATTCACCCACCTTACTAAACTCGATCATCTTCTTCTCAGTTTTAAAACCATGGACGGGCAGAGCTAGGGACATCATTGATGAAGGGAATTAGTTCTGTTTCTTCCTCTGACAGTTTTATTTCTGCTAAAAAAAAATCACATACAGAATTTATTTTGGCCAATTATTAAACCTTTAGAGTAATATGAACAAACACTGCAAGTTAACTGGTCTGTAAAGCATTATGTAAGTATTGAAATGATATTTTGGAAACCCTTTAGATACATACCAGAGTCATCAGTGTCACAGCAGCACAGGAGTCTCCAGACTCTTATTAGGGGCCTCCAGAGACATGCAAGTATACCTGTGGTAAGAATTTTTGGTAACACTTTATTTTACAGTGTCATTGTTACACCTTACATGTAGTTACTGTAGTAATAATTATAAATTATGCATAATTAGGCTACATGCAATATAGTAAGTACGTGTAGTTAATTATTATTATTTAGTACTTAAAATTACACTGTAACACAGACACCTTAAAATAAAGTGTAACCGAATTATATATATATATAATATATAATATATAATATATATATATATAATATATAATATATAATATATAATATATATATATATATATATATATATATATATATATCTCCTTTAACCATGGTGCTTCCACAATTGGCAAAACAAAGAATAAAGAGGTTGCTGTGGTTGGTACTTTAAGGCAACACTTTAGTAGCTACTAAACATGACAATATACTGAAAGACAACCACCATAAAAACACCATCATGGCAACAAACACGACTCTAAAATATTTAATTTTTTCCTTCAAAAATCTGTATATATATTGAAGGTTGTGTTTGTGCAGTTTTTAGTAATAGTCAGGGGCGATTCTAGGATTTTGATTTTAGGGGGGCTCAGCCCCCAATAAGGGTATGATTACAAAAATATTATTTGACTGACTGTTGCTCATTTGCAGACCTACTCCCGCACGACAAGAAAAAATGTCGTATATCCATCTACAATGAAATATAAATTATTTTAGTTTTTTAGCTTTTTAGCCTTTATAATCAACAATACGGTTGGATATTCATAGTCACCCCATGAAAATTGATGTCATTTTAAGTATTTTAACTAACCAGCTAATATTCATTAAGAATATAGACAAACCATGTATTAATGTAATTGTCTATTGGCAATATGATTAATCTGTTCTATATTTATTTCTATTTATTAAAAATAACAACATGAATTATCAATTTGCCACTTCTATAAATCAAGTACAAATCTAGTATAAATCGTATAAATCAAGAAAATCAAAAATCCCTTTACTCTACGCTTACCATTTATGTATCATGACACTCCTCCTGATTCATTATTACTTAATACAAAACTATATTTAATAAAACAAAACAAAATAACTCCACATTCTCTCTCTGGGCCATCTAGTGCTTTCAGACAATGATGTGTGTCATTTCTGTGCATGGCTGCATAATGTAATGTCAAAATACATTATAATATGTCTGTAATTGTAAAAAGTAAATTAAGATAAATCATGATCGTTTTCTGAATCTAAAGTATGTTTTCATGGGTGTTAAATCACTTAATTTTGTAGGAATAAAAAACAACTATCACACAAGGGCTGAAGGTGAACGCAGCGAAACGTATTTGTATTGGATGAGAAACCGAGCCGTCCCGTGTGCTCCCAAATGCTCCAGTAACATTACATTATGTAAACTTCAATGCATTTATGACAAAGAACTGCACCGATGCAGATGTAATATCATAGCATTAGCAATCTATCAATAAATGCACGCACACACGACACACACCTTGTGCTTTCTGATGTTCGCTCTGCTCGGCGCCCCTGCAGATTGAAAAATGCGCTAAATCCAAGCAGACTCAGATAAGGGGAGGAGCCGACACTTGACGCAGCTTGCCGCTGTTTCAAATTAGTTTTTTTAAAGGGGACTGAAGCGATCAAAAATGTATTAATCAAATATTTTTTTTAGGGGGGCTGGGCTGAAGCCCCCCTAAAAAGGGCCTAGTGACGCCCCAATAGTAATGCATGAAATTGAATAAGTAATTGAAAATATTTAAACATCTAAATTCAAACTCACTGACAGCACTTTGTTCATTGTTGTCGTGAACATTTGCCTGTGTAACAGATTAGCCTGCCACCTTCAACTTGACAATATAGCAGCCTATACAGTCAGAATGACACATCCGGCGCGTCGCGTGTGCTGGTGTGGGAGTAGTCGAGCACTTTTTTATGAATGTCAGTGGGGGATGCTTCAGTAAGCAGACTTTTAAAGGAGGAAGCATCTGATCACTTTATAAATTGTGAGCCTGTCCGCGAATCTTCAACGTGTTTATCATTAAAAACATTCTTTATGGAGTTTCTGGACATAACAAAATGAATAGCCTACTGTTTTATGAGAAATCACTGAGATTGAAAATTTAATGTTGAAATTGAACTCTTAACAATTTTCATGTTTTTTTATATAATAATGTTCATATCTATATACTTAATTTTATACTTTATAGCTATTTATTCTGTTCTTATTTTTGTTTAACATAATTTGTTCATTGTTCAAGTAATTAGGCAATGCTTTGAGGGAAAGAGAGAGAGAGAGAGAGTTGTAGCCTATCTGGGTGTATGCAGCTCTCAACAATGTTCAGTTGCAGCGTCAAGCGTCGTTTTACAATTTGTTTAACAGCGAGGCTACTGAGAAATGTCATGTAGCTTTTCAGTCGTTTAACTATTAATAATAGCTGATACGTTTTATGCACGTGCATGTCTGCTCGTGTGCACTGAGAAACGAGCGTGCTCTAAAAGGTAATCAAGTAGGGATCTCCAAGTATCTCCTACCCAGCCCGACCACTACCCCTAACTCTCAAACATGATTATAGGCGATCAATAAGCATTATAGATATAGTTAGGACACGCAAAATGTCCTCACATGTCATGATGATATTTCTATATAATGGTATTTATCCCTCACAAGACTGTATAGCTACTTCTTTTTACTTAAGAAAACTAACTAAAGATCTAATCAAAACTATCTCGAAAACGTCAACGCAAATCGGTTACCGGTATAACATCCATTTCAGTTGCATTATCTGGCATTTATAATTATCTATTAACTCAAATATAGTTATTTATAAAGTTTTAGGGAATGTAAAGCAGGACAGAAAATATCAAGTGCCACCATGTCATATCATGACAAGAGTTACAAAGACGCTTCAGTTAAAGTACAAAATTCTCACCTCCGTTATTGAGTTCCATCAGTCACTGTCTTTGATAAAGTATTTTTAAATGTGACAGGCTGCTGCGAATATCCCGCCGTATAGTGCCAAACAATATTTTAAAATGCTTGATTAGTGTTGACAGAAAAGGAGGAGCTGGCGCGTGAAACGTTCTTCTATTGGTGGTCGAAGACAACAGTGAACCAATGAAGACTACTGCAGCATTTTAACCCTACAGCACAGCGTTGCCCTCAGGCAACGGAAGGTTTTCTTAAGCCCAATTTTTTCTTTATTTGAGTACAACCAATTAGAAAGGTCGAGAAAGTACCAAAGAACAGTTCAGTAAAGTGTTGGAGTCAATATCAAGCACCATTAAGAGGCGGGACGTCCTGTTCTGACACATGGTCACAGGAGCACATGGTGTGAGAAGGCAATTGCTTTAGTAATCTTATTTAAAACGACATGAACTGTACATAAAAAATATGTGTGCGTGTATGAAGGTGTAGAGAAGCCTTTTGTCAGGTTTTATGAAGTTTTTTATTTTATTGCATGTTCAGAAATTCTGTTTTTTTTTTGTTGTTTTTTTTTTGCCTCGGGTTGTGCGATAAGGGGAACTTTTCGAGGAGGTTTTAGACAGTACCTCTCATTGGACACAATGTGTTATAAGAAGGGAAGATGCAGGGTTTCGGGGTGTGCAGGAACACCCAAAGTGATGTGCAAAAATTGTAACATACACCACTAGCCTATGTCACAGCAGAGAAGAACTGCTTTTTGAAGTTTCGTACGGAATAAAATCTTACATGAAGTACATTATATGGCATAGCACAATATATAATACAGAGCTATGAATGTATCAAATTCAATATATATGTCTTTCAAGTGTTTTTCCCTTTTTACTTAATGATTTCTTGATTTTTTTATTTTTTTTTTTATTTTGATAATTTTCTCTATGACCATTGTCGCATATAACGTTTCCCTGAGGCAACGAAAAAAAAAAAAAAAAAAAATTCATGTAGAGGGTTAATGTGTGCAGCAAACCGTGGCTCTTCAGAAAACCCTTGCAGTTTCGCTCGCAGACGCAGACAGAAACAGCAACTAATAACGTCATTACACTCTCCTTGTGGTTATGAATGAGAGGGGACAACAAAATGTTAATGTTGTGGTTATGAATGAGAGGTGACAACAAAATAATGTGGTTATGAATGAGAGGGGACAAAAAAATCTTAATGTTGTGGTTATGAATGTGAGGTGACAAAAAATTAATGTTGTGGTTATGATAGTTGACAAAATAGTAGGTACAATTTTTTTTCTAACGTTTAATCTAAAAATTCTAAAAATTTAATCTAACGTTTGCGTGATATTTATTCCAAACACAGCTTGTATAATACTAACGATACTATTTTGTCAATTGATTGAAAACGGCGAAAGGTGACAGGCTTGCACCCCTGAATAATATCAACAAGAATAACAATAATAAAGGAAACAACAAAAACTAAAAAAATACAAATAAAATACATCATAAGAGCTCAAAGCGGAGCAAATTCGTCCTTATAGGGCCTACTTAGATCTCATTCATGTAATTTTCCATGTCTTTAGGAAGACAGAGTTCAAGCTATTAAGCCTCTCATTAAGAAACCACAATTAGATCCAAATGTATTAGCAAATTACAGACCCATTTCAAATCTTCCGTTTATGTCTAAAATACTAGAAAAAGTGGTGTCGGCCCAATGTTCCTTAATTCTTGCAAAAAAACGCTATCTATGATAAATTTCAGTCAGGGTTCAGATCTCATCATAGCACAGAAACTGCGCTCGTTAAAATTACAAAAGACTTACTTCTAGCTTCTGACCAAGGCTGTGTCTCAATTCTAGTGTTACTTGATCTCAGTGCTGCGTTCGACACTATCATAAAATACTAGATCGACTACAGAATACACTGCTGTAAAAACGACAACTCAAAATTGTTCACCTTAATAAGATTTTTGCATTCACTGACAATAAAATTGCTAGTTGGAACTTGAACTATCTGTTGTAAGCCACTTGAACTCACTTTCAGACGTTTCTGAGGAAATTTTATTTTGAAGTTGTAGTTGACACCCACAAAGCAAAATCCCCAGTGTTAAATTAACACCCAAAGTGTACATAAGTCCATCTTGCCGGGTGTTAAAAATTAACACTGAAGCAGTGTTAAAGTTAATGAGATAATTGATTGAGGATTGAGTGATGATTGACAATTAGTGGAGACACCTGATGTTAATAAGCAGAATCATTGAAGAAACAACAAGAGAAAAAGAGAGACCCTGCGTTCCAATGTCCATACTATCCATCCTAAATAGTATGTGAGATTAAAATAAGTGTGTCCCAAAGCATAGTATGTTGAAAAGAGTATGCCAAAAGTCCCCGGATGGTCTACTATTTCCGGTAGATTTTCGAAGTGTGGATCCGTGCACACTATAAAGGCTAATATTGCCCACAACCCATTGCGCATTGGACGAGGATTCAGTTCAGAACTACAAACACGAGTAAAAAGTGTTAAAAAACTACAAAACATGGCGGATACGCGCGATCGACGCTGAGAGATTTGAGTGACTAATAATCATTTTAACCTGATAGAAAATATATATTTAATGTTACCCGTGTTATTTTTCATCTGCAAATACCAATGTGGACTTTTATAAAGATCCGAATGGCCATTAACTTTTAAATGCATCATTATGCATAAATATGAGGACAGTTCTCCACATGAAAGACCCGCGACTGCAGATCAACGTGCTGCATTTCTCTCCGATACGGTAGGAAATTAACTAAATGAAATGTGGAGGATGTAAGATGATTGACAGGCCAGTTTACGGTGACAGGATGCGACAGAGAGAATTGACGCGATTGTATGACGTGTTAGTATGTCCCAAAGCTTGTCTACTCTTTTGCTACACACTCAAAAGTAAGCACTTTTTGCTCACAGAAAGAGTACATACTTTTAGGGCGTAGTATAAGTAGGCGAATTGGAACGCAGCAACAGACACAACAACTACAACTGACTTCCAGCCATTAAACATTATTACACTTATTATTAACCAGATTGATTTGATTTCTTTCATACATCAACAAAAGTTCTTATTGAGAATTAACAGATGTTTATATGTTAATGTTTTAATGAAAGTTTAGTTTGAAGTCACCATGATGGTGAAAATCATTTCCTTTAGTTGGGCTCTTGACTCTATTTATTAATATTAATTCATTTCTGGCTGTTCCAACTTTGTGTTTGTAAAGCACATTTGTTATGGCCAGAGAAATTATGATCTGGGCTGTGTTTCCCAAAAGTGCTGTGAGCCAAAGTTGATCAATTTAGGTTTACAATGCTTTGGGAAGCACAGTCATAATGGTTGTGTTTTCTTATTGTGAAATGGCCAGATTCATTGGTGACATCCAGTATTAACTGGTGATATAGATGTTATATTATTTCTTATAGTAAATCGGTTACCACTTGAGATCCAGCAGAGCTTTTATAATCTGAAGTTTTTTTTTTTTTTTTTTTTTTTTAAACACACAGACATCAAGAATCAGCATATGACCCTCAACAATGGTGACAATCAAAAAAAGTGCTTCATGTTGCAGTGCATGATGGGAGCCACCAATCAAAATTTAAACTCAAAATAGTAAGTTATTACAGGGATGGTAATCTGAACTCAAAATAGTAAGCTTTTACAGACTTGAAAGTTCCAGTAACTTGAATTTAAAAAACTTAGTTGTCAGAACTTGAAAAACTTAATAATTGTAGTTCTTCAAAACTTAAAAAAATAAGTTGATATCTTCAACTCAAAAATTCTGTGCAGTCGGTTGCCTTGAAAATTTGAGTTGAACTAACTTTTTCTTTTTTACTGTGTGGTATTCAGGGCCAGGCATTGCGGTGGTTTAGGTCGTACCTATCAGACCGCCACAATTTTGTTTATATAAACGGGGAAAAATCTAAGATAACGATAGTAAACTATGGAGTGCAGCAAGGATCTGTGTTAGGCCCTCTGCTATTTTCAACATTGCTGCCACTCAGCAATATTATAAGAAAACATGGAATTAGTTTCCACTGCTATGCCGATGATACTCAGTTATATATTTCAACACAACCAGATGAAATCTCTAAATTATCCAATCTGACAGAGCGTGTTAAAGAATTGAAACATTGGATAACTATAATTTTCTTCTATTAAATTCAGATAAGACTGAAGTATTACTTATTGGGCCTAAAACCTGTACACAGAATCTCTCAGACTACAATCTGCATTTAGAAGGATTTACTGTTACTCCATCCTCGACAGTTAAAGACCTGGGTGTTATATTAGACAGCAACTTGTCCTTTGAAAATCATATTTCATATGTTACAAAAACAGCATTCTTCCACCTCAGAAACATTGTTAAGATACGGAATATGTTATCTGTTTCTGATGCAGAAAAGTTAGTTCATGCTTTCATGACGTCTCGACTATTACTGTAATGCATTATTAGCTGGCTGTCCTGCTTCCTCAATAAATAAGCTACAATCAGTACAAAAATGCAGCTGTTAGAGTTCTTACCAGGTCAAGAAAATATGATCATATATCACCAATTTTATCATCTCTACACTGGTTACCCATTAAGTTCCATATCGATTATACAGTTGTGGCCAGAATTATTAGCCCCCTTCATAAATATGATCAAAGATGACTCTAAAAATAAATCTGCATTGTTTATCCTTTTGATCTTTTATTCATAAAATTAGCAAAAATCGAACCTTTCATTGAATGAAAAGAATTGAAAGTGGGGGAAAATAACAATAAGAAATAAATGTTTTTCCCCAAAACACGTTGCCCACAATTATTAGCACCCCTAGAATTTTTTATGAGTAATATATCTCTGAAGTATATTCCCATTCATATTTAATTTTTTTTTTAGCTCACCAGGGTGATCATGAACATGAAATTGTCCAGCCATGACTTCCTGTTCCACAGGTGTATAAACATGAGGAAACACAAAGGCCAAATTCCCTTAATCATTCATCACAATGAGAAAAAACAAAGAATTTAGTTCTGATGTGCAGAAAAAGATTTTTGGGCTTCACAAAATAGAAAGTGTCTGTAAGAAAATAGCTGAAGCATTGAAAATCCCCATTTCCACCATCAGGGCAATAATTGAGAAGTTCCAATCAACTAAACAAATCTTACAAATCTGACTGAAAGAGCACATGTGTCTAAATCATCCTAATGCGCAGTGAGGAGGAAAGTTTGAGTGGCCAAAGACTTTCCAAGGATCACAGCTGGAGAATTGCAGAGATAAGTTGAGTGTTGAGTCTCAGAAAGCCTAAAAAAAAAATATCAAACAGCACCTACATCCCCACAAGTTGTTCGGGAGGGTTTCAAGAAAAATCCTCTGCTCTCATCCAGAAACAATCTCCAGCATATTCAGTTGTCAGACACGACTGGAACTTCAAACGGGACCGGCTTCTATGGTCAGATGAAACTAAAACAAGAGCTTCTTGGCAGCAAACCCACCAGATGGGTTTGGTGCACACATGGATAAAAAGTGCCCCATGCCCACGGTCAAATATACTGCTGGATCTTTAATGTTGTGGGCCTATTTTTGTGCTGGAGGTCCTGGACAACTTGTTCAGATATATTGTATCATGGATTCTATCAAATACCAACAGATAAAAAATCAAAACCTGACCACTTCTGCTAGAAATCTTATAATGGGCTGTGGTTGGATCATCCGACGGGACAATGATCCAAAACAAACATCAAAACCAGCACAAAAATGTGTCACTGAACACAAAATGAAGCTTCTGCCATGGCCATCCCAGTCCCCTGACCTGAACCCTAAAGAGAATGAGTGGAATGAACTGAAGAGAAGAAGCACCAACATGGAGCTGGAATCTGAAGGATCTGGAGAGATTCTGTATGGAGGAATGATCTCTGATCTCTTGACTGACTCAGAGGAGGTTGCAAAAAGTATTGAATAAAATGGTGCTAATAATTGTGGGCAACGTGTTTTGGAGAAAAACATTTATTTCATACTGTTATTTCCCCCCCACTTTCAATTCTTTTCCTTCAATGAAAGGTTAGATTTTTGCTAATTTTATAAATTAAAGATCAAAAGGATAAACAATGCAGATTAATAATTCTGGCCACAACTGTAAAGTATTGCTAATGACCTATAAGGCTCTAAATGGTTTAGCTCCTGTGTACTTAACTGATCTTCTATCGCCCTACAATCCTTCACGCTCTTCACAAAACTCACAAAAGATCACAAAACTCTGGATTTCTGGTTGTACCTAGGATATGTAAGTCCACTAAAAGAGGGAGAGCGTTTTCACATTTGGCTCCGAAACTCTGGAATAGCCTTGCCTGTCTGTGATTGATCTTGCCTGATTCCTGTTTTACGACCCATTGCTGCCTGCCTCGATCCTTGCCTGTACCCTGACTACGACTCTGCCTGTTCCTTATTGCTCCTGTTTGTTCCTGTTTGACCCTGCCTGTAGGACCACGCTCACTTCTAATAAAACGCTGCATTTGGATTTTACCATGAGTCCGCATTCGTTACAGACTCGCTCACACGGTTTAAATCTAGATTAAAGACGCATCTCTTTAGCCAAGCATTCACATAATGCATCTCATATCAGATCAATTGCATTTGACTAAAAAATGTACCCATAAATTTATGGTAAAATACTGGCAGCTGTGGTTCCAGCCATTTACCATAATTTTACGGTTTCAACGCTGTTTTTCCATTTTACGGTTTCAACAACGTTTTTTCATTTTACGGTTTCAACACCGTTTTTTCCATTTTATGGTTTCAACACCGTTTTCCTGTTTTAATACCGTTTTTCCATTTTACGGTTTCAACACCGTTTTTCCATTTTACAGCTGTGCTGTAATTTCACAGTAAAATACTGGCAGCTGTGGTTCCAGCCATTTGCCGTAATTTTATGGTTTCAACACTGTTTTACATTGTACTTGCAGCAATGGTTACACACTCAAAAAAATGATTCTAGCTGCTTGTTCAGTTTATTTAAATAAAATAAGCTGAACCAACACAAATCTTTAGTTTTTTACTTAATTGGCATTCGCACTCAATTGTATTATGTTAAATGAAATTAAATTTGCAAAATGTTAGGTCAACCTAAACCATTTGTGTTGGGACTACATGAATCATTTATGTTGCATTGATTGAACCTGGGCAGTGGATTTCTAGTTCCCAGCATGCTTTGCGTAGGGAAAGATTGGGACAGTAAACGTTGAACTTAAGTGCTGTTTAATGTGTTTTTTAGTAAAGGGAAATACCTTTTAAAGTTTGAAGTTCAGTTATATTTGACATTTAAAAGAGTTTATGTTATGTCGATTTTTTGAGGTTACCATTATGCTGAAGTGTAGACCTTGTGGTTAGGCTCTAGGTGGCTACTTAAAACAAATTTATATTGTTCTCAACGAGCATTAACTGTGCTCAAGCCAGTAATGAGAAGTTCTTTATCTGATCATTACTTGCATGCTATAAATGTTACTTAGCATATGAATAAGTGTTATTTTAGTTTAGTTTTTATAGAAATATAAATAAATTAGTTTGAGGGCCAGCACAAAATTTACACAGTCTACATATGGTCATCAGCTTTTCCCCTCTCAATGGTAATGAAACATGTATGTCTGTGTACAACAGCTACTCAAAACCTAAGCACAAGCGCACATCTTCACCATGATGGTAACAAAAAAAAACAAAAAAAGCACTGGTTGGATCAACAAGAATGAATTATGTTCAGGAAACATACACAGAATACGTCAAATGAAACTGGTGTGATCTCATTCAATTAGGATGAATTTCACTCATTAGTACAATTAACCTAGCTTAAGTTCAAATAAATCAGTTCAACTGTGTGGAAATAGGTGTCATAATTGAATTAAGTTAGACCAACAAGTTATTTTTTTGAGTGCAGCTATAATTCTACACTATCGAAAAATTAAAAAAATACATAATAAATAACACATCTCTAGTATATGGAGTATATAACTATTTTTCACTAGATGGAGAGAAAATAAATAAACAAGAAATAGATTATTGTGCATCATTTGCTATTTATTAAAACAGGCAAAAAATAGGCATAAATACAAACAATAAGTTAAAGGGCTAGTTCACTCCAGAATGAAAATTCTGTCATTAATTACTCACCCTCATGCTGTTCCAAACCTGTAAGGCTTTTGTTCATCTTCAGAACACAAATAAAGATCTTTTTGATTACAGAAGCTGTCAGATTTCCATCCATTGACTACCACTTTGATGCTTCAAAACCTTCATAAAGAGATCGGACACCTAATCCATATAAATCGAGCAGTTTAGACCAAATTTTCTGATGAGACTTGATTGCTTGTTATGATGAAAAGATTTAATTTAGGCTTTTACTCGCATGTAAACATTGATCAGCAAACATAAGCAGAAGCTCAACATAACTTGAATAACGCACAAGAACAAACCTCTTCCAGAAGCTCAAACGTGCTGAGTAACCAATGAGGTTCATTCTCGAAGCAGGTTAGGTTGAGCTTCTGCTTATATGTTCTCTGATCAATGTTTACGTGCAAGTAAAAGCCTAAATTAAATCTTTTAATCATAACAAGTGATTGGTATGCTCATATGGATTAGTTTTCCGATCTCTTTATAAAGTTTTTGAAGTCTTATCCCACAGTTGCCTTTCTTCAGCAGAACACAAACATTTTTAGAATCAGTATCAGAGCGATCAGAGCTGGTGAGAAGCACTATTGAGAATGTTTTAGTTATTGATTTGTTTCTTTAATCACAATGCGGTGGAAGCCATTTTCTTGCATTGTATGCATCCAACAAAGCTTGAATTTCCTCCAGATTAAAAATATGCTTTTGTGTTCTGATAAAGTAAGTCATATACACCATTGGATGGCATCAGGGTAAGTAAATAATGAGAATATTTATTTTTGAAACCAAACTGCAAAAAAAAAACAGTCCAATGAGAGAAACTGTAAGTTAAAGGATTAGTTCACTTTCAAGTAAAATTTCCTGATAATTTACTCGCCCCCATGTCATCCAAGATGTCCTTCTTTCTTCAGTTAAAAAGAAATTAAGGTTTTTGATGAAAACATTCCAGGATTATTCTCCTTATAGTGGACTTCAGTGGTCTCCAAATGGTTGAAGGTCAAAATTACAGTTTCAGTGCAGCTTCAAAGGGCTGTAAACGATACCAGATGAGGAATAAGGTTCTTACTTAGAGAAATGATCAGACATTTACAGAAAAAAATACAACTATATGCTTTATTAACAAAAATGATCGCCTTCCAAGTGGTTCCGCCAAAAGCACACTTTCGTATTCTTCAAAAATCTTACGCTGCATGTCTTACGTCTTGTTTTTAATCCAGCATTTTTTAGAGTGTGGGAGATCTGCTAGAAACTCTCAGCTAAACACCAGCTTGGCCATATGCCGAGAGACCGTCTTAAACCAGCTAAACAACCTGGCTGGTTTTGCAGAATGATCTCACATGCAATATGTGTTTTAAGAACTCAACACAGTATTTTAAATTATATAATATATCATCTTCGGGCAGGAAAGATGCATTAGGCGCTGTTTTTTTTTTTAACATGGCTTTCAATTATTTACCTAATTTACATGACGTATGTACACATTCAAGCACTTCATTAGAAGGATTTAGCTCAAAAACATATGCATTACATAAATATGAATTTTATGTACAAAAACAATACTAACATTTGGCATTAGTAACTTTTTGCACCTTTAGTCAAATCCTCTGCAACCTCAAGATGAGGGTCACATGTCCATTTCGAGTCAGAGATGAAAATAGGATCCGCTCTGACCTGATTACAGCTGGATCACTGTACTTCACGAATGAATTGTTCGGTGTGATTTGTGAACCAATTCAACGCGTTCACTGAAAAGTAATGTCTCAAAAGAATAATTCGTTCCTATAAGCAATGCTGATTTCAATCTGGATTATGTAATCAGATTCATAAAATTAAGTCCTTTTAAAATGCTTGTCATCAGATTACAGTTATGGATTACATTTTTACATATTCACACATGGCAATAGATTATTTATAATTTACTGATTCACTATATTCATGTTTTTTTTTTTTCTCTTTTAACATTTCCTTTCTAAAAAATCATTCCGCTTACATTTTGTGTAATTGTGCACACTCCAGCCACTAGACTCCTATACAGAAAATAGAGAGGCCACAAAACATGTGACCACTGGACTTACAGAAATCATATAGCAAAAACATTACTGTGCAGTATAAACTCAAGGTACTTCAGGTTTTTTTTTTTTTTATTTGCTTTTATTTGAAATTTTGTTAATTACTTAAATTAGTTTAATTAGATATTTTAATGATTTAATTTTTGATTTAAATTTTAAATTATAAATCCCTGCAATTCTTTCATGAAACCCCAGTTTGGGAAACTCATAATGTAATGCTTAGACCTAAAGCTTCTGTTTTCATACATATACGCGAGAGTCCATATACAGTGTGTGTGAAGCAAATTTGGTCACAAGTACCTGCATAAAGTACTGTAGGCCCTACTTTGTACGCACAGGTCAAACATGCACATTTAATTTGTTTTGCACGAATCAGTTGTTTCACAAGGTGACAACACTTGCCAGCGCCGCTGTTTTACAGTAAAAAAAAAAAAAAACTAAAGAGACTGAACAACAACAAAATACCGGAGACTGCAACAACAACAACAGACGCCCACAGTGAACAAGCGCTTGTGTGATGGTGTTTTGAGATAGGCAAGGCAATTTTATTTGTATAGCACATTTCATACACAATGGTAATTCAAAGTGCTTTACATAAAGAAGAAGAATAAAATAGAACAGAAGGAATAGAAATAACAGTAAAAACAGAGAATTTTGCTATCTGGATGGAAGAGCTGGAAGTCTTAGGGAGTTTTGTTGTTGTTGTCCGTCAGAGTGGATCTAAACGGATCTTCCTCACATGACAGGACCGCTGTCTAGCTACCTGTTAAGGCACTTCAAACTGATAAACAAAGTTTCAATCTCCCCTTTTGCCAAGACACCTCAAACTGCGCCACACAGCCCTAATCCCCCTTCCAGAGATATCTTATATGCAACGCATGCACCACAGCTCATATATTTCCCCATGGTTTGTCCCCTTATCCACATTTACCAGATTTTAACCTAATCACAAGTGCTTTCTTCCTAATTCTCCCAGCTCTTTCAAACCAGACAGCAATATTTAAAAGTCAGAAATAACAAGATGATACATAAAAGATATAAAATACATTAAAGATTAAATAAAAACAGGAAAAGGAATTAAAAAGATAATACGTGTCAAATAAAATGCAAACAGTTCGGACAGAGCACAGTGCTCAATCAGCAAATGCATAGATAAAAAGATATGTTTTTAGTCTGGATTTCTGTCCACCATATTTACAGTATATTCAGTGTGCATTGTTTGGTATGCAGAAAGCTGGATGCTTTGGCTTCTTTTGAAACTACTTTCTTTGGAAGAGAAGAAATGTACTTACTAACTGGTTACTGTCTTGTTGAATTGGTATAAAAGGAATATCACACTATCAGCCCTGATATTCTGGCTTAATGAAGAGTGAATGAATGATTGTATCACTTGACTTTTCACTGTTGGCCAAATTATATCTTAGGGCCGGCCAACAACTTGGCAGGACTATTGATGACTTGCATGGACCAAACCAAACCCAACAATAGGTGCACACCTGAGGCGAGAGCGCCATAACTCTGCCCCACCTCCTGACATCGGCTCCTCTCACGAATTTGTGATATAAGTGGCTGGGACGAAAATGATTACAAGGGGGCAATCCTCCATCTCTGAAGTGAGAAACTTATAAAGTCGTTTCTTCATCTTGATCCAAGTGTTCTGTATGGAATGAATAGAGTGGCCAATAGAATTGTTCAATGGAACGACTTCAATATGATGTCATCAGTTTGCATCACTCAAAATTGATAAAATAGATAATTTCACTTTGATCTGAATTTAGTGAATGAAAGTGTCTCACCTAAACCGTTCTAATAAAACATCCACCCTAACTGTGATTCCATGGTCGTACAGTGCTTACACCAAGAGGTGGCGCTATTTCTTCAACTGACAGCGGAATCTCTGTTTATGAATTGGATAAGCACATTGTCAGATGGTTTCAGTTTGTTTATACACTTTTATTATTTAAATGTATCAAGAATAATATAGCTACACACCAGAGTTATCATGTCCACCGCAGCACAGGAACGTCCAGGCTCTTCTGAGAAACCTCAGTAGGCGCTCAATTATGGTAGTCCTATCTGTGGTAAGAAACACTTAAATTAGTATAATTATTAGAAAGCGACATATTTTGTGTAATCAAATATAGCTCTGATATCGGGTTGCTATACAAGGTTATACTAGGCATACTCGCTTCAATCGACATTCGTCTTTATTTTCATAGCGAGTGCTCAAAAGTTTCTTCACCAATGTCTTATGATAGCTGAATGTTTATCCATTTACACATACTGCATATAATCGCTTGAAATCGCGATTATAAGTTAACGATAACATGAATGATGTCGTCCATCTTGTTAATAAATACAGTAGCTAACTTACAGGAAGCCGAGAACAGAAAGCTATTATAGTTTGAGAATACACATGTGAATAAAGCATAACAAGTCTGACCTGCGTTGTTGAATTCCATATAGAATTCCATTCGAATTCTTTAAAGTTCCGTGTTTAGTTATTTCATATGAACGCAACACGAATGGATTTGGATTTCCCGCGGATAGGAAAACGCCCCCTTCTCTGACGTTTCGGATGATCGCTTCCCATTGCTGTTTTGAGACCGTGTGTATTGCATAAGAGTTTGGTTTGACTTTTCAATCTTTGTTAAAAGGTATCTTCAAACTTCTGTGCAAGCCAATTTGTATTGTAACTCTCAGTTGTTTATTAGTTTATATTTGTACATTACTGTTTTACTGTCTTGCCTTCTTTTTGGTATTGTTGCATTAAAACAAACTTGCTGTGTCGAGTCAGCACTTCATACAATAGAATAATGAACAAATGGATTAATGTATGCATTGTTCTGTCTAGTTTACACTGCAGAACGAACATCTGTGCTGGCTGAATTTCCGAGATATTAAACATAACGCCATTAATTTACCTAACTTTTTATAGGAAGTGCACATAATTATTTGAATATGAGTATTTAGTCTATTAATCTAAACTTGATATAACCAATAAAACAGCTGCTATAAATAACTAATACTCAGTGTTTGTGTATTCAAGAGCTACACGCTTTTTTGTTATAAAGATAAAATATAACATTTTTATTAGAAATGCTTACCATTTCATGTTTTCCCCTCTCATTCAACTGCAAACCATCGTATAAAGCCTGAAAAACTGAATAAAAGTCCAAACTGAATAGGTCCAAATAATATCGCCAGTCTAAAAAATGTGTTCTTGCCAACATTATCATAACACGAGTTAAAAACTTTAATTTATTCTGTGGATGAGCGCTATAACTTCCCGGGCATTTGCTGGGCGACGGATATTCCCGCGTAATATGACACATTGTTGCACATGTAAACGGGAAGTCCGCCTCTTTTCTTTCAACAGTTCGTTTTGTCTGGTTCTGCTACTACTTCACTTTTCTGAACTTTTATATATAAGATGCACAACAGAGCTTGCAATAGTATTTCCTCACAATAACACTTTATTTTTACATTATATGTTGGAATTGAAGACTGGTTACACAATCTATGTCAAGTCAGTCTGTTTCTTTAAAGCGCAGGACCTCAGCTGCTCTGCCATTGGATGGAGAGTGCGCCGCCCTCTTACGCAAATGCGTCTGTTTGGTTGATGTTTCAACGCCCATGTAAATTACATATATCCGCCGTCACGTCACACACTTCCAGTCCTAACACTTTTACTGTACTATTTGGTGTGATAGTGGGGAGAAATGTCACTTCGCACAGCTGTCCGTCGCCTCAGTGCTCCCGTCAGGAGTGTTGTTCAGCCCTGCGCTGTTAATGCGCACAGACCGTACGCGGCGGTGGCTCAGGCGCTGTCTGTCCTGGAGGGCGAGCTGGACTCTATTCGGGCAGCGGGCACATGGAAGGGGGAGCGGGTGATCACGTCCAAGCAGGGTCCTCATATCTACGTGGACGGCAGTAGAGGCGGTGAGCAGCAGGTTTTTGGCAGCCCAGGGTGACCGAGACATATAAAGTTACTTATAATATATACTTAAAGGCAGAATGTTATGATTAAGCTGTACATTCCTGGAGGCATCTGGCTAGGAGAATTAAATCTTGCAATATTATTTTAAAATTGTCCACCTCTACATAAAAGAACACTACACCCTTGATTTTTTCTGTTGAAAAAAAACAACAAAAACAAACAAAACAAAAAACTTTATTTATTTAGGTTTATAAATAGTCATATAGAGGTTAAAATTGCAACTGCATATCAACTGCATATCTATCTATCTATCTATCTATCTATCTATCTATCTATCTATCTATCTATCTATCTATCTATCTATCTATCTATCTATCTGTCATCTATCTATCTATCTGTCATCTATCTATCTATCTGTCATCTATCTATCTATCTATCTATTGTCTTAAAATATATATTACATCTTAAAACTCATTTGATCCAAAGGTTTGTGCTTACATTAAATACAGTCTAAATAGTTTGGACTCTGCCAGGGTTATTATAGTTAACTAAAGCTATATAAAACATTTTAAACTTATTTTATTTCAGCTAGTTGGCAAGGAAACATTTATCATTTTCATCTCAATGTACTAAATAAGTAAACCAGAGATCATTTTTTTTAAAAAAAGAACATCTATATTGTTTTTATTATTATATTGTTTTATTATGAAATCCGTGAGGTATATGGCTCGGCCATAGACAGCAATTTAACCACCACTTTCAAGGTCTAGAAAGATACTAAAGGCATTGTTAAAAAAGGTCAAATACCTCTCGGATTTCATCAAAAATATCTTAATATGTGTTCTGAAGATGAACGAAGGTCTTACGGGTGTGGAACGACTCAAGGGTGAGTAGTGAATGACAGAAATTTAATTTTTGGGTGAACTATCTCTTTAATGACAAACACAACAAAAATAAACTATAAAATCACTATGTAAAATATATAAATAAAAACGAATTTAAATATGAATACAAACTATAATAGTATCCCGATACTAATATAACACTGGTGTGGACAACGTTTTGTAAATCATTTGGAATGGATAGTGAAGGAAAGCAGCTAACAAGTGTCCAGAATAACCACATGTATGTGAATAAAGAAGCTCAAAAAAGCATTTTATCTTTTGCTCCTCTTCATCTTCTGATGGCCCATGCCTCCCTATTTCTGTTGTAGACATATTGAATTTCTGTGCAAATAACTACCTGGGTTTATCCAGTCATCCGGAGGTGGTGAAGGCTGGAATAGATGCCCTGCAGAAGTATGGCGCTGGCCTTAGTTCAGTGCGCTTCATCTGCGGCACCCAGGTGAGGGAAAATAATGTATTTGAACACATTGATAGCAATGCTTATTGATGCATTAAAGTTTGTTTTTAATCTCTGTTCTCTAGAGCCTCCACAAGGACTTGGAACAGAAACTAGCCCAGTTTCATCAAAGAGAAGACTGCATTTTGTATGCGAGCTGCTTCGATGCCAATGCTGGTCTGTTTGAGGTGACTTAACTAATGATCCACTGCCACCTGCACCACTGCCAATGCACTGTAACAATACATTGGTGCTCTTTGCTCTAGGTCCTGTTGGGTCCCGATGATGCCGTGTTGTCTGATGAGCTAAACCATGCCTCTATTATCGACGGCATTCGATTGTGCCGTGCCAAGAGGTTCCGCTACAAGCACATGGACCTGAATGACCTGGAAGAAAAGCTGAAAGAATCACAGGTAGGTGCCATCACTGGGTTTTACTCATGACTTAATCGCATGTTAATAGATTTCATGCAGAGGTTGCACTGGAAGCTTCAAGTGGTTAATGTGCATGGTGAGATAAAGTTTGTAATTAAATAAATTACTCTGTGGTGGCTTGATATATTTAGTCAGCTTTTGTCAACAGCAACTACACTGTATGATGCAATTGTAATCAAAAATTGCATAACTTTTAGTTGCTGAACAGACCTTCTGAGCTAGAACATTTTTGAGAATTTAGTGTTTTGATTCACAGTCCTCCCGTCTGAGGTTGGTGGTCACAGATGGCGTGTTTTCCATGGATGGGGATGTGGCTCCTCTGAGGGGTATCTGTGATCTGGCTGAGCAGTACGGAGCATTGGTCTTCATTGATGAATGTCATGCCACAGGATTCATGGGTCCTCGCGGCCGGTGAGTAAATGGGGAAAAAACACTTGGTAGCAATTGCAAAAATGGAGTGCAACAGTCAGATTCCTGAAGAAAACATCTCATTCATTTTCTTCATAGGGGAATCGATTTTTTTTACCATTACAACATTTTAAAAACAGACCTACTGTGAGCATTGAGGTTGTTTAAATATTCATGTTTAACAGCGGAATTCCTTGTAAAAAACAAACAAACAAAAAAACAAAACTACATTACCCATGATTCTGCAAGAAATCTCCACCAATCAGAGAATTGAAACAAGCAAATCACACCAATAGAGCTCTGTAGTGCCTGTTGCAAAATATATTTGTTTTCCAATAAATGTAAAATACATTATAAATGTATAATCAACATACTTAAATCAATAGTAGATTGTGTCATTGGCAAGCCTTCTTGGGATTGTAGTTCTTTCCCTCAGTAAAGCCGTTAGGTAGACATTTTTGTGTCTTTGGCTTTTTGTCAGGTTTGAGTTAATTCTTTTTTGCTTCAAATCAAAGTTTGTAATGTGATTTTCATCTTGTAGCTGGTTGGTTTGGTCCATGGCTTATAACTATTAAACAAAGACTTTTTAAAAATCTCAGTGGGAAACACACTTTTGAAACCAAGGCCACTGAAAATGAGAGCAAGCGTTGTTTCACTTTATTGAACAACGCATTTTTATTATTCAAGGCCCCACAACATTTGTCCCCCCACTCACAATTTCTACCCAATAAAATATTTTAAAGACAAGAAAGATGCATTTCCATTACAAAAATAACCAATTACTAAGAAAATCTTGATTTTAGCTTATTTTAATGCTTGTCTTATTTTAAATAATTAAGTCATCTTGAGGCCCTCTTGGAAGAGGAGGGGAGGCCATCTTGGCGGCCATCTTGAGGCCCCCAGTTTTGAACCACTGCTTTAAAGGAACCTTCTTCCTAAAATATTATGGCAGTTATGTATTTTTATGTTTAAAGACTCATTTAAACTGTGTGAGAAAGTATTGCAAGTGGACATCTGTGCATTTATTTGCCACAGAGGAACCGATGAGCTGCTGGGTGTGATGGACAGAGTGCACATCGTCAATTCCACTCTGGGAAAAGCTCTGGGAGGTGCTGCTGGTGCGTATGTCTTACATTTCTAGATATTAAACATCACCTAAACAGTTTACATAGTCAAGCTACAATAGCTATGTTTTCATCCAAAGTAGCGAATTTAACTTTAACATTACATAAAACATTTGCGAATAAAGCACCGTTTCCATCCCATGTGTTCAAAAGAACAAAATCGTCACTTGCTGGGAAATTGACGCAAAATATATGTTATACAAGTGGAAGTAGCTACAGTCACTGTAGCTCTTTTTTTCTCCATCATAAATGATTGAAGGCCAGGTGTTTGTGAACGCAATCATGTGAGACACCTCTGGGAAGTCATTAACAAATCATTCTGATGACAGACTTTGGCTCAGGCGTTTCTGAACGATCAAACCAACATTTGAGTGCTGTGCAATGAAACTGATCCGCTGGTTAGTCCAGTTATCCAATCATAACCACTGTTGAGGCAAAGTCACTTGAGGTTTTTTTTTTTTTTTTTTCTTTTATACATCGAGGGATTTATTTGGTAAATGTGCATCTATTCACATCTTGCCATTTCCATCCAGTGTTTTTTGTTTTGTTTTTTTAATGTGATATTGCAAAATTCACATAAAAATAGGTGAATGGAAACATAGCTTATGTTGGGTAAAATCACAGTTTAAAGGGATAGTTCACCCAAAAATGAAAATGAGCCCATGATTTACTTGCCCTCAAGCCATCCTGGTGTATATGACTATCTTCTTTCAGACTAACACAATCAGAGTTATATTTAAATATATCCTGACTCTTCTTAGCTTTATAATGGTATTGAATGGAGGGTGTGTTTTAAAGCCCCCCAAAAATGCATCTATCCATCATAAAAATAATCCATACAGTACCAGGGGTTAATAAAGACCTTCTGAAGTGAAGCAATGGGTTTTTGTAAGAAAAAATAATGATATTTAAAACTTTATTAACTGAAATAACAAGCTTCCTGCAGACGGCCAAATGCATCGATTTGTGGTGGAAGAGTAACCTCTGACCCGACGCATGACGCGTTGACGAATGTGGAGGCGCAGAGGATAGAGCAAAACAAAACACCGGTCACGAGTTAGAAGTCTAAAATGAGACATTTTAAAGAGAAATGTTGGATGATTTTAATATAAGAGAAGAGGAGCTTGAGTTTGTTGCACAGCCCTATTTGTTTGAACCGTGAGAGGCGTCTAAGCTTATGATACTCCTACATCTTGCGTCATACATCGCGTCTGGGGGTTATATATATAGTGGCTTTAAAATCTCACCCCCCAATCACAACCATTATAAAGCTTGGAAGAGCCAGGATATTTACAAATATATCTCTGATTGTTTTCGTCTGAAAGAAGGTAGTCATATGCACCTAGGATGGCTTAAGTGTGAGTAAATCATGGGATAATTTTTATTTTTGAGTGAACTAACCCTTTAAATAATAAGGCTGAATCAATTTCATTCCTTTCAAACTTATATTTTTCTGATTCTCTGTCAGGTGGTTACACTGTCGGACCCAAGGCTTTAATTGAGCTTCTGAGACAGCGGTCTCGTCCATATCTCTTCTCCAACTCCCTACCCCCTCCTGTGGTGGGCTGTGCCACCCGTGCTGTGGAACTGCTGCTGGCATCCAACGAAATCGCCCAGTCCATGGCAGCTAAAACCATGAGGTAGGACTGGAGGTGGGAGTCGGCGTTCTGCGATGTTTGCACTGTACATTCAGTTACACCCTTTAGCTTGTGTCAGTGCAGTTATCTTTTGTGGAAAAAAGATAAGCAGGGTTAAAACTAACAGAGTTTGCTTTTCAGTCGGTCTTGCAGTCAAAACAAGCTGACATTTGCAGTATTCTTGTATGAAAGTATGAATGCGTTTAAGAAGAAAGGATTTTTAGAGTTCACTGAGCTAATGATGGCAGTTCTCAACAGAAGTGCTAACAATGGTCTATTGTGCATCTTTTCTTCTGTGCCAAAGGTTCAGAAACAACATGACCCAGGCTGGGTTCACCATTTCCGGCACAGCTCATCCCATCTGTCCTGTGATGCTAGGAGATGCTCGGCTGGCTTCGCTCATGGCTGACGACATGCTAAAACTGGGTGAGAATTCAGGCACATATGTCGTGCCCATCTAAATTAATATATTTAATAAATTATTCAAGTCCAGCAGCACAGTTTAAAACGTGTTTTTCTCTCTTTGTCATCAGGAGTGTATGTGATTGGGTTCTCCTACCCAGTTGTTCCCAAAGGAAAAGCCCGCATTCGAGTCCAGATCTCTGCGGCTCACACCGATGAGGACATTGATCGTGCCGTAGATGCCTTCATACAGACAGGCAGGAAGCACGGTGTCATTTCCTAATGTCAGAACAGAACGGACAAAGTTGCTGTCTGTTAGAGTGAGGCTAAAGTTACATATCAAAGTCAAATTCTTCTAATGCTACTGAGATCAGTGAAGGTCAAAGGGTACTTGTAAATTTACAGTATTGACAGAATAAATGTTTTCTCTAAGATTAACAGTTGCTACTTTTACAGCAGTCTTGTACAGCAGCTTTATACCAAAAGTGTCTTGACTTTTTTCAGTTGAGACATTTGTATTATTTGCTAAATCATGTACACATCATGCTTATGCTGGAATTGTCCATTAAAAAATGGGTAAACATGAAAAAATAAATAAATAAATGAAAAGATTTAATGTCTCCTCTGCTATATCTAAAACTTTTGCACACATTTAATTACTATATCTACCTTTAAATGGACTTCTTACTAAACCAAAGTTACAAGATCTGAGATCTACTCTGTCCCTTATACAATTTTATAAATCAAAACCTAATTCTAGATGTTTAACAGACAAAAAGCCCAATTTTATGACAATTTTTTCTTTAATAGTGGGGCATGTTGTCACAATGGAGTCTGTCATTCTGTCACAACAGGCCTATTATTAAATATAAATAGTAAAGCAATAAAGGAACACTAAACAATTCATTAAACCTCAGAAATATAAAAGGTAACAATTGTCAAAACATTGTTTTAGCTAATAAATACTGTAATTATTAAATGTATAACATTTTAAACACATAACAACTTGACATATATGTCTAATATTGTTATTCTGAAATCACAGCTGAAGCTTTCAGCTAAAGTCTTCGTTATTTGACTCTTCTGAATGTATTTTGTCATTGTAGTTTTGAGAAAGGTCTCCACTAACAATCATTTATGTTATTTTTTTATTTGATATTTATCATGATTAACATTTATTTTCGTATAAATAAGGTTTTGTGAACTGTAAACTGACAAGTCTTCAACAATGCTGATATTCCGCGCCAAACAGAACAGCTAGTTCCGGTCCCTGCACTTTGCTTTGTGTTTTTCCCGCCAGTACTCCGCTTTGGTAGCGCCTTTTTCGTGACGTACCTCGTCATAACGGCTTGTGGACCAATAAGCGGCACGGAAAAGTCACTGTGGGTGGAGTCTGGCTTCAGCGCGAGCTGGGCTAGAGGTTTTGCCGCGAAAGTCAGCGCGCGTGTGTCAGGGAAACACATTGTTGATTCTGACCGACACAGAATATTAGCAATACTTACAATTCAAAACACTGTTTGAAGTGATAGCTTATTGATCGTTTATTACAAGGAGTCCACTCCAGAACATTTGCAAAATGTCGGGATTTGATGATCCAGGAGTTTATTACAGTGACAGTTTCGGTGGAGGTGATGGCATTGGCGATGAGGGGGTCGTGAAACGCAGCCAGATCAAAAAGAAGTTTCGTGAATTCTTGAGGCAGTTTAGAGTCGGAACCGATCGCACTGGATTCACCTACAAATACAGGTATTGTGATAGTTTGCTTGCATCCTGCTTATGATTCTTTGTTCACAATGAGCGAATACGTTTTGAACAATGCAATTAAAGTTTCCTTGTGCTGATCGTTGCATATTATATATATAATTATATATCCAGTTATTATTTTTCCTGAACCCATATTCAATTTGGTGTAGATTAATTAAGAGTTATGCGCGATTTACATCGTTCTTCATCAGAGTGACTCAGTAGAACCGATTTGGAACATGTTTTGTATGACAGAATCGTTTGAGTCGGTTCAGTGATCCGAACTGTTCGAAAGAATCGAATGATTTCCAAACGCTATTTTGCCCTAATAAAGTGAACTATGTGTATAAAATGTACTTTTTAAAACTAGGTTTATCATCTTCGTCTGCTATTTTTATTATTGTAATGCTTTGTTCCACTGTTAAATGTATTTTTTTGTCCTCAGAGATGAGCTCAAGAGGCACTATACTTTGGGAGAGTACTGGATTGAGGTAGAGATGGAGGATTTGGCCAGTTTTGATGAAGATCTGTCAGACTGTCTTTACAAACTTCCTACTGAGAATTTGCCATTGGTAAGGACAGAATTACAGAAGTCATTTTTCGCATAAATATTGGAAATTTCACAAGACTTAAGTAATCTAATTTCAGGTTATGGACTTTCTTAAAGGGTTAGTTCACCCAAAAATGAAAATAATGCCATTTATTACTCTCCCTCATGTCGTTCCACACCTGTAAGACCTTCTTTCATCTTCAGAACACAAATTAAGATATTTTAGTTGAAATCCGATGGCTCAGTGTGTCCTCCATAGGGAGCAATGTCACTTCCTCTCTCAAGATCCATTAATGTACTAAAAACATATTTAAATCAGTTCATGTGAGTACAGTGGTTTAATATTAATATTATAAAGTGATGAGAATATTTTTGGTGCACGAAAAAAACAAAATAACGACTTATATAGTGATGGTCGATTTCAAAACAATGCTTCAGGAAGCTTCAGAGCATAATCAATCAGCGTGTTGAATCTTCTGTTCGGAGCGCCAAAGTCACGTGATTTCAGCAGTTTGGCGGTTTGACACGTGATCCGAATCATGATTCGACACGCTGATTCATTATGCTCCAAATCTTCCTGAAGCAGTGTTTTGAAATCGGCCATCACTAAATAAGTTATTATTTTTTTTTTTTTTTGGTGCACCAAAAATATTCTTGTCGCTTTATAATATTAATATTGAACCACTGTACACATGAACTGATTTAAATATGTTTTTAGTACATTAATGGATCTTGAGAGAGGAAATGTCATTACTCCTATGGAGGCCTCACAGAGCCATCGGATTTCAACTAAAATACCTTCATTTGTGTTCTGAAGATGAACGAAGGTCTTACGGGTGTGAAACGACATGAGGGTGAGTAATGAAATACAGAATTTTCATTTTTGGGTGAACTAACCCTTTAATATTGTTTATGACTTTCCGGGATGCTGTATTATATTTGTGCAATGCATAAGTCTAATTTGAACATTGTTGTTTATAAGATTTACATTTAATGATGTTGATTGACAGTTGGAGGAGGCGGCACAGGAAGTGGCTGATGAGGTCACACGTCCACGGCCACTAGGAGAAGAGACTGTACAGGACATACAGGTCATGCTGAAGAGCGACGCCCACCCGTCCTCCATCCGCAACCTGAAAGTGAGAAAATAATGTTATCTTGACAATTACAAAATGAAAACGGATGGATAGCGGAGTATTTGTTTACTCCTGAGTGTTTATTTGTGCCTAAGTGTGCCACATCCATACATCTACAATGAAAACAATTAACACTTTAAGATTTAAAAAAAAAATAAAAAATTCTACTTATCCCTGTCATCTTTTGCAGTCAGAGCAGGTGTCACGTCTGGTGAAGATTCCCGGTATAATCATATCCTCTACGGCTGTGAGGGCCAAAGCCACCAAAGTGTGTCTTCAGTGCCGCGGATGCAGAGCGGTCATCAGTAACATTCCTCTGCCACCGGGACTGCAGGGTTACGCTCTGCCCCGCAAGTGCAACACGTGAGTATTTTGCCAAATGCTCAGTTTAGTTTTAACACGCTTCATTCTGTTTAGGGATTTTCTAGTGCTAACTTGTCTGAAAAACATATATTTTTTTTAGTCTGCCCAATTTTGAATATCATGTGACTAATTTCATCAGTACAAAATTTTATAAGATGGTCTTATTTAAAATTATTTGGTTACACTATTTTAGGGTGTTGCATCAATTAACTGATGCTGTCAACCCATCCCTACTGGATACAGAGAATAGGCATGTATTTATACCAATTTCCTGTCTCTTTTTGTCCTGCAGCGAGCAGGCGGGCCGTGTCAAGTGCCCTGTGGATCCGTATTTCATCATCCCGGATCGGTGCGTGTGTGTGGATTTCCAAACTCAGCGTCTGCAGGAAGCTCCTGATGCCGTTCCTCACGGAGAGATGCCACGACACATGCAGCTCTACTGCGACAGGTGGATGGACACACCGACAGCTTCATGTTATCATGTGATGCTTTTTTTTGTCTACAGTGTGCCTAATTCATGACTTTCATCTCCCAGGTACTTGTGTGACCGTGTAGTGCCAGGCAACAGAGTAACTGTGATGGGCATCTACTCCATCAAAAAGGTGGCTCAAACCAAAGCCAAAGGTCGCGATAAGGGGGCTGGTGTGGGCATCCGAGCAGCGTACCTGCGTGTGGTCGGCATTGAAGTGGATACTGAAGGAGCAGGTGAGCATGTGTAAAATATTATGGGAAATGTTTGTCTTGGGTTGAAAATGGCTATTCTCATGTCCTTCTCACCGTCTTTCAGGCCGTGGAGCCACTGGTTCAGTCTCCCCTCAGGAGGAAGAGGAGTTGAGGGCTCTGGCTTCCTCTCCGTCCGTCTATGACTCCCTCGCTCGCTCTCTCGCCCCGTCCATCTACGGAAGCGATGACCTGAAGAAGGCCATAGCGTGCCTTCTGTTTGGGGGCTCCAGGAAGAGGTGAGACAACAGAAGCTGCCTCAACTTCACATTTAACTTTTTTTTTTTTTCACCACCTTTCTAATCTGCTCAAAATGGCTTTTGTTAGGTTGCCTGATGGTCTGACACGCAGAGGGGATATTAACTTGTTGATGTTGGGAGATCCAGGCACAGCCAAGTCTCAGTTGCTGAAGTTTGTGGAGAGATGTTCTCCCATTGGGGTAAGACTGTGATAAAGATGGACCATCATTCAATCACAAATGTCTGCTAAATGCCTGAATATAAATATTTCTTGTAATTGAGAATCTGTGTTAAAATGTATGCGTCTGTCTGTTAGGTCTACACCTCTGGTAAGGGCAGCAGTGCTGCTGGTTTGACAGCCTCTGTTCTTCGAGACCCCAACACTCGTGGTTTCATCATGGAGGGAGGTGCCATGGTGCTGGCGGATGGTGGAGTGGTCTGCATTGATGAGTTTGACAAGGTTGGACTTCTTCTAAGCAGTCTGGATATCTTGCATATGTTCATGCAGTCTTATGAAATGCTTTGAGCTTTGTGCTAAACCATGAAGTTTTTCTTTTCAAAAGATGAGAGAGGATGACAGAGTCGCCATCCATGAGGCCATGGAGCAGCAGACCATCTCTATTGCAAAGGTACCAGGTGTTTTTCACTGCAATAGAAATCCACTATTACTCTCTCATCAAACAGACAGACTCATCAGTTTCTTTGTGTTTTCACCTAAAGGCCGGCATCACCACCACTCTGAACTCCCGTTGCTCTGTATTGGCTGCTGCCAACTCTGTGTTCGGCCGCTGGGATGATACAAAGGGAGAGGACAACATTGACTTCATGCCCACCATTCTGTCTCGATTCGACATGATCTTCATCATCAAAGACCATCACGACCAACAGCGAGACATGGTGGGTGAACAAAACAATAGCTGCTCATAGACTAAGGGTGCGTTCATACTTGTAGTTCGGTTCGTTTGGTTCATTTGGTCCGGTTAGCGTTCAGATTGGCAATTTTATCACTGAAACAAAAGATACCGAACCTTAAGGCATAGGGATACATTCACAACGTGATTGGTCAGATTTTATGACGTATTGCCTATTTTTAGAAGGAATTTACGAACATCCAAAACAGTTCTGTTTGCTGAGGTAAATGCGCTCGTTGTGTGTGTGTAGCCTGCATGTGATGGTAACTCGTGAAGAGCTTATAAAATGTGTAAAGTAGTCAAAACACCAGCGGGAATCCATCTGTCACACACACACAAACGATCTGCTGCGTGGAGACGCGCGTCTGATGCCTGTGATGGGCAAACTCGCGATTATGACGAGAAAAACCGACATGCGTGAGGATTCTGTCCTTTTTAGGGTCTCATCTTCCTGTTTTTGGTTTGTTTACATGTCTTGACCCGTCTTTTCAGCGGTCTCGGTCCGCTTGTTTGGTGCGCACCAGGGTTCGGATGGCAGCGTTCACATATGTTCAAATGAACCGCACTAACAGAGCAATCGCACCAGGGTTCGTTTTAATCGAACCAAACATGACAAGTGTGAACGCACCCTAACTCTTTTCCCGCCAGAGTTTTTTTTTTAATTTATTTTGTTTTATAAAGTTGCAAGCCACCGCCATTGTTTTTGATCATTTTTATAAAAATTTAATGGCTCCAGAATATTTTGTGGTATGAATATCTGAACATGCAATATATCAATACCAGTATATCAGAAAAAGTTTAATTCTAGCTTCATGCATTTTTTGTTTTTTGTCAACACTTGAATGTATTGAACACATTGAACATTTTGAACAAAAATCCCCCCTTGAAGACTACAACATGCATAAGCAATGCTTTTATCACTTGTCTCTGCTCCTTTTTTGCTTGTGTTTTGATCTGGAGACTCTTTAAAATGATGTGTAATAGCGCCCCCCTATTGTGGAAAATTCTCTCAGTGGTGGGGAAAGATGTTTAAAGGTGCCATCGAACGTTTTTCTACAAGATGTAATATAAGTCTAAGGTGTCCCCTGAATGTGTCCGTGAAGTTTCAGCTCAAAATACCCCATAATTTTTTTTTATTTTTTTAACTGCCTATTTTGGGGCATCATTAACTATGCACCGATTCAGGGGCTGCTGGCCCTTTAAATCTCGTGCTCCCTGCCCATCGAGCTCGTGACTCTATAATACAGTGCATTTTCAAAGTTCACACAGCTAATATAACCCTCAAATGGAGGGTTACGTAACAGTTGGTGTTATGTTGAGATTCGCCTGTTCTTCGGAGGCCTTTTAAACAAATGAGATTTACATAAGAAGGAGGAAACAATGGAGTTTGAGACTCACTGTATGTCATTTCCATGTACTGAACTCTTGTTATTCAACTATACCAATATAAATTACATTTTTTTTTAATTCTAGGGCACCTTTAAATGTTTAAATTATTTCTTGTGAGCTAATGCTCATGCCTGTGTGTTTTTCCTTTAGACTTTGGCCCGGCATGTGATGAACGTTCACTTGAGCGCTCAGACACAGACGGAGGGCGTGGAGGGAGAGATTCCTCTGGCCATGCTGAAGAAATACATTGCCTACGCAAGAGTGTAAGTCTGGGTCAAGATAACATGTGCAAATAATTTATGAAGTACAAAAAAAGAGCTACAGTGGCTTCCCCAATTGCAGCAACTTCTGTTTTTATTAGATGTTTTTTGGCACATTCCCAGGAAGTGGTGATTTTCGTGGCTTTGTATGGAAACATTGTCTATCAGAATTAAAATGCTTTGTCAACTCACAAACAGGAAATGTGGACCACGTCTGTCTGCGGCCGCTGCGGAGAAACTGAAGAACAGATACGTATTGATGAGAAGCGGAGCGAAGGAACACGAGAGAGAGATCGACAGACGTGCTTCCATCCCCATCACTGTCAGGTAACAACTGAATTCAGTATTAAGGCACCTGTTTTTACTCATTTTGTTCCTCGATAGGTGTATTTTTACAGCCAGTATTTAGAATGTATCACAGTGGCATGTAATATACAGATTATACTTATTCACCAGTAGGTATGAGGTGCCATTGCTTATTTCATACATAGCACTTGTCTAGCAGTTTTTATGAAGTTATTATTAACTTGATGATCATTTGTCATCCTGCAGGCAGCTGGAGGCTGTGGTGCGCATTGCGGAGTCTCTCGCTAAGATGAAGCTGCAGCCCATCGCTGGAGAGGAAGAGGTGGATGAGGCTCTGAGACTCTTCCAGGTGTCCACGCTAGACGCGGCCCTGTCCGGCAGTCTGTCCGGTAAGTGTTGGTCTTTTAAAGTAGAGAATAGACTGTAATATTACACATCGCTGCAGATCCCTGTGGAGAATTAGGCCTGCCACTAAAAATAAATAACGTAATCAATTTAATAATAGTAATATTAATAGTAATAGTTTACCCAAAAATGAAAATTATCCCATGATTTTCTCACCCTCAATCAGCCAGTTTATCATTATTGAGCCCCTGAACTTTTTAGCTTCTATAAATGTAGCTGGCGAGTCTGATGTATGCTGTTTGTCTGTAGGTGTTGAAGGATTTACCACTCAGGAGGATCAGGAGATGATCTCTCGCATAGAAAAACAGCTGAAGAGACGCTTCGCCATCGGCTCCCAGGTGTCTGAACACAGCATCATACAGGATTTCACCAAACAGGTGTGTTGGAGCTCCAAGAGTTGATCACAATCTGCCTAACTTCTCACATGACTATTATTTATTGTCAGTGTGTAATTACTTTGTCTGTTCTTTTAACAGAAATACCCAGAACACGCCATTCACAAGGTCCTTCATCTGATGATGAGGAGGGGTGAACTGCAGCACCGTATGCAGAGGAAGGTTCTCTACCGGGTCAAGTAGAGAGATGTTGTGTGATTTTCACACACAAATCTGCCAGCAGAGCCTGGCATCTAAACACAGATGTGCAGACTGAAGCCACCGCAGAAATGATATACAATTCAGATTTATTGTACATAGTTGTCTAGACACTCCATTGCTGGAGAAATGTCATGTTTATCAATCTACCCGTTTGCTGAGAAGTTCTTCTCCTTTTTGTCAGTGCTTGGTATGCTTTACTGTCTTCACATGGTTTTTCAATGAAAAAGAATGCTTCATCACAAATGTAATCTGTCACTCGTCAAAGTAAAGATATGAATTTTGTATGGATAACATAATAAAGCAATTTAAAAAATGAATATTTGTGTCTGTCTTGTAGTAAAAAAGACATCAGTTTTAATTTTTTTATAAAGTTAAATTTTATTGTATTTTTCAAGAATACATAGAAAACAATTGCATATTTTATGGACAGATAAAAATATATTTGTTGAATGCACTTAATAATTTTGGATAAAAGCATCTGCCAAATGTATAAATGTAAATGCACATATGTTAAAAGCTGGTACATATTTTAAAGAAAAATATATGCTGACATGATACATTTTAAAGTTATTTCTAAATGACTTTTTGGGTCACTTGAAAATGTGCTTGATTTATTACTGAGTGCATGTTTTATAATACCCATGATAAGTGTTGGTTAAAGATCAGCCTGTAGATTTGACCTGTGGTATTAAAATCTAATACTGACAAAAAAAAAAAAAGTGCTGAATCAAAAAGCATAAACTCCCATTCCAACAGTTGCCAAAGTGATTCCCACACCTAGGGCAAACTGGAGAATCGGAGAGTTGGAGAAGGTTCTTGATTGACTTTGGGATGCTGTGTCATTTCTTTTTTCACCTAAACAAATAGAATATGGTAATTATTATATATATTTACTATTTCTAAGCAATTTCACTTATTTTTTGATACTCACTTGAAGCTTCCTCTGTGATGCTCAGCATTTTCTGAAGATCATCAAAAACCTGTTTGAAATGACAAATACAAACATTGCATCAATGTTTAAAGTTTTTTCAACCTTATTTTCTTGCAAGAAAATATCATTCTGTCTTATCATTCTAGCTCTGATGGGCCATCTATCCATCCATCCTTCTCAAAAGTTAGGGGTTAGTAATATTTTGTAATGTTTTTCAAAGAAGTCTTATTCTCACCAAGGCTGCACTGATTTGCTCAAAAATACAATAAAAACTAATATTTTGAAATATTACTATTTAAAATGACAGTTCTATTTAATTATATTTTTAAAATGTATTTTTTTTTTATTGTGATGGCAAAGCTGAATTTTCAGCTATTACAAATATCTTGCTTTTGATCAATCTAATGCATCCTTGCTGACTAAAAATATTACTTTCTTACTACTATTTATAAAAAAAAAAAACTGAACAGACCCCAAAGTTATATGTATATAAGGGGAATATAGATAGACAGACAGACAGACAGATAGATAATAATGAATAATTTTTGGTTTGACTGTATATATTTTTTTCTGTTATATACATATAAGTTTGGGGTAACAGATGTCATATATAATGTGTCATTGCTCACCTCAATGTTGAACTCAAAAGCTCTGGTAGCCTCATCCAGCACTTCCTGTCTCTGCTTCTCTGTTAACTCAATGCTGTTCATTCTGCTCCTGTACAGCTGCTTGAATCTATTGGGGCTCGTCACTCCAGGAAATGAGAAGAATGCGATTCCCTTGATGCCGCTCAGTCCCAAGGATTTCTGGGTAATTTTGCCCAGCACTTGGCCTCCTGACAGATCACCGAGATAGCGTGTATAGGCATGTGCCACCAGAAGATTTGGACTGTTCTTGCCAATCTAAAGGGAACAGAGAGCACTGAATTAGAATGAAAATCACTGGAATGGAAGAGCGTTAAATGCTCTAATTTCACATCCTCATGCATTCCACTTAAAGAGATGATTCACAGACTCGCCTCTCTCAGTCTCTGTGAGTATCTGTGTGTGGCGGCAGGCACTGTTATTCTCTTCCTCCAGTGGGGTCCAAAGAAGTGCTCCAGGTCCAGCTCCAGAGACTCCAGTCTGGCCAGCTCCTGAGGGAAGTAGACGGGCTGAACGGCAGGATGGTCGGCGTTCCTGTCCAGCTCTTCCTCTAGCGCTCGGTAGATCTCATACAGAGAACACAGCAGAAGCTGGAAACACAATTGCAATTATTACACACGACACAGATGAAGTTAGCTGTTAGTACAAGGCTCTATAGAACCTATATATTATTATTATACATTTTATTTATAGGCGCCTTACATGACACTTAAGGACCAAAAAAAATAAAAAATACATAAAAATCAACAATAAACAACAATTAATCATTATTACAATCAAAACAGACTTGAGACAAACTATATTAAGGGTTCTGTCAGGTGCTTCATATACAGAAGCTTTTAGGGGTTCTTATAATGGGATCATTTTATGAATTTAGTTTTAATTAATTTTGTTTTAATTGTAATTACATTTTACGAATTAAACAGCTCAGAAACATACTTTATTATTAGACAAGAAATGAAATAACCTGTTAAACATGAAAGTATTTTGCAGTCGTTTAAGACATTTCTCGTTATATAGAACCATTCTGGCATAAAAAGTGTTCTTTAAATCTAAAATCAAGAACCCTAGAGTTCTATAGAGAACCCCAAATGAACCTTACAAAACAAGTTCTGACTTCTTGAAGTTCTTCAGAATTCTTAACACTATTATTATTAGTGATAATGTGGAAATCTATTGATATCGTTTAATTGATATTCAATCTATATTTTAAACTTTTTGCATACAATATGTAGCATAATTCATACATTTAACTTTATAGCCTTCATAAAATAACATTCAGCAATGTGGATTTTTTCTCTTCATTAAAATATAGGAAGTCATGACTTTTTAATTTAATAAATCGATTAATCAAAGACATGTTTAACTGATTATCAAAATAGTTAGGTACAGCAGATGGTATTACAGTGTTACTTTTTAATACACCATTGTGTTGAATGAATACTAAATTGATGCTCCATGGAATTTATATTGTACATATAAGGTGTTTAAAATTACCCTACTATGGTACATATCTGAACAACTACATGCCCAAAAAAACTTAGCACTTCTTATGGTATTTTTTTGGGTATTTTGTATTTGTTAATATTATAAGCTTTTAGAATGTATCAAAACACAATACATCTTATTTTCTTGAAAAACATTTATTTTAAACCCCTTTATTGTTTCATATAGGCCTATTTTTTACATGTTAAAGTCACATATATTTGTCTGCATCCTGATTGTGAATGTATGGTCTTTGTGTAGCTGTACCTTGTACTGTGTTTGTGTGATCTGTCCTTTCTGGTAGTTGAGCATCAGTTGTGTGTTCTCAGCTCTCACGTGACTGTCTTTGGTGGCTGCTTTTATCTGCTCAGACAGATCACTGCAGAAAAAACATGGCACAATCACTCATCAGCAGTCTAAAAACTGATTTATACTTATGCTTTTAAGAATCACTGACTCGACTTTACTTCAGGCTTCAATGCTGCAGTATAATAATCACTATGAGTTTCATTCGATGATTACTGGCTGAATGAAAATAATAAAAAGACATGTTTTTTTTACCTGCCAGTGCTATCTCTTGGTTTGCTTTTCGTGGATTCCATCTCTAAAAGAACAAATATTTGTTATTAAATCTCATAAAGTCCACTGTAACAGATTTAAATGAAGTTTTGTCGTCTTACTTGCAGTGTCGGAAGTCCTTGTGTGTTTCTTGCTGTCTCTCTCTTGTCTCTTCACAGTGTTCACAGAGGCTGTGATCTCCCTCTCCTCCACACTTCATTTTTATACCCTCTCCTTCCCATTTGAGTCATTACATTTATGGAAAAGGGAAGTGAAAAATGTCGAGGTAGTTCCACATGCTTTCACTAACCATGACTGGACGTTTTCTTCGACTGAGAAATCTCAATGGTTTCTCATGACAGAGCAATGAGAGTCACATGACATGAGACCAGTTTGAGTCAAGGTTTATATGGGTTATGAAGTTAGAAAGTGTGTTGCAATGTATGCAATTAAGCGTACAAAGTCTAATAAAGCTTTAAAACAATGTGTTGTGGGCACTTTTATAGTTTACGCTGATTTCATGACTGTACAGTTTCTTTGTTGGCGTGGTTCTCTAAACATGACACAGCAAAACCTCAAAACAATGACAGTGTAGTTTTAATTTTTTTTTTTGTAATGTTCTGCTTAATTTCAGGTTATTAAATATACATATTGTAGATAAAAATCGTAATATAAAATATTTAAAATATCTTCAAAAAATCAATTAGAAAACACTTTTACATTTTCTCTATTTCATACTTAAACTAGTTCATTTAATTGATCTGCCAACAGTAGACATACATGCATGCAATCTTTGCAAATACACTCAAATGACACGGATAAAACAATAAAAAGGAAACATCTGGAAGGCTTTTGAAAAGAGGAAAACATTTTTGAGTGAATAATAACAGTTTTAATGTTTTTTTTTTTTAAAAAAAGGAAAAAAAGGAAAGTTTATTTTTTTAAGTTGTGATAAAATCGATACTTTAAAAAAAAGTTATAAAAAAATAAATAAAAACAAAATACTAGGACGCATTTAAGTGGGCGTGAACTATTTAGCCACGCCCCTCTTGCCTCTCATTGGTTCGCGTTCGACGTCCATCTCTTTCGTGACGTCAAAAGTACGCTGTCTTCTGTCTGTGGAAGATGTTATGAAAACCGTGCAATCGCAAAGATGTAGTTTACGAAATGCCGGCCTATTATTTTCATATTTTCTGTTACTAAAGGATCGCAGGAGCAGCTGTAGTTGACGGTAGGTTGATTTAGTGCCAGTATATTTACACTATGCTGTGTTTTTCGCTCTTGCATGTGTTGGATGTTGCCGCATCCCCAGAATTGGAACAGGGAGCCATAATTGGCTGTATTTGTAAACATGTACCTATATATAAAAACTATTATATATATTGTGTATTAATTTATAGTTTGTAGTTCTATTCTCAATTACTGTGTTTACCTTTATGCTTAGTTATGTATTTATTTCTTATGCTTTATTATATGAAGTAGTCTTGCTATTTTCTGCATATGCAGTTAGTTTTTAAATGATGTTATGATTTTAAGGTAAACCTCCTATTACATGTAGAGCCTTAATCTGTTGTTTGTATTTCCATCCCAAGGCCCCATGAGTGTGATCCAGCCTCTCTTCAGGCTCCTGTGTGTCCTGTCCCTGGCCAATTCTGCTTCTGGTCTTCATGGCCGAAATAAGACCGTGAGCCATGAGTACTGTGTGCTGGGAGCTGGACCTGCAGGGCTCCAGATGGGCTACTTTCTGTCCCGGAGCCAGAGAGATTACATCATTCTAGAGAGAAACACAGGACCAGGCAGCTTCTTCAACATGTACGTGAGATCTGAATGACAAACAATGTTTTCTTTAACTGAGATAGAATAATTTAGACATTTATGAAAACTATTGCAGTAAAAAGGGAACATAACTAAGTAAAATATAAAAATGTAATTACATCTTATATAACATAATTAAAATATAATGCATCTTAAGATTTATTAATATTTCTTTATTGAAGCTGAACCATCTTAATTACTGTATTCTTTTCAGATATCCTCGCCACAGAAAGCTCATCAGCATTAATAAAATATACACTGGGAGGCGGAACAAGGAATTCAACTTGCGTCATGATTGGAACTCCCTGTTGAGTGACAGGCCCGACCTGCTGTTTCAGCGAATAAGCCGGGAGCTTTACCCCAATGCTGATGACTTCCCACGTTACCTCTCAATGTTTGAGAAAGAGCTGGGGCTGAAGGTTAAATATGGAGCTGATATAGGGAGAATTCAAGCATCAGAATTTAATGGAAACCGGGGATACATCCTGTCTGATCAGAATGGTGTTAATTATCAGTGCAGGTATGGTAACTACATTCATTTATTTTAATATTTTCAATTGAATATTTGTCACTTTGATATGCCCTCATAACTTTTTTTTTAATGTAATTAAATTTTTTTTCTTTGTCTCCATAGTGTCCTGTTGGTGTCTACAGGCCTTTGGGTTCCCCAGCAGGTGGATTTTCTTGGCTCTGACCTCGTGGAGGGTTATGAGTCTATTCCCACTGATCCTGAGGAGTTTAAAGAACAAGCTGTGTTAATCCTCGGCAAAGGAAACTCTGCCTTTGAGACGGCACAAAGCATCTTGGGTAGAGCCAGCCGGATTCACTTGTATAGTCCCAGCCCAGTACGTCTCGCATGGCAGACACACTACGTCGGGGACCTCCGGTATTTCATCCGCTCTGTCCAACTCATTGCATAAAGCATAAAATGAATGTTTTCAAGTATGCTTATATCTGCAACCAAAATTCACAAGTGATTTATCCAGGTAGGATTAACGTTTTCATCCTATTCTTCTCAACCAACCCTTCTAACCCTTCCACTAAAATCAGAGGCCACTGATTGGATGATTGGCAATCAGTGTTGCCAAGTTATCCAAAAGTTATCCAAGTTATCCAAAATCCACTTTTAAGTTGTTTCTGTGAGTTTATACCACTACAACAATGTACAATTTTGGTGCTCCAACACCCCCTCCCCCCATCCGGAATTTCAGCTCCCGACTGAGAAAATTGCATTGGGCTATTTTCTCCCTCACAATTGAGAGTGTATAGGACAATTAGGACTTTGTTTCTTCTAAATCAAAATATTCTCTCACCTTGCTCATTTTATGAGTGGACATTTCTCTGAGCCCACAGCAAGTGACATGGAGAACGCAAACAAATGAAAATCTGAGGCAAAATAGGATTGTAGCATTGTAACATTAACATGACAGCAATTGGAACATAGCCATTGTTATGAAACATATAAATCAAAACATAAATGTGCTAAATAAAATGTAAACATATTTCCAATATCGGCTAGCAGCAGTATCTTGCACATCCCCACTTCATGCATCGTTGTACTGTTGACAATGGATGTTTTTTGCCCACGAAATTTCGCTAGTGTTACTGCACTTTAAGTCGAAATTAAAGTTGGCATGAAACAGAAGTTGCGATAGTCTTTTCTTCCATATTGTCATGAATATCCAAGTGAAACTGCATCTGGAATGAGAATGTAGGGCAGGACTGGATTTCATCTTTTGGGAATTGATTGGATCGTAGGAAGTTGGGCATTTCTAAATGCAGGCAGATCTGCCAGTTTGTAGTCAGTTGTGAGGATATTTAGGGTACATTTACACTAAAACGGCATACTAAAAATGAAGAAAAAAAATTCCTTTGCTTTTTTCGCGTACCTGCATCAGCATTTTCAAAATGATCCCCGTTCACGAGGATCTGTGAAAACGACTAAAAATGCTTAATTATTCATGCCATGCCAGTAGATGGCGATATAACTTTGTAATAAACACTTAACGCCTATAGACTTAACACAAAATACACATGAGCATGATGTTACCATTTTCACAAATTTGCGTTTTTGTTGTTTATACAGAGACGATGACAATATCGTTTTCAAAAGCTTGCGCTTTCAGGTCACCAAAATGCTGTTGTCAAGAAAATAAATGACCAAAACGCATAAAAAGTTTTCAGTTTATAGTCGAAAACGGTGTTGTGTTAAACGGCCCCTTAGTCTCACTCTCCGCCAAGACACACATCAAGGAGAGAAGAAATATCGTTTGGAGGGGGAGGGGAGGTTAACATTTTTGATTAAAGATTACGAGTGCACATGAATTTTTTTTAAAATAATGACATCCATGGATAAATCTTTTATAATAAACACTGCAACATTCTAAATTCAAGAATTGCGTTTCGATTTCATGGTGACTTTACCATTTCTGTTTTTAGGGCAGTAAATAATGAGCTATTAGACACGTACCAGCTGAAATCTCTAGATGGTCTTGTAGAGGGACGACTGGAGGATATTGCCATTGTCCGTAGAGGAAAAAATGCTGGGAAAAGAAGAACAGCAAAGAAAAGAAGTCGAACATCAACGGAGGGAAAGGAGCCGCTGTATTTAACTCTGACTGAACTGCTTGATGACCAGAACGGCAAGAACATTTCAGAGGTCACCGGTCAAAATCTGCCTGGTTACCACACTGATAACTTCTCTCTCAGACAGCCGTATGACCGAGTGATCCGCTGCCTGGGCTTCCGTTTTAACTTCTCCATTTTTGATGGGTAAGATATGAACAATTACATTTATTATTATGAATTATTTTCAGATTGACAAAATATTTTCATTATTGATCCAGATCTGCACGGCCGCCCCAAAGCAGCGGTGCCCGAGGCCGGTTGCCAGGTGTAACAGCCTGGTATGAAGGCAGAGGGACACCCAACATGTTTGTCCTGGGTACGGCAGCCCACTCCAGAGATTATCGTATGTCTGCTGGTGGATTTGTTCATGGGTTCCGCTACACTGGTAAGGATTACGCCTCACTTAAACATAACTTTTCACGTTTGTCATAAGAATTTAGGAGGTCATATTAAAGTTTCTCTGTTTTGCTACTACAGTTCGTGCCGTTCATAAAATCCTGGAGCAACGTTACCATAACATTGCCTGGCCCGCTACAATATTACCCATCAGTCAGCTGCAGTCTTGGATTCTTAAGAGGGTGAATGAAGCCTCTGGACCATACCAAATGTTTGGGGTTCTCGGGGACATTATTTTACTGCGAGGGTAAGAGATGCATGTACAAAATGTCATATCTGATTGTCAATCATTCATTGATGAAATATTAATAATTTTTTTGTATTTTGAATGAAATGTCTTCTGCTCACCAAGGCTGCATTAAAGGGATAGTTCACCCAAAAATGAAAATTTGATGTTTATCTGCTTACCCCCAGTGCATCCAAGATGTAGATGACGTTTTTTCTTCAGTCGAACGCAAATTATGATTTTTAACTGCAACCGCTGCCCTCTGTCAGTCAAATAATAGCAGTGATTGGGAACTTCAACTATAACAGTAAATAAAAGTTGCTTAGACAAATCAAAATTAAAACCTGCGGCTCATGACGACACATTAATGTCCTAAGACACGAAACGATCGGTTTGTGCGAGAAACCGAACATTATTTATATATTTTTACCTCTAATACACCACTATGTCCAACTCCGTTCAGCTTCCTGTTAGTGAGGTCAAAAAACGCATTCTGGTGACGGAAGTGATGTCTCGCCCATATACTTCAATGAGCACGAGACATCACTTCCGTTGTCAGAGCGCGATCAGACCTCACTAACAGGAAGCTGAACGAAGTTGGACATAGTGGTGTATTAGAGGTAAAAAATTATATAAATACTGTTCGGTTTCTCGCACAAACCGATCGTTTCGTGTCTCAGGACATCAATGTGTCGTCACGAGCCGCAGGGTTTAATTTGGATTTGTCTATGGAAATTTTTTCGACTCTTATTGTTCAAGTTCCCAATCACTGCTATTATTTGACTGACAGACAGCAGCGGTTGCAGTTAAAAATCATAATTTGCGTTCGACTGAAGAAAAAAAGTCATCTACATCTTGGATGCCCTGGGGGTAAGCTGATAAACATCAAATTTTCATTTTTGGGTGAACTATCCCTTTAATTGTTCACAAATACAGTCAAAAATAGTAATATTATTAAATATTATTGCAATTTAAAATAACTTTTCAATTTGAATATATTTTAAGTGTTATTCCTGTGATCAAAGCTGTATTTTCAGCATCATTGCTCTAGTCTTCAGTGTCACATGATCCTTCAGAAATCATAATGATATGATGATTTGATGCTTAAGAAACATTTATTGTTACTATCAGTGTTGTGCTGCTTAATATTTTTGTGGAAACCATATATGTTCTTTCAGCAGTCTTCAAAAGAACAGTGTTTATTTGAAATAGAAATCTTTTGTAACATTATAAATTTACTGTCACTTTTGATCAATTTAATGCATCCTTGCTGAATAAACTGATCTTGACAAGACTGTGATTATATCCCTCACAACCTTGTTTTCATTCACATCAAATTAAATATGGCTGCTCTGATTTAATGTCTGTTTTACCTACACAAATCTCTCTCCTCCTTCCTTCCGCAGGTCTTACTGTGAATATCTGGAGGAGTTTCCTCTGCAGGCCCTGCCCCAGCTGTCTGCTCTCTCTGGGCGGCCCCTCTCAGATCATGGACTCCTGGTCTTGGTCATGCAGTATGGACTGAACCGGACTGATACACTAGGGCCCGGTCGGGCTGAGTCAGAATGGACCAAAGCCTGGAGGTCCAACTTCCTCCATCCCGTCCTGTACTACTACAACACACTACCTACAGGTAAAGAGCTTCTCTAATATGTTTTGTTGATTTACTGTATATAGTATATTGTGAATGGAGATTCAATTAAAGGGTTAGTTCACCCAAAAATGAAAATTATGTCATTAATTACTCACCCTCATGTCGTTCCACACCCGTAAGACCATCGTTCATCTTCAGAACACAAATTAAGATATTTTTGTTGAAATCCGAGAGGTATATGACTCACCCATAGACGGCAATATAATCAACACTTTCAAGGTCCAGAAAGCTACTAAAGACAACTGTCGACGTGACTGCAGTGGTTCAACCTTTATGTTATGAAGGGACAAGAACACTTTTTGTGCACAAAAACAAAGCAAAAATAACAACTTTAATCAACAATATCTTCTCTTCTGTGTCGTTCTCATACTCTGTTGACGTTCAGCGCTTCCGTGTTTACGTCAGAATGCCGGCTCAGTATTGGCCGACGCTGTCACGTGAGCAGTACGACGCATGTGTGTGATGCTGACGCAGGAGCTGGCCAATAATGAGCCGGCGTTCGGGTGTAAACATGGGAGTGTTGCACTACGTTCACTACATCAACAGCATAAGAGATTGACAGGGAAGAGAAGATTTTGTCAAATAAAATCATTATTTTTTTGTTTTGGCACACAAAAAGTATTCTCATCGCTTCATAACGAAAAGGTTGAACCACTGTATTCACGTTGACTATTTTAACAATGTCTTTACTACTACTTTACTTTTTTGGACCTTGACAGTGTTGATTATATTGTTGTCTATAGACAAGTCATATTTCATCAAAAAATACCTTAATTTGTGTTCTGAAGATGAACGAGGGTCTTACGGGTGTAGAACATCATGAGGGTGAGTAATTAATGACAGAAATTTAATTTTTGGGTGAACTAACCCTTTAATTCTTTAATCGCTTGACCTCTCATATGTGGAATTGTATGAGATTTTGACGTTTTTGAGAATATATTTTGGACATTCTGTTGCTGTCCTATCAGTCATGTACTGGAATGTTAAATTAAGTGTGCTTTATGTTTCTATAGAGAAAGTTATGAGACATCGTCCAGTTGGCTGGCCTCTACCACGACCTGAGGCCATTCATCACATGGTCGAGGACTTCCTGACTGAATGGGATCAGCCCATATCACACAGCCAACCTCTCAGACGCTTCCTCGAGCACTGCCTCCAAACTGACCTCAGGGCCTTTTATGCTGGTCAGTACATACTATACACAAATGTGAGACATTTGAGTGCCAATAATTCACTAAATATGCACATTATGGATATTTTACAATACAAAAAGTTTGGGGTCAGTAAGATTTTATTCAGCAAATTCATATTTGACCTCACAGGAATAAATTACATTTTAAATTATATTGCAATAGAAAACAGCTATTTTATAATTGGCGAGCAGAAGAGACTTTCAGTACTTTAAAAAAATCTCACCGACCCTAAACTTTTGAACAGTATTATGTATGCCAAAAAAAACGTTCAAGTGTTCTTGCAAGACCTAATAATTTATTATGTGCTTTTATGTGTCCTTTTCCCTCAGAATCCTGTTTCCTTCTGTCCCTCACCAATCGTACCCCACCCCTCTTTTGCTGCCAAGGTTACTTAAGAAAGCAGGGCATTGTGGGAAACAGCCACCTATGGCAACATGCCCGTGAGGCAGGACTCATGGCAGATCATCAGGGAGAGGTTGCGCCCGGCGATGATTCATTAGCTCCTGAATACCCGAAACATGCTGGCACTGCAGTCGTTTCAACTATGAACTTTGACCTTTGAGGGGCATTAATGGTGCCAAAGACTGAATTTGTTCTGCTTTCAAAATCCTGTTCATCTACCTCCCACTTCTCATGGAATCTACTTACATTTTTATAGAAAACATCCCACATCCAGCGTACTCAGACTATGATCAAACATATGGTTAAATGAGTTAATGAGTATTACCTTGCCATAGTTTTTATAAGCCAAAGTATAGAGTTATATACTGTTTTATGGTGTTGGGTTTGGTGTTGCAGTACAATGCATAACTTATAATTTTTTTTATACTATTGTTAAGGGTATATAAAGTATTTTCATGGGTTGACATGCATGTACGTATATTTATAACTACAATAAAATCATCCCATCTCTAAATAATTTCAGAAAGGTGTGTGTTTGTGCTTACCTTAGTATGTAAAATTAAAATATGGAATATATAATATAAAATAAACATTGCATTGTAGCATAAAAAATAAAACAGAAACGCATTATTGTAGTCATTTAAAATCTTTTATCGAAAAGACTGGGATATTAGAAAAGGAGTTTTCAAAATCTAAAACATTGGTTCTCAAAAAACAAACGCATAATATTAGTAAATATAAAATAATCTAACATTTGCTAACGATTTTTTCGAGGATGTATGATGCTGTTATTAGATGAGAGCTAGGTATGTAAAGTTCCTGATTTTGCTAATTTATTGTTAATTTATTTAAATATAATTTTGTTTAAACATTTTACGTTAAATATTTAAATATATAAGGCCCTTCAATTCAAGACCCTATTCTTTGTTTTTATAAAATATATTAAGTGGGAAATCACCTTTTATGGAAATCACGTACGTATTTACTACGCTACCACCTTACGTTCTCTGATTGGACAAGTGCTTTAACAACGTCGATGTTGATTGGCTATCTAGGTCACGATGAACGCAGACTAAGCAATACAGGCGTGTTTTACTAAAAACAAGCGCAAAACATTGAAACAGCGCCATTTTGGCTCAATTGGGCTCATAGTTCACTGCTTATTAGAACACGGAACGATTCATATTCGATATCACAACATTAACTCGCAATGAACGCTAAAGCAGCTCTGGTTCTTTATTTAAAAGCCTCGCTCGAAATACAGTCTTGAAGAATCGCACTTGTGCGACAATGTTGCGTTAGGTTTGTGCAGAAGATACAGTGTTTACATTCTGTTGGTACTCGCATTTACATGCTGACATTAGTCCAGTAAACGCCTTATTAATATGGACGGGTCGAGCCCACTTGTTGCAGCTGCCTCGGATGGTGACCGGTCCAGTTCGGAGGGTGAGTACACGGTAGCGAACGGACCTGCTGTGAGAGACACCGAGAAACGGGAGGATGAGACGCCGATGGAGGCTGCAGGTGCGGTCGGGTTCAGTATCTCCCGTCTGGACACGCTGAGCGCGCTGAGACTCAACCGAACCCGCCCGTCTGCCGACACAGAGCTCCGGTATCTGCACTTGTTATGGAAGCCCGGTGAACTGCTACAGGCGGGACGGAGTTCGCCGGGCAAGATGACGTCGAGCAGGGTGAGGCGGCTGGGAAGAGCCCGGAGGAACATGGGGCCCATTGGAAAAGACCTGTATGGTGTGTGCATGAACAGAAATGTCACAAATTGACACATTACAACTGTTACATCTTGTCTAATAATATGTATTCTGTCATTTATTACTCATCCTCATGTCGTTCCACACCCGTAAGACCTTCATTCATCTTTATTAAGATATTTTTGATGAAATCCAATGGCCCAGTGAGGCCTTCATAGGGAGCAATGACACTTCCTCTCTCAAGATCCATTAATGTACTAAAAACATATTTAAATCAGTTCATGTAAGTACAGTGGTTCAATATTAATATTATAAAGTGACGAGAATATTTTTGGTATGCCAAAAAAACCCCAAATAAACGACTTTCAAAACACTGCTTCATGAAGCTTCGGAGCATAAATGTATCAGCGCGTCGAATCAGCTGTTCAGAGCGCCAAAGTCACGTGATTTCAGCAGGTTGGTGGTTTGACACGTGATCCGATTCATGATTCGATACACTGATTCATTATGCTCCAAAGCTTCCAAAGCGGAGCCATCGGATTTCAACTAAAATATCTTAATTTGCGTTTTGAAGATTAACGAAGGTTTTACGGGTGTAGAACAGCATTAGGGTGAGTAATAAATGACATTATTTTCTTTTTTGGATGAACTAACCCTTTAAATGAGGTTTGTATTTTTTCATGTGTAATTAGCTAATTATATATCTTAACTTTATTATAAATCAGTCCTGGCCAAAATTTTATATTTTGAAATGTTAAAAATCATAGCTTCGTTGGAATGAGATGACACTTGGTGACTTTTGTCGCATTAGCAATATGAACACACAAAAAAAATCAAGGACATGACATGGACATGTTAAGGGGTGGTAAAAAGAAATAGTCACACTTACCTTCTTTTCGGTTTTAAATGACCAACATAGGAAATTAATGGTAAATACGAAAAAATACAAAAACTCAGAGAATCTTTTGTTGGTACAAACTACAAATCAGAAAAAAGTGCACAGCACTGAAGGGGGGACACTCTAAAATGCCTAGAGTGCAAAATAGACACACCCAACCCCCCACCCCCATCCCCACACACACATATACAGCTATGGAAAAAATTAAGAGACCACTCCAAGTTCAGAAATCAATGTTAAGTGGTCTCTTAATTTTTTCCATAGCTGTATATATATGACTAGCCTGACTATAAGACAGAGCGAGTTTATACAAATGTGTGAAATAATATAAAAAAATACAGCCACAAAGCAGTAAAAAAAATGAACCGCAAGAAAGAGGTTACACTCCAAAACACAGAGAGTATAAAACAGAACCACACACTCAAACACACACTCACTTACACACATTCACAGGCAAACACACACAACAAACCATTATACACACACACAAATGAACCAGTGTGGCTGTAACAATATGGTAAAATTGAGCCAAAACTCAAATAAGAGGTTGAAATCAGATCAGACCCAGATTTATTAAGCTGTTATAAAACACACTTGTTCATTTTTGTTGTATTTTTTATTGAATTTTGATGTTATGTGTGACAAAAAGTCCTCCCCTGTGTTCAGGTTTGACTGTAGTAAAATTAATGCAAAAACCGACACTTCAAATCAACATTTAAAAAAAAAAAAATCTAAACCTTGACAAAAAGTAGTCTTTGAGAATGTCTAAGTATAAATCCAAATCCAAAATTTAATAAAAATAAGTGTTTGTGTCCAAAAACCACTAGAGAATTTATAAGCCACTTTATATAGAGCTCTATAGTGGTTACACCATTGCATTGCATAAGTTTTTCTTTTTTTACTCTCACCAAATGGCACTAATCTGCCTTAAAAAAAAAAGATTTTAAATGCATTGTCTCTATTTTAACATGGAATACTGCTTTAATTGAAAAATAATTAAAAAATATGTTGGAAATTTTTTTTATTTTCAATGGGTAAATATTGCATACTATCATAAAATACTATCAAAATTTTATATAATATTCAAAAAATATTGTTGAACAAAAATATATTACATTGGTTTTCCTTAAAAACAAAAAATTTACTTTTCAAGGCTTCGGTCACTTTTGACCGTAAAGAAGGCAAGTGTAAAGGAAGAGGGCCAGAGGGTTAAAATCCTCATTTGTGTGAGCGTGTTAATCATCAACTCAGTATGTCAAAATTGTATTATATTAGATATGATACTCAGTTTTCTTAACCATGACCCAGAGTGTTCCTGTTAACCAATTCTTTATCGTTTTCTCCTTCAAGCTGTGAAGAGGCTCAGAGAAGCTGCCAACTCCAATGATATTGACACAGGTGAGGATCATCAGTAGTAGTCCCACTCCTACTTGATGCTATGATTTGATCTACAGTAAAATTATAGTCTTTTATTATTAACTATCTTCCCCTCTTAGTTCGTAGATTGCTAGAAGATGACACTGATCCTTGTGCTGCTGATGACAAGGGCAGGACTGCCTTACACTTCTCTTCCTGCAATGGCAATGAGAGTATTGGTAAGATCAGACAAAACTGATTGATATGAACTTTTCATAGTGGCATTCATTGCATGATATGGTATTTTTAATGGCTTATATGCAGTAGGAACAAAAATGCATGCATGCCATTGCATAACAAAATATGTACCAAGTGGCATTTATTTTAAAGAAACTGCACGAGCACACTTGTGGAAAAATGGCACATTAAGGATGTTAGGGTTTTAAATGATAAAACAATACGTATAACATTCAAAAAGACAATTGTACTGTTCTCCACACGGCTCTGGGGGGTTAATAAAGGCCTTCTGAAGCGAAGCGATGCCTTTGTGTAAGAAAAACATCCATATTTAACAAGTTATAAAGTAAAATAACTAGCTTCCGGCAGACCACCTTCTGCATTCAATTTACGAAAAGTTAAAGCGTAAGTGTTTTGAACTGCGAGCGGTGTTACACTTTCTTTGTAAATTGAATATGGTAGGTGGTTTGGCGGAAGCTAATTAATTTCTTTTATAACTCGCTAAATATGGATATGATATTTGTCTTACACAAACAAATGCTTCTTCACTTCAGAAGGCCTTTATTAACCCCCCGGAGCTGTCTGGAGTATTTTTATGATGAATGGATGCACTTTTTTGAGCTTTAAACAAGTGGTTTCTGTGCATTGCCATTATAAATCTTGGGAGCATCAGGGTGATTGTTAATATAACTATATAACCCTAACTCCGATTGTGTTCATCTGAAAGAAGAAAGTCATATACGCCTAGGATGGTTCGAGAGTGAGTAAATCATGGGGTAATTTTCATTTTAAAGTGAACTAATCCTTTAAACAGGTTCCACTTTTTCTTTCCATCTCCACCTATAACAATCCAGTTAAGTTGTTGCTGAGTTATGGTGCTGACCCAAACCAGAGAGACAGCCTCGGAAACACACCACTGCATCTGGGTAAGAATGTGCATAAGCACATTTGTTTGGTTACATATTTATTTGCACCATTATGTATGATTAAATCTATATTCAAAGCTGTAAGAAATAAGCTTACTCTGACTTAAATTGTCTTTTACAGCTGCCTGCACCAACCATGTGCCTGTCATCACAACCTTACTGCGAGGAGGTACGATTGATTTTGTATGTCTGAAAAACCAATTGATCTAAATCTTATTCATTTGAGATCTTTTTGATAGTTCTTAATAAATTACCCCCAAAACCATTCACAAATCAAATTCAGTACTAGTTCAAACATTATGAACGTTCCCTTAGGTGCCCGTGTTGATGCTCTGGACCGTGCTGGAAGGACTCCTCTTCATCTTGCCCGTTCGAAGCTCAACATCTTACAAGAGGGAGACTCACGTAGCCTAGAAACCCTCAGAGGAGAGGTCACACAGGTGGTTAACACATGCCTGATATGCTTAATGCTAGGGCTGGGTACTGACACAAATGTCACGATTCGATTAGGGGTTGAACCGACTAGTCGACTTTAATGCTCTGCCATAATGCTTTGCGCTTGACTAAACTTTGAAGTCCACATTCGCACACCGTATCCAACAGTAAATGACAAATAAATGTATACTCTGAGAACTCTTCACAAGATATATTTTGATTATACCCTCTGGATGCTCGCTACTGATCAGGTGAATGAACGTTTTAAACGGCTTATTGTACACATAAGTTAATTGCCATTCTAAATGAACGCGCTGTCTCACACGCACACATACAGACAGTAGCATGCACATCACATGCAGATACAATCGCTCTCTCATTAATGCATTCATATAAATGTAATATTTACTCTGTATGTGATTTAGAACGAGCAGATTTATAACGAACCATAGACAAAAGAACTGATAAAAATAAGCTGTTATGTAGGAGCCTTGTGGGCAGCGCTGTGTCATATGCTTTAGCTGTGCACAAATCAACCCGTCAGTGTTGTTCGTTAATGACGTCATCAGCGACTAGTTGACGTCGACTCAACTTTCATCACATAAATGTCAACTATGGAAAAATCTGAGGTTGTTCAAAACCAAGATTCAGTGTGATCTTGATTCACAAATTTGTGATTCGATTAAATTCCGATATTGATTTCATTTCAATATATATCAGGAACATTACATGGCAAATTTTCTCAAGGAAAAAAATTAACTAATGCGGTAAACTATACAGGGAACCCTGTCAGTTGGTATTACTATAATACTGAAAGTTAAAATTTACTGATTTGTATACAAACATGCAAATTACACACAAGGAAGTTTTTATAATATTAAAATAATGTTTTAATGACAAAATATTTCTACTCCAATTAGTGTTTTGAAATATAAACATTTAAATTGTGGCTGTCTTGTGTTCATGACAGATTCCATTAATGCATATAATGTTATAAATCTGCAGATTTAAACGTTTCACTTTCACGCGAGAGTGAAAAAATTCTTTACGGTAATTCAAAAACAATGTATATATTATGACTTTATAAGTCAATTTCGAAAATTACCCACATCCATCGATATTTCTTGTACTGTATTTGCAAAACTACTGCGCTGGTGAGTGTTGTAGTCGTTGTAGTCCAGAGCTGCGCTTGTGTGATTCACTGAAGGAACCTGTAGGGGGAGCTTCGCAAAGTGTTCTGCTTTAATAAAAAGAATATCATTTTATTTTACATTACAACTGTAAAATTACAATACTGATATTTATGGCTGCCTTAATTTCTAGATTTTCAAATGTTAAAATATCAATATTTTGTTAGAAAACCGCAGGGTGCCCTCAAAGCGAAGCACTTACTGTGAACCAAACTGCTCTGAGACATTCAGTGCCGTACTTCACTCTGAAACACGCAGCGCATATATTTATTTAACTAAATCGCAATTTTCATAATTTTACTAAGTCATACCACGATTTAGATTTAATTTCGATTCTTCTTGCACTCTTAATGTTGACTATGAACGTCACTTAGCATATGGCGAATGCGTAAGTGTAATTGTAATGACTACTGGGCAAACATAATCCCCTGGTTTCACAGACAAGTGAAAGTCCTAGATTAAAATGCATGTTTGAGCAGTTTTAACTGAAAGAAACTTTCACTGATAGATCTTAAAATATGTCAGTGTCATTGTTTTGTCTCTTGATACACACCAGTAATGTTTTTTTCTAGGGAACATTTATAAAAGTTACTTAAATGTCCTTATTGAGCTAATCCTAGTTTAGTCTAAGCCCTGTCTATGACACCAGGCCAATGTTTCCTAATTAATATTAATGAGCCAGACTGATAATGTTTATAATATGCCCCGCCCCCACTTTTCAGATTGTTCCTATGCTCCTGTTGTACTGGTTTTGCTTGTGTATGTCCTGTAATGGAAGATGAACCAATGATCTCTGGATATGTCTGTAGATCATTCAAATGCTGCGGGAATATCTGAATATAATGGGACAGAGTGAAGAGAGAGAGAAACTAGAGCACATCTCAAACCAGCTGCAGAACACCCGCACCAGAGAGCAGGTACGGCTCGCACACATCTAGGATCGAGCTTCAGAGTGCATGTCAGCGGCTCAGTTATACTTCAGGAAAACAGATTAAATAATATACATTATATGAACCCTTGTATAGGGATGCATTGATAATGAAATTCTGGTCCTATATCGATTAGCTGAGCCTGATAATTATTTTCACGTTCTGGCCGATAACCGATAAATGGTTGATGTTATAAAAACATTCTAATTTGTAAAAAAAGAAAATATAAAATAGCTTGTTATAATATTGGCTCTCCTTTTAAGTACAGTTCCCTGTCTTTTGATATCACTGTAGCTTCAGGACGTTGTAATTCTTTCATGTGATCCGCAGGTGGACGAGGTGACAGACCTACTGGCCAGCTTCACCTCTCTCAGTATTCAGATGCAAAATATGGGAGACAGGTAGAGATGGACTGAAGAAAAGACGTGAGAAGAAGATGGGAAAATCGGAAAAACTATTTATGTATTACATGGCTAATATTACAACTGTGTAATTATGGTTATTTAAATTCAATTTCAACTGAGAACATGATGAACTGCCTTTTATTTCTGTTCCTGGAACAATTCCTTCCTGTTATGCCTCTATTGTAGCTTATTATGTCACTGTTTACTGTATATCCATTTTTGTAAGTGATAGCCAAATAAATTACATAATGCCAAGAGTGTATGTGGACTCTGTCTTTGAATGCAATTATGTAATAATATTAACACTAAAGTATAAGCAGTGCATATCGTTTATATTAGTAAATATTGCTAATTCATACCATTGTCAGTTTTTTATTTGAAGAAAAAAAAAATGGGTGCTTTCATTGTTGTAATGCACTCTCTGGTCTCAAAGTCCCTCCTCCTCATCTTTGGCTGCTTTGTTGTTGACTCCCATCAAAGATGGCGTCGCGCGCCAACTAAACCCACATCCTATCCGAGGTAATATTTCACTTATTTTTGCACAACATCTCTGATATCTGCATATAAATTGCATGCATTCTGTGCCATTTTTGCAGTTCAGAAGAAACCCATAAAATTGCATGGTGAGAACGCTCGGTAATTTGAGTTGTAACCCGATACCGGCCTATGTGCACCGCAGCCGCGGGTCTGCGCGCCCTGGACGATCCGTCAGAGACGCGCGACACGTCCGCAGCTGCTCGAATCCACTTGAGCCGAAACAGGGAAGCGCTGGATCCTGATGAAGCGAGGGGAAGGGGGTGTGTGAGTGTGCATTTCTTCAAAAGTAGGCGGGAAATGTTCAATAATGAGTGTCGAGGCAGATCTTTTCGTTCGTGTTGTTGGGATTCCCGCGAATGTCACTGGAAGCTGGACTAAAGTTGAGGCTGGAGGGAAGCTGATGTGTGTTGATGAGCCTGATCTGTCACTAATGAGTGTGTGTGCCTTCAGTAGCACATCTTCAGAGTTATTTAACATTTCTGCGTGCAACACTAGTAGAACTGGAAGAAAGCTTTTACTTAAATCAGAAGATGTTTTGTTTTTTCCTTTCATTTATTTGGTTTTACCTTTTTTAATATGTTAAGCATCTTGTTTTATTTTATTTGTATAATCATTTCTATATCACATAGTGTTCTAAAGAAAGCTTTTGTAGCTTTTAGTCTATAATCAAATCTTTTAGCATATAATCAGGACTGCCAACTTTTGAGTTCAGCTTTGGGAGGGGGTTTGGTGTCGATATTGAATCAATTAGATCTTGATTCATTTGGATTATATACATATTATTTGGACTTTTCTCAGGGGGAAAATATCTTTTTTCAACTAATGTTGTAAATTATACAGTGTCAGCTCGTACATTATTATTAAAGGTTAATCAACAACTGATTTGTAAATAATTGCTATATACTGCATAAGGCTGTTTTTTATATATAAAAATAACATGATTATAATAACGTTTTAATGGTATTAGTGTAAAAATATATTGAATATGTAATATTTTTGTTTTGTTTTTTTGCACAATGTTCCTTTCTAGAGTATGTTTCTCGCTAATTCTACAGTTTATGGACACTGAATGGCTTTTCTGATGTAAATGTAACATTTTATCCACGGATTAAACTGATAGAGCGATTATATGATATATTTTCAGTAGGTTACTGGATTTTTCCAACATATCCTCCGATGTTCATTAATTATTTTGTGCTATAACTAGTTGTAAAATGAAATGGATGATCTGCCGATCTGTCACGTCACATTAGAGCGTCAAAACAGCATTTATTGTATGAATTTCTTAATTGTACACAATTTGAAATATCCAAAAGTAACCTGTTCTGTCTTATCTGTCACTGCATTGATCGTGTCCTTTTTGCTCTGATATGTTTTATTTTTTTGACAGCGTGAGAATATGAGCGCAGAATGCTTGAGATTTGGCAGTCCTGATATAATGTTTCTTTGTCTTCCAGGAGAAAAAAATATAAATGTTAAAAATTATAAAACATTTTGTTCATTAAAATGTTCTTTAGAGTGAGAATGTGACTAGTACATACAGAAATGCAAGTTCCATCGAAACAGAATTATTAGTTATCTAAGTTGGAAAGGTCTTTGTTCAGGTGTTTTTTTTTATACTGAACTTTTAATTTGTTTTTGTGCATTAGAGTCACAAGACTGACCAGTCACACCTTAAGAGCCAGGACTGACCATGGCCTTTGAGGAGATAAAGAAGAAAGGAATGATGGGTAATGATTGTCAGACAAAAGCACGATAATACACTCTAACATGTCCATTGAAAACCTACTGTGAAACTGTTTTACTTGTAGATATTTCAGGGATGGAAGGAGAGGTCGGTCTTGTTGCGGGTCGCAGCCAAAGAGAGAAGAGGCGCTCGTATAAAGATCTGTTAAGAGAGGAAGAAGAAATCGCAGCGCAGGTGCGCAAAACCTCCAAGAAACACCACAAGGTAACAGCAGGGAGTTACGGTAACATCTAACATCAAGTTACATCATATTAACAAGAGGTTGACAAGAATTATTGCTGTCCATTTGATTTTATCAGTACATACACCGATCAGACATAACATTATGAGCACTGACAGGTGAAGTGAATAACAATGATTATCTCTTCATCACGACACCTGTTAGTGGTTGGATATATTAGGCAGCAAGTGAACATTTTGTCCTCAAAGTCAATGTGTTAGAAGCAGGAAAAATGGGCAAGCTTAATGATTTGAGCGAGTTTGACGAGGGCCAAATTGTGATGGCTAGACGACTGGGACAGAGCATCTCCAAAACTGCAGCTCTTTTGGGGTGTTCTCGGTCTGCAGTGGTCAGTATCTATCAAAAGTGGTCCAAGGAAGGAACAGTGGTGAACTGGCGACAGGGTCACGGGTGGACAAGGCTCATTGATGCACGTGGGGAGTGAAGGCTGGCCTGTGTGGTCCGATCCAACAGACGAGCTTCTGTAGCTCAAATTACTCAAGAAGTTAATGCTGGTTCTGATAGAAAGGTGTCAGAATACACAGTGAATCACAGTTTGTTGTGTATGGAGCTGCATAGCTGCAGACCAGTCAGGGTGCCCATGCTGACCCCTGTCTACTGCCAAAAGCGTCAACAGTGAGCATGTGGGCATCAGAACTGGACCACGAACCAATGGAAGAAGGTGACCTGGTCTGATGATTCATGTTTTCTTTTACATCATGTGGATGGCCGGATGTGTGTGCGTTGCTTACCTGGGGAACACATGGCACCAGGATGCACTATGGGAAGAAGGCAAGTCGGCGGAGGCAGTGTGATGATTTGGGCAATGATCTGCTGGGAAACCTTGAGTCCTGCCATCCATGTGGATGTTACTTTGACACGTACCACCTGCCTAAGCAATGTTGCAGACCATGTACACCTTTTCATGGAAATGGTATTCCCTGGCTCTTTCAGCAGGATACTGCATCTTGCCACAAAGCAAAAATGGTTCAGGAATGAGTTTGAGGTGTTGACTTGGCCTCCAAATTCCCCAGATCTCAATCCAATCGAGCATCTGTGGGATGTGCTGAACGAACAAATCTGATCCATGGAGGTCTCGCCTCACAACTTACAGGACTTAAAGGATCTGCTGCTATCATCTTGGAGCAGATACCACAGCACACCTTCAGGGGTCTAGAGGAGTCCATGCCTCGATGGGTCAGGGCTGTTTTGGCAGCAAAAGGGGGACTAACACAATATTAGGAAGGTGGTCTTAATGTTATGCCTGATCAGTGTATGTTCTGTAACTGTGTTGTAGATTCTAATGATATTAATAAACGCACAACTTGATGTTATGTTACCTAGGTAGATATGACATTTGGTCTGAGAAGGATTTGGACCTGTGTTTTTCCCTCTCAGGCCACTTGTCATTGACTCTCATTTAGGGATGCTTCGATCACTCGGCTGATTATCACTTCCTATGACTCGCAACTTGTCTGGTCACATAAACTGACAAAAAGCCTACTATTTTAAGGCTTCCGCATCACTTTCCTGTCACCACCCGTGTGATAGTTTTAGAAGTTTCAAGAAAAGATGAAAAATGTATGTGCCGCCTCAGTCTTCCTCAAGTGTAAGTAAAAAAATAAAAAAGCTGGTTACAAAGTGGGATACAATTCGAATATCTTTATTAAATAATCCCATAGCAGTAGCAGCTGTTTCCCCAAGCTCAACAAAGAACAAATATTAGCTTTTCCAACGAAATGAAAAGACAAGGAGTGACGAGTAATTCTAAATACTGTAAAACTGTAATGAAAATACAAAAAGTATATTAAAATAATTTAATGTGCAATATTTGGATATTATAATATTTTTTAGATTATTATAATAAAATGACTAAATAAAATATAAATACCAATAAATAATGGCAATTACACTAATTAAATATTGACATAATACACAAAACTGTCACATTTTGTTTGATTATATGTATAGGTTATATTTGAATGACATTAAGCCTTGTAGTTTAGTTCCTCAGGTTTATGTATTTTAATATGGATAATATTTTGTGTGGAAGCCTACTAGTTTTATTAGGCCTATTAAAAACATCTGATTTAAAATGTATATTTTTGTGTCTATTTCATTAAAGTTGCACTATGTTTTTAGTTTCCTCGGGACGTTGCGCACATACGTCACTCACCTGTGCGTGACTCGTCATATCCACAGATGGAGAAAAGTTGCTCCGGTTACTTTGACACGTGTATGTTGGGTGAGTGGCATAGGTTAGTTGTCACATCAAGTGAGAAAGGTTGACATGGAGCAGCTAAATTTCCAACCTCCGGGGAATTGCCCATGTTAAAAAACATCAACAGTTACTCTACATGAACTCTAGAGTTCATTAACTATTACAGTAATAACAATTATCAATTATATAACAATTAGCAGTAATTGTATCGTCTGTAAAACACTGATCAGAGCATCCCTACTCTTCCCATTGTAGCAGTAGAATTAGATCAGTAACCATATGTGGATTGTTTCCTCACTAACATTATCTTTCTGGTACATATCATGCTTGTTTCAACATGCACTGTTGTCTTTATAGGATTCTGACCTTTTCCTATTAGGAGGAGATTCTCACAAGAAAAAAAAGAAGCACTTGAGTGATGAATACTACCACAGAGGTGAGGAGGTTTCTCTTGTTTTAGAGCTAGCATTAGTTCTGTTCAGCCAACACAAAACTGGGTGAAATATTGGGTCATATTTTATTATGTGGATCATAAATATGGGTCAAATTTATTCCTTTTTTATTTTTATATTACATTAATATTTTATGTTTTTGTTTCCATACTGTGTGCGCGTATACATACACATATATATAAAGAGTTTGGTTCCAAAACGCAATAAGTCCATTTTTATTCATTCGAGTAAAAATGTGTTTTCTTTACCAAGAAAGTGGCAAGATGAAAACCACTATTTTCTGTTTCAAACTTTCACATAGCGTCTTTTGGTTATAAAAACATAAAAAATTCAAATCTACATTTTGATTTTAAAAAGTTTATTATAAAAATGTATTATTTTTTAATGCAATAAATCCATGACACTTTTTTTTTTCAAAATGCAGTTAATCCATCAGTATAAAAGTTATTTTTCAAATTGAAAATACACAACAAATAAGTTGATTCACATATATGAGAGAGTCTAAACTTTGCCAATATTTATCTTATATACAGGCATTTTACTAAAAATACATTCAGCCGTCGCTCCCAAAATGAATTCAACGGGTCATCTTGTTAATGTTATAAATTATTTGTCATCACCGATTAAAGAGTATCTGGTGCAACCGCACGGTTATAATAAACACATTTGACGAGTAAATTGGTATAAAAAACTGCTTTTTAAAAAAGCCTTCAATGTTTACAGTGGGTGAAATGGAGCGCTGTGATTGGTTGAGTGGATATATCGCGTTCTGCAGAAAAAGGAGACTGGTGTTTGTCACGTTTTGGAAAGAAAGGGAGAAAACATGACAGAATAACACTACGGATATCGCATTTTGCGCAAAATTAATAAATTACTTTTCAATACCGATCAGATACAATACTGATTTTGGCGGAAACTAAATTTTTTTTTAAAATGGCGTTTATCGTGTTTTGGAACCAAACTCTTCATATATATATATATATATATTATATACACACACACTGCCCTCCAAAACTTTTCAAACGCCCTAGAAAAGTGGGTTTTGGACAATATTGGCATGAATCCTTTTTAATTTGTGATAATTTTGCACTGATAAGGGACAACACAAACTACGAAATCATATTTTATTATATAAACAGTTTATACATAGAAAAAACTTAAATTTTCAATTCATCAAAATATGCACCATTAGCAGCTATCTGGCTTAAATTGGGTTCTGATTGGTTCATTGTATCTAAACTTAATTGGCAATCAATTGTTGAAGCTTTTAAGATGTGCTGACCCAAAAATCAATACAAACCTGGGGCAAGTTTAAACCAGTAACCAGGCATCACAGCTGGCAAAGGAGCATGTCTAACTTTGACATGTATATATTGCCATTATTATGTAATCAAAATGAAAATTATTATTGCTGGTCTTCAATGATAATGTCAAGTTACTGTAATGTATTTGCACCAAAAAATAAGGATTTATGCTGACATTGTCCAAAACCAAAGGGGTGTTTCCAAACTTTTGGAGGGCAGTGTGTATATATATATATATATATATAAGACAATATATGTTAAATTAAATAAAAATTAATTTAACAAATTAAATATATTTAAAATACATATAAATATTATATAATTCTCAATAGAATCGTCTTGAGCCAAGGAATCGGAGGAAAATAGAATTTTGTTTCTTGCCCTTACAGTTCAAAAGTTATTAGAATAAATATAAGTGCAAATTTGGACAGTTGGTGGCGCTAGAGGGATTGAACTAGAGACTCCAAATTTGCTATGGTGACAGTTCAGACTGGCCTCTATCAGTGTGCCAAATTTCATAACTTTCCTGCAAGCGTTTCTATGGGCTGCCATCGACTTTCTGAGAAGAAGAACACTAATGAATACAATAGGTGATAAAAATAAAAGTGACCGACTGCAGCTTTAAAATAGTTTCTAAACTCTCCCCACAGACCATCACAGCTCGGGTCAGCCACCCCACAAGAAGAAGCGCAAGTCTTCAGATCCCTCCCTCTCCTCTTCTCACCCGTCCCAGTCCACAGATACAGCCATGGGCCTCCTGGAGGCCATCACCTCCCCGCTGGCCACGGGCTCTGACCCCACCCCGCACTTCTACAAAAAACCCTCCTACCCTCCCCACGCCTCCTCGCACTCCTCCAAAGACCGCAAACAGGACGGTGGCTCTAAGAGCAGCCACTCCTACTCGCACTCACGTCCGCCCGGCTCGTCCTCGTCTAAAAAACATTCCTCCTCTTCAAAGTCACTGCTGTTCCATGGAGGAGCTGGAAAAGGAGAGCCGCTGACGCTCTGTGAAGCTGACGGCCTGAAGATGAAGCTCATCCTTTCTTCAAAAGAGAAGAACGAAGGTGTAGGGACTAATGAGGGATTCTCCTTCCCGGTCCATTCTTCTTCCTCTTCAGGTGTGGTAGGCCATCATTCGTCCTCCAGCTCAAAGAAAGGAGGGATAAAGAAGGAGAAAGACAAAGACAAATTGATGTCGAAGCCACCAAAGAAAAAGCAGCACAGCCGAGAGCCGTTGCCTGTGGTGGGGAAAGAGGTGGAGGTCGTGGGTGAGTGAGAACTTACACTTTTCACTGTAATCTGTTCTTTAATATCAGGTCTACTGATTAATGACATTGGTGGATCTTTAAATAAAAGCACCCAATAACTATATAATAACTTATTTAATTAATTGTTTCAATAAATAAAATTATATTTAATAATATCATAATAATTAAATAGCCATTTGTGTTTTATAAGTGAGAAATGTGTAGAAAAACAAATCAAAACAAAGATATATACACTACCAATTAAAAGATTTGGCTCAATAAGGTTTGTTTTTGGAAAAAAATCATACTTTATTTCAGCAAGGCTGCATTAAATTAATAAAAAGTTACAGTAATGACATACTTTGAACTTTCTATTAATCAAAGAATCCTGAAAAAAATGATCAGCATTTGTTTTCAACATTGATGATAATAATAAATGTTTCTTGAGCATCATAAAATAATATTAGAGTGATTTCTGAAGGATCATGTGACACTGAAGACTGGAGTAAAGATGGTGAAAATTAAGCTTTGATCACAGGAATAAATTCAACATATATTCAAATAGAAAACCGTTCTTTTAAATTATAATGATATTTTACAGTATTTCTATTTTTACTGTACGATTGATCAAATAAATGGAGCCTTGCTTTAGATTTAGATCAACAACAGTGACAACTTATCACAAATATAATGGCATAAATATCAATAATAGTAATATTTTTTTAAAAAGAAAAGAAAAAGTAATACTTTATTATTATTACGTATTAAAAAAAATACATGTTTTTATTGTTGTCATCTGATTATATATTTATTATTGTCAAAAATCAGAAATAAAACAATATTTAACCCAAAAAAAAAACTATTTTTGCTGAATCTATTTTTCTTTAACTGAAACATAATCTGTGTCGGTATGTGTCATAAAGTCAATACTGATCAGTCTTTATTTGTGGTGTCTGTATAATGACAAACTTTCAAAGTCCATTTGTCCAAACGCTCTAAAAAAACAAACAAATGAAATCCTCACAAACACTAACCACTCATTTTCTGGATTTGTTTGCACCAAAGTTGTTTTGATCTTCTGAATGAAAACAAAATGACCGTATTTTTCCTGAATAGTGATGCTAGGATGCTGTGGGTGGTTGCCAGGGTGTGTCTATGTAGTTGCTAGGGTGTTGTGGGTGGTTGCTATGTACAAGTAGCACTTGAAAGTTTGAAATTTTCTGCAATTTAATCTATTTTGAGATCATCATCTAAGCCCTAGAATTAAAAATTGAATTTAGTTTAGTACATGGAAATGACATACAGTGAGTCTCAAACTCCATTGTTTCCTCCTTCTTATATAAATCTCATTTGTTTAAAAGACCTCCGAAAAACAGGCGAATCTCAACATAACACAGACTGTTACGTAACAGTCGGGATCATTAATATGTATGACCCCAATATTTGCATATGCCAGCCCATGATCAAGGCATTAAACAAGGGCAGACAGTATTAACGTCTGGATCTGTGCACAGCTGAATCATCAGACTAGGTAAGCAAGCAAGAACAACAGCGAAAAATGGCAGATGGAGCAATAATAACTGACATGATCCATGATATCATGATATTTTTAGTGATATTTGTAAATTGTCTTTCTTAATGTTTCGTTAGCATGTTGCTAATGTACTGTTAAATGTGGTTAAAGTTACCATCATTTCTTACAGTATTCACGGAGACAAGACTGTCGTTATTTTCATTTTTAAACACTTGCAGTCTGTTTAATTCATAAACACAACTTCATTCTTTATAAATCTCTCCAACAGTGTGTAATGCTAGCTTTAGCCACGGAGCACTATCAAACTCATTCAGAATCAAATGTAAACATCAAAATAAATACTATACTCACATGATCCGATTCATGCATGCAGTATGCATGACGAACATCTTGTAAAGATCCATTTGAGGGTTATATTAGCCGTGTGAACTTTGTAAATGCACTGTATTATAGTCGCGAGCTCTGTGGGCGGGGAGCGTGAGATTTAAAGGGGCCACAGCCTGAATTGGTGCATAGTTAATGATGCCCCAAAATAGGCAGTTAAAAAAATGAATAAAAAAAAAAATCTATGGGGTATTTTGAGCTGAAACTTCACAGACACATTCAGGGGACACCTTAGACTTATATTACATCTTGTAAAAACTGGTTCTAGGGCACCTTTAACATGAATTTATTGTGGCGTTAAATGTGTGTTTGTATTCATCAGGTCATTACGGCGGCTCTTACGGAGGCATGGGAGGAGACAGCTCCTCTTCAGGAGGAGAACTAGAGGCCGGCGAGCTGGTGATTGACGACTCGTACACACATCTTTCTAAAAAGAAGAAAAAGAGCAAGAAGAGCAAAAAGAAAAAAGATAGAGAGCGAGACAGAGACAGAGAGAAAGGATCCAGGGAGAGGAAACACAGCAAAGGAAGTGGAGGGAAGAAAAGCTGTCTAGGTGAGACGCATTTTAGTTTCTGTAAGGCACGAAATCCCAGGTGATGTGGGTAAAAAATGTAACTAATAGATAATATAATATAATATATGAACAAACCCTCTGTGGAAACCTTAGGAACCTAAACCTGTGGAAAAAGTTAAATGTACATGCTACTAAAGAGGGGATTTCTGGCTCAGTGCATGATAAAAAAAAATGCATCTTTGAAAGAACGTTTTCTCAAATTGTGTTTTGTAAATTAATTCTTACAGATGCAAATAGATAATGCGTAACAAAAAAATACTTAAAAGTGTATTTGTGATGTTTTCTTTCTACTACTCTCATAACATTTTATGATAACCCAAAAACTCCAGTGGATGAAAAACAATCACTGCGTCTGAAATTTGAATACTTCCCTATTATATAGCATGTGAAAAACAGTTTGCAACTGGCGCTGGGGGATCATGTGACAGTAACAACATGGTGGATGTAATATGTCTGGATTACATTCATACTACCCACATTCATACCATATAGAACAGATTTTGGAACAGCTGCGAAGTAAATTCAAATTCAAATGTAGTACATTTCGGATGCCTGTTGTGTCTTGCCTTAAAGGGGACATATCATGAAAATCAGACTTTGTCTTTAAGTGCTATAATCGAGTCCCCGGTGTATCTACCAACCCAGGAAATGTGAAAAAGGACAACCAAGTAACTTTGTTTTGGCAAGCTTTTCTCTGCAAGCATGTGAAAAAAACGAGCCGCTCAGATTTCGCTCCCCTAGTGACATAGGAAGGGGATCTTATTATATATATTACCTCCCCTTAATCTGCACATTTCCACCCACGGTGCCATCATTTTGTTTTCACAAGTGAAAACAGTGTACCAGTTCAAAGGCCGTGGCAAAATGGTCATGGAGTCTCGTTAGCTTGGAAAGCCTGCAAGTTGACCCTGGCAAGCTTGATTGCTAAAAAAAGAGTGTTTCGGTCCGAGCGACATTTAAGAAAAAATATTAGATCTTTCACAGCATTTGATAGCAATCATAAACGTTAGCCTGGTGTGTATGGCTTTGTTTGTCAAACAGGCACGCTATGTATAGTGGGCGTCCTTACGGGTTTTGCACAAAAGATTAGCATGACGGCACATGCTAGTCGATGAGTTGAATCAACTCCACAGCAACTACATAAATTTATCCACTAACAGAAACGTCCAGTTTCATTCTAAAAGTTGTAACTTCTTCCTGAGTCTCTCCATCAGTGTCCGACTCTGGTTTGAACAATGTAAGACTGAACACTGTTGCTGAGAATCCTCATTTTGGCTGCGTGAGATTCTCCAGTTTTGTTGTTGTTGATGAACTGAAGCATGAGCTGTTAAAGCTCCACCCTCTTTTGGAAAGTGGGCCGGGAGCAGTAGCTCATTTGCATTTAAAGGGTCACACACAAAAAATGGCATGTTTTTGCTCACACCCCAATAGGGGCAAATTTGACAAGCTATAATAAATGATCTGTGGGGTATTTTGAGCTGAAACTTCACAGACACGTTCTGGGGACACCAGAGATCTTATGAAAAGGGGTCTCCTTTAAAGCTAAAAACGATTGGTTGTTGTTTTTCATTTTACCATGGTTACACTGAATCTGATTTTACTGAATTTAAGCTTGTCTCTCTCTGCTAATCAGGTGATCAGTCTAGAAGCCACTCCCATTCTCACAGCTCAACCAATCACAGCTCTTCTGGTGGCATGTACGCTATGGCTCCACCCACCTCGTCCCATCACCATCAAAGCATTGAACTGATGGGTGAGAAGAAGAAGAAGAAGGAGGAAAAGGAGAGAGAGAAACATGACAAGGACAAGGTAAATTAAATCACTTTCTTACACCAGTGAAAACACCTTGAGGTTTGATTTTGGCAGTCATTTTAATGTTCTGTCCTTCATCCCGTCAGCCGAAGAAGAAGAACACGACGGCCTATCAGGTGTTCTGTAAAGAGTACAGGGTCAATATCAACGCAGAGCAGCCTGGATTAGGTGAGTGCTGTTGTTCTCAATCATCTCTGCTGTTCCGTGATTGGTTGAATTTTTGTTCTTTTTCTGCTTTAGTTTTCGGGGAGCTGAGTAAGAAACTCGCAGAGGTGTGGAAACAGCTGCCTGAAAAAGATAAACTGGTCAGCACCTTTTACTTTAACTTTATAGATTTTTTATATAAAAAATCACTTAATACATTCTACTCCCCATCCTGAAGTAGCACTCAACATGATATCAAAATCGTAATACATGTTATTATTGTGCACAGTCTTTAGAGTCTTTTATCTAAATGTAACTTGCTCCATCTCCTTTTCCACTAATGTCACTATTAATATTAACTAATGATCATTTAGTCATTGTTTCAGGCTATTGTTATGGATAATGCATTGTTTGCCAGTAAAATTAAAATAGTTAACATATCAATGTGGTTAATGCTCATAAAGAGGCCAGTGTAATTTAGTATTATTTATATACTATTATAGTGTATATTAATATTTTGAATTAGCTTTTAGAGCTTCAGTTTTATTTTTTTATTTTAAGTTTTAGTAATTGTATGTGCTTTTGTCATATTGTCAAATTTTTATTATTATTTATATTTAGCTTTAGTTTAATCAGCTTATTTATTTTAGTGTCCAGGCAGCATTTCTAATTTTATTAGTTTTTTCATCTAATATTTATATTTTATTTCAGCTTTACTTCAATTATTGAAAGCCATTTTTATTAGTTTTTAGTTAGCAATAACAAAACTGAAAGTTGCAAATAATTTGGCATATCTAGACACGATCTGAAGGAAATAAGGTCGTTTCATGTGGACTTTAAACATAATGGCAGCGTTTTGTAATTCCGGTCAAATGTGGGACAGTGTTACATATCCTCTCTTTCTGCCCTCTTTCTGACACGGAAGGTTTGGAGACAGAAAGCTCAATATCTCCAGCACAAGCAGAATAAAGCTGAAGCTATGACCGTCAAGCGGAAAACCTTAACAACCTCAGACAGTAAAAGTAAAGGTAAATCAGTTTTTCTCAGATAACTATCTTTCACATTTAATTTTTTATGAATGTATCAACACGTTTTTGTATCTGCTTGTCTCAGGCTCCAGTAAAGGTGTCAGTTTAGGAGCAGGATTGGCCCCTCAGGGCCGCTCGTCTCTGGGTATGTCGTTGTCTCCGGTGCGGGTACCTGACGTGGACCCCATAGATGCAGCAGCTCACCTGCAGCTGCTGGGCGAGTCCCTGTCTCTGATTGGACACCGACTTCAGGAAACAGAGGTTTGTGTTTAAGGGCATTTTTAACATATACACTGATGAGCCAAAACATTCTGACTAGTCACAGGTCAAGTCAAGTCAAGTCAAATTTATTTATATAGCGCTTTTAGAATTGGTAATTGTTTCAAAGCAGCTTTACATATTAGAAGCACAGAAAAAAAGGGAAGTGGTTAAAAATAAGCTGTACAAACAAGCGTGGTAATATGTAACATATACAAGATGGTGCTACATTAAGCCAATGTCGGCTGACTCCCAGGGGTGGAAAAAAACCCCTAGGAGAAAAACCCAGCGTGCTAGCACTGGGAAAAAAGTCCTAGGAGGGAAAAAACCCCTTGGAAGATATATATAATATATGTAAATGGATATGGAGATCAAAATCTGAATTATACATTTTTATTATAGAGATTATAAATAGATTATATATAAATATATGTAAGCAGGTGACAGGTGAAGTGAATATCATTGATAATCTCCTAACAAGCCCACATATTAAGGTCGGGGTAGATTAGATGGTAAGCAAACAATCAGTTCTCATAATCAACATGTTGGATGCAGGAGAAATAAAGAGCTGAGCGACTTTGACAGGGGCCAAATTGTTATTGCTAAGCGACTGGGTCAGAGTATCTCTGAAATGGCAATGCTTGTGGATTGCTTTCCTTCAGCGGTGGAGAGAATTTACCAACAGTAGTCTGAGGAGAAACAAACCACAAACCAGCGACTTGCTGTTGAATGAAGGCTATCCTGTCTGGTCCAAGCAAACAGAAGGTCTACTGTGGCACAAGTGACACAAAATTTTAATGATGGTTATGAGAGGAGTGTGTGACAACATGCAGTGCATCACGGTCTGCTGCGTATGGGGCTGCGTAGCCCAATCAGAGTTCCTATGATGACCCCTGTCCGCCGCCAAAAGCGTCTATAATAGGAGCATGAGCGTCAGAACTGGACCTTGGAGTGGTGAAAGATGGTCGCCTGGTCCAACGAGTCCCATTTTTCCTTTACCCATGTGGAGGACCAACAGCATATTAGGCAGGTGGTCATAATGTTTTGGCTCATCATTGTAGATCTTCTCTGTAACATCTCTGCTCATCCTGTAGGGGATGGTGGCGGTGTCTGGCAGTCTTTCGGTTCTGTTGGACTCTATTTTATGTGCTCTCGGTCCATTAACCTGCTTGACGGCACAAGTCCCTCAGCTCAACGGCTGTCCACGCAACGTCCTGGTGAGACACACACTTTCACACACTGCAGTTTTTTATTATGGGGTCCCCAAAAATGAACTTGTTTTCTCAAGCTTTTTATTTGCAATTCAAATGCAAAGTTTATGATTTCAACTCCTCTCCTGACCCTCACCTACTTTTTTGCAGTCAAATACTTTGGACAACATCGCTTACATAATGCCTGGACTATGAATCTCTTAAAAGGCACTTACATGAGACTGGGTTACATTTGGACACATTCCCAGAAGCACCAAACCAGGACCAGAGTTGGGTTTTTTTTTTACTTTTTCTGATCAATGGACATTCTCAGTCTCTGACATGTTTTTAAAAATTGTATTTAAAATGTTAGTCATTTTTTTATTGTACAAAAAAAAAAAAGATCCTATTTTAGAGGACACTTTTGAAGTTTCCCCTTTGTGTTTGTGTTAGCATTTTAAATTGTGTTTGTGAGTATATGTGATCTAATTCACATGCTTTTTATACAAATATGTGCAGTTTAATTTTATGGCCCAGTGTTGTTTTTTTCTAATTTAACGTTGACTTAATTTATATCAACAGCAGTTTAACTGCGCTCTCATCATTTTAATGTCTTACATATTGTATTTTTGTAATGTAAATGTTGTAATAATATACAGGGGTTGGACAATGAAACTCAAACACCTGGTTTTAGACAGTAATTTATTAGTATGGTGTAGGGCCTCCTTTTGCAGCCAATACAGCATCAATTCTTCTTGGGAATGACAGATACAAGTCCTTCACAGTGTCTCTTACTGATGGAATGTGCAATCAGTGAAGATTGGCCATCAGGCCGCACATGTATTACCTCCAACACTATATTGGCCAGTGTTTCAGTTTCATTGTCCACCCCCTGCAATTTTCAAGTTTTAGCACGTTTACAGGACAAGCATGTATAAAATCATTTTAAAGGTGCACAAAGTATTTTTTTTTCTTTTAAAAATGTTTTATACCTCAAGAAACACATAGCTCATTTTACAAGTATTTTTATAATAATGTAGACTTACATGACATGAAGACCCCAGGTCTTCCCCTGTAAGCAGGTCCCACTTCATGGTAGCCACCATTTTGAAATCACATGAACAGATGAATACTACTCACATCTTTCTAATCTAACTTTATCAAAAATGCCTGTGAATATTTTACAGTGGCATCAATTGACGTTTTGCTTGATGCAGTGTCCAACTTGATAGGTATCAGTAGCCGTAAGATATTTACTGCACCAACAATTTAGTTCACCTTTAAAGTGATCATTTTAAACAAGTGATTGTTGGTAGTTTTTAGAAGATGGAAAAATAAGTAAAATATATTTGGATTGAGATATGTGCATTTTGCATTGACTTATTTCCATTAAAACTCAAAGATCTTAAGTGGGTTTGTTGTTATAAAAGAGTTTTATAAATAAATTTTCATCATGTGCACACATGGTGGCCTCCAAAAAATATTTGGACATGTACAGTACCTGTTAAAAGTTTGGAAACATTAAGGTTTTATAATGTTTTTGAAAGTAGTTTCTTAATCTCTGCATTTATTTGCATCAAACATACTGTAAAAAAGTAAAACTGTGAAATATTATTAAAATTTAAATTAGTAAAGTAATGATGCTGGAAAGTATAGTAATGATGCTGCTTTGTTATCACAGGAAAAAAATTCATTTTAAAAATATTACAACAGAAACCAGTTAAAGGTGGAGTAAGTAGAATTTCACAAACACTGTTTGGAAGTTAGTTGGGCTGACACCAACAACAAACGTCTAACCAATCAGCATTAGGGGGCGTATGACGACCGAAGAGAGTAAACGAGCTAGAGGGAGATTTGAAAAAAAAAAAAAAAAAAAAAAAACTGTAGAAAGAGAGATGGGACATAATACAAAAGAGCTCAAAAGAATATCACTGGAATGAAGGTTTATGACTGGGCAAGTGCTTTAGGACCTGCCTTTAAGGCCTTTCAGGGTTCCCACTCCTGGAAAACCTGGCAAATTGATGACAAACTTTCCAGTCCTGGAAAACCAATGGAAATTTAAAGAATATGTAAAATGTCCTGCAAAAAATGTTTTTGTCCTTAAAGTTCTTCAGCTGAGAACAAAGAGTTTATCACTGGCCAAAGACAATTTCTGTTAGCTGAAGTCAGAATTGTGTGATGTTATAAATTCGCAATTGTGTTATAAAGTCCGAATTATAAATCGCATAATTGTGATATAAACTCGGAATTGTGAGAAAAGTCAGAATAGCAAGATAAAAAGTCGCAATTAACTTCTTAAATCTTTCATTCAGAAACGAGCTTCCATAGACATAATGGTCAATGCAATAAACTGTACGCCTTTTAAAGACTTGGAGAGCAATATATTACTTTAGGGCATGATCCTTGTCTTTTATTCCTGCCATAGTAAAATTGAAAATGTCCTGCAAAATGATTGCTGAAAAAGAGTGGGAACCCTGCCTTTGCACAAAAGTCAAAAATTTTTGTATGCATTTTTTTTGTATTCGTGATCCTAAAAATTCATCAGGCACAGAGACCTTGCACACTTAGTCCGATGCGTATTAATGAATCCGTTTTGAAAAAATTTGCAAAACAGTACAAAATGGAGTCTTCAAGCAGTGAGCATGATTTAGTCTTTTCTTAAAAAGAGAAAAAGAAAGAGGAAATATTGGGTCCATCCAATCCCGAGATTGCATAGAGAGGAAGGAGAGTTCCATCTCCTCATCAAGGAACTGATTCGTGTTTATTCCCGAGCATTTCAAAGTTTACTTCGAGATATCAGTGGCTCAGTTTGATGCTTTGCTACTAGGGTTGCAAAGGGGTGGAAAGTTTCCACGGGAATTTAACCTGGGGAATTTTGGAAATATTCCAATTTGGAAACTTAACAGGAATTTATGGGAATTAATTAGAAATTTTGGAAAATTTATATAAATTTATAATATTTATATAAAATGTATCATATACAAACATAAATATAAACATTTTGTTTGGTCATTACATGAAATTTCTTCTTCACATTCAATTCTAATTTAGGAAATATGTAAAATAAATATTTTTATTGCAACAATTGTTATGTGTTTATTTCAGTGTCACATGATCCTTCAGAAATCATTCTAATATTCTGCTTTGATACTCAGTTATTATCAATGTTGGAAACAGTTGTGCTGCTTTTTTTGGAACCTGTAATACTTTTTTTAGGATTCATTGATGAATAAAAAGTTACAAAGAACAGCATTTATTCAAAAAAGAATTCTTTTCTAACAATATCACTTTAATATCACTTTGTTTTTGAATTTGAATTGTTTTTGTTTTTTTTATCAATTTCACACATCAAAATTTTGACTGGTAATGTATATTACAAAATATTTCTATTTTAAATAAATGCTGTTCTTTACATTTTTATTCATTAAAGAATCCTGAAAAAAGTATCACAGGTTATAAAAAATATTAAGCAGCAGAACTGTTTCCAACATTGATAATTGAGTATCAAATCAGCATATTAAAATGATTTCTGAAGGATCATGTGACACTGAAGACTAGAGTAATGATGCAGAAAATTCAGCTTTGTATCACAGAAATAAATTATATTAAAATATATAATTAATTTTAATATTTAATATTTGTATATTAAAATAGAAAACCATTATTTTGAATTGTAGTTATATTTCACAATATTACCGTTTTTTTTTTTTTTTTTTCTCTGTATTTTTGATCAAATGTGCATGTTATGGACTGGGGGAATGCACAGTGCATGCAGGGGGTGTGGCCTCAATAGCCCTGCAGGAAGTAGTGTGCTGTGTGAATGTCAGGGTAAAAATTCAACTGAAATTGCATTAAATCTGGTTGTTTTAACCAAAATTATGCTGCAAGATGTTTTTTTCAACTACATTTAAGTACCCTGTTATAGGCTAACCTGCAATGTTGCAAATTCCCTGTTTATTCCCATTAATTCCCATATATTCCCATTAATTTAGATGCAAAGTTTCCAGCTTTGAAAATTCCCAGAATTTTGCAACCCTGTTTGCTACTGGCACAATCTGTCTTTATATTCTGTCTCTTTGTATTCCGCACTTTGTCATACAGTGCTCCTGTTTTGTGCTGTAGACGACGTGGATCAACTTGTCAGATGGCATTCAGGATTTTGCCGTTCTCTTGTACGATGGCTCTGAATTGTCAAAACGTCTCTCAAAATGCGTGCCACGGATGCGAAAAAAGCAGAAAATCGAACCTGATCTGAATTTTTTTATGACGGACGAAAGTTTCGGAGGCAGTGTGTAAATGTGATTGACACTACGTGAGATCGTATTTATTTTTTAACGTGTGAAAATTTTAGACGCAAATTTCGGACTCAGTGTGCAAAGACCTTTAATATTAGAAAAGCTTCCCAGCGCTGGAGAGAGCTAAGTGGGAAGGCCTGAAAACAGATGTGGAGGATGCTTTGATCCCGCTCATGTGAGTACACTGGGTTTTGATTGTCTGGAGCTGCTGTGCTGTTGGCGACTAACAACGAACACTTTGTATTTACTCTTGTGTACTGTACGTTCATTTTTTGTAATTCCTTGTTGTTTGTTCATCATCTGCACTTTATTTTTCGTGAAGCATTTTGTTGCACGTCAGCTGTGATAAACAGACATCCACTCTCGCATTGCGTGTGTAACAGTGGCTAGATAGTAAGAGTTGAGCAGGTAAACCACTGCGCACTGACGACCGCTAGAGAATGAGGTGTTTAGTGTCATTGTCAGTGCACTCACCTCGCATGTCAGCAGCAATTGGGCTGAAGTTCGAGACCGGAGCAGGTTGGTTAGGATTGGAGTGTGAGTTTTAGAGGTGGAGCAAGAAGAGAGGGGTGGGTTTGTTTGGGTTGATTTCAAATATCAACAATGTTTAACTGCGTTGTTCAAAATCTACTTATCCCACCTTTAATATTTCATTATTATACATAATATTTCATTATAGATTACATTTCATTACAGAATTTTTGATCAAATAAATGCATCCTTGGTGAGATTAAGAGACTACTTTAAAAACTTTAATGATTTCAGACTTGTCAGTGTATTGGATTGCATCAGATTAGAGTAACTACATTTGTGTAGTTCATCACATTAACAATGACCATTTTCCATTAAAAGGATAGTCCACCCAAAATTTAAAATTCTGTCATCAGTTACTCCCCCCAATTTCATTGCAAACCTGTGTGCAGAACATAGAAGATATTTTGAAGAATGCTGGTTATCAAACAGTTTTGGTTCCCATTGACTTCTACTGTATGGTCAAAAATTACAATGCAAGTCAAAAAGGAACTGAAACTGTTTAATTACCAACATTCTTTAAAATTATCTTCTATGTTCTGCAGAACAAAGAAAGTCATATGGGTTTGGAACAACATTAATTTAAGTGATGACAGAATTTTCATATTTGAGTGAAGTTTCCCTATCTCAAATATGTTTCGTTTTCATTTTGAACAGTAAATCCAGTATAACAGTACATTTTAACCCTGAATAACAAGTGAGCTTGTAATATTTTTCTTTAAAATAAATTATGCTTGGTTTGATATTTTTGTTCTATAATGTAAATACAGTCATGCATGTGACTTACATGTCCAATTAAATGCTGGGGTCACATAAAAAAACAAAAAACAAAAAAAACAACTAAAAGTTTAAACAATTAACTCTTTTCTTCTGTTAGTTTTTATGAACATTTCTTAGTTATTTTGCAGTTTGTTACAATGAAAATATAACACATTCTTGTATTTATGCATGTATGTTGCATGTGTTACTAGGACAAAATAGTTACTGTTAGAGGTTGATATGTTCACATTTAAAGCCTTTTCAACCCAGAAATTCCTGTATTGCCTCTTTTCCAAGAACCTTTTGTGTCCCCACAAGATTTAATTACCCTGTGGAATGACACATCGGAAGCTAAAAAGGGATATCAGTATAGATAACATTAACTATGGCACTGAGCATGCAAATGTTTGAACTATTAAGTAACTGAAGCGAGGAAGAGTGCTCAACTTCCTGTTTGTGGTTTCAGGCCATAAAAATACTGTAACGTTAGCTCTTTATCCACCCTGTTCATGAAAACAGCATTCATGGACACACCTTTAAAAAGTCTCTGTAAAAGAGCTGTTTCAGAGATAGAGAGAGGAGGAGGAGGAAGGCGACTCACAGCACCACATGTTTGGGCAGGGCCACACAGCCGGCAGTGTTTTGGCTAATCAGCAGGAGGAGAAACAGGAAGTGCAGAGAAACACAGAGCAGGCCAGCTCATAAGCTCACGGTACACACACGAGAGAGCAATTTCTCACTTGAAGGTAAGCTTTTCAAGCTTGTGTTATTCATCAGCTTTCACATAATCATAAGTAGACAGTTGTTTGGTACGGCACACTTTTAGTGGAAGCTGAACACTTAAGTTTTAGGCTGTTTTTAAGCTGTCATTTGAAATGAGGCAGTTTGAAATGTGCTTTACTGCAACTGAGGTATGTTAAATGTGTGTTTGTGTGGCCGTTCCTCTCTGCTGAGTCATCTGAATGGAATGATGTCCTCCATCATCACCCCCCTATTTTCCCATTTGATGACAACTGCTCTGTGCTTATTTTTAGGCAATTCACACTGCACACAATACATTGTTATGTTCTGTTGTGCCCTTTTAAGGTGCAGACTATGGAGGGAGCTACAACACAAGATGAAATTCACCAGGAGGAGAAAGAAAGATCGGGAAGCACTGAAGTAGGATGGACAGATCCAAAGGAAAGAGGTTTGAAGTCACATAATTTTTTAGCTGATTTACCAAAACAAACCATTAAGAGTTTTGTGGACATGGTACCAGCCTAAATATACCTTGTAGTACCATGGTAAATATACCTTGGTGTTTGGACTTGCCGAAGAACGTGTTTTCAAAAGATGTAATATAAGTCTAAGGTGTCCCCTGAATGTGTCTGTGAAGTTTCAACTCAAAATACCCCAAAGTTTTTCTTTAAATTATTTTTTTAAATGCCTATTTTGGGGCATCATTAAATATGCGCTGATTCAGGCTGCGGCCCCTTTAAATGCTCATGCTCCCCGCCCACGGAGCTCACGCTTGCCTTAAGGCCGGAACACACCAAGCCGAACTAGTGGCGACGAAAGCAGACTGCGGGGTCGGCTGGCGTCGGCAGCGTCTGGGTCCAAAGTTGCCCTGACACACCAAATAGCCGACGGCCAAATAGCAAGTCCGTTCTGCGCCTGCGTGAGATGAAATGCCTTTCCATGCCAGCAGGTGGCAGTAGTTTGTGTTCTTTGCTATGGTTCGTTGCTAGGGAGACCGGAAGAGCTACAGGGATACAAAACATAAACAAAGGTGCATGAAAAACCAGTTCTCGCTCATCACATACGGATTCGTGTTATTTCAAAAATGTCCGACACGTTGCAAATGGCACTGGCATTGTCAGCCCTTGGTCTTTTGCTTGTGGAAGAGGAAAAGAAGAAGCGGATGAGAAAAATACGGAGAAAGCGCACTAAATGGGTGAAACCATGGATACTCCAGAGACAGGCCCAAGGTGTTTTCCCGAACCTGTGTCGAGAGCTCGAGTTACAGGAAACTTGTAGTTTTAAAAATTTCGCTCGGCTTTTTCCTACTCTATTTCACATGTTAAAAGAACTTATTAGTTGGATCATGTTGATCAATTCGTCTACACTTGCCTCGTTCCAGATAGCCATGTCTTTCACGTACCTAAGGTAAACAATGTGTGTTCCCTCTTGACTTCGTCGTTTACTTGCTTCGTCACTTCCGTTTTTCTTTTCTCATGCACTGGTTCGCTAGCTGAACAGCCTATCAGAATGATCATATGGCCCGACGAGGTCCAACGCCGATTCAACATTTCGAATCGACCGAAACAAAGCCGACGAGGACCAACTTCAGCCGACGGTACGGAACATACAGAGGAAACTTAGTCGGCCGACGAAGAAAAACTGCCCAATGGCCGACCGTCGGCTTGGTGTGTTCCGGCCTTTAAACAGCATAAACAAAGTTCAAACAGCTAATATAACCCTCAAAATGGATCTTTACAAAGTGTTCGTCATGCAGCATGTCTATTCGCATAAGTACAGTGGTTATTTGGATGTTTACATTTGATTCTGAATGAGTTTGAGGCTGTGCTCTGTGGCTAAAGCTAACATTACACACTGTTGGAGAGATTTATAAAGAATGAAGTTGTGTTTATGAATTATACAGACTCCAAGTGTTTAAAAATGAAAATAATGACTGCTCTCTTGTCTCTGTGAATACAGTAATAAACGATGGTAACTTTAACCACATTTAACAGTGCATTAGCAACATGCTAACGAAACATTTAGAAAGACAATTTACAAATATCACTAAAAATATCATGTTATCATGGATCATGTCAGTTATTATCGCTCCATCTGCCATTTTTCGCTGTTGTTCTTGCTTGCTTACCTAGTCTGATGATTCAGCTGTGCACAGATCCAGACGTTAAAGGTACAATTTGTGATATTTTTTTCCGCTAGAGGTCGCTATAAGCCTATTCAAAACAAAGGCGTAGTTTGATGACGCCAAGTTTTAGAGCGGAAACTTGGGACATGTGGTCTCTAACTCAACGGACGGTGCAAAAGAATAGGAATTGGAGTCTGGAAGAACTCATGTTCGTGGATGCGATTATTAACGTTACTGTAGTATGAAGCAGAGCAGGACTGAGTGTTGTGGAGCTGAACGAGGAGCTGGAGCGATTGATCAACACACGCCTCACGAGCAGCAGGACTTTTATTATGAAACAGTCACCGGCGCCGCTTCCGCTTTTCCGGTCATGAGTTTACGGGAGCTGTCCTTGTCGACAGAACCAGCGGCAGATGGTAAACAGTAATTATGTTCCATAAATAAGTAACACAATCCACCATAAAACGTGCAAGAAGTAAATAAGGAACTGCTTGAAGCAAGCTAGTGGTTTGCTGGACGCTAGACACTACTTCCGCATTTGTCCACAGCACTGTTGTCATGTGGTTTCTACGTCAGTAAAGGCGGTAACAAAGGTAACTGACGTCATTGACAGGCGACTGCACTGCCCCGTGTCACCGTTTAGAATGGGAATTTTCTCATGATTTACAAGTAGTTGAAAACATTAGAGATACTGTTTGTAATCAGCTGGACAAAATATATAACACTAGCCTAGTGGTTTTTGGATATTTTACTGCAAAAAAATTACATATTGTACCTTTAATACTGGCTGCCCTAGACTAATGCCTTGAACATGGGCTGGCATATGCAAATATTGGGGGTGTACATATTAATGATCCCGACTGTTACGTAACAGTTGGTGTTATGTTGAGATTCGCCTGTTCTTCTGAGGTCTTTTAAACAAATGAGATTTATATAAGAAGGAGGAAACAATGGAGTTTGAGACTCACTGTATGTCATTTCCATGTACTGAACTCTTGTTATTCAACTATGCCAAGGTAAATTCAATTTTTAATTCTAGGGCACCTTTAAGGACTGTGTAATTTGTCTAAATAGTTCTATTCTAGTTTTCAGTGACAATGACATTCATTATAAACCAAATGTAAAAAACTAAGTGCAAATAGCGATAGATTCTATTTATACTAAGTTAAAATAGCATATTTTCTTAGTGATAGATGCTATTTACACTGAGTAAAAATAGCAATATATTCTATTTACACTAAGTGACAATAGCAGCATTTTCTTAGCGATATGTTATTTACACTAGGTGAAAATAGCGATAGATTCTATGCACACCATGTAAAAGTATCAGTTCTTTGCAATAGGAGTAAAGATGCCATCTTTACTTTATATGAGCAGATACTATTTGCAACTCAGTATTTTTGTACATTAACATAACTTTGCAATAATATCATAGAGTGTAAATGATTATATTTATGAAAATTATTAAATGGATGCTGCCTTATTGGGAGAATAAAAACCCAAGCGATGCTCCCTGTTTTACCCCACAGACTTCACAGAAGTTCGAAAAAAATGGCATTCTGAAAATATAATTGTATTTTCCTTAAATAACATGTACTCCCTAACTACAGGCCTTACTATTCTCATATCATATATAACTGATGTTCTGCAAAACAACACGCTTTAAAACTCTTTTTTTGGGGGGTGGGGGGGTTTCTGAAAATTAGATAATTTACCATGAAATCCGTTTTCTCTGTGGTATGTCACCAGTGTAAGCTTCATAGTGAATACGTCTACATCACTCTTGTCAACTTAGTCCATAGCAACAACAAAACGTAACTTGACTTTATCAAGTGGTTATTTTGGGGGAATCAGTAGGGGATCATTTTACCCCAAGGGGACGTTTTCCCCAACTCAACCCTATGTACTATAATACCATGGTGTTTTTAGAAGTACTTTGGAATATCACTGTAAAAAAGTGACTAATGTGACTCGTTTAGATTTCTTACTGAGATGCTTGAAACTGAGACAAACATTTTGGTTTGTTTTTTTCTTGCTTATAGCATCTTACAGTATGTTCTTCCTCAACTCCCATAGTAAAAAAAAAAACTTTTTGGTGGAAGATATTTTCAGAAAACAATTCAGAAAACATCCTTACTAAAAAATGAAAAAGCACATTTACTTTTATATGCATGGGAAAAGCAATAGAGCTTTATTTGTGAGTTGAAATGGGTGTAACCAAAACACAAAGTTACACCGTTTAATATTCACAACCTTTAGCAAATCCAACTTGAATTGTTTTCATTAAATGCTGCATTAGGGATGTTTCTTATCATAAAAGGTGTTATGTATCACTCAGTCTTTAGGTGGCGGTATTGCATCAAAATTATGTGATGCAGAACTAACAATATTGGCTTTCACATTACTGCATCCATCATAGTGACCATGCCTTTTTTTATGTATTTATTTATAAATTGAACTACACACACACAGTTTACTTTTTATTGTTTACTCCAGACATTTCTTGTTTATGTTTAGCATTTCTTTTTACTGTTTGTCCATGAAAACTATCCCACAATATCTGATCTGAAAAACAACATATATTATGGTTTTATGTTGCTATGCACTGTTATTGCTTTTTAGTTTCATTATTTTAAGTCAGGTCATGCAAAGGCATCAGTTTATTTATCCTAGTTTTTAAGAAGTATAACCCATGACTAGAATTACAAGCAGCTGAATTTGTCTGAATTTTCTCTCAGATGTTGTGCTTGTGAAACATGATTTTCCCTATTAGAAAGGAACGAAATTAAGCAATTCTTGCTTGCTGTTTGCTTTGCTAAACCCAGATTTCTAATAATTTGTCACACCATTAACTGACCTTGATCCAAAAATAATTTAACACTTAAAGGCTTTAAATTACACTCTGCATACATTTTGAACACTCGATAAAGATAAGATTTTGTTCCTATTTTGCATGTTAAGTTGCAATAATCCAGCTGATATTATGATAGAGTAGTAAAGATACAAAGATATTCAATTATTGAAGAAGAAGATTTTAAAATTCAAATTCAAAATGTTGTAAATAAAATCAAATTTGGACTAAAAAGTGTAAAAATGAATTAGGCATGCAATGATAAATTGCATGTTTTAATATGGCGGTATTGTTGGGGAATTTTCAGTAATTAAGTTGATTTATTTATAGATGAGTGAGGGATCATGATCCCATTATTTAATAAAGAGTACAACTAAAATCTAAAGTCAGCTGAAACATTTTATAGTATTATCGTACATTATTGTTTAGAGAACAGAGGTTTCTTCATGACTCGTGCCTGTCTTTAATAACTCTCAGTTTCTCTGTTTCTGTCTGTGGTTCCAGAGTTGAGACTGGTGCTGCTGGGCTCAGCGGGTGCTGGGAAAAGCACTGCGGTCGATGCCATCCTGGGCAGCCCGACATCTGAGTCCGACCGTACAGGCCCTGAGACACCAGTCACCGCCTGTCAGAAGAGACGTGTGACACTGGCAGGACGGCAGGTGGGTTCACGTCTCTCTCTTAAAACGCTGAGACGCCACCTGATTATGATTAGTCCTGCATGAATAGATTTTGTGTATAGTTTTAAAAAATGTCAAATAAATAAAGTTGCATCAAGGCAAGTAGGTGTTTTCCTATTATGTGACTATGCATATCAAAAGCATTTCATAACCTTAACATTTTTGTATGTTCACAGTTATATATGCACATCCATAACAGTTATCATACAAATTTAACTGACTTTTAGCAGTCTTTAACTGCCTTTTGGTTGGTTGGTTGGTCGTTTTAGAAAATATAATTATAAAACTAATAGTTTTGAAAACAGAGATGCCATCTGGGAAATTTAATGACATTTAATTAAAATTTTAACTTTGTAAATAAGTTCATATGTTAGCACAGTTTATATTTATCTACAAATATAAAACCTTTGCTCATGAGAATCAAATTAAAAAATAAAAATGTACACTTACATTACAATTACATTAGTTAACTGCATTAGTTAACAATGAAAAATACTTCTAATGCATGTAAATTAACATTTACTAATACATTAAAAGGTATCAAAAACGTTGTATCTGTTTATTGTTTATTATTTGATGGACCTGAGCTAACATAAACTAACAATGAACAGTTGTATTTTTATTATGCTAACAAATATGATTAAATACTGCAACAAATGGATTGCTCATTTTTAGTTAATGTTAGTTAATGCATAATGGGACCTTATTGCAAAGTGTTACCAAAAATTATAAATAAAATGTATATAAGGAATAAAATATAAAAAAAAGTATATAAAATATTTTATGCATACTAAAGTGGCCTAACATTACCTTAAACTAATAAACTATAATACCACCATCCCTTTACCATAGTAAAATCACTGTAAAGGCCCGTTCACACCAAGAAAGATAACTATAATGAAAACTATATTTGCGTCCACACCAGTGTACAATATCCTTCTGTTTATTCTAAACGTGCTGCAGTTTTGTTGTCTGCCATTTTAAATGCTCAGGATGGATTCTGATTGGCTGTCAATGTTTTGATCGTTCATCAGCTGGAACAAATCATTATGTAAGTGATCCCAACAATATCGTTTCTCAATGCCATTTTTAATATTCAGAATGATATGGTTATCTTTATAGTTATCGTTCTTGGTGTGAACACCATGGCCTTTTTTTGGACTAATAGTGTTCTCTTATGTTTATTGAAGGGGCCTTTTCTGAGACTTATTTTTCTTCTGCGCAGGTGGCTGTCGTGGACACACCTGACTGCTTGTGCATCGAGCGCCCCGCTGAGGACGTCCACCGCCAGTTCTCACTCTGCGCTGCTTTATCGGCCCCGGGGCCCCACGCTTTCCTGCTCTGTGTCCCCGTTCACCGGCCCAGCAACCTGGAGCTCCAGATTTTGGAGACCATCGAGAAGGTGTTTGGTCCTGAAGCGGTTAGTAAACACACAATGGTGCTCTTCACTCGCATGGACCGACTGCCCGAGGATGTTTCTCTGGATGAGTATCTCAGCACAGAACGGGCCGACTTACTAGAGCTCGTACAGAAGTGCGGGGATCGACACCACCCGCTGCGGCCGGGAGCGAGCGCAGAGGAAAAGGACAACGTCGAGGAGCTGCTGATAAAGGTGGAGGAGATGGTGAAAGAAACCGGGACTCAATTCTACACCTGCCCTCTCTTGAAGGAGGCAGAGAGGAGAGTGAAAGAGAAGGAGGAGGAGATCTTGAGAAGCAGAACAGAAAGAGGAGAGGACGATTCGGAGGGAATAAGGGCCGAAGCAGAGAGAAGTGTGGATGATTTGGCGGTTGAGGGAATCGCAGACCTCTGCGTCTCCACGCCTGACGACTCATTCTTACGCTGGTTGTGGGACAGTGTGGTCGGGTGGCTTCTGTGGCTCCCGAATATGGTGAGGGGGAGTGCTTTACTGGGGTCGTTTGTGGGGTTGTTCGTCGGGGGGCCCTTAGGAGGGGCCATGGGAGCGACGGTGGGCTCTGTGGCGACGGAGATGGGTAGACGGAAAAAAAAAACTAAATGAGCACTTGAAAATTTGGTAACATCTTATTGTATTTTTCACTATTAAGAAACATTAAAAACAGGATCAATTGTTCTTATACATTCCGATGTGAATATATAATCAGCTAATGAAATGCTTTTGCATGATTCTTGTTGAATACAAATTTTTTCCTTTACAAAAATTATATTATTAACTGTCAATTTGAGTGAAAAGTTGAGTTGGAAAATTAACGTGAAGTTCAGTCTTCGATTTTGCTTTTATGACAGAAGCACTTTACACAAGTTTGATGATAACGCTTGTCATTTCTGACCCAGAAATATTTCAATTTGAATAAATTTTACCTTATATCTTTTTAATTTTCAAAATCCTAAAATGTTCAGTTTAGACAGATTTTCAGTCTATATAAATTGTATAAAATGAATTGTGTATCTGTATGATTTTTTAATAAAAAAATCCAATTAATGTATAAATGCATAATATATAATATATAAACTATAAATGCACCACAGTGTGTGTGTGCACATGGATGGGTGAAATGAAGAGCACAGATTCTGAGTATGGGACACCATACTCGGCCACACACTTAAATTTTTTTCACTTTTATAAAATACAATATAAGCATAAATGAAAAAAATCTAATAACAATACAGCAATGTATGTATACAAAGTATTCCAGCTATACATGTACACATTAATTAATGATTTGTTAAGCATGACATATACAATAATGTTTGTTAATATTATTCATGAAAAATATAAAATATCATGTTACCAAATATTTGAGTGCTTAAAGAGTCAAGTGTTACAAAAGTCTATTTCTAATGGTGAGCAAAGAGAAGGGTTTAGATGTGACTTTGAGATTCATTTTAGTTTTTCACTAAAGCTTTTTTGCCTTAAAAGTTAGATGTTGTTTGATGTTTTGAGTTTAAAAAGCATCTCTTATGGAGCTAATGAAGATTACTGTCTTAACACTGTCACCAAAAAGCTTTATTCGACACACACACACACACACACACACACACACACACACACACACACACACACACACACACACACACACAATTTAAACTCACTGTATTACTACTAATCCTGAAGTGCTTTCTCTGAAGTGAGGATTGAACTTAAGCACACTATAAAGTCTGAATTTGTTTACAGACTGCAAACATCTCTGGATCTAGGTGCTTTTTATTAGATCACTGCTGCGCTAAACAGCTGCTATGGAACAAATGCGCGTTACACATTTTAAGACAGATCGCATGATCATAAATTTAATAACACTCATATAAGCGTTTTTCATGTGCAATTTTGTCACTTAATTGGTTTGCAGTTCAAATGTTTCTGCAGCTGTTCTGGAGTATGAAAATAAAGCGGCATAATGAAAACGATCAGTGATGGTGTGACTAATTTGCGTGTTTTATTTATGCGCACATTTAGAGTCTCTTTGCAATCACAGGTTTCAGTCATTCGTTTGGAGTTCAGAACTAATTCATATATGAAACTAAACAAATATGAAATGCCATGCACTTATAGCCATATAGGCATATGCAAAACATTTTAACTTCTAGTATTTATTTGTGATTATACCATGGTTTGTCTGAATACTCAGCTGGAGGTTGTGCAATAAAGCCGTTTAATGCACAGGTAGTTCCAAGTCATTTTAATCACCTTTCTATATTAAAGGTGCAGTGAGCAATTTCTGAAAAAATGCTGCAGAAAGTGGATTGGACCAAAATACACTTGTAGCCAATCAGAAGTAAGGGGCGTATACACTCATTAGGGGGGAGGTGCCTGTGTTGCATAGCTGTTTGTGAATTTGGGGGTAGAGCTATCAAGAGAGGGGTGTGATCCTTTTGGGTAGGGGTGTGTTTGTTTTGGTGATTTTAAATATCAACAGTGTTTCTCAGAAATCACTTACTATACCTTTAATGCACTGTTTTCATTGAAACACACACACGCGTATCACTCGTAAATCACACACACAAACATTCAGGAGCAAACTTATCAGCGCTGACTTTTAAAAATAAAATCGTTTCACTACTGAGTCGCAACATTATATTTTTCAGCAACGAGGGGGTAAAGTTGCTGGTTTTGAAGTAATTAAACTCACACCTTTATTGTTAATAGAGAGAAACGCTAAACAGACGCAGGTAATTTGCACACGCATCTCTTTCTCTTTCATTTAATCAAATAAATGTGATCTTACCGCTCTGCTTTATCTCTGTGTCTGATTCGAAGTGGGCAGAATGCTAGATATATTGAGCCGTAACTGATGAAAATAACCGTCATTTTTATGCTTCCGGTCAAATATTGTGCTGCAAACATTAATAACAGCTTTAAATTATCAATGCCGGGAAATGACTCGATGACTATGGTATAAGCGGGATAATCCACGCCTCAGGTGGTTCTTTGCCTCCACATTAAAGGATTAGTTCACTTCAGTATTAAAATTTTCTGATAATTTACTCACCCCCATGTCATCCAAGATGTTTATGTCTTTCTCTCATATAAGCAATTTGATATATTTTGCTATATAATATGAAGATATTTTATTATATAGCCTACTATGAAGACAAGTGCTCCCAAAACTGTTTAGGTGCCACTGTATCATATCCACATGTATGTATTATGTATTGCCTGCCACATATCACATTTCTGTATGGGATTTATTACGTTTAAACAGAAAGGATGTCTCTTTAAAAAAATATATATATATCTAAGAGAAACCCAATCAGTCCGGGCTTAGTCTTTTAACAGCTTCAGAAGCCACGAGCAGACAAGAATAAAGCGAAAAGGCTTTTATGCCACTGCAGAAAGACGTCAGACAGACAGATGCAAAGACGTCTCTCTCTCGCCCTCTTTTGCGAGAGCAGGTTTATGCTTTTGACATTGACATAAGTGATAGTCTGCTAAACCCATCCATCAAAAAAACCCATCCCTGTATTTCTGCCTTCAGTACAGCAAGGCGTTTCCTTATGTGGGTGGTCCGCCCAGGGAGAGAGAGCAAGTGAGAGAGAGACACAAGCCTGCTCTCATGTTTCTAAGCACAGAAAGAGAGAGAGCTTGCTGTGGGATGTACATCTGTCTTCCAGATGTGGCTTTTTGCAGTTGTTTGAAACAGGAAAAAAGAACGTTTAAAAAATAAAGGAAAATTGGTGCTAAACAGATTTTTATTGTCAGGGATTACGGATGTAGTGCACTATAGATTACAGTATAGCAGGCTGTGTATGACTCAGCCAGTACTGTATATTTTAACCTCAGATCCATCTTCTTAAAGAAACGGCGCAGGAATTATGTAGTGCGGTCCCCTGCGTACTTGGACTTGTGGATAACGTGTTTAAAAAGGAACACCTGTCCAAATATTATTCTGTCCTATTGGACATGCGTCCTGGAAGAGGACAGGGAGAGAGAAGGATGAGAAAATGAGGAAGAAATGCGTAAAAGAAGCAATGGAAAGAATGAAAAGGAGGGGACTATGGATTAATAGGAGGGGGGGGGGGGGGGGGGCACTTGAAAGATGGAGGGAAAATAATATAAAAAAACACCCCAAAACTAGTTTGTTCCCTCACATAAAAAAACAGCACAAACCTTGTGAACGCTCTTTTCATGAATGCTGTGGCGATGTGGTTGACTCTCAAAGGACCCGATGCCCTTGAGAGCTGACACCGTAATGATTTGTGCCGGTATGCGTAACATTGGCCAAAGTCTCGCGGATTCACAATTGGCCCATCATTAATACAGTAAGGATGAGTTATGCCGCCGCACCCCTCAGCGGAGATATTGTTGTAAGGGCCTTGTGGTGCACTCAATGAGGAGCAGAAGCGAACTGCAGACGCCTCGACATTGCCCTCTTATGATCGCGGCCTGTGGGCTAAGAAAGATGAAAGCGAAGCGGATGAAACCGAATGAAACTGTTCCCACAGCGTACGTCATCTTTTTAGCCATTAGGCTAGCTCGCATGCGTTTTTTTTAAAAATAAATAAATAAAAAAAATAAAAAAGCCGCTATCACTCCGCCAAAGGACACTTGATCAATTATAAATGTAGGTTTTCATCCTTGTATTATTTTTAAATTAATAACATACAGTAACAAGATTATTAGCCTACTCTAAAAAATAATATTTCCATGTAAAAAAAACGCTCGTCCATATAATGACACGGCAGTGAATAGCGACCAGCATCAAGCTTTTAATAAAGACACAAAAGTTCTTTAACATAAATTGAAGGTATGCACGTGACGTCGACCGTTAGGACTGCGGTCACGCCCACTGGCAAAAGACTGAGCGGCAGCATTGGTTTTCAGCGTGAATGCCGCGAAAAACACACAAAACGGGAAAGAGCTTTGTGACTGACTGTACAAATAGTTCTGACACAAAACCCGAGGTATATTTTTACAGACTGCTGAAAGCTACAGAAAAAAAAGAAGCAAATGGATCACTGCAATTCACAGAAACAGCTGGACTCCAGCAGAGAAACATGGATTTGCTGTCATCATTTTGTGTCAAATTGTTGGATTTTGAGGTAAAATCATACCGTATATATTGTATTGTTATATATTGTGTTGACAACTCGTCAATTAAATATTTACCATCTTATATTCTGCATAATTGGGTGTTTTTAAATGACAAAAACTATACAAGTTTTAGGGCTTGACAATATGACGAAATATTGATATAAGTGATCACTTCGATTTAGATCTACGTTAACGTTACCTATATTGTATTTATATAAAGCGTTCACAGGCAGATTTGCTTTATGTGTTTCCCCGGTGTCAAATCAGGCACATATAAATGTCAGGAAACACGATTCCTGGCTGCATGTCAATATGCATGGATTAGGTTTCTTTGACACGTCATTAAGGAACACTTTCTTTAGTGCAATCGTAAGTTTTACTCGCGTTTTCGCAGTTTCCCCTATTAAATCCAGTCACGCAGCAGGTTCTTTTGCCACTCAGTCCAGCTGAGTGGCACTTTCCCGCCAGCGTTCGGGAAAGTGACATCAATGCATACCCTCTATAGAGAACCTCAGGGATGACGTGTTTTTGTAGGCCAAACCCGGAAGCGAGTTAGCATTTTAGGACTTTCGATTCCATTGCCTTAAAGTCTATGGGTTTTTTGAATGGGTTTTTGCTAAATTGCCTGAAATAAGGTCTGTGGTTAACGTTTTGATCTATGACATAAAACACACCAGTTATAACCCACTTGTGTTTTTTGAAACCTTTACTGTGTCTTAAAATCGGCGGTTGCTAACAAATTGCTAAAAGGGACTTCCTTTGGCGGGGACTTTAGACGTCATCATTAAAAACGGGACATTTGGACAGCATTTCTCATGAAAAAGTGGATAAGTATTCATACACAGCGCTGATAATAATCAGTGAGCGTGTTTATAAATAGAGTTGTTTTTTAAATAAAGTTTGAGGACGCTTGATGGTGACGACGTTGATCTGCGACCATGGTGTGCTGTAGTCCGTTTATAGCCTACTGTTAGCCTTTTATATCTGACAACTTTATTTAGGCTTCAAAATCTATAAATGTTGTGTTAACTTGTAAAGATTATCTTCATAGACAAAACGTGTAAGTGTCATAACCCTTTGTTAAACACAGAGCTTATTTTCTGCGATTTTCCAATATGGGAAAAATGAATAGGCTTTCGATCGAGGGAACCCGTGCACCGCTAACTTCCGGGTTGGCCTACAAAAACACGTCATCCCTGAGGTACTCTATTAGTGCCGTAGTTCACTCAGCCTTGTATGGACGAGCCCAAGAAGGACATTGTTTTAAATTCTCTTTTTGTGATCCGAAAAAGAAAGATACTGCGTTAACCACACCAGGGTGAGTAAATTATTACTTATTTTTCATTTTAGAGTAAACTATCCCTTTAAGATAAATCACACAGATGGTTGCTAAGATGCCGTCATAGGCTATGTGCCATCAAACATTTTTTTAATAAAATGCTATTTTGTCAAATAAAGTAATAGTGTGTATCTTTACTCTTTAATTAAAATACGGTAACAGTTTAGTATAGGAACATATATACACTATTGACACTGATGACTTTTTTTCTTCAGTCGAACGCAAATTATGATTTTTAACTGCAACCGCTGCCGTCTGTCAGTCAAATAATAGCAGTGATTGGGAACTTGAACAATAAGAGTCGAAAAAATTTCCATAGACAAATCCAAATTAAACCCTGCGGCTCGTGACGGCACATTGATGTCCTGAGACACGAAACGATCGGTTTGTGCGAGAAACCGAACAGTATTTATATAATTTTTTACCTCTAATACACCACTATGTCCAACTTCGTTCAGCTTCCGGCTAGTGTGGTCTGATCGCGCTCTGACAAAGGAAGTGATGTCTCGCGCTTATTGAAGTATATGGGCGAGACATCACTTCCGTCACCAGAACGCGTTTTTTGACCTCACTAACAGGAAGCTGAACGAAGTTGGACATAGTGGTGTATTAGAGGTAAAAATGATATAAATACTGTTCGGTTTCTCGCACAAACCGATCGTTTCGTGTCTTAGGACATTAATGTGTCGTCACGAGCTGCAGGTTTTAATTTTGATTTGTCTAAGCAACTTTTATTTACTGTTATAGTTGAAGTTCCCATCTACTGCTATTATTTGACTGACAGAGGGCAGCGGTTGCAGTTAAAAATCATAATTTGCATTCGACTTAAGAAAAAAAGTCACCTACATCTTGGATGCACTGGGGGTAAGCAGATAAACATCAAATTTTCATTTTTGGGTGAACTATCCCTTTAACTATGACCTAAACCTAATTTACTGCTTATTAATAGTTAGTAAGGTATAGTGGTTAAGTTTAGGTATTGGGTAGGATTAAGAATGTAGAATAAGATCATGCAGAATAAGGCATTAATATAATTACTAATAAACAGCCAATATTCTAGTAACATGCATGCTAATAAGCAACTAGTTAAAAGACCCTAAAATAAAGTGTTACCAAAAATACAAAGTAGCAGAGGCAGATTTTGAAGCCCAAAGAAATTCATCCATCCATTATAAAACTAAAAAAATCCATATGGCTCCAGGGGGTTAATAAAGGCCTTTTGAAGTGAAGCGATGCATTTTTTGTGAGAAAAATATCCATATTTAAAACTTTATAAACTATAATAACTAGCTTCCAGTGGACGACCGTACACATACTGTACAAGTTGAATTGTGCCAAATGAGTAATCCTCTGACACGATGCATGACGCAGGATGTAGGAGTAGCGTAAGTGTATAGGCATCTCTCGTGGTTCAAACAAATAGGGCTGTGCAACAAACTCAAGCTTCTTTTCTCTTATATCTAAATCCTCTAACATTTCTCTTTAAAAATGGTCATTTTAGACTTACAATTCATGTCTGGTGTTCATCATTACATCATGCGTCGGGTCAGGGGTTACTCTTCGCCGCATACAGTCATCTGCCGGAAGCTACTTTTTATAGTTAATATGGATATTTTTATAATCTTTAAAAACCCATTACCCATTGCTTCAGAAGGCCTGTATTAAACCCCTGGAGCCGTGTGGATTAATTTTATGATGGATGGATGCATTTTTTTGAGCTTGGAAGAGCCAGGATATTTATTAATATATCTCAGATTCTGTTTGTCTGAAAGAAGATAGTCATATACACCTAGGATGGCTTAAGAGTGAGTAAATCATGGGATAATTTATTTTTGAGCAAACTATCCCTTTAGCATAGAAGTAACAAGCATGTAATAGTTACAAAAAAAGCTTTGCTGAAAACAAAAATCGAGAGACACTTGAAAACTAGGATAAACTTTTATGGGGATGCTATAGATTAGTTGTAATCTGTTACACCCGGTAGAAAAAAAAAACAGATGGCAATATTTTACATGTATCAGAATTGTTGCTTCATTTGAAAAAAAGAAGAAAAAAAAAATCAGCCTTAAAAAACTAAAAATGTGACGTAATGTAAATCAAAGAGATGCTGGAGACGAACTACACGCTGCTTAGCCACAGCACACGACTGCTGATTGACTGTAAACAGCGTGAATCTTCTGAAACACACTGATGTCCAGCGCTCCACCCGACTGGAGTCCCCTCATCTTTTTCCTATTAGAGCTGTTTTCATGTTCCTCCCTACAGAGTGTGTGTGTGTGTGTGTGTGTGTGTGTGTGTTTGCATGGCAGTGATTGTTTAGAGTCAGTATGTAACAGTGTGTGTGGCTTTCAGGCAACCTATAAAGCACTGATAATAGCCCTGGCTAAATTACAAAATAAAAATGGACCAACAAAAGTTTGCTTTCATAATAGCACGTTGAGTGCTTATTTTTTTTATACGCACACAATCAAACTGTTAATGTTTATGGGGCACTGGCAACATTTCAGTGCATAAAATGGTAGTGTTTATTTATTACATTTGTGAACACAACTGAAGTCTAGCTATGGGGTGTGTGTTCTCAAAAGCACTTTACATTTAAAGGTTTACTTTGCAGCGTCTACATTCAGCTGGAAAGTAAATTGAAGTCTTTTGAAATATTGTTTGACTACACAAGTATTAAAATCAATCTAAGGCTCCCAATACAGTCATATATATTCTCAGAATATTGCACCGATACTTTATATTCTTGAATCTTTTTTTCATTTATTTGTGTCTGCATTCATATTACGGCAGTTGATGAAGAATCAATTCCTGATGCTGCATCCAAAGAACTGAATACATTCAAAATATTTATTGCAATGTGTATCATATTGTGAAGTAGTGGGTAAAATTAATTGATTTGAATGATTTTGGTTTCTGATTCTGTTTCTATTTAATGGATCTACTTCATTTATGATTCTATTATTGATTCTTTTAGTGTTTGAAGAATAATTGGTCATGTATTGTTAGTGTGAACTATACCAAACGTTTGGGGTCAGTAAGATATTTTAAATGTTTTTGAAAGAAGTCTCTTATGCTCACCAAGGCTGCATTTATTTGCTCAAAGTCTCCAGTCTTCAGTGTCACATGATCCTTCAGAAATCACTCTAATATGATGATTTGATGATCAAGAAACATTTATTATTATTATCAATGTTGAAAATAACTGTAGTGCTGCTTAATAGTTTTGAATCATGATACATTTTTTCAGAATTTAAAAGAACAGCATTTATTTCAAATATATATATATATATATATATATATATATATATATATATATATATTTATATATTTTTTTTTTTAGAAAAATAAGTTTTGTAGAATATTTTAATGTTTGTTTAATTATTCTGATTATAAATTTTTGGTAACACTTTAGTATAGGGAACATATATAAACTATTAACTATGACTTTTCCCTCAATAAACTCCTAATTTACTGCTCATTAATTGTTAATAAGGTAGATGTTAAGTTTAGATATTAGGTAGGATTAAGAATGTAGAATATGGTCATGCAGAATAAGGCATTAATATGTGCTTAAAACCAGGGTTGGGGAGTAACGAAATTAGATCCGAAAAGTATTTTAGATTACCAAAGTGATTACTTTGAATTTTAATATCATTTATTTAATTTAAACATTAATGTAAACTGTGACGGGCAATTAATGTAAACAGCAATTGGTGATTATCTGGCTCTGACACTGCAAAAGCATCCTAAGCTACAGTTCTGCTCATAAGTTTCATACCCCTTGCAGAATATGCAATATTTTAATAATTTTAACAAAATAAGAGGGATCATAAAAATGTTATTTTTATTTAGTACTGTCCTGAATAAGCTATTTCAACAGATGTTTACATAAGACAAAATGACTGAATTTATAAAAATTGCCCCATTCAAAAATGTACATTCCCTTGAATCTTAACTGTTTGTCAACTCTTTTCATGTTTTGCAATAGTTGTTTGTGAGTCCCTTGTAATTGTAAAAAAAAAGGTAATTGAGACTTTTTATCTCATAATTCTGACTTTTTTCTAGAAAATTGTGAGTTTATATCACAATTCTGACTTATTTTCTAGAAAATTGTGAGATTATTGCTCACTACCTTTATAACTCGCAATTGTAACTTTGTATCATGCAATTCTGAGGAATTGGCATTAGCATTAGCATTCCAATGTATTCTAAAGTATTTATATTAAGTTACAAAACTTCTAACTTCTAACTTAATCTAACAAAATACGTTACAAATGACTTTTTAAAGCCTATATTTTGTAATCTTATTGAAATACATTTTAAAAGTAACCTACCCCACCCTGCGTATAAGCACTAATAAACAACCAATATTCTAACAATATGCATGCTAATAAGCAACTAGTTAAAAGACACTAAAATAAAGTGTTACCATATTTTTTAACTACAAGTCACATGAGCAATGTTTATGACTCAAGTTATCCATTTTGTCAGTTTACTGAATCAATTCACTGAATTAAGGTTCGCTGAATGAGTCAACAAAATGATTCATTCAGTGAGTGACACATTAGACTGATTCAAACCAATTACTTGGATCAAGACCATTTAATGAGCCTTTCTGGACAATTCATTAAAAAAAAAAAAACACACAAATGATTGAACGTGAATTAATTCAGAAACACTGCTGTTCAGAACCAATGCAGATCATCATCAACCTCTAACAGAACCTAATGCCATGAAAATCAGTGCTTTACCGCACATACCTCAGACTTGAGTGATCTTAAAATGGCTTAAGTGTGAGTACTAATGATCTTTCCCTCAAATCACAGCAGGATGGGGCCTTGCCGCGCTCCACACAGGTCCTTAATTGATTAATTGTGCGGGCCTCACTAACTGACATGCTGCTGCTGGTGAGTGGGTACGGCCGACGTTTGAAGTGCAGGCCTGCGGGATGTGTTTGAACATAGCATAGAGAGCTCACTGCTCTTTGTAATGGACACCACTCTGCGGTCTGATCGCGGCTCTGGGTCAAGCCAAAGCAAGCATACTGTTCCTCCCATTACCAGACACAGCAAGAGATCTGGATACTGCTTCAAGGATGAATTAATACAATGCAGATCTGACCAGGATTGCTCCCGTCCAATACAGCAGATCAGGGCCTTAATCCTGGCCCGACCGCACACTTGCGTAATGGAAGAGTCGGATCTGTTAGGATACACTCATGTAATTCGCAGCCCAATGTCAATCTGACAACCGAAGAGACTGAAATGCTAATGGGACAATTACATATACAGGGCTGTCTTTGTTTTCTGATGGATATGTTTGATCAAGAGGCTAATGTTAGTGCTACAGCACTTGTTGACCCATACCGTAAGGATTAAATCTAAAAAAAGGGGGTTTGAAGTGAAAAGAAACATAAAGCCTGTGAAACACATTTTCTTTGATGCTCCGGCTATTAGATATTTTAGAACTTGTGTTCAGAAGTACTATCCAGTTGTGTTACTTTAAATGCAAAACATGCACACGCAAGACCTTGAGCTAAAGAGTACTTTGAGACGGCGATCATCTGGTGTCAAGGCGGAGAGAAACGCTGCAATTGAGTTTGAATCCAGTTTTGGTTTCATTTAAAGGAACAGTGCACTCAAAAATTGTGTGCGTTTTTTCTTTTCTTTTCTTTCCTTTTTTATTTTTTTTATTTTATTTTGACAGACCTTGTTGAACACAAAATAGCTGTGTAAATATTCTTTAACCATCTCTTTTTGTGCTTCACAGAAAGAAATAACAGCAAGGGTTTGGAATGACATGAGGGAAAGTAAATAATGACTGAATTTTCATTTTTGCGTGAACTAATCATATAAGAACCCCGACCCCAAGTTTTTCATCACCCAATAAAAGGAAGACAGAAAATGATGAGAGGGAGGCAGAAAGAGAGAAAATTATGTCCTTCATCTGAAATCTCAAATGAAAGGCAGTGAGTTGGGCCTAAAGGCCAGACCTCTGATTTTCACTGTGGTCCTTTTGAAAGCATGCATCCAGCAGAAGTGATGGAAAAATAGAAAACAGAAATGGCTGCAATTTGTCTCGGGTAGGGGGATGGAGGGAATAATGCAGGCAAATTTCATCAATACTGTTCCTTATTTATGAAAAAAAGCTCTAAGGACTTTTCTTAATGTTGGCATGAAAAGAAAATTCATCCTTCTTTTTTTAAATGCATGTTAATGATCTTATTGTGAATTATTCATAACGGTATGTTAAATTTCTTTCTTTGTTACCACATTTTGATTAAAAAACAATTTAGAAAAGTGCTCCGTCATTAATGAATAACTAAATGAGTACCGCACTATTAACACTCTAGTAACTACTATTACCTAACAAGAAACTCAAATTAGTAGTAATAGTGCTCAGTATGAATGAGGTAGTTCACTATTAACTACTATTTTTGGTTGCACTTTATTTTACAGTACATGTACTTACTTACCTAAGAAAGTACTGGGTAATATAAGGTAACTACACTGGTTAGGGTTAGGTTTAGGGGTAGGTTCAGGGTTAGTACCTAGTTATTACACAGTTATTGCCCAGTTATTACTATAATAAGTACACGGTATGTACATGGGAAACAGGACTTTTTTATACCTCCCAGAGAACTACTGAGAACTATATATACAGGTTAATTATATATACTATATACAGGTTAATTATTAATGTGAATAATGCATAATGTATAATTAAAGTAAAGATCATGTAACCCACTAGTAATGACTAGACAGAAGGAATTACTATCCAAAACATTACAAAAATCTCAGTCATTACTAGGGAGTTATCATGCTTTTCACTTTAAAATACTGATTCAAATTATAAGTAATTCCTTCTGAAATATTTGGTAATACTTCAGTCATTACTAGTGGGTTACCATGACCTTTACTTTAGAATTAATTATACATTATGCATCATTCATGTTAATTATGAACCTGTATATAGTAGTTCTCAATAGTTCTCTGGGAGGTATGAAAAAATAGTAGTTATTGATTAGCTAATAGTGAACGACCACATTCAACTAAGCATTGTCACTTACTAATTCGCTAGAGTTTATTGTTAGTTAATAGCAGTGTTAATATTGCTTTGTTCCTGTGTAGTTTTTCATTAATGATGGAACAGTGATTACCCAAAATGTCATTCCTCAATGTTCCAGTGAAAAGACTGGTGATTGACTCCTCCAATCATTAGTCTGCTTAAACCCCGCCCCTTTCCTACAATTGACTGCAAGCTGGCATTCAGGTCTGCCTCCATCCAATCAACAACAGATGAATACAAGAACTCGCACTACAATTTATCTTTTTTATTAATCCTTTTCACTCTGATGTACGTCACGATATGGAGGATCTGTCTCTACTTCTGTTTCATCACAACTTTAATGTACATTATTTAGTGATTACATTTTATTCATAAGAAAAATGAAAAATAAAAAAACATTTCTTGATGAATATTGTTTCAATAAGACTGTTGTATTTATTTGCTTGATTTTACAAGATTTATTTATTATAAATGCATTATTTTTTTAATAATATTTTGTGTATTTTTATTTTATTTTTTATCTATTTATTAAAAAAATATATAATTATTTGACATTATTTTATTAATAATATTATTTGTGTTATTTTTAATGCATTTTTTCCTCAAATTTGCACCCAGGGGTGTCCATCCAGCCTCATGTATATGAACTTCACAGTTTGTTTTTATTTCACCTGTCCTGTGTTTTTGCAGAAAATAGGCAAAACGGGCATGTTTGTGCGTGCGTGTCATGAAAGGCGGGTAAAGCAGACGTGCTGCGGCCTCTTTGATGCACTTTGAGTCGGGCCCTTAGAATAGACACGAGGCAAAAAAACAAAGAGAGTTTGCGTCTGAGCAGCAACCACTAATGAACTGAGCACAACGTTTTTTCACTCCCAGTGACTCAAAGTCATTACTGTGTGCAAACTATCGAGCTGTCTGTCATGGCCAATGAAACTGGAAAAGATATCTTCAAAAGAGCAAGAAAAAAAAAAACCCTGTCCTGAACTTCCTGAGTGATGCAGCCCTTCTCAGAGGGAAACAAAACACTCTCTGCCACATCTGAATCTCTGTTACAATTCTTCCCTTTCCAGAAAGAGGTGAAAAAAGCAGAAAAAGGAGGGGATGTAGCATTGTGACCAATATGCTCCCCATATGTCTGACTGCAGCCGCTGTCTTTCAACCCGTCTCATGTTTTTATTTTTAATGGAATTTAGGTTTTTTTCCACACATCTATTTATCTAGCTTTTATTCTCCGGGGGATTTATATGTGTGTATTCAATGAGCGTGTACCATCCATTCACAGCTGAGGATATAGGTTGCATAGTTGTATGTGAGACGAGACTGAATAATGCACAACTCGAAGCCTTCTTGGCAGATGTCTAACGCCAACCAAGATATGAGGCACATCATCAGCACTGTATGGACTATCATCCATACAGTGGTTAAAATTGCTATCAGACGCTTCTATTCAGCATCGAGATGGCAGACGAAACCAAAGTTGGCACTTCATTTGATACCAGCTGGACTGATACAGTGATGTATTCTTAACATCTGGCAATCTGCTTTTTGACTTAAGCATCCATGTTTGAGTGAGAATTTCAGCATGATGATGTCCATCTGCCACTATAAAGGCCTGGTCGTTAGATCATAATAGTGACTGTGCGCTCCAGATTTTCCAAACTGATTGGAGAAACTTTATGAGCGTGTGTGTGTGTGTGAAAATCAGGGTGGTCTGGCTATGAGTAGCTTTGTGCGACCGTCACAACGGAGCGATTCTCGACACACTCCGACCGCTGTGAGATGCTAGATAACAAAGACACCATTGATGCTGACCTTTTGCTCCATGTAAAAAAAAAAAAAACCCTGACCTCTGACTTAACACAAACAAACAGAGATACACACATGTTTCAAACACACACGTAGACTCTCTTGCTCCCCGTCCCTCTCCCGTGTTGCTGTTCTGTGGAATGCATCTCAGGTGCAGGGCCTGCCCTGGTTCCAATTAGCCGAGTATAAATTAGCGTGACTTTCCCCTCTTCTATCCAAACATTCTCTTTCTCCCAACACATGCTATCTAAAAAAGCCCCTTCTCTCCTTCCACACCTCTCTTTCTAACCCCCTCCTCATTCACTCATTCCCTGACCACCCTCCCATTCCTCACCACATAAATTTCCTCTTTACATCTAATGTCTACACTCCCTACCGACATGCACTATTGGGCTGTGGCCCAGCAAGCGATATCTCTATTGCTCTTTCTATGGGATTTATATATAAATATATATATATAATATAACAAATACATAGTATTTATACAAGTATTTATACAAATACAAGTAATTATATATACATACATACATACATACATACATACATACATACATACATATATATATATGTATGTATGTATGTATGAAGAGTTCAGATGCAAAAGCCTCTAAGTGCCATCTGAAATTTTCTTCTAAAATTAGCATTTTTATCAAGTTTGTATGTTTATGTTCAGTTATTTCACTTTAATGGCAATGAAAAGACCTATTAATTAACATTAAAGTGAAATTACTGAACCTAAACATATGAGCTTGTTAAAAATGCTAATTTTAGAAGAAAATTTCAAATGGCACTTAGAGGCTTTTGCATCTGAAGTCTTCATATATATACACTGCCCTCCAAAAGTTTGGAAACGCCCTAGAAAAGTGGGGTTTTGGACAATATTGGCATGATTCCTTTTTAATTTGTGATAATTTTGCACTGATAAGGGACAACACAAACTATGAAATATTTTATTACATAAACAGTTTATACATAGAAAAACTTAAATTTTCGATTCATCAAAATATGCACCATTAGCAGCTATCCGACCTAAACTGGGTTCTAATTGGTTAATTGTATCTAAACTTAATTGGCAATCAATTGTTGAAGCTATTAAAGGGTTAGTTCACCCAAAAATGAAAATTATGTCATTAATGACTCACCCTCATGTCGTTCCAAACCCATAAGACCTAAGACGTAAGATCATCTTCAGAACACAGTTTAAGATATTTTAGATTTAGTCCGAGAGCTTTCTGTCCCTCCATTGAAAGTGTTTGTACGGTAGACTGTCCATGTCCAGAAAGGTAATAAAAACATCATCAAAGTAGTCCATGTGACATCAGTGGGTTAGTTTGAATTTGTTGAAGCATCGAAAATAACAAAAACTACGACTTTATTCAGCATTGTCTTCTCTGGAATCGGAATTGGAATTGGAATCCTTTCCATTGAATTGATTCCATTGAATTGATTCCATTGAATTGATTCCATTGAATCCTTTCATCTGTCGGCGTTGGTAATGCACTTTTACGTCGTTGTTTTTGGAGATTACGACATCCGCGACGTGCACACTTACACACCATTTAAAAAAATATAGCATTACCAAAATACAAACAATGTAGAATAGCTTGAATACAGCGTGCGTCTCCCTCAGACTGTAAACAAAGCTCGGATGCACCGGATAACACGTCAGCAGCGTCACTGCGGAGTCGTGAACCCGGACTGACAACAGACCCGGAAGAGAATACAATGCTGAATAAAGTCGTAGTTTTTGTTATTTTTGGACCAAAATGTATTTTTGATGCTTCAACAAATTCAAACTAATCCACTGATGTCACATGGACTACTTTGATGATGTTTTTATTACCTTTCTGGACATGGACAGTATACCGTACAAACACTTTCAATGGAGGGACAGAAAGCTCTCGGACTAAATCTAAAATATCTTAAACTGTGTTCTGAAGATGAACTGAGGTCTTACGGGTTTGGAACGACATGAGGGTGAGTCATTGATGACATCATTTTCATTTTTGGGTGAACTAACCCTTTTAGGTGTGCTGACCCAAAAATCTTTTACAAACCTGGGCCAAGTTTAAATCAGTAACCAGGCATCACAGCTGGCAAAGGATGTCTGACTTTGACATGTATATACTGCCATTATTATGTAATCAAAATGAAAATTATTATTGCTGGTCTTCAATGATGATGTCAAGTTACTGTAATGTATTTGCACCAAAAAATGATAAGGACTTATGCTGATATCGTCCAAAACCACATTTTGCCAGGGGTGTTTCTAAACTTTTGGAGGGCAAAGTGTGGTTTTGGACGATTTCATTTGACTAAAGAAAAACAGCAAATAAGTAAATAAAATGAAAAAGTCCTCTACCTCATCCTCTACCTCATTCCCATCCTCGTTTCCAGCTAATGCTCCGGTTCTGAACACCTTTCCTGCTGCTTGAAATGGATCGTTAAATTAGTCAATTTGCGAAATGTGGTTGAGTTCGTAGTACATTGAAATGCCACCAAGTGTGCTTTTTGTTTCTCACGAAAGCTTTGCTTTTTGTAAATTAGGAATTTTCCAGATGTTTTATATCGAGCAGCATCATTGCATAATGAGGTGGAATAAATGTAGTTTTTAAGCTACTTCTAAAAGGTAAATTGAATTTGAAATGTTGCCTGCGAAAGTATCTCCCTAATTTTAAAACCATTTACAATGGCCATTAAATGACGTGGAAGTGTTTTTTTTTCTTTGCAGACCCACCGTTATACCCCAAGAGACCACCAGAGATCTACTGCTATGAACTAGACCATTATTGGAATGATTTTGCAGGCACTTACTCGTGGACCTCCATTTTTTACATTTTTATACGTTCTCTCTTTATTACCACTTAAGTTTTAAAGAAAGGATCCAAAGGGGTTTAGATTTAGCTAAATCTTTTGGGAACATTTTCAAATTTGTTGTCAAAAGTCGAAACATACACTTCATCTTACGTTTGCCCTCCATTTCCGCGCGCTCGACACCTGCCATGCCAGTATTCACGTGTGTGCGCGCACGTCCTTTACCAGCTTGAACCGCAGCTTCAACAGGGAAAATAGCGAAAATAAGGAAATTAACGGAGCATGTTCTCCCGGAACTTCACAGGTTCACAGGAGTCAAATACCCCGAAGGCCGCACAAGTCTTTATATTTTCTTTCCACAGCCACTGTTTCATTTTAACTGCGCGCGAGACCTCCTCGTGCCCACAGCGCGAGACTTTCACGCGCCGCAACTCATCCAGAGGCGCGCAGAGAAAACACGAGCCTGGCCGCTTTATAGCTCCCCGGAGACCGATAAGCTCGACCTGACCCCCTTAAATAAGAAAGAAGTGTGGTTCAGGTCTGGGTTTTTACCTCCCCAAGGGGGGTTAAAAGGGAGGAAAGGACTGAAAGAAAGAGAATAGGTGAGCCATGAAGGAATTGGGGCTTTCTGTGATTTGTAAACGCCAGACACGTGTGAGGATAGATTTACTACCCCAGAGAAATACATTTATTAACGCCAACTTTCTCAAAAACAAATCAATTGTATAAAATGTATACAAATATGTGAATGTCTTTTTTTTTTTTAGTTAGATAGATAGATAGATAGATAGATAGATAGATAGATAGATAGATAGATAGATAGATAGATAGATAGATAGATAGATTTGTTTTAGAAGCAATAATTAGCTGTGGATTTTTCATTGAAAATATAGTTTCTTTGTTTTTTGCCAGAGCTAACACTAAAATACATATTTTAAGACATTAGTTCCCTTGCGAACCATTGTAATTTTCAGGAAGTGTCCAAAAATGAGTTTTTTCAGCTGTTCTTGGGGGTTTCCAGGGCATATGCAGTGGTTGCTTATACTAGCTGAAACCAAAACAATCCACCCTTTTATTATGTATATGTCCCTTTGTATGAAAATAATAATTTGTATGAGATGACTTGAAAACTTACAAGTTATAGGCAGTTCAAAAACTTCAGTTCAAATTCCTTCATCTCATGTGAATCATTATGAGTTGTCATGTGACAGTGTTGGTTTGTTTAAAACCCTACAGTATATAAGCCATAATAATAGTTACAGGTGTAACTTTTTTGGAGCAGGTGTGTGTCTTCTAGGAAGGTTTTAAAGCGCTAAGCTACTGTCCAGTCACAATATCTCTATTAACTCGCTAGTAGAAGACACAGCAAAATTTGTTTGTAATGGCGCCCCATATACTTGATACATGGAACGCTTAATGCATATTTCACCTTTCCCTGGTCTTCACTCCTCCACTCAACCTCTCCGGTAAACCTAATAGTCAGATAAGGAGGTCAAACTTTCACCTTTGTTACATAGAGGCCTGTCAAGTACAGCCCCCTCTCCCACTCTCTTTCATGACTCTTGGAATGCTGTTTTCCATCCATCTCAATCCAGGAGGAACAACTTTGGTTTGATTTGGCATGTGATAGATGTATCCCACACAACACCTGCGGTGTCCTCCAGGACTTCCATCTTTCAAAAGAGCTTTATTGTGTGCCTAGATCTGCCCCCAATGTAGAACAAAAACTGGTTTATGTGTAAAGAAGATATAAAAGTTATTGGTTCTTCCAACGTTCTGCTGTTGCCCACGAGTTTCTGAATGTGATATAACTTTCCCATGGAGTTTCCCACCAGAAACAGATGTTTGGAAGGTGTGAGTGCAACAAACAGTTGCTATTATTTTGGCAGTGTAGTGGCTTAATTAAATGCGGTGAAAAATTAACTGTAATATTTCAGAGAAACATGACGTCAAAGTGTCAGTTGAGTTGTGATTAGATCCTCAACTCTTGAATGTTCTTCGCAGCTGTAAGACCTCCAGTGACTGTAGGCACAAGGAGTGTCGTATTCTGTGATGGTGTTCCCATTCCGAATGGCAACTGCGTTGTGTCATTCAACAAAATGAGTTATTAAGACTCAAACACTTTGCTACTTTTGGCTTGGCAGGCAATACGCCCAACATCATTAGTTATTGGCACACAACAACTGGTCTAGAGGTCTCACAGTCTACAGCAGAGTAGACACCCTCCAAGTTTAGTGCTTCTAATTTCAACATGGTGGCTTCCCCCCCTCGTTCGCATCCACTCTTCTGTTCCAGATATTTGACAGGCGCACGTTTTATTTATTCACATTTTGCTCTGGGTGCAGGTTTTATAGCGCCTTTGGGTAATGCAGAGTTAATGTACAACTTTCTGTTTTTTCCCCCCTCAGCTCTTTAAATGTTCCTTAAGTGTTTAAACACCCAGGGTAATGACGTAGTGTTGTGAAAGTGAAAAACCATGCTGGAGTCGGAGACGCTGAAATGCTTCAGCAGTCCCTGAAGAGTGAAAGTGAATATAGGGGAGAGAGTCAGACAAGGCGGACAAAAAAAAAAAAAAAGGAAAACAAGGTATTTAAAAAGAATGAAACTGGGTAAGAATTAACCTAAAAGAACTATAAAGAAATATTTAGGGCCCCTGGAAACTAGAGTTGGGCACCGATCCAAAGATAGTTCTCAATTTGATTCAAAGCTCTTGATTCAATTCCGATTTCAATTTGATTCCAATTAATTTAGGTGTATTTAATTCACAATGAAAGAAATTCTCCTTCAGCTATTGCTGTAAATTGCGAACATACTTAATATATACCATTGAAATGATTAAAATAACAAATTATTATGCAGTTTACACTTACAGTTTAAGAGTGTATTCACACATGTCGGTTCACATTTAGTCCTGGTCCACTTAGTGTTCAGATTGGCATATTTATCACAGAATCAAAAGAAACCGAACCTAAAGGCATAAGGATACACTGACAACTTGATTGGTCGGCTTTTATGACATACAGCATATTTTGAGACGAAACTTACTGAACATCCAAGACAGTGCTGTGTGATGGGATAAATGGAGTCAAAACAGTGGCAGGAATCCCTCCATCACACACACATATATGATTTCCTGTAAAACCTTCGTTCATCTTCGGAACACAAATTAAGATATTTTTGATGAAATCCGAGAGGTATATGACTCGTCCATAGTCCAATAGTCCAATAGCAATATAATCACCACCGTCAAGGTCCAGAAAAGTACTTAAGACATTGTTAAAATAGTCGACATGAATACAGCGGTCAACCTTAAAGGGTTAGTTCACCCAAAAATGAAAATTCTGTCATTTATTACTTACCGTCATGCTGTTCCACACCTGTAAGACCTTTGTTCATCTTCAGAACACAAATTAAGATATTTTAGTTGAAATCCGATGGCTCCGTGAGGCCTGCATAGGGAGCAATTACATTATCTCTCTAGAGATCCATAAAGGTAGGCTACTAAAAACATATTTAAATCAGTTCATGTGAGTACAGTGGTTCAATATTAATAATATAAAGTGATGAGAATATTTCTGGTGCGCCAAAAAAACTAAATAACGACTTATTTAGTGATGGCCGATTTCAAAACACTGCTTCAGGAAGCATCGGAGCACAAATGAATCAGTGTGTCGAATCATGAATCAGTGTGTCGAATCATGATTCGGATCGCGTGTCAAACTGCCAACGGCTGAAATCACGTGACTTTGGCGCTCCGAACAGCAGATTCGATACATTGATTCATTATGCTCTGAAGCTTCCTGAAGCAGTGTTTTGAAATCGTCCATCACTAAATAAGTCGTTATTTTGTTTTTTTTTTGTGCACCAAAAATATTCTCATCGCTTTATAATATTAATATTGAACCACTGTACTCACATGAACTGATTTAAATATGTTTTTAGTACCTTTATGGATCTTGAGAGAGGAAATGTCATTGCTCCCTATGGAGGCCTCACTGAGCCATCGGATTTCAACTAAAATATCTTAATTTGTGTTCTGAAGATGAACAAAGGTCTTACGGGTGTGGAACGACATGACGGTAAGTAATGACAGAATTTTAATTTTTGAGTGAACTAAACCTTTAATTTTATAAAGTGACGAAAATACTTTTTGTGCGCAAAAACAAAACAAAAATAACAACTTTATTCAACAATCTTCTCTTTTGTGTCATTCTCCTTCACTGTTTACATTCAGCACTTCCGTGTTTATGTCAGAATGCCTGCTCAGTATTTGCCAAAGCTAATCACGTGAGCAGCCCGAGGCATGCATGTGATGCTGACACAGGAGCTGACCAATAACGAGTCAACGTTCTGACGTAGAACCTGGAAGCTCTGGATGAAAACAGCATATGAGAATGACACAGAAGAGAAGATATTGTTGAATAAAGTCGTTATTTTTTTTTCGCACAAAAAGTATTCTCGCGGCTTCTTAAAATTAAGGTTGAACCACTGCAGTCACATGAACTGTTTTAACGATGTCTTTACTATCTCTCTGGACCTTGACAGTGTTGATTATATTGCTGTCTATGGACGAGTCATATAGGCTACCTCTCGGATTTCATCAAAAATATCTTGATTTGTGTTCTGAAGATGAACGAAGGTAATTAATGACAGAATTTTCATTTTTGGGTGAACTAACCCTTTAACACTAAGAGTAAATATATGCAAAGAACTATTGACCAGGTTGAGGCTCATTTTATAAGCCTAATTCTATAGAATATGATCAAACAAGTTTAGTTTCCCTGCACTTTTCCCACCGTCTTCAACAGGACCGAGAAAATGTAATTAGTTTGGAGCTACCGCACACTTCATGTTCAACAGTTTACATTCATTCATTTACACTTAATGTTGTAACTCCCATATGTTCTTGATCTCCTCAGAAACTTCATGGAAACATCTCAAGATCAAATGCGCCAGCTGCGAAAGCCTCCTCAGTATGTATAAAATGGGAGATAACTATGTTAGACAAGGGTTACTTCCTTCCTCAGAGATCAATACAGTCTTGTTGCCCTCTGTTTAGTTCCAGCGCTTCCTTTCCTTAATTCTGTTTTTTCCTTGATATATAAAAGTGATTGGCTCTCTCGCTGCCAAAACGTGTCCTGCACGACCGTAAAAAACAGCTTCCCCACAGCAGCTTTTTCAAATTTTGGGCTTGTGACGCTCTGCCAAAAGCCACAAATTACCCCCCTCTAGCAACAGAGAATTAGGAACAATTTTCTGTTTGCTATAAAAAATGGGAAAAAGAAAGGCGAGGGTAAAATATAGCTTACACCAGAGACCACCAAGGCAGGCAGCGCAGAAATGAAGTGCATGCTCGCCCTGCTGACGGTTTGGGTGGCAGGGCAGCATTTGGCATTTCATGCACTTGCTGATACTCATAGTAATCAATTCGCTAAAACATGGTGTAATGTTTCTTCTCAATGAGGTCACGCTTACAGAGAGAAAGGCAGGCGTATTAATATCATGCCTTGATGGAGAACAGGCATTTTTTAAAATAAGGAATTGAGGAGGTGATTGTACCAGAGAAAATATGTTTTGCACCAAATCTAAGTCTATTGGATTAAGGATCAGAAGGAAATAAGCATAATTTGTTCTTCTGATACAAAGCGTGAGGTTTGGCTAAGTGTCCACTATGAATGCCAGCTCATGATTTTTCCCTTCCATAACTCGTTCCAATGCCTTTTAAAAGTCCAGGTCCAAGATCTGCTACACCGCTGCAGACGTTAACGGAGAAGAGCGGAAAACCAAACCAAAGAGTAAGGTTGAGGTTGAAGAACTGGTGAGGTTAAGAGCCAATCTCCTGCTGAAGCTCGCTGCTGGTGGTCCACAAACCTCATGTAGTTCCCATAGCAACACCCAGCGGCTGAGGGTGAAGGAGATCTCGAATAAACCACCTGACCATAGGCAGCCTGACCATCACCACGTCAGCATAATCAAGCTTTGGGCCCATTGAAAAAACACAGCAACAGTAACCAGAGACTGAAATGCACATTAACCCAGTTCTGTAGCCTCTGACCCATATGTTAATTATACTTCCTGTTCTCTTCCTGATTACATGACAGCAGATTTTTAGCAAAGGAATCAGCTAATTGTGAAATTGGAGGGGGTTGGGGGGCACCATTTGATGTTATTATGCTTTTGTTTAATTTTTAGTTGAGAAACATTTTTCATTCAAGAAACGCCACATTGTTGTGTTGCACAATGAGACTCTGACTCAGATATTCGAAAAAGATTATTTGGCTATGGTGTTTATATATAGCCTTCCTCTACTGATGCAAAAAGAGAGGCGTTGTTTGAAATAGCAAAGGCCTGCTACCAAACTACTACATACTGCTTTTTGCAGTCTATCATCCTACTCATTCTATATTATACTCTAGCATTCTATATTCGCATAATAGTGAAGTTAGCAAAACTACAAAATAAATGTTATCTCATAAAATAAAAGTTTAGAAATTGTTCAGTGACCAAAAAACATTCTGAATGGAATAGTTACTGAATGTTGCATGTGCAGTAGGTTATACTATATACGGCATTCATTTTTAAATTCAATTTTTGTCAAATTACCTCTTATTTTGCATGTGGTGTCTAGTTATCGCCTTAGAAATTGTTCACCTTAAAGGGATAATTCACCCAAAAATTAAAATTATCCCTTGATTCACTCACCCTCAAACCATCCTGGTGTACAGTGGCATGAAAAAGTATGTGAACCCCTTGCAGAATCTGTGAAAATTAGAATTATTTTGATAAAATAAGAGGGATAATAAAAAATGCATGTTATTTTTTGTTTAGTACTGTCCTGAGTAAGATATTTTACATAAAAGATGTTTGCATCAGGATTTTGAGAACTGTGTTTTCACACTGAGGACAATTGAGGGACTCAAACACAACTATTAAAAAAGGTTTAAACATTCACTGATGCTCCAGAAGGAAACACGATGCATTAAGAGTCGGGGTGTGAAAACTTTTGAACAGGATGAAGATGTCACAATTTTTCTTATTTTGTTTAAATATCATTGTTTTTCATTTAGTACTGCCCTTCAGAACCAACAGAAGATACTTGCATGTTTCCCAGAAGAAAAATTAAGTACAATTTACCTTGATATTTGAATTCAAAAGTTTTCACCCCTCGGCTCTTAGTGAAGTTCCTAAACGTAATTTAGGGAGGAGCGAGCCCATCTAATCTTCCAATCAACAGCCAGAGTATATAAGCAGCTGCTTACCTCTCTTCAGTCTCAGCTGTTTCAGCATCCCTCCACCTCCCCAAACTCCACCTTCATTTCAGGTACCTTGCCCTATGTAATCACATCCTATATTTATTCACTGGGGGGTGTATCAGAGCTCGAGTTGAAGATGCTTCATCGAGCCCCTCCTCAGTGGACAGCAAGCCAAATTAGCTAACCTAATATCCTAAAGATTATATGGGCAAACGAACTCGTTAAATGCACCGTGTTTCCTTCTGGAGCATCAGTGAATGTTTGAACCTTTTTTAATAGTTGAGTTTGAGTCCCTCAGTTGTCCTCAGTGTGATAAAATGGATCTGAAAATCATTCAGTCACTGCTGGAAAGGGATCAAATATGCAGAAGATGCTGGAAAACTGATGAATCTGCAGGAGCTGGAGGATTTTTCTGAAGAACAGAGCTCAGTTTAACTGCTCAAGACAAACAAGAGACTCATGAACAACCATCACAAAACAAACAAACAGGTCCAAGTAGATCATCAGGTAAACACACACAGTATTGAGAATCAATGGTTCACGAATGGGGTTATTTTAATAAATTCAGCTATTGTTTTGTCTTGTGAACTAAATGCAAACATCTTTTATGTTAAATATCTTACTCAGGACAGTACTAAACAAAAAATAACATGCATTTTTTATTATCCCTCTTATTTTATTAAAATAATTCTAATTTTCACAGATTCTGCAAGGGGTTCACATACTTTTTCATGTCACTGTATATGGCTTCTTTCAGAAGAACAGAGTTATATTAAAAAAAAATTGCTTTGAAAAAACAAAGCTTCGAAATGGGATTGAATGGAGCCCAAAGTTCCAAAAAGGCTCCAGTGGGTTAATAAATGCCTTCTGAAGCGAAGTGAGTAGACTCCTCTCAAGGTTTAAACAAATAGGGCTGTGCAAAAAACTCAAGCTCCTCTTCTCTTATATCTAAATCCTCTTACATTTCTCTTTAAAAATTCTTGTTTAAAGCCAGGAACGCACCAAGCTGACGCCGAAAAACTAGTAGCGATGAAAGCAGACTGCGGGTTGGCTGACGTTGGCAGGGTGCAAAGTTGGCCTGACACACCAAACAAGTAGCACGTCCGTTCTGCACCTGTGTAAGAAGAAATGCCTTTCCGTACCAGCAGGCGGCAGTATCTGAACAGCCAATCAGAATGATCAGATGGCCCGACAGACAGACGAGATCCGACGCCAATTCAACATGTCAAATCGTCCGAAAAAAAGCAGGCGAGGACCAACTTCAGCCGACGGTGTGGAACACACTGAGAAAACTTAGTTGGCCGATGAACAAAAACTGCCCGGCGGCCGACCATCGGCTTGGTGTGTTACGGGCTCTAGACTTCTAATTTGTGACCTGTGTTTTGTTTTGCACTTCCGCGTTCCTCAATACGTCATACCTCAGGTCAGAGGTTACTCTTCCACCAGAACATACGAACCCACTGGAGTCGTATGGAGTACGTTTAGGATGGATGGATGTGCTTTTTGGAACTCGAAAAAACCCGGGCGCCATTCAGTCCCATTACAGAGCTGTAAACAGCCAGGTTATTTTTTAATATATCTCCGATTGTGTTCAGCTGAAAGAAGATAGTCATATACACCTAGGATGGCTTAAATCATGGGATCATTTTCAATAACATTTTTGGGTGAGCTATCCCTTTAAGAAATCTTAAAATTTGAAATATTATAGCTTTGGCCACTTGCATTGCTGTTTAGAAATAGTGCAAATTGTATGCTGTGCTGTTCTGGATTCTGCAATTATCTGATTGTTCCACCTAAAGTTAGGACATTTTATACAACATTTAACAAATTCAGAATGGGATAACTTACTACTATTTCTGTAATGTTTAATGAATCATTGAAGTATATTTTTAAATTTTTTAATCCCTCTTGTCTTAGGGATGAAATATCTTTTCTCTTGTTCTAATGCTTTTTATATGTGTGTATACTACAATTTGAGATGGTCTGTCAGTTGTCTGTATGTTTTTATATGTATGTGTATGGAATTGTTTTTATTGTATGTGCATAAATTAAATTTTAAAAAGTGACTGAAACCATTTTTATACAGTACCGCTATATTTATTTTTGGTTCATAACACTGAAGTGTGAGCACACTGCATTACTATATTGCAGAAAGAAGTATACAATGTTAGTATGCCTAGTATGCTGTTTTGAAGCAGCAGGTTTCTAGTATGCACTAAGCGTGTGCATCAGGGCTCCATGTGCATGGAAGCAGCAGGGTGCCTCAGAGGTTAGCAGACAACCACTTCTTAACCTGGACACATTAAGCAGTCCTAATTAAATTTCTCATTTTCTTTCCCTTATGGGCCATTTGCACTTCCTTTTTCTCTCTCCATCTCTCTCATTGCTGTTCATTCATCTGCTCTGCCCATTGGTAGAGGAGCATGGCTGAGGTGTTAGCTCATACCCCTTCTGGGTGGCTTTCCTGCAGTATTTCACTGTCATCCACTGGCAAATTGATTTTGGCAAAGAAACCAGCTGGGGTGGGAGTGGGGAGGGGGCATACGCATGCACACATTTCCCACATACATACGTAGTTGAAATACACTGGCATACGTGTGCACGCAAATGTATATGTGCACTACTTGGTTACCCCTCAAATAAATAGTTTGGCTGAACAGTGAGCAGAGGCCCGCTGGTTCTGGAAAAAGGACACAAGCCCACTGACGAAAGGCAAAGGGTGGAGGTGTGGGGTGATTTATGACTCAATTCAGTGCAAATGGAGAGGTAGAGCGGCACACGTTTCGCCAGGAAAAGCACATGTGTGTGTGTGGTGCTCATGAAAGAGTGTGTGAACTGATCATCAGTCAAGTGCTGACATCATACAACAACTTCTTAATGTCTTCCCTGTCAGTAAGGATGTGCATCACTCTGCCGTAGTCTCTCGCAGTATCAGTAGATCTTTACTGTCCCTTTAAAGGGCAATTATGTTGCCGCGACGGATTATAAAAAGACTGTTTACACCTGGTATTAACATCCATCTCTTGTGAGCCGATCACAAGTGGACAGCTGAGACAGATTGCTGTTTACACTGGGTGTTTTCATGCATCTCAAATGTGTCTCCTGTGACCACTTGTGATCAGATTTCATGGAGGGGAGGGTCTCAGATACTGTATTAGTGTGTTGCTTCTGATAAAGTGCCAAAAGTCAACACTTTGTTGCTTTTTATCTCACTGTTTCAGTCGGAGCGCTCATTTTTTTAGCCGAGCACCTGGATTTGTATTGTAACATGAATGGATCAAAAGAGAGTTTGAAGTGTATACCGTGCTTGAACAAGGAGCTTGTGAAATATGAGATCTAGTTTAAGCTAAAAAACAAAACAATCTGCATCCTTGCTCAAATCTGATCACTGTTTCCGCTGCTGGAATGACCTTAAGTCCACCCAAGCAGCCTTTAGCCATTTTCAAGAAACAGCTAAAGATCATATTTCTTTCGTGAACACTTTGACCCATTAACACTAACGCACTACTTTAAAGGATTAGTTCACTTCAGAATTAAAAAACTCCTGATCATTTACTCAGCCCCATGTCATCCAAGATGTTCATGTCTTTCTTGCTTCAGTCGAAATGAAATTATGGTTTTTGAGGAAAACATTCCAGGATTTTTCTCAGTGGAAAGGTCACGCGTGATGTAGGCAGAAGTAGGTGAATCATAACATTATGAAGTTTGATTTGAAGCAAAAATGTATTTGAAAATCAGACAAAAATGCAAAGGCACAAGACTGTGTACTTAAAGGGATGATTCACACCAAAAATTATCCCATGATTCACTCACCCTCAAGTCATCCTATGTGTATCTTCTTTCAGACGAACACAATCAGAGATAAAAATATCCTGGCTCTTCCAAGCTTTATAATGGTAGTGAATGGGGGGCAAGATTTCGAAGCACCCCAAAAAAGTGCATCCATCAATCATAAAAATAATCCATACGGCTCCAGGGGGTGAGTAAATGCTTTCTGAAGTAAAGCGATGGGATTTATAAGAAAACCCATATTTAGAACTTTATTAACTATAATAACTAGCTTCCGGCAGACAGCCGTACGTATCGATTTGCGTGTCAGATAACCTCTGCCACGACGCATTACCTAATGATGAACATGAAAGCGCAGAGGATAGAGGGAAACAAATCACCAGTCACAAATTAAAAGTCTAAAATGAGAAAAAAATTTTTTTTTTGCTTCAGAAGGCCTTTATTAACCCCCTGGAGCCGTATGGATTACTTTTATGATGGATAGGTGCATTTTTTGGGCTTCGAAATTTCAATATATCTCTGATTGTGTTCGTCTGAATGAAGATAGTCATATACACCTAGGATGGCTTGAGGGTGAATAAATCATATGATAATTTTCATTTTATGGGTGACTCTTTAATAGCTTTAGTGAGATAAAGAACTACAATCCCATGAAGCATTGCGAACAGCATAATTTAATAAAAAATGGACAAATATATACGCATTTAAAAATTGTTGATTATTTATATAGCCAACTGCAAAATATGCATATATATATAAATATTTAAATAGTGTAGCGAGACCGACTCGATTACGTCATTCACAGTGCTTCATTGGAGTGGGCGGGGCTAAAGAGATCTTTTGGGCGTTTTGCTTGTTTCGACTCTGATTGGTGGAACTTTCTGTGTAGCTTCATGGTTAATGTAGTTTTTCAGCACGAATTCCATTCGCGGGCTGACGGGTTCAACAGAAGCAAATGTTACAAAACAACCTAGCTCACAGTAAAGCTGTCTTTTTGAAAATCACTTTCCCTGTGGAGAAAATGAATGGAATTTTTAGGCTACATCTGGAGCCCGACTGTTGCACTCTTGTCTGATGGATTTTGCTGTGGGATCATGGGTTGTGTAGTTGCTCAGAGGGAATTTAAGAAAAAAAAAATAAAAAAAAAAATAAAAAAAAAAATATATATATATATATATTACGTTTTTTAAGTTATTTTAACTGTACAAAACAGTCCATTATGCTGCCTGATATTGCAAACGGTATTTGTTATCTCATATATATATATATATATATATATATATATATATATATATATATATATATATATATATATATATATATATATATATATATATATTTTTTTTTTTTTTTTTTTTTCTTTATCTTATTCATAAATAGTTTTATTCTACTGCACTTTTAGGCTAATGAATCCGAAGTCTCGCGCCTAATATGTTTTATATCATCCCTTAACCCCTGTGCTGGAGTTTTCCGTCTTGAAACGTTTAGACCTGATCTAATAAGTGATCTATACTACCTTTGTTATGCCTTACATCACTTTATTAGCTTCGCAGCCTCAAACACAACACAATACACCTCAAACACACTGGGAAATTATGAGGGAACAGAATTTTCCTTTTCAGGAAGCTGTTTGGAAAGAGTAGGATATCCCACAGAGCACCTCTGCAGCTCTGCGTCTTATTTTGCGTGATTGGAGAAGAGAGGAGACCTGCACGAGCTGGTACAGGCTTTGAGGAATGATTTTAACCATCCTGTTTTACTTGGCATGGGGAAACAGGGGAAAGCGCCTCTCGGGTCAGGTACAAGCGGACCTTTAAACCGAACCTGCTCGTTCTTTCCCTTGTAAAAGCAAACCGTATATCTGGGGGTAAAATATGAATTATAATACGTCATTGCTAATAAGCTCGGGCTCATGAGAGCGCTCGCACTGGCAGCACTGCTGGGGGGTGTCATATAAATAGCAATTCATCACAATCACAATATTATTAACATGCTTAATGTGACACTGATGGAGCGTGAAGTGGAGTTTTCACAGATGACGTATTCAATTTCAGACCACAAATGTAGGGCTTATTATGATTTCTGTCTTCGTACATAAAATGACTTATTTTGTTTTAAGTTATGGGTCTTAGGCGACTATTTGACTGGAGAAAATATAATCTCGCAGATTGTTTTTGAGAAAATATGGGAAAGATGATACACTCCTTAAGCAAGATGTATGAGCTGGGTCACACATATATGCTGTGATGGTCATTGTAGAAATAAATATTTATCTCTGTATCTCTGTTGGGACGAGGCTAAATAAAGGAAGTTATTCAAAGCCAACAACAGAGGAATCTTTCTAAAGACAGCTGTACACATTTACACTGGTGAATTTTCTTGTGCTCACACACATACACTCACAAAGACACACTCTTTTGTTTCCTTTATTTTGTCAGGTGCAGGGAATTTCATCTCAGGTTCTGGCTCTTAAACGCTTGTTTTTTTTTCTCTCTCTCAAAGATTAATCCGGTGCATTTAGTTATCAAGCTCATTGTCCAACCAATTAAAAGAGAAAGACTGGAAGACGTCAAACATCAAACCACAGCTCAATGCCCTAATATTTTCATGTCATAAAATTAACGGAAAGCTATTTTTACTGTCTCAATATTCTAAGTGATCTGGGTTATGTAGCCCATATACCTACAATATATAATACAGACACAAATGAATCATTTTCGTCTGTCTAATATAGGCTATATCTGAAGTTTTATTCACATGTCTGTAATTGTTTTATAAAGTAGGGTTACGCAATATGCTCCCCAGTGGCACTGGGACAATCATCGAACAGAAAGCAGGATTAAAGCACGTGATTTCCCGATCCATTTGAGATGAATTCCACCCATCATGTCAGGATGGCACTCCAAATCACGGGATTGCATGACATTTGCATGCATTGAAACAGCACACTCAATTTATATACACTGAAGGACGCTAAATGTGGCCATGCGTGACATTCCTCTCTCTCTCCTGGTGTTTTGCTGTAACTTAGGCTATTGTTTTTGATGTTTTATTTAAAAAGGAGGCTATTTTAATAATTCCGAGGTATGCTAAAGTATGCTGTCAGTATGATAAAATATTGGCGATTAAGGATCTACTTAAAAAAAATAATAATTCGCCATTCTGCAACATAAAATTATAAATGGACCATTTTAATTGGTGGAAAAGTCAAACTTTTTTTTTTTTTTTTTTTAACTCATTAGGTGCCATTTCCTAAACGTTATATTAATATTAATGATAATTAATAATAATAGGCTAGCAGTGGTAGGAGTTAATATCAGTGAAATTTATTAGGCTATAACGCATGAAACAATTAAAACTCGGCGAGATGTGAAGCACAGACCTTTCGCACACACTATAAATAAATATTAATATATTTAGATAAACACATACAGTGTTCGTTTTAACGCTTTTTCTTCGTCAGCGACACTCTGCCCACATTATCTTTATTGTCTTCAGATGGAAGTATCTATATTTTGCACATATGTGCCATTTGACATTCTCTCCTGTCTATATATGCAGATTAAAAAGCGCATTACTGTACAGTACATCAAATAAAATCTGCAAGAGGTTGCCCTTATTCTTCATTCTGGTCTATTGTTTCTCATTAGAAATATAACTTTTTAATCATTCTATGAATTTGGTGACAAAATTATTTGATTATTATGAAATCATACAAAAAAAAAGTTAAATAATGTCAAGGGGAAAAAAAAAAGATGTTAACAAGGGACTCGGAAGAAGGATCAAAGTGAAGACATGCGGTCATTATATTGGCTGTATAATAGCCTATGCATGTTGTGTAGAATCTTTGAAATCGACATTTGAAAATTAATGTAGAGTTAAATGATTTCAGACTAACAGAATATAGTTAGGCCTGAGCATGCGCACATGCAGCTGTCATTTGGAGGATTATTTACAGTGCGCGCTCAGTTGGAAATCTGCTCATGCTCAGGCGAGATACTGCATATTTATAAAGCGCATTTGAGACTGATCTGGTTGATTATTTCCGCTTAACAAGCTTAAACAAATAAACCGACACGAGCGGACACGTGTTAAACTTCTAATTTCTTCATCTTATTTATGATGAAGATGGTCTAGCTATAAATGAACAGCCATATAGGTAGTTATCTGTGGTTTTCGTTACTATCAGAAATGACAAAACTTTTTTATTAAGTGACAATATAAATGTCCCCCTGCAAATGATTTTCAGAGCAATTTTACGTCATCAGCACGCCATCCAATTAATTCAAACACTAAATCGAATCAACTCATTGAAATCAATTCTAATAATGCACAATATACCATAATAATAAACCCTCCCATAAACTCATAACTAGGCCTAATTATCTAGATTTATAAAGGAAAGCACCAAGGGCACTTTACCTTTACATTTTTTAAAAAAAGTGGGGCATTGCCACTTTGTGAGCCCTGGTTTTATTTATGACTTTACACAATTTGAGTTCAAATATATGCCTATGCGTTTCAGAATTAAATGCCTATTTTATGAAGGAGATATACAATTAATGCACTTAAAAATGTTATCAATCGATTTCTTACCTGATCTTACCTTTTTTTGGAGGGTGGTTGCTTATTTGAAATTGAAACCCGTGTGTGAGACACGTCTGCAAAAAAGGTGCAAAAATGGCACTGTATATTTCGATGTGAATTTTGCAAGTCAATTTTGCACATTTTTTACAACATCGTCTTTTAACCAGCAGAAAAAAGAGACAGGGTTCAGGTTGTAGCTTATTTAGAAAGGAAACACTGTCTTTGCCAAATTATGAATAAATTAAGAATCACGACGTTTATTTTGCATTTACAAATGTCAGTTTTATTTCCGTCAAAATGCGAAAAGGAAATTCGTCATTTAAATAGCCTAGTTGAATCAGTCGATATTTAATCATTCCAATAAAATAACATGCATCAAAAAGAATTTTCAGCATGTAACAGAAATACACTCACTGAATTCTTTCCTGACAGAAAATAAACTCAAAAGTTCGTTAAAATGTTCGCAAACATTCGACGCGATGTTCTACACACTCTTATACACCTCGGGATAAATGAAATAATTCCTGAGAAAAAAATAAGTTTCGTGTCCAAATATGCGATGTTAGTCATTGACACTAGCCAGGTGTCTGTGTTTAGTGGACAAATCCACGTGGCTGTGCACATTTTGTAGCTTCTGGTATTCGTACTGAAAATTGAGGACCCGAGGGAAGCCCACTGGATTGAACAGTGCTGAGGACGCGTATGGAGAGGTCGGGGCCATTGCGCAGGCGAGGCCAGGGGTGACAGGCTCGATGGCCACTGTTTGGGACTGTGGGAAAGACTTGGCTGCGACAGAGTTCCTTGAGAAAAGTGTGGACAAGGCCGGTAAAATGCCGCCAACAGGTGGAACACCGATGGGTTGATGGAAGCCAAACGGGTAGATATCCAGCCCCGGTAAGTGAGCGCAGGACGCGCTGAGCCCGTACGCGCCGTAGCTGAGGTTCGGGAAAGCACTCGGCTGCAGCGCTTGATCTTTGAAGACCCCAAATTTGAAGTGCTGCCGTTTAAATCGCTTCCTCCTCCTCAGGAAACTTCCGTTCTCAAACATATCCGATGAATTGGGATCCAGAGTCCAGTAATTCCCTTTCCCGGGATTACCCGGCTCTCGTGGCATTTTCACGAAGCAGTCGTTTAGGGAGAGATTGTGTCGGATGGAGTTCTGCCAGGCTGGGAACTTCTCTCGGTAGTACGCGAACCGGTGGCTGATGAAGTCGCATATCTCGCTGAGGGTGAGACGCTTCTTTGGGCTCTGGAGGATCGCCATGGTGATCAAAGCGATGTAGGAATAGGGCGGTTTCACCGAAGGGCTTTTGCTCGAACTTGAGGGACACATGGAAGAGGGGACGTGGTCCTTGTCCTCCTTGTTATGCACCTGGTCGGAAGCAGAAAGAGAGGAGGTCGAAAGATGTTCGTCCCCAGACTCCTTGCCACCTTCTCCAACCACGTCAACAAAAAGGTCATCCATTAAATCAGTGTCCAGGGTCATAATCCACAAGTTGGAGTCCACGAGACGGGTTCCAAACAAGCAGATGGTCACGCGCGAGTCTTAAATTCTCTCACACTCGGAAAGGTCTGTTCCTGGTTCCTCGGAACACTCTGGAAGATGGATTATAAAGAGACGAGCACGCTATATCAACAGGAGATTTAATTCGGCCGCACAGGAATCCTTAACATTCGAGCGCAGGAGGTCTGGAGAGCTGCGTACACAGCAACAATGTCCATCGTCCACTCCAACGCAACTGGATTCCTGCAGCTGTTCGGGAATCAGATGACGATGATGTCATGACGAAGTTCTCAGGAAGAAGCTCCACTCCAATGAAAACAGGGCATCTCGACCAGGTTCTGCCCGCAGACGGTCCTCTGAAGGAACCAAGACTGATATCATGTCACCGAAGTCTCAAGGGTATTTATGTCGCTTAACCTCTATATTAAAAAGACAGACTCCTCTGCTCCTTTGACTGCTCGACATCAGATATCTTGTCATTTTTTTAAATAACAGAAAATAATAAAAGAGGGAATTAGCGTACACTAATAAAAGAGAGCATGAAACCTTTCACTGTCAGAATCTCAGAATAGTAGGAAATAAATTCCCATAATCTGTCAACACCAAAAGATTATAGTAGCCAATTTCTCTATTCACATAATAAGTTACATAATAATAAAATTGCCGAATTATTGAGGACACTAGAAATACATAACATGGTGATATTTTTTAGCCAGCATTATCGTCATCATATTTTTTATTAATTAATATTTAATATCTAATGTAATTTAATAATATTAGCATACTAGGCTATATGTAATAGAATTATTTGTATCTACATTATTTTATATCTTAAGGCCAAAAAGATCATTTTATATCAGTATGGTATTTTAATTTTGTCGGCCTACTATAGGCTATCTGGATTTCAAAACAACAACAACAATCGAAATAGAAAGTAAAACGTAGAAATATAAGGAAAGCATTAAAGTAAAAATACATAGGCATATAAAATAGCTAGAAATGTCGTTCAGCTTTGAAGAAACGAGGGTAAACAAAAAACAGATTCATAATAGGCTATTTATAATAAGGTGCTGTAGGCTATATGATCTTCGCACACGTTTCCTCTCTCCAAATAATATCTTGCATTTCTCATTGCGCTTAAAGTAGTTTTCTTTAATGATATGGTGAAAATTAGGTGTATCATATATAAAATTGTCGGGTCGTTCAGATGAAAGTGAAACATTTTCGCTCGCATTTGGCTGCTGAAGGCCGTTTGGTGTTTGTTTAATGTTGAAGCTCTTTGTTGAGGATTTCTACATTTCCTGCCCATATAATCTTATTGATACTGGAGCTGACGTGGGTGGGCATGATTTCACAAATCTATCACGCATGTCCTCGGATTGGAAACAGGCCCAGCGAGAGAGAGATGAATGACGGATGGGTTTGGAAGCGAAAACGGGATAATAATACAAACCCGACGCAGCAGCTCCACAGATAATGTGCTTTAATGTGGTACTCATGGGTGATGGGGTGTGTTCCTATAGGCTACAATAGGGTACAAATGCTACGACTTGCAATGTTGGGATTGTAAAATATGTAGGATATTCATATGATAGGCCTATTTTGGTTTTATATTACCTATAGTTTTCTTTTTTTTAAAGTTTTCTGTCTAAGTTAGTCAGAGCCAAGTCCTATAGCTAGCTACACTAATGTGTGTTCGGTAATAATATTTTTAATTATCTTTTTTTTTTCTTCCAAACTTATAGGCTAGTATATTTTTATGATATTTTTCGAAATAGGATCTGTTGGGTAAACGCAATAACAAAATTCTCAGAGCATGTTGTCACCACGTTATAAATGTATAATATAAAACATGATTTAGTCTGAAAGAAAAGGACTTTCAAAAACACACCTTAAAGAAATGTTCATAGAGTAGAAAGTGCGACAGCACTGATCCCAGATCTCAATTAAAAACAGACATTTAGGCTATAATTTGTTGAATTCACACAGGCTGTTTCTCTTTCCATTATTATCGACGCGGTATCGGGGTTGGCACCATATTTTATTTAGCCTATCGCGAATCAAAACGAGGCTTGAAAGAAGTTCAGTTATTAAATACAGGGTGTCAAAAGAGACATCAGCTGACGTAAACACTGAAAATGCATCTTTACAAGAATAAAACCTGCTGAAAAAGTTTTTCATTCGCGAAAGAAACAAAAACAAACATGGCGTCTTCCCAGATTAAGGTCTTTAGAGGTCTTACCTGTTCCTTCTTTGTGTTTGGCAGACATTCGGTTAACGTTTTAATGATTACACCACTATGACTATCATTTTACTACAGCCTACATTTGACACCAGCCAGAATTCACGGCCTGTATTGTATTGTAGGCCCACTTGTGCTCAAAACATCTTATTGACCTTAGGCCATGTTGCTCATTCTTGGCCTCAAAGACATGGCTGTTTTATGCAGATGGTATGAAGGCCTACAGATCGACGACTTAACAGACAAACTGAATTCAAGTGCTGCCGACTTGATGGAAAACTCTGCGGACTAAATAAACAGCGCCACCTTGTGACAAAATTGAGATGTTCTGCTGTGGTAAATGTTTTTTTTTTTTTAGTTGGTCCCACATAAAAATACTATAGTTAGTCATAGTAAATACTATAGTGTTTTTGAACCATATATAGTAAATTGTAGTATACTGTATATATTATAGTATTTACAACACTTTGTTGATGAATGCTACTGTAGTATTAACTATAGTGAACTGATAAACTGTAATAAATACTGTAGTAAGCTATACTTTAGTTTTTACTACAGTAAAGTGTAGTGTATTTATTGTAGTATAATATACCCTATAGTTGTAAAACTTAGTACAGCACTGGGTAAAGTAGTTTGTTTATATTACTTTAGTTGTTATATTAAAGGTGCAATATGTAAGAATTTTGCAGTATATCCAAAAACCATTAGGCCAGTGTTATATATTTTGTTTAGTTTGAATACTTACAATATCCCAAATGTTTCCAACTATTTGTAAATCGTGAGAAAATTGCAGTTTTAACCAAGGCTCCGGGACGTGTGAGGAGTCGCCTGTCAATTGCGTCATACCTGCGTTACCCTCAGTTTCAGACATTTTAATAGACAAGGGAACAACTGTTTTGATATATTTATAGACAGAAAAACGAATTATTGTTATATAGCTCAACACGTTTAGTCTTATTGTTTAAATCTAATTTTCTTGATTTTTTGTGAGTACCATGCTTTACCATGCCTCAGAGAAAAACACTATTTTGTGAAGTAGCTAACATAGCATAATCAGATGCAGCTTTATTTTTAGTAACAGTAATACAGCATTTTGTCCATCATACAATACGTTTTAAAATTAATTACATGCCATTTATCAACACAAGCCATCCAGCATTTAATATGATATTTTAAAATCCATCAATCTTACTGCAGTGTGTCTCGAACAAGTGTCTCACAGCAGCTGCCGAACGAACGCACAGTAACGTTTATAACATCATTTTCAACACACTCAAATGTATCTAATATGATAAACAGAGCTGTGTTACCTCACACTCATGACTGGAAAAGCGGAAGCGGCGCCGGCGACTGTGTCATAATAAAAGTCCCGCTGCTCTTGAGCCGTGTGTTGCGCACTCACTTCAGTGCCCTCGTTCAGCTCCACAACACTCGCTCCTGCTCTGCTTCATACTACACTCTAAAAAAAAATGGTTCTTCAGCGGTTCTTCAGCGGTTCTTTGGGGTGGTTAAGGTGCTATATAGCACCGCTACCTTATAAAGAACCAGTAAAGCACCTGTATGGTTCTTCAGCGGTTCTTCAGTGGTTCTTCAGCGGTTCCTTGCTGTGGTTAAGGTGCTATATAGCACCACTGCCATACAAAGAACCTGTTAAGCCTCTGTATAGTTCTTTAAAGGTTCTCTAACTCTCTTATTCTCTTAGTTTAGTTGGGGAAAGGATTAAAAACAACATTAAATTACAGTGTATTTTCTAAACATAACCTGGTTCTCAACCTTTTTGTCCCCAAGCCCCTCTACACTGTTAGTGAATATGGGTGTAAATTGGATTGCTATAACTATTTGAGTCTGATTACTTCGTCTTTCTGCGAATTGCTCTCAATATTATAGTAGGCTACACTCAACTGCTCAAATATCTCACTTTCAGCCAAAGGATAATTTCTCTTTAAGGACCCCGTGACAGACGGTTTTTTTCTGACGTCATGACTCACGAGACTTTCTGGAGTTTTCTGCTCGGCCGCCATTTTCTTTCCCCTGGACTCGGATGAAATAAGGTAGGTTGGAAATGTTTTAATTAATATACTCGAAAATGCAAAGGTTGAACATGTGTTTTAGCGGTTTAGAGTTAATTAGCGTTGTTTGTGAACATGAATACTAACGAAATCGTAACTAACCGAATTTTTGAATTTTCGCGGCCTGCAGTAACGTTATAAAGGTTAGCGCTAATTGAATATTTCTATTCTATACAAGATGTTGCATTACTTGTTTTATTCTATAGAAATGTATTGTTGTAGTGTTTGGACCATGTAAATATGTCTCTAAATAATTTTTAAAAGAAACGTCTCCTTTACCGTGTAAGCAGCGCGTGCTATTTGAAATGATGCGGGCAGGAAGTGCGTGGGGAGCGGGAGAGACGCTCGAGTCGAGGCTGAGGGATCCTCGCATTACAATTATTGAGTTTAGGTTTTTAAAGTAATGTTTGTCAGTTCTTTTAGTTGTCTTTTTTTCACGTTAGCTCTGATTTGTTCGACCAAAATGACGAATAAAGTGTGTGAGTAAAGACATATTTAAGGCTTAACGTTACTTCATTTGACTAGCGCGAGGTGTTTTTTTTTTTAGTAGAATGAAATGGCTGAGTATTTACACTACTAATTAATTACTTGTACTGCAGCAAACAAGTTTTTTTTTTCCATTTATAAACACTGATTCCCCTCTCCCTTTTAGGATCTAAAGCTCCTCAATGTTTGACGACTAAGGACACTTTGCAATAACTTTACATGGTAAGTAATTTCTATAAAAACGGCTATAATTGTTAATAGATAATATGAATTACCAATGTTTGACATGTTTGAATAAAATCCATCTAATGTGGTCTATTGACTTGAATGTCATCCTCATTAACAAACTTTAGACTAAGAATTATCCATTCCAAAACATTCATCAACTCCCTCTTATGCCATCTCAAATGCATGCGACTTTTTTTCTTGTTGTTTTGTATTAATTTTTTTTTTTTTTTTTTTGACAGTAGCCATTGACATTAAATTAATCACAGTTCCAGCTAAAAATCTTTACTGTTCTACTGAAGAAAAAAAGTCAACTTGGTTGGCCTGATGGTAAGTAAATTAACAGCTAGCTTTCATTTTTCGTGAAATATCCCTTTAATCAAGAATGATTAAATATATTAGGGTGTAAAGCTAATTTATTAATTGATGCATGTCTTATTTTCAGACTTATAATTATATATTATAAATTCATAATTTTAAATGAAACCAATGACTGATTCAGATGCATTTCTTAATTGCAAATCTGTAGTATTTTAGCACTGACGAAGGCCTGTGTGCTGAAACGCATTGGAAAAATAAAGAATTGATTTTTTTTTTTTAGCTCCTTTGTATTTATTTATTTATTTATTTATTTATTTGTTTGATCCCTCAACGCCACAAGTGTTGCTGGTATTGTCCATAAATATATTAATTGCAAATTTGGCCAGTCATTAATATGAATTATTTTCTTTTCTTGTCCTTTGCTATTGCATATCTGCAAAAATTTGATTTCCTATTACAGATTATTGTGCTTTTTTTTTAATTAAGAAAATTAATCACAATTGCTTTATCACAGGCTGAAAACATTCACCTGAGAGAAAGTCCTGAAGACCTCATCAAGGAGTACTTTCTGAGTTGAACGTAAGAATATTCTATTTTGGTTTATTTTCAGAAAAATAAGTCTAAATTTGTGTATTTTGTAGTTATGCTAGCAAAAGGTGACCGAATTTGTTTTTTTTTTTTATGTTTACTATTTAGGATAACCAGACAGATGATTGAGGAGCAGCTCACCATGGCGATGTTCATTATTTGGAAGGAGGAGAACTTCATGAACCATCTGCTGACATTGAGGGAGTTAAAGTTTTGAATCAACTTACTTCAGTTACATCAGCTTGTGCCCTGCTTCTAGGTATGACATACATCATCAACCTGGCTTGTCCGCAACCCCTTTGATTTACTTTGTATGTATATGTTAGAGCTGCACAATTTATCGTAGAAAGGTCGCAATCTCGATTCAAACACCCACGCGATCCTACTTTATTAATGACAATGATTCGCCTGCGTCTGTTAAACCTTTGACAAAAATCCTACCGGAACATTCGGTGTTCATGCTGCCACTGATCCAGAAACAGCAGTTTTGAACCACACTGTAGTTATTCAAGGATTTGGTTATTTGATTTCTTTCACAAATATTAAAATTATCACATAAGTAATAAGACAAAAGTTTACAGTTAGGATATAAACACTGGACATCAGATAGTGATCAAAATAGAGAAAATCGAAACTAACATGGTGCTTCAAATAACTGTTGTATATAAATTACCTTGTTAAGCCACTAGGTGGCAACCAGTGACATTGTCATTGAATCATTCATTCAATAGATTGGATAAGGTTAAACCCTGATTCATCCAGTAGTGAAACAAGTATTTATTAATGAGCCATTAATATATTCAAAACCATTTTTTAAAAATAATTCATTCAAATTAAACATTTTCCGGCAATTAGAGTCCAGCTATTAATATTTTGCTAGAACTAGTAAAATAAATGTTATTTTTAGTTGTCTATTTAGAATCGTGGGAGAATTGCGATCTCTATTTGAAACCAAAATATCATGATTCTCATTTCATCCAGAATCCTGCAGCTCTAGTGTGTGTCTCGTACAAATGTGAAGTTGTATGAATATCCAGTTGTGTTGTTTGAGAATTGCTTTGATTTGTGCAAGGGTAATCACCTTTAAAGGATTAGTTTACCCAAAAATGAAAATTCTGTCATTAATTACTCACCCTCATCATTGGAGGAACAGAAACCTCTCAGACTTCATCAAAAAGATCTTAATTTGTTTTGAGTTCAGAAAAAGCATACGCATAAAATACGAAGTATACTTTGGGCTTTACACACAGTAATGAATGTTTAAAAAGCAAAACAAAAAAGTATTGGGTAAAAGCATCCCCCGTGTTATGTTAACCTAATGATGTTATTTTGTTGAAAGGCCTACAGTTGGAAGCAGCTGTTCTCCTCTTGCCTGCACTGTTCAAGGTGGACCTGGGGTTGCTGTTTGACATTGAGGTGAGCCATGAACAGGTGACTACAGTGTGTGAAGCACAATCTAATCAAAGCACGAAGTACTTATTGCACATTTTGTTATAATTTAGCTTATAAGGTTTGCCTTTCAAATAAATATGTGAAGATGGTTAATGCTATTATCCCCTCTTCTCCAGGGCCATGCTCAGACCAGCCCTCCTGTCGTCCCAACACCTAAGATAGTGCCTAAAGCCTGCAGGAGGATCATCTCATGCAGTATGACCACATTTTGTTCACGTTGGATGGCCAGTTAATCACAGAGTAGAGTGAGGACATCTTGATGGCACTGGGCCTCCTCCTGTGTGTATATTTTGCGTTTGGAATCGAATCCAATCCAGTGCCCTAAAGGACTGAAAAAGACACTGACCTTTTTGAAGTATGTTGTTTTGAAATTGAAGGATGCAGTCGAACTTCCTGTCACTGTAAAATGAGTGTACAACTCAATCTGTGAGTAGACTTTTGGAGTCAATACTCTCTCTTGCTCCCTTTCTTATGGTTTAAGTTCCAGTTTCTATATTTTTTTTGAAATCCCGAAGGACAAAAAAGAAACTGCAGGACTTCAGAGCATAACTCAGTATGTAAAAACAGGACTATTGTCTTCAAAAATGTACATATTTCAAGCTTGTTGCATTATTTTGTATAAAAGGGAGTATAATGTGAGTTTATTTGCTGCTGAAAGAAATAAATTAAAAGGTTTTGAAAGTGTAATGTATTTTGTTTTTCAGTAAGCATTTAGTACATGATTTTGAATCTTTGAAGTCATGATTTGGTAAGAAATTATTAATTATCGTTCATAAAAGTGTAATTTAGAAGCATATTGACTCATCTACAGTAGTACCTGGCATGATAACGGGCCCTGCTAGCTCAAAAAACAATATATGGCACCTCTAATTTGACAAATGTGCTAGAAAACTATAAGAATAGGTGCTATATAGCACCAGAAAAGGTTCCCCTATCATAACGAGCCAAAGAACCACTGCTGGTGCTATATGGCACCTCTTATGGTTCTATATAGCACCATACGACAAGGTGCCATATAGCACCTTTAAAGATAGGTGCTATATAGCACCAAAAAAGGTTCCGCTATGATTACGAGCCAAAGAACCATTTTTGGTGCTATATAGCACCATTTTTCTTTAGAGTGTACAGTAACGTTAATAATCACATCCATGAACATGATTTCCTCCCGAGTCCTATCCCGATTATTTCCACCGGCTGTGATGTGAAGACCACATGTCCCAAGATTCCTCGCTCAAACTTGGTGTCATCAAGCTACGCCTTTGATTTGAACAGGCCTCTAGCAACCTCTAGCGGATATAATTATTACATACTGCACCTTTAACACACCAACTATATAATTACCACAACAAATTAATTAAAGTACTTTACTATAGTATGGTTCAAAACACTATAAATTAGTATTTTTTCATGTGGGATATTTCATATACAAAGCCTACGTTATTCTGTTCAAAACAGCATCAATAAACAGCATGTTCCCTCTGTGACAACCTACCTCACATTTGTTAAAAACACTGAATCTGAATGGAGACAAAAAAAGAGTCTTATTAGAGTTCTTAACAAAAACAAAGAAGAAATATGCCACATACAGGTGTAAGCCTGCAGCCGCTGCTTGCTTGTTTGTCATTCATGTCACATCATGTCTTATTCCGTTGAAGACAGTGGACAAACCTGTCCAGCTTTTTCATCCTGCTTGTACAACTTTTCAAAGACAAAGAAATGGGTGTGACATCATAATGCCATATAATAACAAATAATGTTAACAAGCAGTATATTATGTCATGATTTTTATGGGGTAAGCTACTGTAAAATGTCTGGGACATAACTGGATTATAATGAATTTAAGAATGTACTTTGAATTTCCACTAATGCAGCTCCAGCTATACTGAAACAAAGACTCCATGCATGCTATTTATTTCTTTGGTTTTCATAAACTCCTATTTTACGAAACACCCTCCTTACATTGTTACTTTAACCCACAATGTTAAAACGTGCATTCAAAGCTAACTTGACATTTGATATTCAACAGTGTTTTGATCTGCCTGCATTGACACCATTATATGCGAACTGAACTGAGCTGGATGATGATAAATTAACTAATAGATAAATTAACTAAATTATTAACTATTGTTTCTTACATCAGAATGAATCAGTACTGAATTTACTTTAAGAGCAGCTGTGCAGCCAAAATTATATACCGGTTATCACTGTAAAGCTGCATTGTAAAAAGTGCTTTATAAATAAAGGTGACTTGACTTGACTAATGATGTGGATATATGATAATGATATCACAGGCTGTCTGCTAATGCCACCTATGGCTTTCTTTCTTTCTTTCTTTCTTTCTTTCTTTCTTTCTTTCTTTCTTTCTTTCTTTCTTTCTTTCTTTCTTTCTTTCTTTCTTTCTTTCTTTCTTTCTTTCTTTCTTTCTTTCTTTCTTTCTTTCTTTCTTTCTTTCTTTCTTTCTTTCTTTCTTTCTAATATTATATCGCATGCTGGTATTTCCTGGAAAACAATCAATCTACTTGATAATGTATTGCCTTCAATAAAATGACCAGTAGGTGTCACCAAAACACAACCGTTGACTACTGGCCGATGGCACCAGAAGAGCCCTGAGCCCTTCTAAAGTCACCATGTCTTTATTTTTGATATTTATTTATTTATACTTTTATACTATAATGTTTAGGACATCACTGAAGATTTATATAAGTATAATGGTGGTTGGTATTTAACTACTTTAGTCATAAAGGCCTCCTCCATACTGGAGTCGAAAGTGCAAGCAACCTCCAAAACGAACACTTCTCTAGACTCACAATAACATCAGGTGTATTAGCCAACAGATGTGAAAAGGTTTCAAAGTTACTGTTGCAATACTGAGACATGTATGGTTTTATTCCATAGCCGTAATGGTTTTTATACTGTACAAACCGTATTTTCTATTGCCCTACACCAACCCTACACCTAAACCTAACCCATCACAGGAAAAACGGGGACATGGGGTAATGTCCTCATAAGTCACCCTCTCCTTGTAATACCTATGTCATACCCATGTAATTATACAAATTTGTGTCCTGATATGTCACAAAAACGCACGCACACACTGGGAACTGCAGTGACACTCCTTGGATAGGATTGTATTGTATTTAACATAAATAGGCTACTAACTTGATGGTATAATGGTACAAAATAGGGCCTGGAAAGCAACAAATCAGTCGTACTTAACATTAAGAAAAATTATAATCACTTTACAGGGACAAATTAAATATTATTTAGTTATTTAACACTAGCAAGGTCTTCATCAGGTATTTCCGACATCTACCAGCAAAGGCAAGCTGGGCCAAACCTTGACCTTTTAAATAGTTTTAGAACAACCCTTTAGAACAGTTCCCTTGTTATCTCTCTGAAAACTGACTAGAAAAAACTGACTGATTCTGATGAGTTGAATCACGTTTGATGAAGAAGACATCAAAAACATGCAATGCTGGGGGGCAAGAGCATTGAGAAACACGGTTACAGACCTGTGCACGCTCATATTTGGAAAGATGACACAGATCCCACAGCTGTGCTTTTTACGCCAACACCCAAAGTGTGACAGGTGACTGTTTCTGATCTTCTTAAGCTCTGTGCACACTTCTTGATTTGCTGCTTCAGGCTTTCCTCATTAACCTGACATCTGTTAACAGCCCACACACACACACACGCTCATCTTCAGTCCTGTCCTCGGCTGCTCTCTGAGCTCTCCCATTGTTGCTCACTAAGTGCTTCCAGGCAGTTTATCAGACAGCAGCCACTATGACGTATATGGCCTTCAACACACGCACTTGTATATATGGTTTATGTGGACTCTCCATAGGCGTAATGGTTTTTATACTGCACAAACTGTATATTCTATCCCCCTACACTAACCCTGCCCCTAAACCTACCCATCACAGGAAACTGTCTGCATTTTTTTAAATAATAATAAAAATAAAAAAAAACACTGTTTAGCATGTTTTAAAAGCCATTTATTTACAACAAGGACACAGGAAGTGCAGTCATAAACCATATACAGAAGAACACACACACACACTGGGAGCTGCAGTGACACTCCTTGGATAGGATTGGATTGTAAGGCTACTAAGCACTTAATGGTACAAAACAGGGCCTGGAAAATAAGTTAAAAGCAATTTTTTAAATCTTTTTTAATAAATCAGTGGCATTTATGACAATCACTTTAGGGGGACAAATTAAATATTATTTAATTATTTAATACAAAATATTTTATATGATAGTTTATGCTATTATTATTTTCTATTAATGTTTCTTGCAATAAAACATTAATATGTGTACATTTATATATGCATGCATATATAATAGATACATTTGGTAACACTTTAGATTTGGTACACATATTCACTATTAACTAATTGATTATTAGCTTGCATATTGGCTGTTTATTAGTGCTTATGAAGCACATATTAATGCCTTATTATGCATGACCATATTCTACATCCTTAATCCTACCACTTCAACTTAACAACTACCTTACTACTATTAATTAACAGTAATTAGATGTTTATTGAGGGAAAACCAGTTGAAATCTGCTAAAATTACTACTTTTCTGGACATCGAATGGCGGTAATTTCATTGATTTTTATGGGGGATAAAAAACCTTGGATTTCATCAAAAATATCTTAATTTGTGTTCCAAAGATGAACGAAGGTTTTACGGGTTTGGAATGACATGAGGGATTTTTTCATTTTTGGGTATATATATACAGTTTATGAAGACTTCAGATGCAAAAGCCTCTAAGTGCTGTCTGAAATTTTCTTCTAAAATGAGCATTTTTTTTATCAAGTTTGTATGTTTATGTTCAGTTATTTCACTTTAATGGCAATGAAAAGGACCTATTGATTGCCATTAAAGTGAAATTACTGAACCTAAACATACGAGCTTGATAAAAATGCTCATTTTAGAAGAAAATTTCAGACTGCACTTAGAGGCTTTTGCATCTGAAGTCTTCATAAACTGTATATATATATATATATATATATATATATATATATATATATATATATATATATATATATATATATATATTTAATTTCACATACTTAATTTTTGGTAAAAATGGAGTAAAATGTGGTATGACATCAGTGTGAAAAGACAAGGGACTGTTCAGAATAGTAATGAGATACAATGGTGGATTTCGGTAACAATGTGCAATTGTGATCCTGGTTTCCAGAGGAAGGTCCAGGGAAACAATGATTAGAGGGTAGTGTTACCTCTGCTGATGGACAGATGGATGGATGCATGGATAGATAGATGGATGGATGGAGCTTTCTGTGTAACTAAAGGCTCAAGGGTTTGACCTTTCAATGCATTAATAAAATGGCTGTTGTATAACAATATTCGAATGTATTCTTGTTACTTATATAACAATAATAATTAATATTAATATATTATAGTGCGGCCAGAACTTCCTCTGACACCTTGCATCTTGATGATGCTCTTCATGAAGATATCTCTGGTACGTATTTCTTGCCTTCAGAGAACATTTTCTTTTGACTAGAAACACATACCCTCAGAAAATCTAGCTTTGCTTATAATCTAGATATTTAATCTATATCCAGTGGAGCCATATTCATCATTCCAGTAAACAGCCTGAGTCGCAGTCTCTTGTTGAGTCTGAGATCATGGAAATAAAACCCTGATCCTTATAAACCTTCAGAACATCGCTGGTGGAGCAGAATTTAAACATCAGGGCTGCGAGAGGAAATGTGATAACACCGCTCAGATGTTGATGAACCACAAAGATATGCTAATGAACCACATTTTATTGCTATATAAACCCTATCTGGGTGATCAAGACCTAAATGGAAGAACATCTGGCTGTACAAGGAATATTTAGTACAACACATAAATGGACATGAAATATCGTTAGTTATTTGAGAAGAAAGAGACCACGCTGAAAACATCACACTGAATGAGGAACTTGAGCCATGCTTGCCTTAAAGGGAGTGTGCAAAGGGGTATTCGTAAGAAAAATATCCTTATCAGAATGAAGTATTCCAGAGAACTGCAATGTATTGATGCATAATGATGTAACAACAACTTAAATTGTCCAACATGCATTTGCAAACATTAACTTTCATTTTTGTTGTGTAACAATCATTGTCATTGTGACTGTGGCTTGTGGAACACTTGACAAGGACAAGTGTCAGCTGCTATCAGTGTGTGCCAAAGGTCACGACCCTCAGGGCAGGGTGGATGTGCAGAGGTCATTATCCGATACTGGAGTCTGGTTGTTTCTCTCCTTAGCTCAGCATAGTTTCCACACGGCCAAAACAACTGCTCCTGACCCTCGCTCACCTGTGCTTCCATAACGTTCCCACAACTGTTATCCTGTGAGAAGATCCACTCAGCAGTTCATCGCTTTGAATCTCGCATTGTGTGCTGCACACGTGTGCATCACTGAATCTGTGCAGTCAGGTGATTCACAAATTATTAAAGTAATCAGTCTGATTCTGTGGAGGCAGATAGGTGTCAAACTCTCCTTTACCGATTTGATAAAGGCACCATTAGAGTGTCTTGAGGCCTTCAGCACTTCTGCAGTGTGAGAAAATGAATCTTCTGTGTGATTAATTGAAGTTTTCTTTTCAGCTTTTCTTTATGAGTCAGAACAGTTGTTCTCAAAGTGCAGCCTGGGAACAAAGCAGAAAGGGCTTGAAAAACAAACCTTAATTGACCTTTACATTTACTTTTGGCTAAGGCAAGCATTACTATTGCTATTGCTCATACTTAGGGTAGGTGATTTAAAAAAAAAAATAAAATCCTAACCGTAAGTATTAAACTTTGCCAACTTGCCTGCACCATCTGTGCCTCATACATGATTCATACCTCATATCACGCAACATGTTGCAAATAGATTTATGATGTTTAGCTGCTGGAAAGATTAAACAGATTTAATTAACAGATTAAAACATCTCATAGATGTACACTGAATGAAGAACTTAAGCCATGCCTGAGGATTTCATTTTTTTTTCTAGATTATGGGTTCATTTCAGCAATGTTTTTTTTTTTTTTTATTAGCTCAAATGTATGTCACACTGGTCCAGCTAATAGAGAGAGAGAAAAGTAGACAAAAAGGACTAAATTGTGACCTTCCTCATTAGGAAATATATTTTTTTATAATATAATATAATATAATATAATATAATATAATATAATATAATATAATATAATATAATATAATATAATATAATATAATATAATATAATATAATATAATATAATATAATATAATATAATATAATATAAAAATAAACAGTGATTTCTGCCATAGTGTTTTAGACAAACATTTTTTTCAATAATTACAAATTGGCTACATAATAATATAATATAATATAATATAATATAATATAATATAATATAATATAATATAATATAATATAATATAATATAATATAATATAATATAATATAATATAATATAATATAATATAATATAATATAATATAATATAATATAAAATATAATATAATATAATACAATATAATATAATATAATATAATATAATATAAAAATAAACAGTGATTTCTGCCATAGTGTTTTAGACAAACATTTTTTTCAATAATTACAAATTAGCTACATAATAATATAATATAATATAATATAATATAATATAATATAATATAATATAATATAATATAATATAATATAATATAATATAATATAATATAATATATAATATAACATAATATAATATAATACAATATAAAAATAAACAGTGATTTCTGCCATAGTGTTTTAGACAAACATTTTTTTCAATAATTACAAATTAGCTGCATAATATAATATAATATAATATAATATAATATAATATAATATAATATAATATAATATAATATAATATAATATAATATAATATAATTAATATAATATAATATAATATAATATAATATAATATAATATAATATAATATAATATAATATAATATAATATAATATAATAAAATATAAAAATAAACAGTGATTTCTGCCATAGTGTTTTAGACAAACATTTTTTTCAATAATTACAAATTAGCTGCATAATATAATATAATATAATATAATATAATATAATATAATATAATATAATATAATATAATATAATATAATATAATATAATATAATATAATATAATATAATATAATATAATATAATATTGATGAACTTCATAATAAGATCGGAAATATTACACAAGTAAATGGGGTCAATCTTGATTGTGTTCTAAGTCAACACGAAATGTTGTGTGCAACCAATTTGCTTTCATATTGTAATGTATTTCCAGCTGAAACAGGACATTTAAGAAAGGAAAAATAATTTAGGTCAGGACCTTTAGGTGAGGTTACAGCTTGCATGGCCTATATGATGTCAACCAAAATAGAAAGACATGTCAAGGCAGAACAGGTTGTTACATTTTGCTAAAAGATTAGAAAGGCAAACATATTTTCTTTAGAATAATGTGCAGCAATAAATCAGTCACATTTAGACAGTTATTAAGAGTGAATGGATTCAATGTTCATGTAATGCTGAAAAGCACAAATAGCCACATTTCCTACATCCTGCTGCGCACCTTGAAGTGCCAAGTTTCTTTAGAAAGTGGAATTTACTTTTCATACTCTTGTCATTTAAATGACAAAAGGTAACAAATTTAACTTATCTCATCTTTACCAGAACCCTGGGACAGGTCAGAACAAGCTCCCTCAGAATCAAAATGCTTTGTTAATCATCTTGCCCAGCCACTCTCTAGCTATTCATGGGAATTCACACAAACTGCACTGTGTGCCCCGCCTCCTGGCAGCAGCCCGTGGTTATGCTGATTAAAAACAGGTTTGAAATGACACAGCTGATATCTGCATGTGGGAAAGTGGCAACACGCATCACCCACGTAAGTGACTTGAGATGAATAAGTCGTGTAGCAGTAATCGAGTGTGTTTCGTTGTCCTCTCTCACTGGCAAAAACAGCCGCAGTGGACCAGCAGGTCTCAGTGCAGTCTTAGTGCTTCCCTCCATTCATGCCTCCCAGCAAATGGAGAGTTTTATAGTCGCATGACGGCTCTGACAAGTTAACTACATGGTGAAGCCAGATAGCAAACAAATCATGTTATATAATTCAAGGTTTATTGTACACTGGAAAAAAGTTTTGTTATAACATGAAAAGGTATGTCATGTAAAACCCTGTGAAACGTCCCCCAAAAGACTGTATTTTTATTTATTTTTTTTTTTCATTTGAATTATTCTGGATTCTAATTTAATGGTTAATTGAAATGTCACTAATTAAAATGCATGTCTAATTGATATGATAAACAGGGGTGCATATAATTTTTTGGTCTGGTTCTCAAGGGAGCACCTGGAGATGTTGCTTGGTATTCACACTTTACGTGACACAAACATGGTAGATGATGATAATGTTTTTTATTTTTATTTTATTTTAATAACATTAATGACACAGAAAAAAGCAAGAATATTAGGCTGCTGTCACTTTAAGAAGGAAAGCACGGACTGACACACATCCGGTTTCTTGTTCACTTATGACATAACTGAGAGAATACTTGCCGAGACAAGTATTTTGACATAATTTTGTGCGATTAATTAATGAAATTAATTCGGTGTTGGAGCGCTGTTTGACTCTCTCTCTCTCTCTCTCTCTCTCTCTCTCTCTCTCTCTCTCTCTCTCTCTCTCTCTCTCTCTCTCTCTCTCTCTGTGTTTGTTTCAGGGGTGTGAGGCTGTGCGAGTCACGACTTTCACCTCTTCTCCCGCTTTTAAAATCATTTGAATGTGTTAACTGGCGAAACAAAACACGTCCAAATAATAAACTTTCACTCTATGATGGTTAAATTTAGCAGTTAATCCGCGAATCACCGAACCATTGGACTTTATCCATATGGATCACGGATTAACTGCAATCCGTTACACACCTACACCGTTTATTTTTACAGCACATGCGCACCTGCGTACCACTTATGTGCACCCAATGAAGAACTAATTTTTGATAAAAAAAACTTGACAAAAAATACAATTTTTCACCCCCCCCCCCCCCCCCCAAAAAAAAAAAAGATGTCTAATTAATTAAATTCATAACTGTAACATATAAATAACAAAATAAAGCTGGCAACTGTGTTTGCCAGAATAATTCTGTAAAAATACAAAAAAAGAGACATAATTATTGCATTTAAACCCTTCAAATGTGAAGTGTCACACAGGGAATTACAGGAATAACAGTTTACATTTTTTCACTGTAAATTATAAGATGATTTGTTCTTTTTACTTCCCAAAATGGTACATTTAACAGTTTTTTTTTTTACTGTAAAATTACAAGAAATGTAAGGTTAGATCTATTACAGGTTTTCTCCATATACAGTCAAACCAAAATTTATTCAGACACCTTGAACATTTCATTAATTAATACAGTTTATTCACTAGTTTAAAAAAATGGTAATAAAATATGACAATGTTGTGTCAGAAAAAAAAAAAAATAATAATTATGTCAGATAACACATGGTCAGGTCAAAGTGTCTGAATAATTTTTGGTCCCACAATTTTGATCAATTTTACTGTTAGTCCACTGTATGAAGAATTTTTGGGTGTAATACGTCACAGTTTACTTTTTTTTGATATCCTCACTTATATAAATGAACTATAGTATCCTGCACCCACTAGTAAAAATATAACAAAAATGATATCTAGTGTCTGAATCAGTACTGTATAGTACGAGACCTTACTGTTAACCATTTAACAGATTTCGCATTTTACAGTCTTTTACAAATAAAATTAAATTAAGTGTGTTACTTAAAGGATTAGTTCAATTTCCTGATAATTTACTCACCCCCATGTCATCCAAGATGTTAATGTCTTTCTTCAGTTGAAAAGAAATGAAGGTTTTTGATGAAAACATTCCAGGATTTTTCTCTTTATAGTGGATTTCAATGGACTCCAAACAGTTGAAGGTCAAAATTACAGTTTCAGTGCAGCTTCAAAGAGCTTTAAACAATACCAGACGAGGAATAAGGGTCTTATCTAGTGAAAAGATCAGTCATTTTCAGAAAAAAAAAAAAAAAAAAATTCTATACTTTTTAACCACAAATGCTCGTCTTGCACTGCTCTGCAATGCACCACACATTACATAATCACGTTGAAAAGGACACGCGTGACGTAGATAGAAGTAGGGCAAAAAACTCATCTCATCGTCCGACATCAGTTTTTAAATACCTTTTTTTTGGTCTTTGCACATTCACTGTAGACACTGTGTAGACACTGAATCGGTGATTCCGTGACTTTTCCAACATGATTACGTAATGCGTGGCAGATCACAGAGCAGTGCAAGACAAGCATTTGTGGTTAAAAAGTATACAGTTTTTTTTTTTTTTTGAAAATCATTTTGCTAGATAAGACCCTGATTCCACGTCTGGTATCATTTAAAGCCCTTTGAAGCTGCACTGAAACTGTAATTTGGACCTTCAACCATTTGGGGTCCATTGAAGTCCACTATAAGGAGAATAATCCTGGAACGTTTTCATCAAAAACCTTAATTTCTTTTCGACTGAAGAAAGAAAGACATGAACATTTTGGATTATATGGGGGTGAGCAAAGCACTTTAATTCTGAAGTGAACTAATCCTTTAATAATTTATTACATTTTTTTTTTTTTTTTTTTTACAGCAGGGCCCTATGAAATGTTTTATTTTATTTAAAAAAAAACCTGTGTTGGCTGTTTTAATTTTTCTGGATTGATGATTTAACACAAATTTATTGAAAAATCCACTTGGCTGAAACCTCTGAGGCGGCTTGCTGCTGCTTTCAAGTTAACTGTCAGTCTTAAATGACTGAATAAAACATCACAGCACAGGGTACTTTTTAGAGGGTCAAATCAGGCAGAATTGGCTCCTTGTGGTGTAATCTGCACACATTCACAACACAGAAACATTTACCTGGAAGAGCCTGAGGAATGTGGGAAGAGCTGGCAGATATAAATGAGTGGGCAAATTCTTTAGAAGTAAAAAATAAAGACTGGACTTGCCAAAGCGCCTCACTCCCAAGCATTCCCAATCATTTTGAAATCATTGCTGAGAATGGCTTCTGATGCTGATCCTTATGGCTTAATTTGGCAGCGAAGTAGAAAAGGAAAGTTTGTTTAGAAGTTTTTAGATGGGCTTAAATTGTCCATGGCAGCTTTGCACTGTGCCAAATGGTAGATTTATGAGGGTAGGATATACCGCACAGTGTCTTCATTGTGTTTTGAGCATGTGTTGAGGCATTCTGGGTAGCTGAGGTTAGATGGGAATTTCATCATGATCACCCTAGAAGAACAAATGAAACCCATAACTTTCACACTCTTGTTAAGAAGCACGCAAATGCAAACACAACTCTTGCTAAGGCTTTTGCTCATGCTTAGGGTTAGTGATCGGAACAAACACCTAACCTCAAGTAGCTATTGAAGTTCAGTATGTAACATCCTGAAACATTTGGGCTAAGGTCAAAAATGATACCTCAGATATTGGTGTACTATTTTTTGAAGTAGCCTACCCAAGTTACAGCTACACCATCATCAAAATGTGCAAAAATGTACCTCTAATGGTACACAGAGCATTCAAAGGAACACCTAAAGGGTACATGTTAGTACTTTAAGGTGAAGGATAAAGATATTATTATTGCACACTTTTATGACAGAGGCCAGAAAATGAAGGGGGTCTTTGGCCTTGGCGATCACCAAAACACACTCGCAACAGTATGTCTTTATTATTATTATTATTATTATTATTTTAACATAACTTGCTACTTCCAGTTTTTTTCAACTGCTTACACACATTTTCAAAACTTTGCCTCTTTTTTCAAAACTTTACACACAAATCCAAGAACTGCACACACAAAATTGCAAAAATCAAGCACTGCATTCAAAATATCACAAACACATCTCAAAAGCAAACATTTGTCTTATGTTGCAAACACTTTTGACATAATATTCATATATCATATACACACAATTATTCAAAACCTAAAGCTCCTCTTTCATGAGCTCATATGTACAAGATTGAAAGTAAATGGAAAAAAATGAGATGGTGAAAAATTCACGATAAACACGAATGCAAGATTGAAACCACACTTTTTTTCTACTGTAAGCATTTGTGGTTGTGAATATCATATTATGCAGTACGAAAGAAAAGAAATACATCTGTGTAGTACAGAAACAATGGTTGTGTTTGAAAAAGGAAATACTTCCTGTTAGATTTATGTGCGTTACATAGAGAATTGTGTGTTGTGTTTTGCAAAAAGTGTTTTATGAAATTGAAAACCGAGTCAAAGGCCAAGAATTGGCATATGGTTTTGCAGATTTGGTGTGTGGTTCTGGTGTTTGAGTGTCAGGTTTCAGAAATTGTGTGACAAGTAAGTATTTTGTGTGTAAGCAGTTAAACAAAACTAAATATTTAATAACAATACATTTTTTTAAATGTCATATACTTGAGTACCAGAAAGATAAAAAAATCACAAAAAATCACATTTTCACAACATTTTACATTTCACATTTTAGTCATGTTGTACTCAAATTCCTATATTTTAACTAAAATGCTCAAACGTAATGCAAATGTCATGCAAATACTGCCATGTCAAAAATAGATTTTGTTTGCAAATATAGCAGATGTGAAGGGTGTCAACACTTGACTTCAAAGTAAATACTGGAAACATGAATAATCTCTGAATCAGGTGAATAACTGTAAATGAGTAATATGAGTAATTAGCTCAAAGAAAACTCTTTAATATGCATGATGCAGTATTTAAGTGTTACTACTATTGGCACTGAACAACTCTTGCACCATTAACCCTCTACTGCACACATATTGTTGGCACATGAAAAAAAAAAAAAAAAAATCCACATCTTTTTTTGGTTCGTTTGGGAACATTTTATTGGTAAAACTTTTTTTTTGTGTTGCCATAGTCACCCTCACCCACCCCAAAATATTTAACAATGGTATAGAATCATAGATAAAATTATAAGACAATGCTCAGAGAGCAATGCAAAATCAAATTTAAAAAAAAAAAAAGTCAAGAAATCATTAAGTAAAAAGGGAAAAACACTTGAAAGACATTGATATATTGAATTTGATACATGTATAGGTTTGTATCATGTATGCCATATAATGTACTTCATGTAATAACTTCAAAAAGCACTTCTTCTCTGCTGTGAAATACAAGTGTACACTCTAAACAAAAATGGTGCTAAATAGCACCAAAAGTGGTTCTTTTTTGGTGCTATATAGCACCTTAACCACCCCAAAGAACCGCTGAAGAACCAATTTTTTTTAGAGTGTACATTACAATTTTTGCACATCACTTTAAGTGTTCCTGCACACCCAGGAACCCTGCATCTTCCCTTCTTATAACACATTATTGCCAATGTGAGGTATTGCCCAAAATCTCCTTGAAAAGTACCCCTTATCGCACAACTTTGCCCTGAGGCAATGAAAAGAAAAAGTGAATTTCTGAAAATAATTTAAAAAATGTCATAAAACCTGACAAAAGGCTTCTCTACACCCTACACACACACAGATATTTTTTATGTACAGTCCATGTCGTTTTAAATAAGATTACTAAAGCAAATAAGCTTGCCTTGTTCTCACACCATGAGCTCCTGATGCGTCAGAACAGGACATCCCACCTTTAAATGGTGCTTGATAGTGAGTCTCACACCTTACTGGACTGTTCTTTGGTACTTTCTCGACCTTTATAATTGGTTGTAATCAAAGAAAATGTACTAAACATAGGGCTAAAGAAAACTTTCCGTTGCTTGAGGGCAATGCTGGGTTAGTTGACCTAAAAAGTTTTTACTCACCCTCGTGTCGTTCCAAACTCATAAGACTTGTTCATCTTCGGAACACAAATTAAGATGTTTTTGATGAAATCAGAGACACGGCCTCTTTATATGATGATTGAATTTAGGCTTTTATTCACATATTCATCATCTCACACATCAGTAATGGTAAACAGAAGCTGTTTGTTTGACATGTGCGTGAACCAATGAGGTTAATTCTCGTGTGTGGTTCTTTATTGAAAAAAATATCTTAATTTGTGTTTTGAAGCTGAACGAAAGTCTTACAGGTTTGGAATGACATCAGGGTGAGTAATTAATGACAGAATTTTCTTTTTTGTGTCAACTAACCCTTTAATACCACAGACATGACCACATCTTATTGAGAGGTGCACTATTGCTTTTCTGGGTGATAATATTTACAGTATTTGTTTGGTTGGTGATAAAACAGGAGAAAAAATCCCACTGAAGGAGAGATCCAAGCCATAAAATGTACCTATAGATTTTATTCCTTTTCATGCAAATTACACTCTAAAAATTGCTGGGTTAAAAACAACCCAAGTTGGGTTGAAAATGGACAAACCCAGCAATTGGGTTGTTTTAACCCAGCAGTAGGGTTAAATGTTTGCCCAACCTGCTGGGTAGTTTTATTTAACTCAACTATTGTTTAAAAATTACTGTATTGCTTAATTAAAATTAACCCAAAGTATTTTGGAAATGAACATTTATTAATGTTCAATGAATAATTATTAAACAATAAACATTTATTAAATTGCTTATTAATAAATTTATATTAATAAACTATTAAACTATTCAATTTATATTAATAAAATATTAAAGCTTATTAATAAAAATTCACCTTTTGTCTATTATTGTTGCCTCTAATTGCATCTGGTTTTTAATTTAAACTATTTTGGGTTCATTAAAATAACCATTGGGCCATATAGCAATTTTTAAACAATAGTTGGTTTAAATAAAACTACCCAGCAGGTTGGGAAAACATTTAACCCAACCGCTGGGTTTGTCCATTTTCAACCCAACTTGGGTTGTTTTTAACCCAGCATTTTTTAGAGTGTGTGATTACAGGGGCAGATTATCAATTAATAAACACTTATTGTACTTACGTTCCTTGCAAAATGCCCTCAAAACACAAACACTTGACACTTGCATTACATTACACTCTAAAAAATGCTGGGTTGTTTCAACCCAAGTTTGGGTCAAAAATGGACAAACCCAACCATTGGGTTAAACGGTTGGGTTTGTCCATATTTGACACAAATTTGGGTTGAAACAACCCAGCATTTTTTAGAGTGTACCAACTCCATATGTATTCTTGCTTTTGTGACAGTGAACTTGTTCGTTAGCTCATCTGGCACAGCGTTGCTCTTGCGCTCAAGAACGAGTCCCATGAAATGCAATTCATGACAAAAGAGCTCGAAGACTTGAAAAAGCAGCTAAAATTGCATAGTTGCAACAGCAAATGTGTTTTTGTCTCACATTTGCTTTTGTTAACACTATTGGTTAGGTTTAGTGTAGGTGATAAGTTAATTTCAAACGCGACAGCATTAATCTTTCACTCACCATACATTTCATTCCTGAACTGCCATTAAAAAACAACTCATTTTGAAACTATGAAATCGATCTAAGATCTACTCTTATAACTGATGTTAGTTTAACATGTAAAGGGTAGCCAGTAGCTCTTTGGTAAGCTCTACTGGTGCTTGATTCTGTCTTTGAAAACAATCATTGGGATTGGTATGACAAATGATTTGAGGATTATTTTACACAGACAAGCCTGATTCATGTGGATACGGGCGCCTGTCCTAAAGTCTGAAAACAGGGAGGAATTACATCAAAGTCTTGAGAATAATGACTGATGTTGACCAGTGAGTTTGGTAGCTTTCCTTGGCAGCTCCGCTCTCCTTCTTTTCTCTTTTTCTTTATTAGTTTCTTTTTTCTTTCTCCATCCGCCCACACATCCTTCCACGTGCTTCCCAGGCCTTGGCAAAAGCAACTACTGCAAAACTAACAGCCTGGGCCTGTTTGTCTGCCAGTAGGGTAGGAATCATATTTCCAGAAAAATGACAGATGAAAAACTGCCTCGGATACACAAACACTCAATTCTATTGTGTTGAAAGTCTGAGGTTCAGGGCCATATCACTCAAGGAGCTGCAAAAATATTTTAAATATGGGAGAGCCTTTGCTCCAGGATTGGCCGGAGGCAAAGCCGGCTGTAGTGCACAATGATGGTGGTCTAGTTACTGAAATTATAGTAGATACACATTATTTGATTAAACTCTGTGATTTTGAGTTATTTGTCTTTGGATAAGTCGGTTTTCAGAAATCGGAGAAAATTCCGGAACCTGCTTGACAAGAATTTAAAGTAATAGTTCACACAAAAATTAAAGGTTTTGTCATTTACTCATTCCAAACCTTTAAGACTTTCTCTCATGCATGAAACACAAATGGAGCTGTTTTGCTAATCTCTAATTCTCATTAATGTGGACAAAAAAAGGACACAAAAGCATGTTAATAGCATTGTTTTAGCAAACTCACATTCAGTTCTGGCACCTTTTATAGAAAAAACAACTTTTCACTGATCCAATTAGTTATGGTGAACACAGTTAAGCCATGTCCTACATTACTTTTCTCACTGAATATAGTTTTTTTTTTTACTTGGAAACATGTTACATAATGAAACTGAGGTTACACTTTACTTTACAGTACATGCACTTACATTGTAATTACAGTCTAGTTACCCAAAAAGTACTGGTAGTTACCCAAGAAAGTACTGGTAACTAGAGTTAAGGTTCAGGGTTAGTACCTATAACCCAGTTGTTGTTAAAGGATTAGTCCACTTTTAAATAAACTTTTCCTGATCATTTACTCACCCCCATATCATCCAAGATGTCCATGTCTTTTGATGAAAACATTCCAGGATTTTTCTCCATATAGTGGACTTCAATGGGCACCAAACAGTTGAAGGTCAAAATTAGTTTCAGTGCAGCTTCAAATTGTTCTACACAAGACGAGAAATAATGGTCTTATCTAGAGAAACAATCGCTGATTTTCTAAAAACATAAATAAAATTTTATACATTTTAACCAAAAAAATTTTGAACTAGCTCTCTTCTTCTTCTTCTTTATTGGAATTCCAGCAGTGTAGACACTGCTAAGCGTATTACTGCCCTCCACAGGTCAAAGTTTGAACTAATTGTAATATACTATTGAACTAGCATATTGCATATTAAAATTAATTCAAAACTTTGACCTGTGGAGGGCAGTATTACACTTTGCAGTGTCTACACTGCTGGAATTCTAATAGAGGAGAAGAAGAGAGCTAGTTCAAGATCAGCATTTATGGTTAAAATGTATAAAATTAATTTTTTTGTTTTTTAGAAAATGAGTGATTTTTTCTCTAGATAAGACCATTATTTCTCGTCTTGTGTAGAACGCTTTGAAGCTGCAGTGAAACTAATTTTGGTCTTCGACTGTTTGGTGCCCATTGAAGTCCACTATATGGAGAAAAAAATCCTGGAATGGTTTCATCAAAAACTTTAATTTCTTTTCGACTGAAGAAAGAAAGACATGAACATCTTGGATGACATGGGGGTGAGTGAATTATCAGGAAAAGTTTATTTAAAAGTGGACTAATCCTTTAAGTACATTATAACATGTGGAACAGGACTGTAAAATAAAACGAAAATGGAATAGGTTGAAATTATTAGTGTGAACCTTAATTTGATTTACTTGATCATGTTATATCTCCTCTCCTATTGCTTCTTGCCTACACACACACACACAATATATATATATATATATATATATATATATATATATATATATATATATATATATATATATATATATATAATTTATTTCCTTTATGAATTTTCAGCATCATTACTCCAGTCTTCAGTGTCACATGATCCTTCAGAAATCATTCTGATATGATGATTAGATACTCAAGAAACATTAAATTATTATTATCAATGTTGAAAACAACAAAAAACGTAATGTTTTTGAGTAAGGCGTGATATTTGTTTTTCAGGATTCTTTGCTGAATTTGAATAGAATTCTCTTTAAACATGAAGAGGTGTTAGAATCAGATTTTAAACAGTTCTTTTTCCCACAGTTATTCTATAAGTGTCCGTCTTAGTGGTCAGCATTCCTGAGCGGGGCCCCAGGCGCTGCACTCACATTCCTCCTGACCACACTTGGTTAAATCCTGCTGCTTCCCTTCAGCTCTGCGGAGAGCAATCCCAGAAGCCAACAGCTGACCGCAACAGAGTCTTTAAAATGTGTCCGGGTTATAATCAAACTAGTGCTTGGGGGGTCAAAGGGCAAATCCAAGTCTTAAAAATGACGCTGCAGAGGTGGGCGAAAACTTTCACATTCACACTGTAGAGGACGCAAAAGAGTATTGTTTCACAGTTCTTCAAATGAGTATAGGCTACTGTAAATTTCTTTTTGAGTTTAAATGATTTGAAAAGTTTGAGCTGAGCATTGATTACAAGGCCTCAAAAACTTTTGACTTAATGCCTGACCACCCATAATGCCCTAGCAACCACATGGCAACAAGCTAAAAACTACTCAGAACGCTATATAGCAATCACGCACAATTCTGATAATATCATGGATGGAAACAACAAGTGTGCCTTATTTAATCTCCAAACCATTTCCAGTAACAGCGTCACTTTCAGTTTTACTGGCCAGGAAATTCTGTTCTTATTTATAGTGCTTATGTAACTGCACATCATGTAAAATAATAAAGTATAATGTTACAAAAGATTTCTATTTCAAATTAATTCTGTTCTTTTGAACTTTCTATTCATCAGAGGTTCCTTAAGAAAAAACTGTATCACTGTTTCCACAAAAATATGAAGCTGCACAACTGTTTTCAACATTGATAATATTAATAAATATTTCTTGAGCAGCAAATCAGCATATTAGAATGATTTCTGAAGGATCATGTGACACTGAAGACTGGAGTAACGATGCTGAAAATTCAGCTTTGATCACAGGAATAAATTACATTTAAAATGAATTACAATAGAAAACAGTTATTTTAAATGGTAATAATATTTCACAATATCACTGTTTTTACAGTATTTAAATGCAGCCTTGGTGAGCATAAGAGACTTAACGTTTGGAAGTGTAAATAAACAGAAATAGAATAAATAAAAACACAGAGAAGAAAGAAATATGCCCTTGTTTCAACATTAGTGGTCCATGACATGGGTTTTTCAATATCTGATGATATAATGATATATAACACAATTTAATGATAACAAATGAGACCATTTCTCAATTATGAAATACCTTTTACAATATTTACTCAGTACATTGACTACTTCTGTTGGCAAACATACCAGCTGATCATAAATGATATCATGTGATAAATACGATCACTATGTGAAACGCAGCACTCAAATTTCCCTTCTTCTTATAAGAAATGATCATTGAAAGGTTCTTTTTGGAACCTAAAATGGTTTCTCTATGGAATCTCTGTGAAACCCTCTTTTTGGAACTTTTATTTTTAGTAAGTCACAGTGTTTTAAAAATATAAACAGTGTTAAAGATGCACAAGGTCTGTGATGTCAAAATGGCAGGACGTGACGGGGAAACTCAAGAGTGCTCAGCTCATTTCCAGCAAAGCAGCTGTGTCAGATCCTGATGCTGCACACGCACTTGAGCATCCACCGTATAACTACGTGTGTTCCTCCACGCTGGCACTGTGCCCAACCGAAAACACCCCTTAACCCCACGACTTCTGACCTTATGACCTCTCTACCACTCGCCTACAACCACAGCTGCTTCCCACAGATTGGATGAGATTGTATATTTGTGTAAATTGCAGAATTGTATGTTTCTTTTTTTTCCCCAGCCCTTCATGATTTGAATTACTCAGGATGCAGGGTGCACAAAACTACAGAGAACAATGAAAAATAAATTCTTTCCTTATATTCAGAAGCAATTTCTAACTTACTGTAACACATTATATATATATATAATTTATTTTTATAGATAACTGAGGAACTGTGAACATTGGAAAACATTCCTGAGGTAAATGTGATGTTATATGACATATTGCTCAGAGACTGTTTTATAGACGTCTTTCCGCAGTTGAAACACAGATAAAGTGATTACATGAGACATTATACATTCTGGTAAGTTGTACTGTATCTTTCAACATACCTTTTGATGTTCATGCATGTTTTTCAAGATATAACTTGTATTAGTGTGGAAGAAAAGACTGCTGCTTCAACTAAAAGGCTCTACAGTGATATGTCATGTCACATTTAAGAGCATCAAAATGCCATTTATTGTTTTAATGCCATGATAATATGGACAGAATTTGATAGAGGAGACTTTATTTCTTATCAGAAGTAACAAAGCACAAAGCTATTTGCGATTATTGGATAGGAGTCTATCGATATCAGTGGAGAAATTTAGTATCTAGTGTATATATATATATACTAGATACTAAATTTCTCCACCGATACCTGATACCGATAGCCGATTATTCAGAATATCTGCTGATACCGATAACAATACCGATAGTTTGGGGGTTCTGCCCTTTATACCTTCGTTTAAATTAATGATAATTTCATTATACTTAATAATTAATCATTATATTTTGAAAGAAATGCAAATAAAAACTTTATTCTCTCAGTTATAAACAAACACATTACTCAAATTAATATTAACACACATTTAATTACTTTCTGAAGATTAAATGAATATTTCTTAACTTTCAGAATTTTATTAATTCATATAATTACTCTTAATATTGAATATCAAACTGGTTTCTTAGCATTTTCTTTACACAAAGCCCAAATGCAATGCATTTTTCCTGCCCTCTTTTGATTGACAGAATATTCATTGGCCCTGACTATTGGCTGTTTTTAGGGTAAAAATTGCTTTTATTTATTATTGCATCAAATATATATATATATATATATATATATATATATATATATATATATATATAGAGCCTACACACAATCAAGTCGCGCCTCCTGCAGATACTTTAATTTAAAATGAAAGTTCTTTGATTATTTGCAGACAGCTTCAGTCATGTTTTATTTTGCCTCGGGGTGGAGCCAGGACTGAACAACTTGATGCATGAAACCCCTACTTATACCAGCAGGAAACATCTATCTTTTTCTTCATCTGTAAGTGTGGGAACATAAAAAAAGGCTATGGTTGGTTTGTATTCAACTTTTCTTCAGGGACAATGTGATGATATGAGTATTTGATTACAAGACACGATAAGATCCGGTGGAAGACGAAGGGTTTGGTTGAATGTGTTCACATATTGAAAACCCAGCTATGGATATCTCTCTATGTTGTGACACGCCATGATTGTTGACAGGAGAGCTGTCCAGGCAAGATTTTAGAGCATAATGCAACATAATAATATGACCTACAGTATTATCCTAAAAGATAATATACTTGGATTAACAACATTAAGATGTTTCCCTCAATTTGATACTGACTGTAGGATTTCTCATTACCAGTATTTGGCATTATTTACACTATACATTAATATTTGCTTCCTCTAAGTTAAGTAACAGGTAAGAATTGTTGGCTGTTGTTTCTTTTCTAGAAATACTCCTTACAATCACAGAAAGCCAGACAGCTGCCCTCCACCTCAGATCAAAGGAAGTAAACTCAAGTCAAGAACAATCCATGTGACCGCCGGTATCCTGTGGCAGTACTGTCACACAGCTGTAGGGGAATTCACAGATAAAGAGCCAAAGACCAGATATGATGACTAAAGATTAAAAAAAAATGAATTGAAGAAAATTGTACTAAAGAATAGTTTGCAGTTTCATCCACAGAAGTCAGCTTCAGGTCTCACAAGGAGTTTGTAGGCCGCTCTGCATACATTCACATTTCCACAACAATATACTCTCTAACACTGTCCACTAACTACATTATTACCTCAGGTTAAATGATTCTGATTGGATAAAAAACAGATAATGTCCACACATGGAGTGATAGAAATAAGCATGTGTCCAGAGATTATACAGATGACAACAAAACACTGGTTTAGGCACGGAGTGACCTTAGAGGTCATAGAACTGCTCTTTTATGCACCAATTTGTTGATGATGATCCAGAGTGCAAGTTGTTGGTTGTTAATTTCACCAATACTGATCTGTAACAAAGGATATTAGCACACAGCTACTTTGTTGAGCAGGGCATTTCCCTAAAACATACTGATAACATGTTCTCAACACTCAGAGTAGAGGTACAGACACTCTGTTTGAAGATGAAAAGTAAAATAACTGCTTTAACATACGTTGAAGAAGTCATTCAAATTATTAAAAGGATAAATGTGGATTAATAACTTGATTATAAATCACTCAAAAGATATTATATATATATTGAAGCGGCAGTGGATTCCAGAAGCCACATCCCTTCCTAGCTCATATCCAAAAACAAGAATTTTATCAGTCTGCAAACTCATCTTTTCCTCAGCACAATGCATTCTGGATTCTTTCTTTGTCAATTGAGGATAAGGAGCAATTTAGATAAGAGTATCTCAGGATCTGTGGAAACAAGCAAAGGTCTTTGAAAGTAGTAGTAGTAGTAGTAGTTCAGGGGTATTCAATATTTACAATGTTATTTCGACTTAACAAAAGGACGAGGAAGTTCACAGTAAAATTCACAATGCTTTAAAGTGAGACTTTAAAGGTTTTCCATAAAATGAAAGCAAAGGGGATTATTTGTTGTCAAGGTTAAAAAACAAAAACAAATAGAGTATTGTATTTCTTCTGAAGCTATAAAAGCAAATGAACAGATCAAAATTTAATGTCATTTTTGAACATTTTTTTAATATAAAAAATTGGGCATGTAATCCATATGGCTCCAGGGGGTTAATAAAGGCCTTCTGAAGTGAAGTGATGCGTTTTTGTAAGAAAAATATCCATATTTATAACTTAATCACTGGCTTCCACACACAAGTCGATTCTGGCGGAAGAGTAAACTTTGACTCCACGCATGGCGTATTGATGAACACGGAAGCACAGAGGACAGAGCAAAACAAAACGCCAGTCACAAATTAGAAGTCTAAAACGAGAATTTTTAAAGAGAAATGTTGGAGGATCTTGAGTTTGTTGCCCAGCCCTATTTGTTTGAACTGCAAGAGGCATCTACTCTCAACTAAGCTTTCACTACACTTACATGCTACGTCATAAGCCGGAACTCAACTCTCTCGTGAACGTGTGGACGGACGTTATCGAAAGCTAGTGATTATAATCTATAATGTTATAAATATGGATATTTTTTTAACAAAAATGCATCGCTTCGCTTCAAAAGGCCTTTATTAACCCCCTGAAGCCGCATACGGATTACTTTTATGATGGATGGATGCGCTTTTGGGCTTCAAAATCTCTGTTACTATTCACTCCCATTGTAAAGCTTGGAAGAGCCAGGATATATTTTAATACAACTCTGATTGTGTTTAACTGAAAGAAGTCATAAGAAGTCATATACACCTACACTGTAAAAAAATATTTTCATGATTTGTCATCACAAATTTTTTTCTTTTCTCAAATCAGATCATTAATATGGTTCAGATAACAAAATATTTTGAGTTTCTGCTGATTAAACCAATCGCCTTCATTGTATTAACTCAAATTTTTAATTTCAATGAACTCAAAATTTGAAGGCAACCATGTAACTTACTTTTTAAGTTAAACTAACAATTCTTTTTCTACAGTGTAGGATGGCTTGAGGGTTTTTTATTGGATAATAAACCTTTTTGGGTGAACTAACCCTTTCATAAGTTCATTCTTATGTTACAAAAAAAAAAAAACATTGGGCTACATGGACTGCTTTTACGGCACTATTTCTTGGTCACTAAAAATTGTATGGAAAAGAGCTCCATAAAGGGGAAAAACATTGCAACGCTGATAATAATTTTCCAATAGTGTGTTAGTGAAAAACTGTAGTAAAACATACAGGGTATATACAGAATTTGAAAAGTAAAAAAGAAATGGCACAGTAGAAACTGTCTCTCTTGTTACGCCATTCAAGATCTCCTTCAGATTGTGGTTCTGGAAATAAACAAAGCAAGTACAGGAATGTATGTGATGTGGAGCGTCTGTTTTGTGTGTGTGTGTAATGGAATAAATCATATTGGTAAGTAAAAATTTCCCTCGATAAAAAAGCGACACAGACATCAAAGCAATATTTCTATACATATTTTCAAAAGCGCTTCCTGTTGTTCATCCAGGCTTCCATATGTTTCAGAGTCATCTCAAATATAAAGGAAACAGCAGGGATTGGTTTCTTAGAGACCATTAGACATCATGTAATGACAGGCCTCATTCTCCAACCCCCAAAACCAACAGAACAGACACAAGGCCAAGAAAAAGGAGGAGAGCACAAGAGGCCGAGAAAAGGGAGAACAAAAGAGGGGTGAGAGGGATGGGAAGGGTGGAGAGGTTTGGGAAATTGCCCCATTAAAGACAGAGATGAATCTCTGGTGGATCCCGGGGTCTACTAAATTACTGGCTACGTAGAGGTTAATGCCAGAATAACGCTGAGAAGAAATGAACTGATGTGTGGTTCTCACTATAATTTCAACATTTAGTGTTTAGTACAGCGAAAGCGCCGACACCTTTCTCTAACACATCTGCAGTTCACAATGCATTCTGTATTTATAAATATCTCCACATGTAGGCACATTAAAGAGCGTGCACATTTACCAGCACTTCAAACGGGGTCACAAAAGAGGCTGTAAAACATTACACATAGAATGCAAATCTATTCTATTACACTCATATTGCCTACACTGAATGTGGGCTTACATGCATGACTGTTTCCAAAGCTGATTTCAATGATATGCAAATCCTTTTCTCTGGAGATTTTATCTCAGTACTGTGAGAAAAGGTTGGTTTTTGGCTATGCTGTTTTGAGTGCCATGTTTCAAATTTTTGAAAAACACCATGAATGATGCCAAAATGTGAGGAACATGAGAGAGCAGTGCATTCAAAAAACTTTTTTTTATGAGCTAAAGAAAATGTGTGTGTTGCTTGCCTGTGCAAAAGCCAACATCATGATGGTAGAATGTTTTCAGTTAATAGGCTTTTGGGTGGTTGCTAGGGCATTGCTATTGGGGTATCTCAATGATTTTTAGTGTGTGGCTGTATAGTTGATATAGTGTTTTGGGTGGTTGTTAGGGTGTTACTATGCTGCTAAGGTGATGTAAGTGATTTCTAGCATGTTGCTATGCAGTTGATAATGTTTTGGGTGGTTGTTAGGGTGTTGCTATGCAGTTGCTAAGGTGTTATCAGTGATTTCTAGCATGTTTCTATGCAATCGATATAGTGTTTAGCCTAAAACACAACATCACCTGCATAACAACATGCTAGAAATCACTGATAACACCTTAGCAACTGCATAACAATGCCCTAGCAACCATCTTAAACTTTCCGTGGTTGCTGTGTTTTAACTTAAACACTATGTTGACTGCAAAGCTAAGTGTTATGAGTGATTTCTAGCAACACCCTAGCAACCACCTAAAAGCTTTTATGTGGTTGCTAGAGGACTGCTATGCAGTTACTAAGGTGTTTTGAGTGATTTCAAGCATGTTACTATGCAGTTGAGGTGTTTTGGGCAGTTGCCAGGGTGTTGCTATGAGGTAGCTATTGTGTTCCAAGTGATTTCAGGCGTATTACTTTGCAATTTATATACCATTTTGGGTGGTATGTAGATGATAAGATGTTTAAGTGATTTCTAGCATGCTGCTATGCAGTTGATATAGTGTTTTGGGTGGTTGCTAAGGCATTGCTATGGTGTGCTACATGATTTCTAGCATTTTTGCTATGCCTAAAATCTTTTGGTCTTAGCAAACATCACAATTATTCAATATCCAAGCAAAACTGACTACTTTTAGTAGAAATTCCCTGGAACTATAGGACATTGAATAAGTCTTGAGGAAATTGCCTTGTATGTGCAGAAGCCTAAACAAGAGGTCAAAACATAATCAGCAAAAGATAAAAAAGGAAATACAACAAATCTGAGAAATAACAGGATGTTCTTGATTACAGACTCGATAACAGCGGTGTATGGAGATCCTCACTGTTAGCGCTATCAGCTCAGACAGTGACAGCATCTGACCCCCTGTTTCCCAAATGCAGATTAGCACATTTTTAATACTGTCCAGTATTAAGGAGTAGTTTTCCACATCTTAGTGGTAGTATTTCATGTTACATTAAAACATAAAACAATGCTTATGCTTTTCATATCCAGAAGGGTCAGTGTTGCTACAGATAACATTATCAAAGTTCCTGAGAATAGTAACTTTACTACTATCTAAAATAGTTAGCCACAGAAAGGGTGCTGAAAGTCACAGATACTCCACCCTGAAAACCACAGTTTCAAGATGCATAGTTCAAGTGACTAGCAGAAGCATAATGCTGCAAACACAAATGTGAGAACTGTGCTCAGTAACAGGTTGCATTTAGTGGAACACAAGCGTATTGACACCTACAGAAGCTGTTAAACAACAGTGCACTTATTTCTGTCATTATTTCTCAGGAATCTAAAAAGGGTAAAGAAAAGCTTTGACCACACTCTTGGTGATAACTGCTATATAAGTACTAATGCTGTCTATTTAAATCATTCAAATCTTTTCATTCTTTTTAATACTAAAATCTGATGGGTCAATCACTGGTCGATATTTTATTTAATATTTTCAAATCATGTCCATTTATTAGTTTATTTGGAAAGTAGCAGTACATAAGCAGAATAATGTAGTAGTTTGGTCATCATCACACACAAAGAATACCTTGATAATTTAGCAGCCTATAAGCATAAGGTGCCTCATTATAAATGGTTGCTTTTTATGAACAGGAGCAAAATCGAAATGGGCAGAAATTGGTGTAGCTTTTGCAAAATGTATCTTTAACGAAACGAGGATTAACTGGATGGTCAGATGACACCATATGTGTTGTATGATGGACAATATGGTTTGCCAGTTCCTCAGCGTGAACTGCAGGTGAGAAAGAATTGCTCACAGCAGCTAACTTTCACATATGTGACAGATTTCACATCTAAGTTCACCTGTTACACCTGTGAATTGTGTTTCCACCTGGAGCTCATTGGTCACTGCCACAACTATTTGTATACAGACTATTAGTTGGTACGTCCATTGGCAACTAACCTGATGGAAGATGTTTGCACAATTTCACTTTATTACACCTGAGCTGAGAGAAGAAAGATCGTATTGTTTCTGATTTTTATAATGAGGTGCCATCTGAAAAATGGCCAACCTTCACAGCCAAACTTCCATCTGAGGAAAAAAAAAAAGTGAGAAAACAGCCAAACTTCCATCTGAGAAAAAAAGTGAGAAAAGACACCATAAGGTGAGAGATCAGTTTCAGGTAAAGTGTGTCTGTTTTTTTTTTAGGCAATTGACAGATTTGGTCAACAGATGCCACAAAAAAAAAAAAAAAAATGGAAACAACAAACTCAGTGACCCTATTTCTCTCTGTTTCCTCAGGAAATCCTACAGGGCCACTTCTGTCTGCTCACTTTATACATGTCTGACTGCCATTTAAATCCCAAAGCAGAGATGCTGGGAAAAGACTTGGGTATAAAATAGAAAAATTGCATTTGCTTACATACTACAGCGAGGCACATACTGTATTGCACAGATTGGACTAGTGTTACTAGTGTCAGTGAGTCCATTACTATTACTGCTCATTGAAGGTTTATCTTTGTCATAGTGATTATAACTGTGAGGAACAAATTGAGGATAAGGATGATCAGTGATTCTCAACTGGTTTTGCTTCAGGACAATTACAATGGACATCAAGTGGCAACCCAAAACATCAATTTTTTTTATTGTACAACAGTAAAGAAAAATGTCTTTGGTCAAGCTTTAAAATGTATTATGATTTTGAAGATTGTCAGATGACCTACTCTAGTGTCTGGCTGGATGCGTGACATTTGACAGTTGTATTTTCGCCTCCATTTTAAAGCCTGTTTATTTTTATTGTACTAACTATGCATGCTTATACTGTTAAATTATTTTTTAATTGTTTTTACTGTGCTGTCTGCAACCCCTTGAGAATAGACCTGTCACCCACCAGTTGAGAACCACTGATATGGAGATAGAGAGGGTTTGAGTGATGTGGTTCATATGAAAAAATAGGTCATCTATTTAGAGTCCCAGAAGACGTTTGGAGGAAGATGAGAAAGAAAGACCAAAGTCTTGGGTTCACATTTTGGTATAAGGGCCCCCATCATCACTATTCACATGTGTATGTAAGCAAAGGCCAGCTGGTCAATTAACTTAACACAGTCCAGATCAGCTTAAAAACCACTGTTAGAAAGAAAAAGTTAGAAAGAAATTATAAACATGGCATGTGGCCAGAGAAAGTCTAATGCCAAGACAACATTCAGAGACATTTTGATGGGAACTATACTGTTTGTTTAAACTAAATTTCTGTATAGGCATATCTTCAAATCTAGGCATAAAAAGCAACTGAATGTTTTCGCAACTACAGTCCAGGAAATTTAGTAGTGTTTTATTGGCTTTTTAATGTTTGTTTTTTTTAACCAAGCACGATTCAAACAGTAAATCAAGCATAAAACTACACTCTAAAAAATGCTGGGTTGTTTTAACCCAAATTTGGGTCAAATATGGACAAACCCAACCGTTGGGTTAAAAAATGCATTTAAAAATGTAACCCAATGGTTGGGTTTGTCCATTTTTAACCCAAACTTGGGGTGAAACAACCCAGCATTTTTTAGAGTGTATGAATGTAACAGCATAAAATATAAAAGCTAACGAAAAATGTAGCAATACTTTAATTTAGGAATGCGTGACATCTCGCCAATACATATCAAACAACTTCTAAAAAACACACATTTGTGTAATTGGCCTTTTGACTCAAAAACTCAAAATAAAAGAGATATCATTTTCCTGCCCCAGTCTGTCTACTGTGTATGTCCAACTGGTTCTGTTGTTTACTTCTTTCATAGAATCGGTGATAAATAGGAACTATTGTGGGGTATGGAATTTATTCAAAGGAAATGTTAGCTTCTCAGCTAATGGAATTTGTTTATATTCCATCTTAAAGGATGTTTGACATAAAGACATTATGTGAATGACTTCAGCATTCCAGTCCTGTCTGCCAGCTGAGTACATTTCCTAATTCGCCTCTGTACGAATGTAAACACTGCAGTCACAGAAAAGCACATCTGCTCCTAATGAATGATGAAATAATATCTTTATATATTCCTTTTGTCTTTACTGGAGACAATGAAACTGTAAGTAAAGTATATGTTATGAATCAAGCATGTTAATTTAGGGTGTAATTAAATTTGGTCAGTATTTTTTGGGTTATATATTATTTTGCATTTGGCAATGTATGCTAAGCTACTAGCATGTGTTAGCCCACTGTGGTTTCAAATACACACCGGCTAAAGCTTAGTTGACAGGGTACATTCCCTCAAAGTTATGTACAAACGATCTTCCAGTGAAGTTAACAGAACGAGCTATCTGGTCTGGTCTAGTTATCTGGTCGTTAGCTAAAGTTATTGTTCAGAGAACATTCAAAAGTAACGTTTCCATAATGTTTGCAAAATGATAAAGTAGAATATTTTATAAATAGCATATTATTTTATAATAACAGAATATTTTTGTTTGCTGGGAGACCACATTGTAACGTTTCCTTCCTATGACAAATAAAGGATAAGCACTGTGTGATTTTTAAGTTACGCAATGCCACCACAATAAATCACTGTAACCAGCATAATCTCTGGATTTAGCAGATTAATCCTTTGGCTTGTCTTAAAAAGTTTGCACTTTTTAACATATAAAAACAATGGATCTCTCTCAAACTGGATCTCTCTCTAGTGTAGGGCAATATTCCAGTTTTAAAGCCAAAGAACTCCCGAAAAGGAGTTCAGAAAGAGTACACCTTTTGAGCATTTTACAAAAATTCCCCACATTATCCTCGCCTCAGAGTTTTGCCAAATAGTAAACCAGCCGAGTTATTTTTTTTCTTTGTTAATGAACTGCTCCCCCAGACAACAAGCTTTAATGATTTCCAGAGGCACACTTGAGTCAGCCAATAACAACAATGCCACCAAAGGAAGAGCAATTCACTTCGTGTTGCTGCAGTGCCGTTGTGACCGGATACCGGTCCAGAGTCCACATGAGATTTCTTACACAGAGTTCATGTGTTCATATAAGGGTAAAGGCTTGTTGTGCAGATCAGCGGGACACAAGCTATGTATAAATCCAGTGTACCACCCAAAATTAAAGGTGGAACTGGGTAATGGAAGGTGAGGTAAGGTTGGAATACATGAACACGGATCTTCCAAACTTTCATTTGGAATGGCAACTGTTATTAAAGAAGAGTCTGTACTGCTTTCACATTATTTAGGCCTTTGACTGCTTGTTTTTAAAATATTTGTAAGGCTTAACTCAAAAATGTAATATTTTAGGACCCATCAGATGCGGAATGCGTTGGAAAAAAGTGTTTCAATCTGCATTAATGTTTAGGAATATCAAGCCACAGTTTCTTTCATGAAACCCTATAAAATGTCCTTAAATGCTTTGAAGAGGTTCAGAGCAAATAATGAAACGCTCTTGTGTAATAACTTAAAGCTCATCTTGTAATACCATCCTTGCATGGAGTAAAATGCATCTTTATTAACCATCTAGACACCTCAAAATGAGAATGGAGCGACTAATTTAAGGATCATGCACTAGTCCATTCTTTAACCATTTAGCATTCCTGTAGCCTGTGGACATTGTTAGTTTCTAGTGATGAAACTGAATGAAATAATGGATGTTTATAGTACTTTATATTGACTAATTCATGCAGTCATCCTAGAATTACCAGCACTGAGTGCTCTGAACCAACCACAACTTACCAACCACCTCATTTCTGCTCCACTCAAGAATCTTTACAACCACTTTAAGAGGTTTTCATCTTTTAACTGCCATCTTTCTAAAACAAAGCAGGATATTTGGATGAGAATAGTCTAAACATTGTATTTCAGCTCCATCTATGGCCCTTAATGTTGTGTGAATTTATATTCACAGGGCTTAAAATTGTGAACGCTTTCTACGTCACTTTGGATCTTTGTTATGATTCATTTCTTGTTCCTCTGAGCAAATAAACTCTAGATTACAAAGTGTATATACCATTCCTCTCAAGAATGTGTTTATATCTGATCTTTTTACTACACCAGACCCCCCTAGTTGTCTTCTCGAATTAAGCACAACTATTTTTTAGAAATATTTTTGGTGATTGTAGCTGAAACAGCCTCAAGTGCCAAATCGTTCGGCATCTGGATCTGATTATGAGGAAATTAGTCAAAAAATTACTCAAAAAAAAACGAGTAGGACCATGTGTGAACATGTGAACTTTCAAGCACTTCTGTGGGGGTGGATGGCATTAGTATCTTAAAAAAACATTGCACACTGGATTTTTCCCATAGTGCGTGTCTTCTCTTATTCCGTAAGCAACATACATCACACCCCATGAAGAGAAATTTAGAGATTAGCAGGACTAAAGACCACAACAATGGTCGCAAAGGTGACAAAATCTAGTTGACAAACCTGCGCCGTTAAAGACCCAAATACTTTTTTTACGGGCACGTTAGCATATGCATATAGTCAAAAGCGTAGCTTTTCAAAGTAGACTATATTTCATTTAATAGCGTGAGCAAGCGCAGGTGGAAGACACATGCACTCTAGAAAGTTTCATCTTTGTCCAGTGTCTGCGCCATTTTTCTCCAGAAGTTATTATTTTTCCAGTCGTAAAGTTGCGGTTATCTCATTAACCCCTCACACAAGCGTTTGTCAATTCATTGCATATGTGCGACGGTTACAAAAATACAATAGTACATGCGTACTATTCTGGTGACGTAATTTGCATCGCATACACTGTACGCAGAAGTATAGGCTTAAAGGGTTAGTTCATCCAAAAATTTCGTTCCTCACCCATAAGACCTTCGTTCATCTTCAGAACACAAATTAAGATATTGTTGATGAAATCCAATGGCTCAGTGAGGCCTTCATTGACAGCAAGATAATTAACACTTTCAAATACCCAGAAAGCTACTAAAGACATATTTAAATCAGTTCATGTGACTACAGTGGTTCAACCTTAATATTATGAAGTGACAAGAATACTTTTTGTGCACCAAAAGAACAAAATAATGACTTTATTCAACAATATCTGAAGAGTTCAGATGCAAAAGCCGCTAAACGCCATCTCTGTCAAAAATGAGATGACATTGAACGAATGCTTACGTCACATAGTACACGTTCAACATATCGCGTTCTTCAAATCCTCTAAATCGCAGCGTCAGCCCATTCAGAAATATCGGTTTGTTGGCAAAAGCCTCTAGACGCCACTTCCCTTTGGCAGCAAAAGCCGCTATATTCCGAGAACCAATCAGAAGGCGCGAATCGAATCATATGATTTCGAGCGGTTTCAATATAGCGGCGCGCTGAGGAGATTTTTTTAGATTCAGATTCAGATTGAGTTTTTTAAAATAAAAGATGGAGTACGATGAAATGGATCAGCCTGTCCTACTAATATTGAATGGCAGAAGAAAACATTATTTACCTCAAAACTCCGCCTGTCATAAGGCCTTGGTCGCAATTGTATCATGCACTCATAACAGTTCTTCGTGCAGTGCCGTTACTTTGAAGGAATCGGATTTATTATACATCAAACAACAGCTCTATTTCGCCAAAGACAAAGTCAAACAAGATGCTATCCTTCTGTCTCATATGGAAGCTGTGCCATATAAACGGAGGAGGCAAAAAGTGGAGGCTGAATAGAAGAGACGTGTTAGATCCCTGTGTAAAGAGGTTTGTCTACTGTTTAGTTTTGAAATTATTGTGCTATCATCTTTTTCAGGGTTTCTAGTTGCATCTTTAGTGATTTTTCAACTATTTACTATGTCTTTCCACAAATAGGTGGATTTTTAGGTTTTTGCAAAATAAGCACAAGTGGATTTAGCTGGTTTTGACGCAAAAGAAAATCTAACTCGTTAAAAACCAATAAATTGTCTAGAGTGACATTTTTGAAAAAAAGTTATTTTATTCACTAGCTAATAACCTTATCATTACCTTTAAAATGAAACTCCTGAACTTGATTGTAAAAGCCTGGTAAAAAAATGCTCATTTAAAAAAAAAGATGTCTGATGGATTTAGAGGGTTTTGCATCTGAACTCTTCAATGATGGGCGATTTCAAAACAGCTTTAAAGCTTTACGAATCTTTTGTTTCGAATCAGTGGTTAGGAGTCCGTATATCAAACTGTCAAAATCACGTGAACCATTGAAATTTTGAAACGTTTCGAAACACTTATGATGTAACAAAGCTTTGTTTACTGAAATCACGTGACTTTGGCAGTTTGATACACGCTCCGAACAACTGATTCTAAACAAAAGATTCGTAAAGCTTCATGAAGCAGTGTTTTGAAATCGCCCATCACTAGATATTGTTTCTTTCTGGGCTTTTGAAAGTGTTAATTATCTTGCTGTCAATGGAAACCTCAAAAATATCTTAATTTGGGTTCTGAAGATGAACAAAAGTCTTACGGGTGTGGAACGACAAGAGGGTGAGTATTTTTGGGTGAACTAACCGTTTAAGTAAGGTTTCATGTGCTTTTGTCAGATGTCATCTCTCTAGAGCATGTGCCACAGTTTCCTGTATGTGACAACAAACACATAGGAGGCTGTGATGTCTGATTTGCAAACAAATGACTCTAATGAACTGGTTCTTTTTAATTAGTCAGTCAAAAAGATACACAAAATGTCCTTGAACTCTTTTGTGATTTAGCTTTTGCTGGGTTAAAAACAACCCAAGTTGGGTTAAATATGGACAAACCCAGCAGGTTGGGTTTAAGGGCACCTACTATGCCCTCTTTTCACAAGTCTCTGGTCTGGTCAAGTTTCAGCTTAAAATATCCCACAAATTTGCCCCTATTTGGGGGTGAGGAAAAACATGCCTTTTACTATATTACTATATTGCTGGCTAAAAAAATAAATCAAAAATTGGTTCAAAAAAATGGCTGGGTGAAAACAACCCAATCCTTGGGTTTGTCCATATTTAACCCAGCATTTTTTTAGTGAATCGCTCAAGGCCGTTACCTTTCAAAACTGACTCCCTGGTTAAACCGTGAGTCATTTTTCAGTTATTCAAAATTAACCCGCAACCATTATTGCCAAGTTGGGCTTCTATAATTTTGCTACTTTTAAATTGTTTGATTTTTTCCCCACGGGTTAGAGGTTGCCCCCTCCCCCAACACCTCTGACTGTTTTTTCATACAAAAACATAATTAAAGATGCAAATTCAATTTTGTTTTAAATGTCAAGATTAATCAACTGTAAGAAAAAGTTTGTGTGGGTATCATAGGCCTATTTGAACCATAACACAAATAAAAATTTGACTTTTTTTCCAAACAGAATGCTGTTATTTGGCACAAATACAGTACGGTCACACCATCAACCTGAAACTAACGTATACTTAATACAGCTAAAAAACCACCACAAATTCATAAAATGCAACTTCAAGGGCAGGCATGACTTTTCAGAGGGGTTTATAGACTTCTTAAAGAGGGCTTTCACATGAGTCACAACCATCCCACTTCTGTAATCCCCCGCTTTGAATGTGGGAAAAGTGAAATTTCCCTCCTTCTTTGGTTCATAGGACTGAATCCCAGACTAATGACTAAATACAAAAAACAGCCTCAGCCCCCAGATGTGTGTGATGAGCTGTGGGGTTGCTGGACTGCACAGTGTCATAAACCACTGCCTTACTGTTGAAGTTAAAGTCAACAAGTATGTAAATACAAAATAACAATGTGGTGGAGAAATACTGGAGAACGTGAAACTATTTTGTCAATGGAGATGGCGGCAATTGTATATGTATGGGAAAGGAATGACGCATTATCTCTAGTGACTTCCAGGGCTTATCGGAGAATGCGTCAGATAGAGAACAAAGCAGAAAAGAGGAGAAAGAGAAAGAATGGGGGAAGGTGTTGAAGGAATAGTTCACCCAAAAATAAAAATCCTGTCATCATTTACTCACACTCTTTTTCAAATAATTAAAGGGAATTTGGGCCATCAAACTCCAAACTGAGAAATATGAGAACCAGTGGTGTGTGCCATTGGAGTCTGTACGCTATTTTTGTAATGCATACATAGTCCACTTCAGAGAGTAACAGTGAATACCAACAACAGTGGGATGATCAAATGATGACAGGATTTTTCCCCTATGTCTGTTTTGTTTAATACTGTATCTGACTGTATGTTTAAAACATTAATGAAAGAGGAAACAGGAGGTTTATGTTGTTGCAATTTAAATCTCGAGTGGGAAGAATTGGTCAAGAAGTTCATGCAGGAAATGATGAGGTTTGTAGCTCCATATAAAGTCTATAGTATACATGTTAGCTTTCAGAATAATCAAAATGGTCCCAAATGGCCGTTTCTTCCTGTGTTTATTTGTAGCAGAAATCCCTGCTGACCACAACAACATCCATTGCCGCAAATCGCTCTATTCTGTCTCCCTCTGTTTTGCATAAACGGAAATTCTGATTTGGCAATGAAAGCTGCACACTGGGATGCATTCAACTGTAATCTAAAATTTACAGCTTTGAGACTTGTCAATAAAGCCGTCTTTCTCTCGAATGCAGACTTCTTAAGTAAGTTTGCTTATTAAAGAAAAGTAATTCGAGCTATACTCCAGAAAGCTGCAAACACTAAAAATGACAGACTAAATCAATATATTCCCATACAGGGTTTGTTTTTGTGCATTTCTGTCTGTCAAACAGAATCCCACCGCCACCAGACGATGGTTGAGTGTCACGATAGGGGGCAGATTCGAATAACAAAGGACCCATCATTCAAAGTTTGTTATGGCTGTGATAGGCTCGCTGTGTTTAACCAGCATTCTGGCCGAGGGCTGTTTACCAAATACAAAATGGTTGAGTCGCTTTGGAGACAGACAACGTGGCCTCAAAATGAGTCCCCAAAGAGTGAAAGACAACAAGCAATGGAAGAGAAACCAATCCAAGATGTTCTTTTAAATAATAGCGTGACAATGTTAATCGCTGTTCTTCTGCAACACCACTGAAACTATTTTTTAAACAAAGAAAAATAATACAATCTTATCGTGATTTATTTTGATCTCTTCCATTCCATTTGGAACTTCATCTAGGCATTCAAATGTTTCATCCAGATATGTATTGCTTTAAAAGTACAAGTTATGCTTACTTGCAAGAACTTAATAGATCAGGTCTGTCGTTATTTCTGCTATCTAAGGCTTTAGACAGTTGGGCAGGGTCAAACCCACCCCCTCATAGGACACAGGAAGTCTCATGACCTCATAGGTCCAGCCTTTCCAGCAAGCCGAGGACAAGAAGACACAAATATCAGGTCTATTCTGAACTGAACTCTCGACTGGGAAACCTGAGGAAACAATTCTCCTATTTTTATTGACTCTATGATAAGCATTGATTACACATAGATGAGATCACAGTCTTCTGAATTGGTAGGGAGTATCAAATACATTTTGCATCAAAGTTGGAAAAACATCCAGGATGGGTCAAATAAGGCCTATACAGCTTGAATTAATTGATTTAATGGTCATCTAAAAGCTTGTTGGTTTGACACAAGTTCAATAATTTCAGTGACCAATGAGTCTCTTTGTGCGACAACACTGAGTTTAATTACTGACATTTACTGGGTTTTTTTCCCCACACCACCATAGCAGAATTTAATTAAGGGAGTTTCTTTCCATCACTCTCAACCACAAATAACAACAATAAAATGAATTGAAAAAGAAGGCTGAGCTGTTTAAATTTTGTGTATTCAGCTAATGCGATTTTGCCCAGAGAGAATGAAGTTAAAATTGATTGATTTGGCAAAAGCTTTGTGATCTCTGTAAGTGCTCGACAGTTAATTTGGATCATTTGGGTTAAAACTTGTGATTTCAAGCTTTTTAACACTTAACTGATGATTTGAACACTTAACTGATGAAATTTCAGTCAATTGAATAAGACAGTCATCACAACAGTAAAGAACTGAATGGTCCATTGAAGTCAATGACAATGCATGAGTGATGAATAAAGACAAAAGAAAACACAACAAACAAACAACATTATACATGTAGTTCAGCTGTAGCATTGCAGTTTCACCAGTTGAACCTAACAGAGTGTTCATGCGTTCTTAAATTTGATTAACTTTTAATTTAATATATATATATATTAAAATTATTAGTTTTAAAGAGGGATTGTTTTCATGTTGTTTTAATAAAAACAAAAACCTAAAAAATAAATATGGTTTTAATTTTTTACTTGAAACAAATGTTTTTGGAGTTGTTTCTGCCACTGGATAAAAAAATAAAAAAAGATAAATACTTTTTTTTGCTGACTTTTCTCAGAATTGCGAGATATAGACTTGCAATTGTGAGTTACAAAGTCAGAATTGAGAGATATAGACTCACAATTGCGAGAAATAAAGTCAGAATTGCGAATCATAAACTTGCAATTCGGACTTTATAATTTGCAATTCTGACTTTAAAGCTCGCAATTGTGAGTTTATGTCTCGAAATTCAGACTTTAAAACTCGCAAACGACTTTATAATTCGCAATTCTGACTATTTCTCGCAATTGCGAGTTTATATTAATTTATTAATATTATTTATTAATTCTGACTTTATAATTGGCCATTCTGACTTTAAAACTCGCAATTCTGACTTTAAAACTCACAATGCTGACTATTTTCTCGCAATTCTGACTATTTCTTGCAATTGCAAGTGTACGTCTCGCAATTTGGACTTTAAAATTCATAATTGTGAGTTTTTATCGTAAATCTGACATTCTGACAATTGCGAGTTTATGTCTTGCAATTCAGGCTTAATAATTGGCAATTCTGACTTGGAAACTGGCAATTCTGACTTTATTTCTCGCAATGGTGGATCTTGCAATTCTGACTTTATTTCTTGTAATTATGAGTTTATATCTCGCAATTCGGACATTATAATTGGCAATTCTGACTTTAAAACTCGCAATTTTGAGTTTATATCGCTATTTTGCCTTAATTTCTCGCAATTGTGAGTTTATATCTTGCAATTCTGACTATTTCTTGCAATTGGGAGTTTATATCACACAATTCTGACTTTTTAACTCAATTGCGAGTTTATATCACAATTCTGAGAAAAAAGTCAGAATTGCGAGATGTAAACTCACAATTGTGAGAAAAAAAAGTCGCAATTACCTTTTTTATTTTTTATTCAGTAGTGGAAACAAGCTTCCATTGTTATGCATAATGTTTTGGTAGTCTCAACAAGGGAAAAGCAATTGCTGAAATGACCACTGTATGTTAAAAGAAAAAGAAAAAGAAAAAAAAACCCACATATCACCTTCCTTTTGGAATTGCACCTACTTCTTCTCGGGAACCTTCACATCTGTATCACAGGAGCTCCAGACATTCAAATGTCTGAAACAGGAGCCAAGAATCAGGGTGAGCCAACAGTCTCTGTGGGGAGTATCAGAGCAGAGTGCTTGATTATCAGGCCTTTGTGTGTAAATGTAGGTAACATGCTGAGCCCAAGATATCCAGACACAGCAGGAGTGATGAGTCCGTCTGCTGGCTGGAGCTTCTCGTGAGGAGGTGGAGTCCCTCTGATATCGCCATTAGTGGACCCTGAGGGCAAGAAGCAAAAATGACTGATAAAGCAACTCTCCATTCACTTCTGGCACTCTGGCCACCCACTGGAAAGCACCAGAATGTGCAGAGCACTGAAAATGTGTGCCCTTGTTGCCCTGTGAACAGGTGAACAAGACAGACTTCTCCCATGTGCTTAACTTCTGCCAGGAAAAATTAAAGCATGCAATGCTTGGTACAACTTCTTCCAATTTCACATGTCATAAAACAAAGAATCCATCTTCCATATGTTTTCATCATCTCTCTGTAAAGTCATAGTTGCATAATGCATACTTCAAGTGATTGTGTTTGGAAAACTACAAGTCGTGGCTATACTATTCCATAGTTTGCACAGAGGGCACACAGTGTTCCTCTTGAGTGCTTTGTTCGGCACGGCCCAGTATGACCTCATAGGTGGTTCTCAAGGAAATCCCTCTCCCTTCGAGGTACAATGACAGAGTTTCCTGTTTAAGAAAGCAGGATCCGGCTTCTGACTTACTCACACTCTCCGCTGCCTTATGTAATTCCAATGCAATTCCAAGACCACTCATGTTTTACATACTTGTGCATCAGTTACTTTTAATGACTAGGGTTATTTACGTATTTAGTCACACAGCTTGTTTGTGTGCCTTTTTGCACGTCAGAATGAAGGAAGGGAATACTGTAGAGGACAATATAGCTGCATAACATCCTGCATTACAAGTTTTGTGACTGTTTTCAAATGATGAAGAATGGAAACAAATTTCACTTGCTAATGCAGGTTAAAAAGTACAAAAGAAAAAAAAGAGAGCAAGGGTTTTTAAATTAAACCAAAACAAGAATTATTAATTTTAACTGTTTATTAGCAACAACTTGGATGCCCCAGATAAAAAAAATAAATAATAATTTTTTGAATAAATTTTTTTTGTAGTCTACTGTAATCTTGAAAAACGTAAATAAATGTCAAGTGGTCTAATCACGAAATAAAAATAATAAGTTTTTCTACATTAATTTTTTCACATGACATTTTTGTTTATTAAACCCCACAAAAACATGTACATGTTTCTAATTCACGAAAGTAAAAAATATTTACTGTTGAACTGTGAATTTTTATATAGATCTGAAAAAAGCGTCACGCCATTGACCTATATTTAATATCAACGTACCTCCAAGCTAGCAGAGCAATTCGTTACCCATAAGTGCTGCATCAGCAGCCACAGACAAGAGGAGAAAAGCCGAATGCCAAGACCAGCCCACTGCAAGACAAGTCTTGATCCAGGCTTCAACTCTCACATCAGCTGCTGGCCGCCCCGGTTGTCAGTTGTGCGCAGGACACGGGGGAGAGAGAGAGAAGCAGAGGAGGATTTGTCATTTCCAGACACAGCTACGAACATAAAAGGTACGTTAATTTACTTTGGTTACTGAATATAGGTTAGCGCGTCTATTAAAATCAGTTTAGGAGAATGTAAACTCGCGTGGTTTTGCATGGACTTTTCGTGCATTCACAAACTGAGAAACTGCTGCTTTAAGTTTAGTCTGACCATATCGTAATTTGCAAAACTACCCATATAACAATATAGAGTAAATCTTCTGTATACGAACGCGTAAACGATGGCATTTTCGCGACACGCGCAATAGTATTGCGATCATTTAACGAAAAACGTTTGATTGTCCGACTACGCTGTAAAAATTTTATAATTTTAACGGTGGAAAAATGCTATTGTAAAACTGTTAATTCGTTAACTAGGTTTCCTTGCCATATAACTATAAAATATTAACATGTGCATGCACTGTAAAATATGGAGAAATCGTTTTTATAAGTTAAAAAAAGGTATGAAATAACGTATGGAGGAAATGTACAACCAATTTAACGCTACAAAATGTATATTTTTTTTACAGTAAAATATTAAAATGATGTTTTTATATGTGCAACATTTTACAAAACAACAACAACAACAAAAATGTATAGCACAATCAGGTTGGTAGGTTATATTAACATTAAACAATTTATTGATATATATACAGTCCGTATTTGCTGCAATACAACAGGCATATATAAATTTGTAACATTGTCCCTGCATTAGTTTTTTTTAGTTTGGCAGCTATAGCTGCAGTACTGTTACTGATTTTTACAGTCTACTAATTTTAATACTCCCATGGTCACACATTCCTGTGATACCCACACAATTTACTTTATTACTTTTTATTATTACAATTATTTCTGTTCTCTTCCTATTCTACAGTTCTAATAATTTCAGATTAAAATGTCTATTCATTTTAGATAAAAATTGGTCTACTGTCTACACCAAAATAAAGTATTGGCCATGAAGGTATCATCATAAATTTGAAACAATATGATAAATACTAAATAACCTGTTTATGGTTTTATCTGTGACTGTTTTGTTTTTACTATTAAATTATGCTCACTATGATTATTTAACATTATTTTCTAATGCTTTATTTCAGTACCCTCTGGTGGCCTTGGAGGATATAGCAAAGCTGTGATTTGAACACCCAGTGAATATTTCAGCCTGCAACACCTTAAGGATATATTATGTTAAATCCTCCTGAGAGTTGTTTTATGTGCTTTGGTGGAATATGGCAATAATTACATGCTTAAGAGAGATCCTTAAGGAAAGTTTTTATGGACAGCAATAAGAATGGAAGCTTCATACGCTGCTAGTGCTGCCGTTGCTCCAACTCTGCCACCGATGACCCCGTCTCCAGGTTACCTGCTCAGAATGTTCCGGGAGTACCAGAGCAACGCCGTCATCATGGCCCATTACAACTTCACCGGAAAGCTGAAAGAGAACAAATACCGGGATGGAATGAAACCTGAGGCCATTGTGTTTCTCATCATTTGTCTTCTCATTGTGGTGGAAAATGCCATCGTTCTGGTGGCAATATGGAAGAACAAAAAATTCCACATGCCCATGTACTACTTGCTGGGAAACTTGACACTCTCTGACTTGCTAGCAGGCTTCACTTACATGGTGAACATCATAACTTCGGGGGCAAACACTCTCACAATGACTCCAGTACTGTGGTTTCTTAGAGAAGGCGGCGTGTTTATCACTCTTTCTGCGTCTGTCATCAGTCTCCTCGCTATAGCTATCGAGCGGCATGTCACGATGGTCCGGATGAAGCCGTATCAAGGGGCCAAGCGTGGCCGAATGTTCGGTTTGATCTGTGCAAGTTGGGTCCTGTCGGTGCTCCTCGGCATTCTCCCCATCATGGGCTGGAATTGCATAGGAAATCTGGAAGAATGCTCCACCGTCCTGCCTCTTTACGCCAAGAGCTTCATCCTCTTCTGCATTACTGTGTTTACCCTGGTGCTGCTGGCCATCGTGGTGCTCTACGTGCGCATCTTCCGCATAGTGAAGTCTAACACCCAACGGTTAGGCTGCGGTCCTCCACGTAAAGGCCTGGCGAGGAAGTCCCAGAAGTATCTGGCTCTGCTGAAGACGGTCACCATCGTTCTTGGGGTCTTCATCGCCTGTTGGCTGCCGCTCTTTGTGCTCCTTCTGCTGGACTTCTGCTGCCCTGCTCAAGGATGCGACGTGCTGTTCAAGGCAGACTACTTTCTGGGCATTGCCATGATCAACTCACTTCTAAACCCCATCATTTACACCCTAACTAGTAAAGACATGCGGAAAGCCATTCTGAGACTTGTCTGCAGCTACTGTCTGCTAACAAAAGACGGGCAAGTGAAGAAGTTCGGCATGCCTTTCCTGGACTGTAGCACCAGTAAGGCAGAGGTGCCGTCACACAGACTGGAGGGCCTGGAGACGACGGTCTCCTCTGGGAACTTCACACCATCCACTATAAAAGCTATCTACCCCAGGATATTAAAGAGCTGAGGAAGAAGAACGCAGTAAGTTCCAATGGACTCAGAACAACTTCTCCTGGTTCAGTTTGAAATGCACAAGTCTGAGGTGCTCAGAAATGAAAGCAGGATTAGTTGGAGAGATGGGACTCAAAAATGACTTGGTTTCCTCCACATGCATTAAAGCAAACCTTGAGGCTACCTGAGATCATGGTAGACCAGACAAGTGGAATTTTCTTACTGTGATGAACACCAGTGTTTAAAATGGATTGTCTGCAAGCCAAGAGCTACAGGCTCTTCTTAAAAATAGGATTTTAAACAGCAAATAACAAACGGTTATACAGCAGAACTAAACAAAAGCAATGAACTGTGCAAAAATGCTTTGAAAAGAACTCTTGTGATGTTATACGAGTCTTGTATGTGCATTTCCAGACATAATGAGCTTGTGTAACAAGTCATTTTCACCTCCAAATAGCAGTTGAAATACCAGACTTTGTGGTGAAAAGACGCAAAGAAAATGACGGGTTGATGTCTCCACACACAAGCATGTTAGTCCTCGGGAACTTTATACATATGCAGACAAATAAAAGCTACAAGGCAAGTGACTATTTTTAATTTGTAAGATGTTTCCTGTTACAATGGTATTTTTGGGAAATATACTCTTATAAGAAATGGTTCTATATAAAACCTTAAAAGGTTCTTTCAGGTGCTTCATATTTAGGGGTTCTTATCATGGGAACATTTTAATTACTTTTGTAATTAAATTAATTTTACATTTCAATTAAATTTCATGAATTAAACAGCTCAAACATACTTTATTAGTAGGAAAAGTGAAAACATGAAAGTTTAATGCAATCATTTTAGAACAGTTGTGGCATAAATGGTAAAGTTCCCCATTGTTCTATATTAAACCCCAATTAACCCTTTTTCTTTTTTTCCCCTCAAAGTACTGTTTTCGTGTTAAAGCAAGTGTGCTATACTTGTTTATATTTGCCTATAGAGTAAATCTGGTTTCAGCTGACATTTGGAACAAGCTATATAAATACTGAATGTTTTGTAAATATTATATCAAAGTTTATGTATGGAATGCTGTCATTTATGTGTAGCACTGACATTCAAGCAATATTGCAATATTGCATTACTGTAAAAACGTGTCTGTGTACAGAAAACAATGCATTAGTATGTGTTTAAATGTATTAAATTGTACTAAATTATGAGCCTTAAAAATCTTTTATAAGTGCATTAATTAAAAGCTAAGTTTTTTCTTGAATGTTTTCTATTTGTCTCGTTTTTGTTTAGTGACGAAACCCATATTCTTAGCAAGCGTGACTTATTTCGCGCTACATCATATTACATTGTTTCCCATGAAAAATAAAAATAGAGGGTGACACAATATAGATATGTAGGTGTATGTGAAAACAAGAATGCTGCTCAAATGCAATGAAAATGAAACAATTTTCTCAAAGTGAGTCGAGCTGATTTCCAGTTTCCTCAATCACACCCACACCACATGTTAACCAAGCATAAACTAAACTTTACTGTGGTTTTGCCTTTTCACAAGGCATGAGCCACACACAGAATTTCTCACTGTTCTGTCTTTGCAAAAAACCCCTACAGAAAAAAGGCCTTAAGCTCGTGCCAGTCCGGATGTTTACTGAAGCTGAAAAGGCTTGTCTCTGCACCTCAAGGGTGCAATCTGACTCATTTTTGAAGTAAGACACATAAAGGTTAAAATGCTCATGCAAATAGAGTAGGATGACTAGACTTTTGAAAGAATACCCATCCATACGCACTGAGAGAAATATCCCAAAGTAGTGAAAATAAAAACAGTGAAAGTAGTGTAGTGAAAGTAAAGAAAGAAAAGATGAGGAAAAAAATGACTAGCACAAAGCTCAGTGATACTTTATCCGGATAAAACCTTCTCTGAATAGATGTTATATGTCCTACATCTTTACACATATTTAAAAATGTCTATTAAAATATTTCAATTGACTTGAGGCAGGAGCGTTACAAAATTACTTACTAAATCAGACTTCTTAATAAATCTGAACAAAATTGTTTCTTTAAACAAAAATCAGTATGTAGTGTGACCTCCTGGACTTTCTTTTTCTCATTTTCTCAAACTCTGAGAAACTTATCATCATATTTTGAAAGTTTTCTTCCAGTCCCTTTCCATTCCATTTAGGTTTAAGAGAGTCACGTTCCTGCTATTGCCCAAGTGTAAGGGGAGGTCACTACATGTTTGCCACTTTAGCCTATAAAATCTGTTTTTGCTCTTTTTAATACTACATACAAATTTATTGTGTTTTCTGGTTATTTTCTAATAAAGAGACAGAGAAACAATTATATATGGTCATTATATTATTGCTAAAACAACATCTAATGGTGGCCTAAGATTTTTGAACAATACTGAATATATATATTTTTTTCCAGCACTGTGAAAAAGATTTTATATTATATATAAAATCTAATATTCCTCTACAGTTTCTGCTCAAGGGTTGTTCATTTTAAGGGTTCAACGGTGATTGATTACCTTTTTTATTGGCACGTCAAGTACAAAAAATTGCCCAGAAAGCTACAAAAAACATTTAAAACCATTCATGTGACTATTATGAAGTGACGAGAATACTTTTTGTGCACCAAAAAACAAAACAAAATAACAATATCTAGTGATGGGTGATTTCAAAACACTGCTTCATGAAGCTTTATGAATCTTTCGTATTGAATCAGTGGTTCGGATCGCCAAAGTCACATGATCTATTGAAATTGCGAAACACTTATGATGTAACAAGCACCTGACATCAAAGCAAATTTAAAAGTGCTGGCTAATGCTAAACGTAAATATTCTAAAATCATTATCCACGTCGGCACAAATGATGTTCGACTTCGCCAGTCGGAGATCACTAAAATTAACATTAAAGAGGTGTGTGAACTCGCAAATTCAATGTCAGCAAAAGTAATTTGTTCTGGCCCTCTTCCTGTTCGTCGGAGTGATGAGATAGTTAGCAGGTTATCATCACTCAATGGCTGGCTGTCTAAGTGGTGTGCGCAGAATAATATAGGTTTCATAGACAATTGGAAAAGCTTTTGGGGCAGACCTGATCTGTTGAAAAGAGACGGTATTCATCCCTCCCAGGATGGTGCTGCTCTTCTCTCTAGAAATTTGGCAAATAGTCTTAGAGCTGAAACATGACAAACCAGGGCCCAGATCAGGACGCAGACAAACTGGCTAAACCGACCGTCTGCTAGCCGCCTCACGTCACAGAACTCAGATAATTCACAGCACATAGAAACACTTTCACCTAGATATTATCACATAGAGACTGTGTCTGTACCTCGAACTAGTAAATACAAAAAACTTCCAAAACCTTTTAAGGGTAAAAATTTAATTGATGTTCAAAAAATGAAAATCACAGATAAATCAGATAAACAAATGATAAAGCTTGGGTTACTGAATATTAGATCTATTTCTTCAAAAGCACTTATTGTAAATGAAATTATCACAGACAATAAACTAGACTTGCTGTGTTTGACAGAAACCTGGCTAAAACCAGATGATTACATTACTTTAAATGAATCTAGTCCTCAAGGTTATGATTATCGACACAATCCTCGACAGAAAGGCAAAGGGGGAGGTGTTGCTGTAATTTATAGTAATATATTCAGAATCATTCAAAAGAATTTCAAATATAATTCCTTTGAAGTGATGGTGCTTTATGTAACATTATGTAAGTTTACATTTGTGCTGGCTACTGTATACAGGCCACTAGGGCACCATACTGACTTTATCAAAGAATTTGCTGAGTTTCTATCAGAGTTAGTACTGGCTGCGGATAAAGTCCTTGTTGTTGGTGATTTTAATATCCATGTAGATAATAATAAAGACGCATTTGGATTGGCATTTGCAGATATTTTAAACTCTATTGGAGTTAAACAACACGTGTCAGGACCCACTCATTGTCGTAATCATACCCTAGATCTAATACTGTCGCATGGAATTGATATTGATGCTGTTGAAATTCTACAGCAGAGCGATGATATATCAGATCATTATTTAGTCTCGTGTATAATACAATTAGCCAAGGCTACAAAACCACCACCCAGCCATAAATATTGTAGAACAATCACGTCTGCCACTAAAGATTGCTTTATAAATAATCTCCCCGAGCAGTTTCATCGCCTTAGTATACCTGACAACTTAGAAGAACTCGATGCTGCAACAGAAACTATTGGCTCTCTCTTTTCCAGCACATTAGATGCGGTCGCTCCTTTACGTCTAAAGATTAAGGAAACTAATCCAACGCCGTGGTATGATGAGCACACTCGGGCTCTAAAACGAGCTGTTAGAAAAGCTGAACGTAGTTGGAAGAAAACAAAACTAGAAGTTTTTCGCCTTTCGTGGAAAGAAAAAATGATTGAGTACAGAACAGCCATAAGAAATGCTAGATCTACTTATTTTTCAAATCTCTTAATAGAAAACAAACATAATCCTAGGTATTTATTTGACACAGTGGCTAAATTAACTAGAAACAGAGATTCAACTGCTGACGTTTCCATAGAGCACAGCAGTAATGACTTTATGAACTTCTTTACTTGCAAGATTGATAATATTAGAGAGAAAATTATAAACATGCAACCGTCTACAGTTTCGCTTCAGACAGTGCACTGTAGTGTCCCTGAGGTAAAACTAGAATCATTCGCCGCTATAGGAGAGGAAGAATTATCTAAACTTATCAAATCATCAAAATCAACGACATGTATGTTAGACCCAATGCCGACTAAACTACTGAAAGAAATGCTTCCAGAGGTCGTAGGTCCACTTCTTGATATAATTAATTCATCTTTAACACTAGGACACGTGCCAAAAACCTTTAAGCAGGCTATTATCAAACCTCTTATTAAAAAACCTCAACTAGATCCGAGAGATTTAGTAAATTACAGGCCAATCTCGAATCTACCTTTTCTGTCAAAGATACTAGAAAAGGCAGTTTCAACACAACTGTGTTCCTTTTTAGAAAGAAATGGAATCTGTGAGGATTTCCAGTCAGGATTTAGACCATACCATAGTACTGAGACTGCTCTCGTTAGAGTTACAAACGATCTACTCCTATCATCCGATCGTGGCTGTATTTCTCTATTAGTGTTATTAGATCTCAGTGCTGCTTTTGACACTATCGATCATAACATTCTTTTAAAAAGACTTGAAAACTATATTGGCATTAGTGGAATTGCTTTGGCATGGTTCAAATCATACTTATCTGACCGTTATCAGTCTGTGGTAGTTAATGAAGAGATGTCGTATCGATCACAGGTTAAATATGGGGTACCACAAGGCTCAGTATTAGGACCGTTGCTTTTCACTCTGTACATGCTGCCCTTAGGAGAGATAATTAGGAAGCATGGTGTTAGTTTTCACTGCTACGCTGACGATACTCAGCTCTATATTTCCTCGCGCCCTGACGAAACCTACAAATTCACAAAACTAACAGAATGCATAGCTTACATTAAAAACTGGATGACAAGAAATTTCTTATTATTAAATTCAGAAAAAACTGATTTCCTAATCTTTGGACCAAAAACGTCCTCACGAAAAAACCTTAAATACTCTCTAACACTTGATGGGTGCTCCATTAAACCTTCGTCCTCAGTTAGGAACCTGGGTGTGCTCTTTGATACCAATCTTTCATTTGAAAGTCATGTTTCTAGTATCTGTAAAACCGCCTTCTTCCATCTAAAAAATATATCTAAATTACGACATATGCTCTCAATGACAAATGCGGAACAGTTGGTTCATGCATTCATGACCTCAAGACTAGATTATTGTAACGCTCTACTGGGTGGTTGTTCTGCTCGGCTTTTAAACAAACTACAGTTGGTCCAAAATGCGGCAGCTAGAGTTCTTACTAGAACCAGAAAGTATGACCATATTAGCCCAGTTCTGTCAACATTACATTGGCTCCCTATTAAACATCGTATAGATTTTAAAATCTTGCTACTTACTTATAAAGCTCTAAATGGTTTAGCTCCCCAGTACCTAAGTGAGCTCTTAATGCATTATAGTCCTTCACGTTTATTGCGATCTCAGAATTTAAGCCAGTTGATAATACCCAGAATATCAAAATCAACTGAAGGCGGCAGATCCTTTTCCTATTTAGCACCTAAACTCTGGAACAATCTTCCTAGCATTGTTCGGGAAGCAGACACACTCTGTCAGTTTAAATCTAGACTAAAAACACATCTCTTTGCTCTTGCATACACATAACACATTATCAATACATTAACATTTTTCAAATCCGTTAAAGGATTGTTACGCTGCAATAATTAGGTCGGCCGGAACCGAGAACATTTCCTATAACACTAGATATACCTGTACATCAGAATAAGAATGGCATCTACGCTAATATCTGTCTCTCTGCTTATCCTGAGGTTTGCCGGGTGCTGGATCCAGGCCGTATCCAGATCAGATGGAGAACCTGCGTCTGGACCTGACTACAACGTAGCCCAGGAGAAAAATCCCCGTATCCGCTTACATATATATATCTTCCAAGGGGTTTTTTCCCTCCTAGGACTTTTTTCCCAGTGCTAGCACGCTGGGTTTTTCTCCTAGGGGGTTTTTTCCACCCCTGGAAGTCAGCCGACATTGGCTTAATGTAGCACCATCTTGTATATGTTACATATTACCACGCTTTTTTGTACAGTTTTAACCACTTCCCTTTTTTTCTGTGCTTCTAATATGTAAAGCTGCTTTGAAACAATTACAAATTGTAAAAGCGCTATATAAATAAATTTGACTTGACTTGACTAACAAAGCCTCATTTACTGAAATTACATGACTTTGGTGCTCTGAAACACTGATTCGAAACAAAAGATTCATAAAGCTTCAAAGCAGTGTTTTGAAGTCGGCCATCACTAGATTCTGTTGATAAGTCATTATTTTGTTTTTTATGCGCACAAAAAGTATTATCGTCACTTTATAATATTAAGATAGAACCACTGTAGTCACAAGAACTGTTTTAAATATTTTTAGTACCTTTTTAGACATCTAAAAGTGTTAATTAAATTGCTGGCTATGCAGGCCTCACTGAGCCATTGGATTTTATCAAAAATATCTTAATTTGTGTTCTGAAGATGAACGAAGGTCTTACGGGTGTGAAATGACATTAGGGTGAGTAATTCATGATATAATTTGAATTTTTGGGTGAACTAACCCTTTAAGCATCAAGATTGAAACAAAAAGGCAGTACAAATTACAAACAAAATTCCCAAAGAGACACTAAAAAGCACTCCCTGTCATGTTAATGCCAGATACAACCCATCCACCCCTGTTTTCAAATATGTGCATGTCCTTGTCAATTATGTCAAAAAGTGTAAATTATTTTTTCTTTGTAAAACTTTTCAGTGAAATGTTTCCACCAGTGCTGTGCAATGTGTGCAAAAAAGATTTTAAATTTCATTAGATCAGAATCTCTGCTCTATGGAATTAGCAGGAGATCCTTATAACAAGGGATGAATAAAAACAATCATAAAATGCTATTCTGGGCATTTAAAAAGTGTACTTTTCCATCTGTGGGGGGTAATCTTTGAATGCATAGTGACATCTTGTGGTTTGTGATGCAAAGGTAGCAATTGAGGCCAATTTATTAACATACTTATATATACAAACACACACATAAAAACAAACAGTAAATTAGCGAACACCGTTCATGTGCACCAGGTCTACCATTCAGTATTGACCAGGTTCCACAGGTCATCGCTGACTTCGCAGGGAGAACGGGTGGATGTGTCTATGTTGATGGGGGTTGCCACATCCGCACCGTAGTGAACTGCCAAGAAACAAAGGGGATTTCATACAGTCTAGAACATAAAGCTACTATGTTGATCATCTGCATACAGTAAATGTGTCAGGATTACCTCCCCTCAGTATGTGCGGCTCTGTGTCCACCTCCAGCTTTATCTTGGTAACTTTATAATAGAGCTGAGCAACATATCTATATCAAATGGACAGCAGGAAAAGAAAAAATTACTGGACATGATTTCAATAATGTCCACTTTGTAAAAATGTCTAAGACGTCTGCACTCTGAAATCACAAATTTAAAATACCCTGATATTTTCAGGTTTTCCATGACCATGTGAACCTATCATAATGAGGTCAGTGTGTTTTTTTTTTGTTGTTGCTGCAAAAAATTAATACTCTTTTCAGCAAGGTGAATGCATTAAATTGATCAAAAGTGACAGTGAAGACATTTCTAATGTTACAAAAGATTTCTATTTCAAATAAATGCGGCTCTATACGTCAAAAAAAGAAAAAAAGAAATTGTCACCGTTTCCACAAAAATATTGAAGTCTGCATGAAACGGAAGTTGCGCTAATCTAATCTAAACGGCTTTTGGAAAAAAAAAAACATGTAGGGCGGGACTTGATTTTGTCCACGGGGAATTTGTATGGATGGTTGTGATTTGCTATTGGCCGATCTCATGTGAAGCGAAGTTATTCTGATTAAAGATTACGAGGGCACATTAATTAAAAATATAATGATAATCATTTATAATAAATACTGCAATATTTCATTAAAAAACAGAAATTTTAAATTTTGATTCCCTGGTGACTAAGAACACAACCGTTTTCAATATTTATAATAATACAAATATAAGTAAATCATCATATTAGAAAAGATTTCTGAGAGATCATGAGACATTGAAGACTAGAGTAATGATGCTGTAAAATTCAGCTGTCATCACAGAGCTATTATTATTATTATTAATATTATTTTAAAACTGAAAACTGTTATTTTAATTTGTAATAATATTTCAGAATATTACTGTTTTCACTGTATTTTGGGTCAAATAAATGCAGCCTTGATGAACAAAAAAAAATCTAACTGAACCCAAACTTTTGAGGGGTAGAAAACTGGACAATTTCAGCAGGCAAATCTTGTATTATCTAGTTCTTTGTCATTATAAACACACATCTTTAAGACAATTACCATTTTTGTCCCAACTATACCAAGATCTTAAGAGATCCACTCTTATAAGGTAAATTAAAGTACTTACATGGCTGAAGGAATGACCTCAGTTGTGTCCTCGTCCACTTCCTGTTGCAGGGTTTGAATTTCTTGCTCAGCATCTCTGAGTTTTTCCAACTCTTTCTGTAAGAATCTGACCCACCAGTTAAGGCGGAAAACCACCGTGAATAACCAAACAAACAACAATGTGCATGATCGAAAAGTAACTGAAACAACACTCATGCTTTGCTAAAAGAAAACAGATCTTATCTGTGTAACATTCAGCAACTGAAAAATCTGTGTGCATCAAATTTACAATGTATCCTGGTCACCTGACATCTACAGTAATGTAAATAAATATGGCCTCTCAGTGGTTCTACTGAGAGCAGGTTTTGGTTCAGGTCTCAGGAAGGATACTCCTGCTCTGAGTCTAGAATTTGGCTTTTGGACAGACTCCGCTGCACTTCCTGCTCCATCATCTCGATCTCCTGCAATATCTGGCTCTTCTGCCGCTCTAAATCCAGAAGCTTGTGGCCGACCACTTCCTCTGCATGAACAAGACCTTTAAAGAGAGGAATACACAGTAAGAAATGTCTCAAGTTTAACATTTTTTTAATATGCAAATGTTTTGTGTGCATGAAATAAAACGATGAACATTTGCCAACATGTTCAGTATTGTACTGGGATTGTGCAATACAGTATCCCACAATGCATCGTGCTTGACTTAACCTTCCATTTGCAGTGAGGTGTATTAGCATGACTTTTATCATCTTCCTTGATTTATTATTTATTTTGACCAAAAGTTGCAATTTTTTTCCAGTTAAAGTCGGCATGAAACAGAAGATGCGGCACTCTCTTCTTCCCTTTTGTGACATATATCTGTATAAAATGGCTTCTGGAATAAGAAAAAATGTAGGGCAGGTCTTGATTTTGTCCATGGGGAATTGATTGGATGGTTGTGGTTTGCTATTGGTCGATATCATGTGAGCAGAGGTTGTGTTAAACAAATATTTTCTGTCATTGATTTTTTTATTTTTTTTATTTTTTGGCAGTGACCTTAAAATCTGAGGGCCATCCATCATTTTGACAGGTCACACTAAGGGGCCAAGACACAAGACACCATTTTCAGCAAAAAAAATTGGTTTGGGCCGTTCATTTACATGTCAATGCCGTTTTGGGGGCCTGAAAATGCAAACTTTTGAAAACGTTTTTCAAAGTAAAAGTTTTTGAAAACAGTACTGTTATCATCTATTGTCATGTAAACTACAAAAACACGAATTTATGAAAACTGTGACGACGTGTGCATGCGTATTACATGTTCAGTCTATAGGCGCGTATTGTTTCTTTACAAAGTGACATCGCCAACTACTTGCCTCGCATAAATAATACAGTATTTTTAGTGTTTTCGTGGACGTTTTGTTCATATTATAATCGAATTGTATTTTGTAATATTGCGTTGTTCATGTTTGTCTGTTCAGGCACAAAGGCGACGTTTTAGTGGCCTATGCTGTCACTGCGAGGGAAGAAACAAACATTCATCTACTCATCTACTTCAAGGGTCTGTTCATCTGTTCCCTTTCTTAAATAAATGCTTAATATAGCCTATATGCCCGTCCTGTTAGTTCATGATTAAAACTGAAAATGTGAACAAAAACAAAAGCTATTAAAAGTCTTATTATCATTAAAATATGAACATTTAAATGACGGGTATTAATAGATTATGACAGAATTTTTCTGACTGTCCATCAAAGTGACAGACAATGAGAAATTCTAATGCGACCTCTGCATGTGAGTGACAGGTTGTCTCGTCCTAATGCCAGTAAACACGTTATCAGAGAAGAGATGTCACCGCAAGAGGGAGGGTAATATATTTTGATTAAAGGGCCATGCATTTAATAACAATATAATGAGGTGCATGGATAAATCATTTATAACAAATACCCAATCCATAAGAATGGTCATTTCTGATTTCAAAACACAAAAGAATCATATTTATTTCTGATAAAAGGATGTCACTTGTAGAATTAAATATGCGACATGATTGGGACATATGTGACAAACATAGTCGTGTCACTACAATATAGTCATTAATTGCTTTTTTAATGTTTATCGTATTCAGTTGATACTGATTAGCAAGTTGAAAGTTAATATTAGTACTAAAGTAATACCATTTAAGAGCTCGGTTGTGGTCTTCTTGGTCTTGATGTGGTGGTCGAAGAACTCCTGCAGTTTTTCTCTGGCTCCTCGAAGAGCGCTCTCTGCCTTACTGCTCTTGATGAACTCGATCAATGCTTCCCCAGATTTCTCAAGGTCGTCATCATGCATCGTTTCGTTCTGTGACATGTCTGCATTGATTATATTTCTGCAAAAAAAAAAATGAAAAGGTGAAGCTATAAGATGCCATGACAGGACATTTATTCATTTAGCAGACAAAGCAGCTTACAAATGAGTAACAAAACAAGTAATATGTCATAGAGTCAACTATATTCATAGTATACAGTCAATACTATGTTTAGAAAAAAAGAGAGCAGTAATCAGGCTAGAGCAGAGGTGAAATACAGAAAAGATCTCTAATAAATGACTAATTTTGAGTTATAGTAAATGCATTTTAACCAAACAAAATCAATTTTTGTTTCCCCAGAAAAGAAAAAAGATAATTAAATGCCAAATTGTATTAGTAAAATCTGCAATAATATGTTGGAAATTCTACAGCTATAATTTAACTATAAATGGCACACATTGCATACATTTTCAACACAAGAGTATGTTACTCTTATAAGTGTTTTGATGAATTTGTAAAAAATGACATGTAATTTTTTACAAATTCATCAAAACCCTTACCTATGTTAGCCTGCTAGATTATATTGGTAATAAGCAGAACTTGCAAAATCAATGTAGTATGTAACGTTACATCACACAAACCAAACATTGAAGTTTGTAAGGCATAAAAATGGATGTACAACATCAGTGAATGGTTATATAAATAAAATACAGCAAATCATTAGTTAGAAGCTCTGTTGGCTGTTAAAATATATTTTAGTAGGACAGTTGTATATTAAAATCAAATCACGTAATGTTACTGAGCAAACATAAACAACTCAAAACTAACGTATACAGCCACACAATAACGCATCCGCAAACACATGTTTTCTTTATTCAGTCAGCCTAGCGTTTTGAAACACTGGTCCAAATGACGAATAACAATGAAAATGTACAATATAATTTGTAATGGAGTGTATTTCAGAGCAAATAGTCTCACCCAGTGCTCGCGCTGTTTATCCGGATTTCAAACTGGCGGCTGTTTGGCGCGCTTCCCCGAGTCGCGCCTGAATAAAAACCAGCCTCACTACTTCAAGCATTTGTTTTCACCATATAAGGATCGTTGTTTTAATATAGTAGATCCTATATAAAATGAATTATGTGCCCATCTAAACTAGATGAGTTTGTTTTACATAGCAACTCTAGAATTTCTGTCAGGCAACTATGAGACACCTAAATATCGCTTGTCAAATCCACACAAGCAAGCCGCTTTCTTTTGCTGCGTTCCAATTCGCCTACTTATACTACACCCTAAAAGTATATACTCTTTCTGTGAACTAAAAGTACTTACTTTTGAGTGTGTAGTAAAAGAGTAGACAAGCTTTGGGACATACTAACACGTCATACAATCGCGTCTTTTCTCTCTGTCGCATCCTGTCACCGTAAACTGGCCTGTCAATCATCTTACATCCTCCACATTTCATTTAGTTAATTTCCTACCGTATCGGAGTGAAATGCAGCACGTTGATCTGCAGTCGCGGGTCTTTCATGTGGAGAACTCTCCTCATATTAATGCATAATGATGCATTTAAAAGTTAATGGCCAATCGGATCTTTATAAAAGTCCACATTGGTATTTGCAGATGAAAAATAACACGGGTAACATTAAATATATATTTTCTATCAGGTTAAACTGATTATTAGTCACTCAAATCTCTTAGCGTCAATCGCGTATATCCGCCATGTTTTGTAGTTTTTAACACTTTTTACTCGTGTTTGTAGTTCTGAACTGAATCCTCGTCCAATGCGCAATGGGTTGTGGGCAATATTAGCCTCTATAGTGTGCACGGATCCACACTTCGAAAATCTACCGGAAATAGTAGACCATCCGGGGACTTTTGGCATACTCTTTTCAACATACTATGCTTTGGGACACACTAATTTTAATCTCACATACTATTTAGGATGGATAGTATGGACATTGGAACGCAGGGTTTCTCTCGTCTGTCTGTGAAAGCGATGTAGTTGATTTTCCCTAATCATAACTGATTTTATTTCTCATTATGACTTTAAAAAGCTGTTTTGAAATTTAAATAAAATTCAACGTTATCTCTTTACGTCGTCAATAAAGTGTTGATCTATTTCTAATTTTAATATCCGAATTATTCCCTAAGATGGTTCTGTGAGGGAAAAGTTGTGGTTGTAAAGCAGTTTCCAGGCTAACAAAGCTTGATGAAATCTGACCAGGTAATTTACCAGTGGAGTAATTGCATTTCATCAAAAAAGAGAGGCCTCCTGCCCTGTTAAATCTATTATTAGGGATAAAAAAACACATAGAATCTGACCCAACCAATTAGTTTTAAATGTATTGTTAGTATCGTTTGTGATGTAGCTGACATATGCATCTTCTGTAAAAAAGAAAGTGAAGATATAAAATGTTTCATAACTTTTCTGGAAAGATTTTAGTTCCAATTGTTTTTCTGAACTGTAATTTACACACATTAAGGATGTTGTTTGCTTTTTTGAAAACCAAAACAAATCTTTCGAGTCTACTGTTAACTTTCCTTGTGCAAAATTCTATTTTCACAAACAAAGGTTTCTTAAGAAAATGCTTACTTTTATAGATTTCTTATTTGTGAAGTAGAACATTTAATCAAATCACTAAGAGTAATTAACAAAATATGTATTTCTTTTTTGAAGATGTGATGAGATCTTTCATGTACCATGATTTATACTTGTTTTGGTGTTTGTTTTAATCCTTTTCTTTATTTGTTCTGTTCCTGCCTTTCTTTATTTAAAAAAATAAAATAAAAATTAATATATATATATATATATATATATATATATATATATATATATATATATATATATATATATATATATTGTATTTCATTAATGTCATCTTTGAATTGTTTGTAATTCCAATAAAAAATTAAATCAAGAAATAAAGTGTTGATCTTTGTATTTTGTATATTTTAAAAGGGCCTGGAGTAGCTCAGAACTGATAAACTAAGGATGAAGACTAAAATGCATTATTTTTCCAATTGCGAAAGTAAAGTGAAGAAATATGAAGAAAATTAATGAGAAAAAAGTATTTATAACAACTGCTTTTTTATTTTTTTAATAACATAGATAAAACATTCAGGTAACATTTTTAAAATGAAAGCAGTGTGTTAAAATTAAAAAAATGTTTTCTGGTCCCCCTTATTAACAATTTTTCAATATGCCAAACTCATACTCAAAATGCCATTTATTTTCAGCATCACTGTTTGCTCTTTTTCTCCTGCTTTTTTTCTCGTTCTTTTTGTTTCTGTCTGTACAGCTCTCTGAAGTGGAGTCTCTTTGGATTCAGCCCGTAGGCTTGGAGTCTCTGTCTGCTGAACTCTCGGCCAGCCACCTTCACCGTCATGGATCTGGACAGCAGGCGTCCACCTGGCCGCCTCATTTTCTTTTTAGGCCGTTTATGTTTTTCAGTCTTTTTACTGGCCACCTCCTCTTTCGGGGTTACTGCAGTTTCGTCCTGCTTCATCTTTTTCTTAGGAACCAGGAACTCCTCGTCATCCTCCCCTTCATCTTTTGCAGCGACTTCTTTAAGGTCCTGGATGTCTGCTTGCTCTATGCTGTCTGCTGGAAGTCTTTCAGATGTCTCTTCTGTCAGATCTGTCGTCTCCTTCTTGACCTCGGCCCGCTTTAGACGATCCCTCCTCTTCTTACCCACCTTGCCCTTAGACTCCATCAGCTCCTCCTGACCAGCGTTCCTGGGTAAAAAAAATAAGCACAAATACATTAAAACACAAGTGCTCATATGATGGGGAGTGGAAATGGATCTCAGAAAAGCATTTTCTGAGCTTTGCTGGTGCAAAGCTTAGTATCATTTGTATGAGGTTCATTCTCATTACTATGATGTTTAAAGCGACACTCACTCATTATACAAAGACACAAACACTTGCTGTTTCTTCCTGGTATTCCGTGCTTTGATCTGGAAGTTCTTCACGTCACTGAGTTCATCATTCTCGGACCTAAACAAGGAAAAATTAAGCAAAATGCATCAAAATTTATTCCAGGACAGAGGAAAAAAATCAAGAAAATAATTGGAAAAGGCACTCAAAATGTTCATGAGCTATTTTCCCTACATAATATCACTATATATTCCAAAACTTAACAACAGTTGTGGCTATTTATAGCAAAGGCAATTTATACGAATCACAAAGAACTACTGTACGCTACCTGTACATGCAGGTCTTCCTCAGTGAGCACCAGCGGTTCAATTCCTTTTCTTCTGCTTTCAGGATCTATGGAAAGAGGTTCAGGTGAGAATAACATGAAAATATTAGCCAGATGTTTTTTTCCCCCTTAAGAAGATACTAGTAAATAAGTCACAGAGAATAGTTTATGAAAAATTATCTATATTAAATCATACACACAAAAAAATCCATTAATGCTACTGTTCAAATGTTTTGAAAGTCTCTTTATGCTCATCAAGAATGTGTTTATTTAACCAAAAATACAGTAAAACGTTATAAATGGGATATTTAAAATATCTTCTCTACTTTTACATTTATCATTTATTATAAATGTAGTAAAAAAAAATAGTGAGATATTATTAAAATAACTGCTTTAATATAATTTATAATGTAATTTATTCCTGTGATCAAAATTGAATTTTCAGCATCATTACTCCAGTCCTCAGTATCACATGATCTTTCAGAAATCATTCTGATATGAGGATTTGATGCTCATGGATCACAGAGTGGCTCTAAGATTTGCTTTGAATGTCTGACCTAAATGTGAGACAAACGCTAGTCTACACTGGTGGTGTTTAATGCAGATCTGCTCAGAGAGAAGATTACAGTCCTCAGACCCTGGTCAGAGTTATTCCCGGAGGAACAGCAATACCAGGTCAGACACAATCACAGCTCATCAGCACAGAACTCAACTCAGAGTCAATCATCATCCAGGCATTACTGTTGCTCGCAGCTCCTCACCTCATCAGTGGACAGGCCGAAGTCATTCGGTACAACTTCTCTGTAGCGAAATCTGCATGGCAAGTCATCAATGATGTCCTCATAATCCAGTTTATAGTACTCGTCCAAGTACTGCTCAAATGTCTTCTCCTCTGGAAACACAACAAGGACAGAGAAGATTTTAGGATTACACCTTAGATTATGCATGAACACAAAAGTGTCAATTTTGGGCGGGATTTTCCTTTTGTTCTGTTTGAAAAAAAAAAAAAATGACATACTTCTGTTTTAAACATTCAACACTCACTTGGATCAAAGACAGGCTTGTTTTTGGTGATGATCTCAGCAAAGAGAGACTTCTTCCTCTTCTTTCCCATGAGAGGGGCGTCCTCTTTGGTCTTCTTTTTCTTCTCCCCTTTCTCTTTCTTTCTCTTCTTTTTAGAAACGGGCTGTTGACTTGGGTCATAGTCAGCATCCATCTATCCAAAAGATTTCAAATGTGATTAGAATATTGTAGTTCGCTGTAGCATTTGTGCCTCAATAATGAGAAAAGATCTTACAATAAAGTCAGGATCTTCACAGTTGGGCTGATTTTCTTCCTCCATAGTATAATCTTCCTCTTCCCAATCCTCTTCCTCATTCGCCTCGTTTCCCACCCATGTATCCCAGTTCCAATTTTCTAACAAATCACAACATATTCACATCATCATCATCAAAAAAAGTAAACAGTTATATATAAAATATATATTTAAAATAACTGTGTTCTATTTGAATATATTTTAAAAAGTAATTTATTCCTGTGATGTCAAAGCTGTATTTTCAGCATCATTACTCCAGTCTTCAGTGTCACATGATCATTCAGAAATCAATCTAATATGATGATTTGCTTATCATGAAACACGATTATGATTATTATCAGTGTTGAAAACACCATTTTTTTCACAATTTAATAAATAGAAAGTTCCAAAGAGCAGCATTTATTTGAAACAAAAATCATTTGTAATGTTATATATGTCTTTACTGTCGCTTTAGATCAATTTAATGTGTCCTTGCTGAATAAAGGCATTCATTTCTTTCTTTTATGTTTGGTGGGTAATGTGAACACATCCATCCAAGAGACACAATGTTACCTTCTAAATCATCGTCACCATCAAACTGTGGTTTCTCTTCCTCCTCCCCTCCATAGTATTCATCCCCAAAGAACTTCTGCAGATGAGAATGAAGAATGTGAGTAGTCAAATCCATGAAAGTACATGCAGCTCAATGTAAATATCAAATAGCTAAATACAAATTTCATTTTAAGCTGTGACTCTGAATGACACTTTTGTACGCAGTTTTTTTCTATTTTTTTCTGCCCCACCTGCATAAGTTGGTCATGTTGCTGGGGGTCAAAGTCTCCCTCCAGGTCGACATCATTGAAAGCCAGCTGCTCATTTCCTGTCAGTTCCTGAAGTTTCTTCAGTTTGTCCATGATTTCTGCTCGCTTCAGGTTCTTCAGTTCCTTCAGCTGTTGCTGCTTCTGTTCTTTCTCCTACAGGACGTTAAGAATGGGAATTGTAAGGAAGTAAACAAATCTGGTTCTGAATCCACTTAAATGAATAGTTTACCCAGAAATTAAACTGTAAAATGATATTTTATCATGTGACATGTGAAAACCAATGAGATTTGAGAGTTTTCATTTGAATTACTGGTCCTAACCACAATATCGTTCAAAGGTTTGGTGTCAGTACAATTTTTTTTAAAGAAATTTATATTTTTATTCAGCCATGATGTATTAAATTGATCAAAAGTGACATTTGAAATTTATATTTATCAAAGAATTAAAAAAAAAAAAGTATGATGGATTCCACAAAAAATATAAAGCAGCACAACTGTTTTCAACATTGATACTAATAAGAAATGTTTTTGATCATCAAATCATCATATCAGAATGATTTCTGAAGGATCATGTGACACTGAAGACTGGAGTAATGATGCTGAAAATTCAGCTTTGATCACATGAATAAATTATATTTTAAAATATATTCAAATAGAAAAGTTATTTTAAATTATAATAAGTTATAATAATATTTATTTAATTATACTAATAATATTTTACAATATTACGGTTTTAACCGTATTTTTGATTAAATAAACGCAGCTTTGGTTAGTATGAGACTTATTTAAAGATTAAAAAATATAACCGACCCTAAAATTTTAAACAGTAGTGTGTATATGCAACATTTTCAAAAAGATAGTTTACCTTTTTCTTCCTCTCTTTCACATCCTCCCTCTTCCTCTTTCTTCTATCGTCTTTGCTTCGGACAGATGTGGCAATGTTGCGTGGATAAGTTTTGATCTGTGGAGGAATATAGGGTAATAATGATGGGTAATAATCATAAGAAAGAAAACCTGAACCTATAACAGAACCTGAAGACAAATCATGCTGATGTTGACATCCTTTTACCTTTCCAGCATCAGGCTCCTCAAAGCGGAAGTTGTAATGCCTCTCAAAGTCTTCCTGTTTATGCAGGAATGATTCTCCTTCATCCTCTGAGTCATCCACATCATCCTGCATCAGCTCATTATAGGAGGGGATCCTAAAGCCAATCACAGAAAGAGATACTTACACTACCATTCAAACGCTTGGGAACAGTACGATTTTACTGAAAAGAAATTAATACTTTTATTCAGAAAAGATGCATTAAATTGATTAAAATTGGCAGAAAAGATGTTTATTATATATATTATATATATGCTGTTCTTTTGAACTTTCAATTCATTAAATAATATAAAGCAGCACAGCTGTTTTCAACACTGATAATAATCAGAAATGTTTCTTGAGCATCAAAACATCATATCAGAATGATTTCTGAAGGATCATGTGACACTGAAGACTGGAGTAATGATGCTGAAAATTCAGCTTTGATTAAAGGAATAATTTTTTAAATATTAAAATACAAATTAGTTATTTTAAATAGTACAATACTGCTTTAACTGTATTTAAGATCAAATAATTGCAGCCTAAGTAAACATAGGAGACTTTTTTGAAAAATTTTTTTTTTTTTTTTTTTTTAAATCATACCGACCCCAAACTTTTGAATGGTAGTGTATATTTACATAGAATTATACAGAATTCAACAACTGCTCACAACTTTTTGTTCTCTGTCATCACTAACTGACTCAATTTTGTAACACCACAAACAAAACCCACCTTTCTTCTTCATCCTCCTCCTCCAGGTATCTCTTGTTAAGCATGTAGTCTCGCAGGAAAGACTCTTTCTCATCCAGCTGGGGGTCGTTCCAGTAGTCTCTCAGGTATTTCTGGATTTATATCAACATTAGCCAGGGCAACATCCAATCAAAAAAAGAGCAGGAGTGAGTAAAGCCTGTAGTTATCTATTATTACATCCTAAAATATATTCAACCCAGAGCAAAACACTGACCATGTCCTGAACTTCCTCCTGCCCCTCCAGCTCTGCCTGACCCTTCAGCCATTCCACGTAGTCAGCTTCCTCTTTGTCCTTAAGAGAGCAGGAAAAAACAAGCACAAAGAAAATTTTAGGATTGGACACTGTTTTATATTACACAATTATCCAACATACTACTTTAACATCCAGAAATTAAGCTACTGTATGTAGGAGAAATTCAATTTCAGCACCTTCTCCTCTTGTGTTTTGGTTCTCCGCATCAGCAGCTGTCCGTCACCATCACTGTCCTCTTCATCACTGTCTTGCACAAACTTTCGCAAACTGCCAAATGAAAATACAGACTCAAGTAAAACATATTGTAATGCTATCAAATGTTAATATGAATGGGAATATACTTCAGAGATTTTTTTACTCATAAGAATTTTTAGGGGTGCCAATAATTGTGGCCAACATGTATTGGAGAAAAATATTTATTTCATAATGTGAGTTCCCCCCACTTTCAATTGTTTTACTTCAATGAAATGAGGAATGAATGAAAAATCTGTCATCAATTACTAACGCTCATGTAGTTTCAATCAATATGTCTTTCTTTTCTCAATTTCCATATGGGAATGAATTCATATGGGTTTGGAACGACATGAGGGTAAGTTATGTGTTGGAAAGTTACTTTTAAAAGTAGTATTAAAGGATTAGTTCACTTTCAAATTAAAATTTCCTGATAATTTACTCACCCTCATGTCATCCAAGATGTTCACGTCTTTCTTTCTTCAGACGAAAAGAAATGAAGGTTTTTGATGAAAACATTCCAGGATTATTCTCCTTATAGTATACTTCAATGGAGCCCAAACGGTTGAAGGTCAAAACAGTTTCAGTGCAGCTTCAAAGGGCTTTAAACGATACCAGACGAGGAATAAAAGTCTTATCTAGCGAAACCAATGCTCATTTTCTAAAAAAATTTAATTTTATACATTTACTTTTAAAGCCCTTTGAAGCTGCACTGAAACCGTAATTTTGAGCTTCAACCGTTTGGGCTCCATTGAAGTCCACTATAAGGAGAAAAATCCTGGAATGTTTTCATCAAAAACCTTCATTTCTTTTCGACTGAAGAAAGAAAGACATGAACATCTTGAATGACATGATGGTGAGTAAATTATCAGGAAATTTTAATTTGAAAGTGAACTAATCCTTTAATATTAATATTTCATTGTAAATTTAAAAGTAATGCGTAACATTAATAGTTACTTAAAAAAGTAATCTTATTATGTAACATATGTACGTTATATGTAGCGCATTACACTGATAAACACTGATGATGAAAGAATTTCAATTTTGCCTGAACTACCCCTCTTTCTGAAAATTGATAAATGACACACAAGCTGCTTTCCCACCAAAATTTCCTGGAACTATTTGTCCCAGGAACTTTTCCCCCCCAGACCCGTTGTTATCTGCATTTCCATTGTGGTCTAAATTACTGTGAAGATTAGGCAAGTGAAGTAGGACTGTGTCCGACATTCCAGTTCCCGCTGGATTTTGTCCTCCGCATATAAGCTTATAAAGCGTGAACCTTGTCGTTGGTTCATCGGTTGTATTTTTTTTAACTCCATTGTTGATGGAAATAGCAAGCAACTCTTTTAAAAATGGTGGTTGAAATAAAATGCTGAGTGGAGTCAACCAATCAAAATTGCTGCATGAACTCAACCAATCAGCATGTTCAGTGTCCAAGTCCTACCCCCGAAAGTTCCTGTACTTTGAAAAAGTACTACCTCGCGAGCAGGGACTTTCTGAGGGGAAATTTTTTACCCGGAACTTCATTTAGACCCTGGTTCCTGCGGTTGAAACACACCGAGTACCACCCCAAAGTCCCTAGTTCCTGGGGAAATTTCCTGCGGTGGAAACGCGGCTTTTGACAGCAAAGTTATTGCATATGGTATACATTAAGTAACTTGATCCAAACAGATAATGGTGCAAAGACAATCACCTTTCCTGCAGCTCCTTCTGTTCTTGAATATAGGTGGGAGATGCAGCTCTCTGTAATAGAAATGCAAACACATTCATGATTAATGTATTAGATGTTAGTCATGACGCAGTTTCAGATACTGAAGAAGCCACTTTAATGAGTGGAAAAAACATCTTAAAAACCAAGTCCAAAACCATATGAATTAATTTATCATTCTACAAGACTTTAAAAAAAAAATTAAAATCTTCACAGACCCTTTGACACAAACTTTCAAAATGAAACTGCGTTCACAACCCATTTTGCTTTGCAAAATTAAACAATTTTAAAATTATCCAACCAGAAAAAAAAAAGCTTAAAAATGATAGTCATCATAATAATCATACTTTATCATATTATATGTAATCAAATTTAAGTTTTTTGTTATTATTTGGAATAATGTGCATAGATTAATCGTGCCCAATAAGACCAGGAACATTTACATTTTAAAAAGTAAACAGGGTCAATTTTCATTCTGTTTTGGCTTTTAACATTATACATCTTAAGTAAAATTACCTCCTGCATCTGTCTGGAGACTTCTTCATCAGCACTCTCATCCTCGTCATCATCATATTTCCTAAAATGAATTATTGTCAATTTTATTATATACACCAAACCAGAACACATTAGAAAGACTGTTATCAGTTATCTAAATACTTGATTGTCATTATGCTTCCACCATTTGTGCTTTCCAAAGATATATAAATACAACCACAGCTTTCATCATTTATAAACACAAGATTTCTTACCCTCCTCTCTCCAGGATGACTTTCCTCTCATAGTCCTTCAAGAACATGGGTTTCTCTGCCTTTTTCGAAGTGGACGGCTGCTCATCGCTGCCTGATCCAGATGCTGTTTATTAAGATAAATCACAGAGTGCTGGAATCAGTACAGTCTGCTTCAACCAGAGGAGAAATCATAAAATGAAGCTACTTTACATACCGTCCTCTGTGTAGAACTTGGCATCTTTCTGATAGATCTTTGGATCTTTCTTCTTCAGAAGCGAGAGCGTTCTGTAAAAATCCCTGTCCAACTTTGGGTCCAGCTCCTACTTATTCATTTATCAGAGCATTAGACATGGAAATCTCAGTATGATGTTGGCAAAAGGGTTTCAAACAAGAAAGTGAGAGAATATTTTACCACTTCACTCTCATCAGAGTCAGAGTCGGAGGAATCAGATGAATTCTCCTCATCCTGGTCTCCGTAACGGTCCTTCACTGGAACATTAAATATTTAGAGGTAACATTTATTAAAATTAACAGATTTAAAGGCACAGTTCACTCCAAAGTTAAATGTATGACTGCCTGTATGACTCAATTGTAGCAAAATGTCCAAGTAGTGGGAAATGTTTTGTCTCATGTCTCAAGAATCAGTGTCTGTGAAAATACTACATATGCTACTGTAAGCTGATGATTATATAAATAAATATTCAACATATAAAACAAGCTTTTAAAATATCTACTTTCTAGTTTATTAATATTCGTGGGTATTATGTACCACAGTTTTGCTGTAGTAAACTAACGTTATAGCAATTGTGGTTACCATTGTGAATATTTTCATATTTGAAGAGTAAAATAATTGCCTAATTAGACTATCTTTATGAATATAAACAAACATTAATCGTCATAAACATAAGCCTCTCGACAACAAAAATAAATTATAGCACATTTAACGTTTAAGATCGATATAAGGAGCATTCACCATATTCAACACATAAATATACATATAATAAAACGCAGATTATTAAAATTTGAAAGTGTAAACAGCCCGTGCTTGCGTTTCAAGCAGTTACTTACATCTCTGCAGTTCTTCTTTCTGACGATATTTCTCATATTTTTCTGCAAACTTCTTATTAATCTTGAGTCCCGACATGGTCGTTTACAAATGCAGTGTATCTTATGATTTGAGATTAGATTAATATCTCAATAAATCGAATAAATCTCACGTTAAACATGTTACTCTGCTGAACAGCATGGGCACGTGACCTATGACCCTCCTACGTCATAGAGTTCAGGGTTTAAATATCTCCTCCGAATGTTTTTTAGCTAAATTTTTTCTTCGTAGAAATTAAACGGTCTAATTTGTCACAGATTTAGACCGTATATTTTGGATTTTGGCTGAAAACGTGCGTCTTTGTTCTTCCACGTGGCTTGGTAGAGGAAAAGCAGGTTCGTGTTCAGTCAGACCTCTAGAGGGCAGTATATCACCTCACGATGGGAGAAACGAAGCTTTTCAAAGCTTCGAATCAATTTGAACCAAAATGATTCACTGCTTCGAAACCGGCTGGTCAAAACAGTGCAAATGCAACGAACTCAGACCATATAAACAGCTTTTTACAAATCCATAGCAACTATTAAATTGAAAATATAATCATTTAACTAATCATTACCATTAAATATTTATAATATGCGTTCTTTTATCAATTTTCAGGGCTTTTTTTGATGTATGGCTCAGCAAACAGGCCAGTAGAAACTATTAACTACTATTATTCATTTTAATTATAGAAATGTCTCATTAAAACGTCTACGAATTTATAAAACTGATCAGAGATCAGGTAAAAACAACAAAAACAAAACAAAGTTTAATGGTTCGCCGCTGGGGGGCGATTCATGCGTTCACAGAAATCACAACGAAGCCCCGTTTACTGAAACACGTGACTCGAACCACTGATTCAAAACAAAAGAATTGTAATTGTAAATGTTTCGAAGCTTCTTGAAGGAGTGTTTCCACAGCGCCCATCATACATCTTTGTTTTGATCTCGTTAAAGTTTCATTTTATAAATCCCTCTAATCCGTTTTGGTCTTAATCTGATTTTGTGTTATCTGCACAACCCAGGTTTACTAGCAAATTAATTTGTTTTAGTATTTTTTGTACAGAACAGAAGACACTGATACTGTTAGACACTTGAATTGTTGGTCTGATGAAACATACCCTTATATGCTTAGGTCTACAAGCCAGTGTCTCAGAGAAAGTGTCTTTAGTAACAATATTAACAGTATTATTAGCCTGATAATAATATGAATGTACCAATGTAATAATGAGCATAATTATATTAGTAATATTAATACACAAACATCTATCATATCCTCTTGGAGGCCCCTGCTCTGGCCTCTGTATCTGACTCAATGTCCCATTGACTGCGATTACGGAGAAAGGAAAACAATTCCCTTTACTACATATAGATATGGCAGGAGGCCAAGGTACATAAAAACATAAGATGAAGTTCAGAGTTCAGTTTTTACCTACTATTCACTGCTTTGATGTTCTTCGTCAGCGTTCATTGTTGATTAGGCTCTGACCTTCTTTCTTCAAACTTGCAGCTATGGCTGAGAGGAAGAAGAGAGTTGTAAAATGAACTGAATTGTTTATTTATTTGATAGGGACAATGCATGTTAAGGAACATTTGTAGTAATACAAAATGTAAACAAGCTGGATTATAGTAACATTGCTAATTTACATCCACAAATGTAGAGTAAAGAGTATATTGCATAATTATTGATCAAAGCTGATGTTTAAGAGGCCAGAGAAAGTGATTTAATATTTGCGGGGAAGTATCCGCTCACATGTACATGGTTGTATGTGTATATATATATATATACACACACACACACACACACACACACATACACTGCTTAAAAAATTAAAGGAACAATTTTTAATCAGAGAATAGCATCAAGTCAGTTAAACTCCTGGGATATTGATCAGGTCAGTTAAGTAGCAGAGGAGGTTGTTAATCAGTTAACAACAGGTACACTAGATGGGCAACAACGAGACGACCCCCAAAACAGGAATGGATTTACAGGTGGAGGCCACTGATATTTTTGTCCCTACTCATCTTTTCTGACTGTTTTTCACTACTTTTGTGTTTGGCTAGGGTCAGTGTCACTACTTGTAGCATGAGGCGATACCTGAACCCTACAGAGGTTGCACAGGCAGTCCAACTCCTCCAGGATGGCACATCAATACCGATTCCATTGCCAGAAGGCTTGCTGTGTCTCCCAGCACAGTCTCAAGAGCATGGAGGAGATTCCAGGAGACTCTAGGAGAGCTGGACATGGCCATAGAAGGTCCTTAACCCATCAGCAGGACCGGTGTCTGCTCCTTTGTGCAAGGAGGAACAGGATGTGCTCTGCCAGAGCCCTACAAAATGACCTCCAGCAGGCCACTGGTGTGAATGTCTCTCACCAAACAATCAAAAACAGACTTCATGAGGGTCGCCAACGTCTTCTAGGTGGCCCTGTGCTCACTGCCCAGCACCGTGGAGCCCAATTGGCATTTGCCATTGATCACCAGAATTGGCAGGTCCACCACTGGTGCCCTGTGCTTTTCACAGATGAGAGCAGGTTCACCCTGAGCACATGTGACAGATGTGAAAGGTTCTGGAGAAGCTGTAGAGAACATTATGCTGCCTGTTACATCGTTCAGCATGACTGGTTTGGTGGTTGGGTCAGTGATGGTCTGGGGAGGCATATCCATGAAGGGATGCACAGACCTCTACAGGCTAGACAATGGCACTGCCATTAGGTATCTGGATGAAATCAATTCAATTCATTCATGAAATACCCCAGGACACCATCCGTCATCTCATTAGGAGCTTGTCCCGACGTTGTCAGGCATGCATATAAGGACGTGAGGGCCATACAAACTACTGAGTACCATTTTGAATTGCTGCAATGAAATTTCAGCAAAATGGACTAGCCTGATGCATCATTTTTTTTAACTTAGATTTTTGGGGTCTCTTTGAATTCAGTCCTCTGTAGGTTGATAATTTTCATTTTCATCAAACGATGTGGCATCCTTTCGTTCCTAACATAGTACCCAGTCCATATCAGTATAGATATCCAGCATGATATTTTTCCCCATTTAGATCTGATGTGTTTTAATTTTTTAGATAGATAGATAGATACATAGATAGATACATAGATAGATAGATAGATAGATACATAGATAGATACAAAGATAGATAGATAGATAGATAGATAGATAGATAGATAGATACATAGATAGATACATAGATAGATACATAGATAGATACATAGATAGATAGATACATAGATAGATACATAGATCAGCTGTGTAAATATTTTCTATGTTTCATCCTACATTGAGTAGGAGATCAGCTGTGTAAATTAGAAAGCTGAGTGTATTTAACTGCCAAAACCAGCAAAGATGTTAGGTGAACGTCCACTGAATTTTGAACCCTTAAAAAAAAAAAATCTAAATTAATCAATCACTGAACTTTTTTGCGAAATTCTTGACTTTGACTCTGGAAGATTTTACCACATAGAAGTAAAAGAGAAGTTAAAATGATTAAATATAACAAGCATTTTTTTTTTTTGGCCAAAGCAGAGTCACAGAACAAATATGCCACACAAACACTGTGAGTAACAGAGTGTCCAGGTGATGTACGGCTAATCATTAGTGATTATGGTTTTTCTGGGAGTTGCTGGAAAGAAAACAATTACAGGCCGTTCTGGACACACTGTGATGTACGGAAAATCAGCATATTATAATGATTTCTGAAGAATCAATATCACTGTTTTTACTGTATTTTTGATCAAATAAAAGCAGCCTTGGTGAGCATAAGAAACTTTTAAAAAAAAAATCTCACCAGTGCCAATCTTTTGAAAGGTGGTGTAAATAGAAAGATTAGATAAATACATTACAGCAAATGATTGTGTTTTTATCTAATGTAACCATCCATAACACAAACCTTGAACTTTGCTTGTAAAATAAAGCTGCCATACACTCACATGAAATCCCACCCACCTCAATTCATGCCTCGTTTTCTGGTCGCCCCACACAGTACTCAAAGGAGTGCCAGAAACGTGAGCGATAACAAAACATTTTGGAGGTAGAGCTGTTTGCCCAGTTGCCTTAAGTCAAAAACATGTACAGGTCACAGAGGTCCCTCCTACCCACCGGCCCCTACTAATCCGTGGCCTACTTTTCCCAGGATGTCAGTAAATCATGGTGTCCTCCCATGGGGCAAGTGTGTTTTGAAGACTGAGACGAGGGGCTGTGTGAGGCCTTTCCTAGAAGTAATTTTCCTAGAAATCACTTCCTTTCCTAGAATACCAGAAGTCGTTGCTTTATTATCGTTCCTTTGTGGTTTTGAAGGTCACTCTACATGCAGCCAGCAGAAAAGTGGTCTTATTTATAAGTAGTCAATTGTAAAAAAGAAAAAGAAAGGCCTTTAGGTTCACATAGCTGCCTTTGTGATGTGGGTATTTTGCATAAGTAATTTTAGTCTGGGCCTCATGCGCTCCATATGAAGGGTTACATTCAGCAGATCTCAAGGATTTGCTGAAACTGATCCTCATGGGCCGGCCGTTTTCATTCTAACTTCACTTTAGTGAAACTATTAAGTGTTTCATCTTTTGCAGCTCTAAATTGTACTGGAATATTGGGTTTAATATTAAGCAGCCCTGGAAAATGTTTGTGTCACAGCAAAATTACTGCATGAAAAAAAAAAAACAGTCAAGTAAAATCTTTAAAATGTTTATTTCAAGTTATTATTCACTAGAATAATCAATCAAAATGTACAGAATCATTATATAAATGTATATTTTACAAATAAACAACTGACATGTAGTACACAGCAAAGCCAATTATCAACCAAAGATTTAGATTCAAAATAAATAAAACACTTCTTTATATACAATACTGTATACTTAAAAATACAAATGCAAAATATATGAAACATATTTACACAAATACATTATTTACACATTCGCATTGAGAGCGTAAATGCAATAAATTTTGTAAGGAATCATTGGCTGGGATAAAGAGGAACTTAACTATAATTGTGATTAAGAAAAGTAACCCCAATATCAGTACTGCATATGAGAAGGTCTTTTTTTTTATGATCTAGCAGTTTCATATGTAACATTGACCATTTTGGCACAAAAATAACATGATGAATGCAAATGGTGTAAACAAATGGCATAAAACATTAGGAAAACAAACTTTGCAAAGCTTATGACAGAAAGTGGTCGATTTATGCATAAAAATATTCAAATGTACCGTATCGTTAATTAATTAATTAACATATAATATGAACCAAATTACACAAAAGTTTTGGGAAAAGTTAACGGTATGCAATGTTTTTTGATCCCTGCAAAAACAAACAAAAAACTCTACAAAATATACTAACACATACCATATTTACAATAACTTATCATGGACGTCTCATGAGAATAAAACCTTGATTTGTAAGTGCTGTTAAAATCTATATCTCTACATATATTTTTTATATTACTTATATATAGTGAAGTGCTAAGCTGAGGTTGATGTTGTCTGAGGTTTCTTTGTTTTAATTTTTTCTTAGATAAGTCTGTCCTGAACCATCAGCCCTGGATTGTTTTTGCAGTAAAAGCCTTGTTTGGAAAGGCGGTTTGTATCTCCATTGTTCCCCAAATGAAGAACTGACTCCAAGTAGGTAAGACATTAAATATGGCTCTAGTCTTGAAATGTTGTCAGTTTCAGCATGGGCATCAATGTCATCATCATATTTCATCATCAAGATTCACAATCTGTCTCTGTGAAAGCCAAATAAGACCATCATTATTAGACACATCATTTACCTTATATAGCAGACAGTCATCCAAATAGGCTTATAAGTAAACTTAGACACGCTAGGACATTATCTTAAGCTAATATACTATAATGAATATTGTGTTCAATAGATATTTTTACTTATAAAGTATTGAAAATATCTTACCTGCGGGTAAAAATAGCCATCAGAACTACGGTTTCTGCATAAGTGCACCTGGTCCTCAGTGGTCTTTTGATAAACCGGGTTGTCAAAGTGGATGCTGTTGGTATTTTTCTGACGCCACTTTCTCCAGAACAGCACAGCGCCACCCACAACCAAACACAGAATTGCTTTGAGAAGATAATAAGACATTCAAATTAGAATAGGAGTTTTGAAGCGATATAATAGATAAGAGTATAGAACAGATACATTTTGAAGAGTATCGCGCCATTACAAAACCAAGTGAGTTGCTTTACTGTCCAGGTAACCATCATGAAACCTCATCAGACTTATTATATGTGCATAACTTAATGTTATGCACATATGCTGGACTCCTCCAATCATTTCATTTCCATAAACCCCACGCCTTTCTTTCAATCTTTCATTAGGATTTGTCTCCATCCAATCAACAACCGATGAATAGAACCTAGTCCCCACCCTACATTTTGGGATGTTCACCCTGGTGTACATCACAATTCAGAAGAAAATATCTGTTGATACCTCTGTTACATCGTGACTTTAAGTCGCCTACTTTTTGGAACAGCCTCTGTGTCCAGAGCGCATCTACATAATGCCTTAAAATGTGTAGGTAACTCAGTAGTTTTCACTCACCAAGAGGAACCACAATGTACAAGGCCCAAGGTGTGGAAGATGATGGTTCGGAGACAGCTTTAACATTACTGAAGTGTTCATCTAAAGAGAAAATAATAACAATTGTAACACAAATTTCAATGAAATATCATGTTGAGGAATCACTGGGATCTTGAGATTATGGTTGGGTTTGTCTGAATTTGCTATGAAATGCAGAAGACAGGGACAAATGATAATGTCTGGGTGGATAAAGCAAGACATACCTGTCTGGGTGGAAAAAGGAAGTTTAGTTGTGGTTTGGGAAGGCTTGAAAGGGGCAGCTTGAGTGGGTCGGTTAGGGGTCACAGGAGCAGGGGTAGGTGAAGGTTGTGCATTGGTTGTGGAAGGGCCAACAGATTTTGGTGTCACCTTTGAAGGTACTTGAGGTTGACTAGTTGTAACTATTTTGGGCCTGACAGGAGTTGCTGGTGTGACTACAGCTGTTCAAAATAAAAACACAAGTGTTGGATGAAGGAATCAGTAGGAATTACATTAATAACCTAATCCCAGTCCTGACAACAAGAACCAAATATGACTTGCCTGGAATACATTTTTGCATGTCTTTGGCCAACATCATATTGTCTGGGCAGGCACATGTGTATTTGGGTGAGGATTTATTGATTTGAGGGGCAGCAAGGCACAGGAACTCACAGTGACCGTTGTTGGCCCCACACCAGTTGGTTCCTGGGAGGACATTCAGAATTCAGGAGGGTTTAGTTATGGATGGAAACTAGCTCACTGGAAGGTTCTATAAAAAGTCAAATTGATGGCTATATACTGGCCAACATTACCTTTGGGCTGTTTGAGGTTGTGGTACAGGACAATGTCCTCTGGGGATGAGAGATGTTCGGCCACTTTTGTGATGTCTCCTCCAGTCACACGATTTGCACTTAGAATTGCGTTATTGCTCACATCCGTCCAAAACACTTTCTCCTAAAGAATTCTTGAGTGAGCATTGAAATAACCTCCTAAAAAGGTCAACAAATTCCAAAGGAGTCTGTAAGTAGTACCTCAAAAACAGTGAGTCCCAGAGGGTGGGCAAGTTTGCCTTGGTCAATGATTAGAGTTCGTCGACCACCTCCCTGTACGCTGATGCTGGAGAGAGTATGTAGTTTGGAGTCAACCCAGTACAGACGCTGGTTCAAGAGGTCTAGTTATGAAAAAGGACGAGAAAGTGGATTAGACCAAAGTTACCAAATGTACACTTTGTGGAGAGTTGAAAAGTTATGCATGCAAATGGACAAGTTCATACCAAGGGTTATTCCGTTGGGCCATTCAATGTTATCTGTAACCAGGGCACTGCGGTCACCTCCATTAAGACCACCTCTCTCGATCTTGGCTGGTGTGCCCCAGTCAGTCCAGAACATGAAGCTACAACATAACGGAGAAGATTTAACATAATAAATCACTTGCCCACATAGTTTGCCCCTACATTTGAGAGTTTCTGGGACTTGACGTACTTCTTAATAGGGTCGACCACTATAGCACGAGGCTTGGCCAGGTTCTCTTTGAAGAGAGTCTTGCGTCTGCTTCCATCCGCTGTTGCCACAGATATGGCACCTTTGATACTGTCCGTCCAGTAGATGTTTCCATGGATCCAGTCCACAGCGATACCTTCAGGTGCATCTAAGCCACTGCCAATCACAACGTTGTGTTGAGAGGAGTCATCTGCAGTGTCCATTGGTGCGCTGGGAAAGAAATGCAAAATATGATACTAGGTAACAAGCAAATGATCCTCAGAGCCCCAAACTGACCACGAGTCCAAAGATCCGCTCTTTACCTGTATATCTTTTTGAGGGATAAATCCGACCAGTAGATCTCCCTGGAAGCAACATTCATATCCAGCGCCACAACGTTCTTCAGGCGGGGAATGACACGTGCATACTCGCTACGATCAAGAGTCATCTTCCTTACCTCATGGCGATTAGTGAAAAATAAGTAGGCGATGGTTCCTGTAAAACCATGTTTGTGATGAGTATGCGTTTATCAGTATGTGACCATGGAAAAGGACCATTTGCAAGTTAAACTCTGTACCAATAGCTTTGCAGGCCTTGCTGGCTGGGTCCACCTGGTAGCCATCTTCGCACTCACACTTGTAACTACCTATCTGGTTGACACAGATTTGGCTGCAGGTGTCTGGGTTGGCGCACTCATCGATGTCTGAAGAAATCAAACAAAACTGCGGGCTTCAAGTCATTCTGCTGCATCATCATGGACTTACTCAACAAACTCTAACCTTATTTCAAGCTCAGAAAAAGCAAATAAGTTTGAAGTTCAAATTAAGTCATTCTTTGAACTGGATCTGCACCAAGGTCTGTTATCAGAGGTGAAACAAACTATGACCAGATTTTCAATATCTGATTCAGTATGGGAACTAACTTCAGATTCTTATACCTTTGCAGTCTCTCTTGTTCACCAGTTGGAAGCCAGTGGGACACAGACACTCATAACCAATCTTCAGGTCATTACAGATATGAGAGCAACCACCGTTGTTGTAGAGGCACTCGTTAGAATCTGTGAATTTAAAAATCATAAACTGTAACACAGACTGGCTTTTGCTCGGAAACCATTACAAGAAGATCCAGGTCTACAAAGGCAATGTGCCTCCTTTAATGCTGTGATACCTACCGCATTCTCTTAATGGCTCATCGGACCAATCTCTACAATCCCGTTGCTTGTTGCAAACTTTTTCCATGCCGATGCATTCACCACTGCGGCATTTAAACTTGTGTGGTGGATCACAATGGGATGCTGAAAATCAGAGAGGAGAAATCTGAATAACACCTAAAGCATATTTTTTGCTTATCATTAATGTAAAGGGCATAATTTGTATGGTTTACCATTAACACAGCCCAGCTCATCACTCATATCTTTGCAGTCATATATGTGGTTGCACTGCCGGCTGCCATGGATGCAAGATCCGTCACCACATTGGAACTCATCCGGTCGGCATGTGGGCAAAGCTGTTCATATGGAAAAATCAAAATAGTTCATTATGTCTTGAGGAAAAATGGCCACTTGCTGATTACAAAAAGTGCCTGATGCTTTTAAAGGATTAAAATCATGCCAAGATTTACTCACCCTCAAGCCATCCTAGGTGTATATGACTTTATTCTTTCTGATGAACACAATTGGAGTTATATTGAGAAATATCCTGACGCATCCAAGCTTTATAATGGCAGTGAACAGGATCAACGAGTATGAAACTCAAGAAAGTGCTCAAGAAGCTTCACTTCAGAAGGACTTTATTACCCCCCGGAGCCATGTGGAGTATGCTTATGATGGTTGGATGCACTTTTTTCTTGAGCTTAATACTCACTGGTCCTGTTCACTGCAATTATAAAGCTTGGATGTGATATTTCTCAATATAACTCCAATTGTGTTCATCAGAAAGGAGAAAGTCATATACACCTAGGATGGCTTGAGGGTGAGTAAATCATATTCAATGTAATTCTTGTGGGCGTTTTCTCTATGCAAACAGATTCTTCCTGGTATCTTTGTGTGTGCCATGCAAAGATCATCTACATGTCAGTTCGACAGAGCTTAACTTGTATTGAACCTGAAACATTCTTTTAAGAATAACAGGATCAATTGGCAAATGTAATTTTAACAAATCTTATTTCTTACAGCAGTTTTTCTCATCTGAGCGATCCAAGCAGTCTTCTCCCCCATCGCATTTCCAGCTACTGTGTATGCATTCCCCACTGCCACAATGGAATTCCATAGAGGAGCATGGATTTTTGGTAGGTTTAGGTGTCCCTGGGTCGCATTTCTGAGGCAATTCATCAGAGCCGTCAGCACAGTCGGCATCTCCATCGCAGACCCACAGTTGAGGCACACACTGTGCATTGTTGCACCTGAAGGAGCCAGAGCCACACGTGGTGGGCGGGCAGGAGACTTCATCACTGCCGTCTTCACAGTCTGTTTCGCCATCACACACAAATGCAGTCGACACACACTGGCCATTGTTGCACTGGAATTCGCCATCCAAACACCGTCGAGGAGCTGTAAGTGGTGATGGAAGTTTTCAACACACATGACAACTGGCAGCATCATGAAGAGATACATTTCAAGATGTCACTTACCACAGCCTTCCTCATCTGCACCATTCTCGCAGTCTGCTCTGCCGTCACACTTCCAGGTCTTAGGCACACACTGGTTTAGTCGCCCACCACAACTGAATTCACTGGGTCTGCAGGTCTTCATCACTGAAAGAGAGAGAGAGAAACAAGATGTTATGCTTTTCCTTAGAAAGTGGTGCTAGCTAGGGGTGTACAATATAACCATACCAGTTTGCAATAGCAATAGATGCTATTTACACCAAGTGAAATTAGCATATTTTCTTAGTGATAGATGCTATTTACACAAAGTGAAAATAGCAATATATTTTATTTACACTAAGTGACAATAGCAGCATTTTCTTAGCGATATATTCTATTTACACTATGTAAAAGTATCAGTTCTTTGCAATAAGAGTAAATAGTAATTAGATGCTATCTATACTTTATACTGGCAGATACTATTTGTACCTCAGTATTTTTGTACATTGATAGAATGCAATAATATCATAGAGTGTAAATGATTATATTTATTAAAATTATTAAATGGATGCTGCCTTATTGGGAGAATAAAAACCCTCCCTACACCTTGCCCTAACCCTACCCAATAAACACTTTTAATATTATTAAACACTCGTTCGCAGTTTATTTCCACTTTTAGAACATTATTTTCATTTTTATTGAAAATAAATGCATTTCTGATGTGATATGTGATGGGAAAATGGAGAAGAAGCCTTATTAGCTACTGTTGCGCCACTGAAGTCATTGAATTCCATGCGTCTTGGTGGGCGGAGCTAATGTAAATAGCGTTTGCCAACAAGGGATACTATTTGCACTTAGCACATGTTTTTGGCATTCCGGTCGATATTGGATTTTTAATTGTGCACACTCTTTTCTGCTTATTTTCACATTTATAATACCTTTTTTCACTTAAATAACCTAGCTCTCACTTATTTTTAATAACAATTTTATAATCTCTAATGATAAGAAAATCAATTTCTTTAAATGTTCAAAATAATGTTACAATGCCAAAATTCACATTTTAAAATATTAATTTTACTAAGCTTGTTTTTTCATTGCACTGCTGCAGCCATGGAACGGCAGCAAAGTTCCTTGATTATTACGCCGGAAAGAGAGTATAGTTCCTAGCCATATCAGCCTAGAAAATCACAACTTTTTATTTTCCGTCGGTCTTAGTACACGATTTAACTACAGAAGAGTCAAGTATTAAATAGGAAAAATATCAAAACTCTTTGGTCATTTTTAAGCGCGATGCTAACGGTCTAATCAGATTCAATGAACTATGCTAAGCTATGCTAAAAGTGGTACCGCCAGAACCAGAGATCGGCTGAATGGATTCGAAAACGGTAAAACTCAACTGTTTAACTCTAGGGGAGCTGGAAAATGAGCGTATTTTCAAAAAAAGTGGAGTGTTCCTTTAATGTTAGACCAACATATTTCCTCTTCAGGACAACTGACTTATCTTTGGAGGAACACTTACAGCAGGCAGCAGGAAGTTCATCAGTGCCGTCTCCACAGTCATCAGTTTCATCACATACCCATCTCGATGTGATGCACTTTCCATTGCCACACTGATACTGCGATGGATCACAAGTCAAGACACCTGTCAGATGGAGACATAAGTGACACATTTTAGTAATTTGTGGTCACATTAAAGATAAGCTAAAATACTAGAGGGCTAGGACTGAATGAATCACTTTTGCACCTTTAAATCATCTAAGACATCTTCCTTAGCCCTGCTATCATATCATAATACACAATCTAATGCTAAGACCGGGAGGGAACTACATTATATATGTCCACCTAGGTATGATTTACTGATTTCAACAAGTATGGGCAAAGATGGTGACAAGTTTTTCCTGTTTGTACTCCAAAAAAGGGTGTCAATGCCAGTAGTGACAGGATGTTTGCACTACTGAAACATGATGCTAACAATCTTACATTCTTAAACTAACAAAATCGCTGTACGCACAACCTTAAATCCAATAAACAATGCATTTATTAATACAATTGATATTTTTGGATAAACATTTAGTTTTAAAATTACTAATCACAAAAAAACCAGCTATTATGTTGTCAGTACAGTTCATTAGCCTTAATGTAGGCTGTATATGGTTGCCAAGCAATGTAGCAACTTCACACGTTAATATAAAAAATATTAACTTTATATCAACCATTTTACAACACCTTCAACCTGAAACATCCAATCAGGATTCGTGGTCTGTTTAATAATGCAAATGTGAACATAAACTGATTAATGATTACACATTTAACGTGTAGACAGGTCTTATCAGTATAGAAAGACAAAGCTTCCGTTGATATGAAACTTGGTTTATGATCTTGGTTTGACATTATACATCATCTCTCCAAAGCATAATGCATTGTTCATTGTTTACAGACACAGTTGAAGTCGGTGGCCACAGAATGCAACGTGGCAGTTTGCTTTTTTCATGGACATCTCTGCACTCTTTCAGAGTGTCTAATTATCTAAGATATCTTCATGGTGGATCAAAACACATGACAGACAATGCAATGGTGTTATGAATCTGCTTTATCACATAAACTGCCTTGGAAACTTCAATGCATCATAGCTGACAAGTCCAAATGTCTATAAGAAGCATATAACAGAAGCATATCTTTCATCTTTCTCATATGTGAATGAGGTTAATGGTGTTAAAAGCCATCAGTGCTGTTGTCTACCTATAAAATGATCTGACAGATCATAACAGATGGGCCGGCATACACAGATCAGTCATAACATTATGACCACCTTCCTAATATTGTTATGGTTCCACTTTTGTTGCCAAAAACAGCCCTGACCCATCGAGGCATGGACTCCACTAGACCCCTGAAGGTGTGCTGTGGTATCTGACACCAAGATGTTAGCAGCAGATCCTTTAAGTCCTGTAAGTTGTGAGGTGAGACCTCCATGGATCAGACTTGTTTGTTCAGCACATCCCACAGATGCTCGATTGGATTGAGATCTGGGGAATTTGGAGGTCAAGTCAACACCTCAAACTCATTCCTGAACCATTTTTGCTTTGTGGCAGGATGCATTATCCTGCTGAAAGAATACCGTTTCCATAAAAGGGTGTACATGGTCTGCAACAATGCTTAGGCAGGTGGTACTGATGTAAAAGAAAACATGATTCATCAGACCAGGTCACCTTCTTCCATTGCTCCGTGGTCCAGTTCTGATGCTCACGTGTCCACTGTTGGCTCTTTCGGCGGTGGACAGGGGTCAGCATGGGCACCCTGACTGGTCTGCAGCTATGCAGCTCCATACACAACAAACTGTGATTCACTGTGTATTCTGACACCTTTCTATCAGAACCAGCATTAACTTCTTGAGTAATTTGAGCTACAGTAGCTCATCTGTTGGATCGGACCACACGGGACAGCCTTCGCTCCCCACGTGCATCAATGAGCCTTGGCTGCCCATGACCCTGTCGCCGGTTCACCACTGTTCCTTCCTTGGACTACTTTTGATAGACACTGATCACTACAGACCGGGAACACCCCACAAGAGCTGCAGTTTTGGAGATGCTCTGACCCAGTCGTCTAGCCATCACAATTTGGTCAAACTAGCTCAAATCCTTACGTTTGCCCATTTTTCCTTCTTCTAACACATCAACTTTCAGGACAAAATATTCACTTGCTGCCTAATATATCCACCCACTAACAGGTGCTGTGATGAAGAGATAATCAGTGTTATTTATTTCACCTGTCAATGCTCATAATGTTATGCCTGATCGGTGTATGTGTAGTCCACATGGGTGAAGTTTGCATAGCTAGAGATAAGATATCTATGCCTTCTTTTCTTCAATTACACCTGAACATACTGTAGCTACTGTTTAGGAAGCTAATAAAGAGTGTATGTTTTTATTCTTTTATTGATTTTAAGTTTGTTTGTTTGTTTGTTGTTTTGCTAAAAAAAAAAAAATTGAGAACACCAAAAGTGGCATCTCCACAAAAACATCCAAACAATAGCAATTCTATTCAAGTATATCACTCTACAAAAAATCTTGTCCAGTCCATCTCCACCAGTACCCGAAAGACCTGCCAAACCAACACTGTGAGACCAAACAACTTAAGCATAGCCATTATGTCTCCTTAAAACCTTGCTTTGTCTTATCTGACAAAATGAGTAATGCATCTTTTTGGTAGAATATAAGTTTGAAGCCAGTTGGTTTCTGGTTCATGCCATGGATCTCTGCTACTACTGTCCTTGTGTGACATCATCCACTGCAAAGGATTTAGAACTTCTGGGAAAAGCGTGTGTGCGAAATTACTATGGAAAGAGGCCCCTATAGCAGAGCCATGGACAGCACATGTGGTTACTGTAAGGCAATACTATGTTTTGCCCTGTTTTAGTGAGGTTGGAGACTTCATGTTGAGCAAAACAGTGAATGAGGCAATGGTTAGTAGAAAGCAATAATACCTCTGAATAGTTTAGTATCATTAAACAAAATTCTAACACATAATAATATCATAAGAATATATTTCTTTAAATATTTTAGGAGCCAATAAGTAGGAAATAATTATGTAAACATCATCAATGCAGAAAGGGAAATATTGTTGTAGTTATTAATGCATAATAAATACATTGCAAATTGTGGAAAGATAAAATAGTAAAACTTTTTAATTAATCCAACCTTACGGGCCAGATTGTCCACCTCATCATGTATGTAGAATACTGAAAACAATTTCTTCTATGCAGCTTAAACACATTTATAAACTAAGAAAATGTAATTCATGATCATTAAAGACCCCTAAAGAGTAAGCAAACCTGTTTACTCACCTGTTTGAACAGCACAGAAGAAAGTAACTGCCAGTAAAAACATTAAAGAGACCCCCATAGTCTCTCAATGAGCTGTGTCTCTGGTTATTGCTTTGGTTTGTATTGTGGATGCTTGGAATATATAAATGGCTCTGATAAAGCAGATGCAATCCTGTTCGTTTGATGCTGAGGGGAAATGGTTAGTTTAGACGCGGTGAACTCAACGCAGGTAATTGTGTTATTATGATGGTTGAACTTGAACCATTCGAATTTGAACGGGGTTCGTAGCGTGGGCGGGGCTTCGTGACGTGGTGTCGGTGGTGAATTAGGTGGTGTGATTTAGGAGTTTCACAACAGAGGGCGTGGTCAAGCGGAGACCACGCCCATCCCAAACAGTTCCACTCCACACTTTTCCTGGTAGAGGGGGGATGAGAAATCTTCAGCTTATCATTTATGACGGGAACAAAGTAATAATGCGAAAAACGTGATGACTAATCTGATAAGCATTTAATGCTAATATATCTGGACGAGACTGCAGCTGTATAAACTATTGTAAACATGTTGTAAAACTAAATAATATATCATAAATCTAAATCACATCCGTATTTTTGTTACCTTGACATTTTTGATAACCTACATTAATGGTCATATGCGTAGAAACAGAGTAAAAGGAAACCTCAGTCATAAACACATTGTGGGCTGTTTGCTTGTCGGTAGATTCTTTCTCAGTTATCTTTGTTAGAGAGATAATAAAAAAACAACAACTAGAAGGCGTTTTTATGATTATTATACAGATGTATAGATTATGTAGGATAGAAAACAAACAAATAACACCGACACACCTTTTATTTAGGCTACAATCCATTTTGAAACCATGGGCTATAGAAAAGTACTCAACATTTTTCTTATTAAAGAATAATGTAAGGCTGTTATATATTTATCGTATGGTTTGGGACACATTATCAAATGTTTAACTAGACAAATCAGCAGCTGGGTAAAAAACACTGTGGAAAAAGGACTCAATGTCTAACCTTGAACTTGTGGTCTGCACGTCATCAGAACAGAGTCTTCTTAAACCTGCACTGGGACATTTATCAAAACAATATAATGTTGTCCTGTTATCTAGATTTTTGGGTATTTCATGATGTTTTAGCTTAATATTTAGATCTATTTTAATTTTTAAAAAGATAGCAGGCATGCATGTTTGGTCCTGGCATGCCAGAAATGTTAAGTTACTGATAGCACATCATATAGTAGCCTATAAACAGACGTTCGCTAACCTTGCTGTAGGAGGAAAAACATGTGCAAGTTGGAGCTGGAGGCCCCTTGAACCAGATCTGCTAAATTCTGTGTTTGACATCCATGGGAATAACACAGTGATCCTTCAGATCAATGGAATACAAACAAAGTAGTAGCTTCACAGAGCACTGCAAAAAAATGCTGTTCTTACTTAGATTTTTTGTCTTGTTTCCAGTCCAAATATCTAAAAATTCTAAGATCAAGAAACATTTTCTTGACAAGTTAAATTTATTTTCTTGTTTTTAGGAAAAGTAAGTCAAAATTAAGTGAGTTTTTCCTTAAAACAAGCAAAATAATCTGCCAATGGGGTACGCAAAATAATCTTAATCCAAACTGAAAACAAGATTATATAGTTTATTCTTGGTTTGAAATAAGATTATTTTGCTTGTTTTAAGGAAAAACGTACTTAATTTTGAAAACAAGAAAAATTTTTTTACTTGTCAAGAAAATGCTTCTTGATTTAAGAACGTTAAGATATTTTGACTAGAAACAAGACAAAAACTCTAAGAACAGCATTTTTTGCAGTGAGGCATCCGCCATAAAAATGTAGTTGTATGAAGTCAGAATGAGTAGTCAAAAAAGCAACAGCTGATGTGGGAATCATCAAAGCTGCATTTTATATAATCTAAAATATTATTGCAATTTATAATAACTGTTTTCTATTTAAAGATGTCATTTATTCCTATGATCAAAGCTGAATTACTGCAGTCTTCAGTGTCACATGATCCTTCAGAAATCATTCTAATATGATTTTACTGCTCAAGAAACATTTCTTATTATAATCAATGTTAAAAAAAATTATTTGATGAATGGAAATTCATTTTGTGATATTATAAAAGTCTTTAGTCACTTTTTTATCAATTTAAAGCATTTTTAAATCAAATGTATTGTAGTTTTAGTTTATAATTGTTTAATTTTGGGTAGGCCTAAGTATAAGGAAAGCTTGATGAAAAAATACTATTTTCTGGCAGAACGGTTAGTGCGCAAACACCTATAGGGAAATGACAAGTGTGTGCGCAAATAAAAAAGTCCAATGTTTGTTTGGTGGGCAAGTAAGGTGAACACGCTTATCTGTTCTCTTTTTCATCTGAAAAAATGCATCTCACTGCGATCGGAAACCGGATCAGTCACTCTGCCACCCACCACTCAACAGCAGCTATACCGGGAAGCTTCCCAACTTGTCAAAACAGAAAAACAGACATTCTAGTTCTATAGGTTTTTGAACAAAACAAGTCAATTTATACTTGGGTGTAAAAGTGTTTCTTTAATGTTTTATGTTGCAAGTAGGTTCCAAAAGCTGAAAAATCAATGTGAAAGCATGAAAAAAAATGAGTGGGAAACAACTTAGCATCAGAAGCAAGATCCTATATCAACAATTAAACTCTGCAAATAGAAAGTAAGAGAAAAGAGTTGTGTTTTTTACGCTTGTTTGAGAATTGAATGTGTCCTTCATGCTTTTTTGACTATACACATCCTGAATAGTTTACATTAGTTTGTTTGTAGTAACAGCATTGTCTTCAGAAGACATTGAGAGCGTTATTCTCTGTTTTACCTGCAAACACAATGAATATGAAGTGATTAAAAAAACTGAGTATGTAACTTAACATATCCCATCAAAAAAGTCATTTTTAAAATATAAAAAGCATGTGGAGCTCCTACATTTATAACCCTCAAAAATGAATTTGGCTGGTATAACTTAATGTACACAGCAAAATTCCCAGAGTTAAATCTACTCTGCTTAGAGTACATATGGTCCCTCTCTAAATAGTGTTAAAGTAACACTGAAACTGAGTTTTTGTGTTTCTCTTTTCTTCAGTGATTCAGCTTGTTAACAGCAGGTGTTCATCACTAATGCTCAATCATCACTTAATTAATGTGAGCAGGTTTGACAGGCAGGTTTTTGATAACCGATATTATACAAACATATTAGTGACCCTGGACCACAAAACCAGTCAATTTTTTTAAATGAATAAATGAGCTTTCCGTTCATGAATAGTTTGTTAGGATAGGACAATATTTGGCCGAGATACAACTATTTGAAAATCGCTCTTAAAGTTGTCCAAATGAAGCCTTAGCAATGCACATCCACTCACAAAAATACATTTTTGACATATTTAGAGTAGGATATTTACAAAATATCTTTATGAAACATGATCTTTACTTAATATCCTAATGATTTTTGGCATAAAAGAAAAATCAATAATTTTGACCCATACAATGTATTGTTGGATATTGCTACAAATATACCCATGTGACTTATGACTGGTTTTGTGTTCCAGCGGCACATTTTATAAGCAAACTCCCACAGTACCCTGGTCAAAATCTCTTGCCCTGACTGCTGATTATGACATCCCATCAAAGGTAAACATTAAGGTCTCTGAGTTCTTATGGTCCCAGTGGTTAAAGTCCTCCCCAGCACCTGACAGGATACAGAATCAGTACATTTGAATGCAGTCATGATGAATACAGAAGACCACCAAACCCTGACTAATGACATCAGCACAGACTGTCAAAGCAAAATCCCAAAAGATTCAGTGTGGTCTCTTTGCTCTGAAAACCTGTCATGAACATGTCATCCGGGTCATATGCAATTGCAAAATCAAGAAAGAAATAAAAATTATACTTCTGCATAAAGATAATTAGTACTTTTTATGGACCATTGTAATATTCATGACAAATAATCACTTTTTTTCCACAACTCTCAAAATAGGCAGTTTTTTCATTCAAAATAGTATTATTTCTTTCTTCTAATTTAGGGATGAAATGTGACCTGGACATGTTTTTGTGTCACAGGTATTGAGGGGGAAGTGTTGAACTGATAAGCCACACCTTACTATCACCAGATCTTGCGCTGCGAGTAACAGATGGTCTTTGAGCAAATCAGGCTATTTAGTTAGCATGTGCAAACACACTTTGACCTCGATCAGTCGCATGTACAGTACAAATACAATGTATTCGCCTCCTTTTAGCTTTAGCACATTCTATTGTTACAACATGAAATCAGGAAGTATTTGATTGAGAACCATTTACATTCCTGAACACAAAGCAATCTATAATGACAAAGAATAAAATACAGATATTACGAAATCAATTACAATTAAAAATGAGTGTATAACTGAACACATAATGTGCCTTTTGTTGTCTGTTTCACCAAAACGGGAAAATCCAGCTACAAAAATTCTTCCCACTGTCATTTCATGAATGACTGAAGATAGATAGATAGATAGATAGATAGATAGATAGATAGATAGATAGATAGATAGATAGATAGATAGATAGATAGATAGATAGATAGATAGATAGATAGACAGATATGGATGGACAGACAGACAAACAGCTACTGTAACTCCTTCAGGGTTTCCATAGGCCTCTCGACTGTTTCCATTATGGATCTTCCTGTCTAGCTACTTATTTTTGGAGTTCAGCCAGTTTTGGGTAGAGTTACTGTGTGTGTGTTTTTTCTCATATTTTCTAATTCTGTGAAAATTGGTCTTCACTTCGCTCCAAGCCATATTTTGCTTTGCTCTTGTCCTTACTGGTATTTTTCAAGTGCCATATCACAGATTTACGTGGAATGTTTTTTGTTCTTCACAGTGTACGATAGTGTATCATTGGAGATGTGCCAAGAGGTTCACAATGTATCTGATATCTTCATTAAACACACGAACAGGCCAATCAAGTAATCATTTGACTCAAAGAGAGTTCGTTACTTCGGGAGAGATTAAGGTGCGTCAAAGCATAAAGACAGTTAAAAGGTGTGCACGATATTGTAAGACTGCTTCTTAAAACATATGGGGGAAAAAAGTCCCAATTTGAACCTGATACAAGTGAAATTATGAAGTTTTAGCCACAGGAAACATCTGTGGTAACTTATACATTCAATCAGGGAAGGAAAAGCTGGAATTTCACCTTTTGTTAAAAAAGATGTTATTGACCCTCCATCTAACTGTTTCACTAGACACTGAAAGAAGACTGAAAACATTTAGGTTTCCGCAGCAATTCAGTGTGTTCCTGATGAAGTCAGACTTCTTTAGTTTTGACTAACAGCACCACCTTGTGTTCAAAACGAATCCACACACACAGTGGGGACATTCCATAGGCGTAATGGATTTTATACTGTACAAACTGTATTTTCTATCGCCCTACACTACCCCTACCCCTAAACCTACCCATCACAGGAAACTGTGCACATTTTTACTTTCTCACAAAAACTCATTCTGTATGATTTATAAGCCTTTTGAAAAGTGGGGACATGTCCTCATAAGTCATCCTCTCCTTGTAATACCTATGTCATACCCATGTCATTATACAAATTTGTGTCCTGATATGTCACAAAAACACGCACGCACACACATGCACACACACACAAAAAAAAACAAGCAAAACAAACAAACAAACAAAAAAAACACTCATTTTGATCAGAGTAAGATTTCAAACCTGTTGTAATCTGTTATAATCAAGTGGAGGGCAGTTCTGTTCTTTGGCATAAATTGTTCATTTTAAATTATTATATCAAATGATTCATTTATCTAAACACTTTGTTAGCAGTATTTTACTCTGTAGTTTGCTATAACATTTTGAAGACTTGATTTATTTTAAATGTGCTACAGAGGATGTTTTGTTTTATACATTTTTTTGCAATATTACTTGAAACTGTCTTTACTAACTGATAAAAGACTATTTATTAGGTTCAATGAAAGGAATAATATTAATATACATCGGCTGCGTCCGAAAACCTAGGTAGCTGTCTTGCTGCCTCGCTATCTTATAAGAGAATGACTTGTATGGCAGCGTTTGTGCATGAAGGTACCTCACGAAACTGATTTCGGACAGACTTCTGAGGCAGTGTAAGTTTAATGATCTACAGCAATATAGCGCGAGCTTTGGTGAGAACTAAACAAATATTTAATTACTACAGTAGTAATTTCTCGATAGAAATGATATTAAAATTGAAATATGTTGATCAAAATCGTACATTTATACACAAACTGAGCAGCAAACGCAACTTTCGAACGCCATCTTTATTTTTCTAGCTCAACTGTCACAGAATGGAAAGCACAGGATTGTGGGATATCAAAAGCAGCTAAGGATACATCCATGCTTCCTTTAAAAAATCGATCTGAGGAAGGTATCTCAGCAAACAGCAAGTGAAGCTAGCATTGGATTCGGACGCGCCTTGATTAACTTACTACCTTGAAATGTGTCTTCAGAAGGCAGCATTTTCCAGTTTTCGGACGCAGCCATCATCTGTGCACGAGGTAGGGCCTTAAACGATTGGCCCTCTGGCTTGTCAATCACTGCCGTTACGAGCGCGGCTGCGTGCTCCAGTTACTTTCCACACTCCACAGGCGCTGCATGCAATGTTTTTGTCAGGAGTACGGTGTTCATATTAGGACTTCCTCACACCTCAGTCATACACCGAAAAGGCGTCATGCCTCAGACTAAAAGGCTTCAATCATCGGACAAAACGGCATCGCGCCTCAGACTTAAAGGCTTCAGGTCTCAGGAAAAACGACGTCAGGTGTCAGGTCTCGTACAATTAGGCATCGAACTAAACAGCCTCAGACCAAAAGGCTTCAGACTAAAAGGCATCATTTTTTTTTTTTTTTTTTTTTTTTTTTGTATAGCCTAACTTTCTGTTGGCTTTTATCCCATCATATGTCGTCCTTCAGTTGTCTTTTTCTTTACTGTTACTATTCCCAAATTAATTTAAGGTGTGTATGTGTGCATGTTAATTATGTAGAATCTATCTGTTGATGGTATTCATGTGAATAAGAAAAGAAAAGAACAGAAAAGAACATGCCGATTTTCACATTGGTCTGCAGAAAAACAGCAACGGGCTGAATGAAAATGTGACTCTTCCAAAGATAGTGGTATTCTGTTTTTATTGTAATCTTTTATGCATTCCATTTTTATTTTTATGTATTTGTTTCCTTTTTATGTAAAGCACTTTGAATTACCATTGTGTATGAAATGTGCTAAATAAATAAAATCGCCTTGCCTAATCGATTCTCTGACAGTAGGTGCCGCTGGAACAGCAGAAATAAAGCCGTTTCCTTGGTAACCTACGTACACAAAGCAGCTTAACTTATAACTACGCATTCAAATAGCTCAAAATATTTTTTTTTTTTACCTGTCTTATAAAAATGAAATAAAACAAAATGGTTATTGTAGTTAACCATGGTAACCACAAATTAACCATGGTTTTGTTATACTATAGTTTAAGGTATTTGTAGTAAAATTATTGTTATACAAATAGCCTATCAATCCAAAAAAAAAAAAAAAAATCATAGTTAACACACTTTTAACCATGGTTAATTGTCATATGTGTTCGCAATGCAAGCTAGTTGCAATGTGTTATTTTGCTAACTTTTTATAGCCTACATGCAAATAAAACTAGTGAATAATACAAATTTACAAAATAATCTCAGTGGGATATGTTTTATACAACTCAGTGTAATATTTAACTGAAAACTGCGTGCACGTGACATCACATTGAGGCGGGGCAATTCGCTTCTTTCTAAGTCCGTTTCGTCTGATGCCTTTGAGTTTGATGCCTTTTAGTCTGAGGCCGTTTCGTCTGAAGCCTTTTGGTCTGAGGCTGTTTAGTTCGATGCCTAATTGTATGAGACCTGACACCTGACGTTGTTTTTCCTGAGACCTGAAGCCTTTCAGTCTGAGGCGCGATGCCGTTTTGTCCGATGACTGAAGCCTTTTAGTCTGAGGCATGACGCCTTTTCGTTGTATGACTGAGGCGTGAGGAAGTCCTAATATGAACACCGTACAGGAGACAGGAGTAACAACTGCAGATTATGAGTTTTGGGAGAGCTGTGAAGGAGGGGGGCTGTTCTTACGCATGCGCTCATTTCAAAAACTCACTAACAGTCTTTGGATTCTCAGTCGACGAAAAAATCCTATCTATCACCTTTAAGTGACTTCAAATATGTGGCTATTTACTGTTTTTAGAGGGCACTTCAAATATATATTTCGAACATTTCCTATGAAAACAATCTAAACCTGAGAATTTAGGGAAACAAATGTTGTGTATGGATGAGAAATGTTTGACAGTATCAAACTGCATGTTACCAGTTTACTTTGATGAGAAAAAGTCTAAACAAAAAAGAAAACATTTTATTGACAGCTTTAATGTTTTAGTGACACACAGAGGTCAAAAATGATGACAGGGCTATTTTAGGATGATTAATTTGCAACCAATATGTTCCTTTTTGTCTATTGAGCTGACCATGAAAAGCAGAAAAACTGAACTTTTTTGTATAATTACTGTAAAGGTATATTTTAATGTAGATTAGCATTACTCTCTGCAGATGCTTTACAGTAACACACTGAAACTAATAAACAATGTAATGCTCATGTGGGGTAAAACTAGGCCTGATGTTCCCTGATATTACGTCTGATGCACATGTAGAAACAAGCATTCACATTTATGAACTGTTTTGCTAATCTTATTTTGAGAATCAGAATTAGGTTATGAATGTGTGAACTGCTGTTTGCAAATACATAATGTGAATTAGTTCACACATTTATAATCAAGCATTAAGCCCCAAGATTTACTGTGAATTTAGAGCAGCTAAGGGGTTTACAATTGAGCTGTTCTAGCTGTTTTAGCCATAGGTATGTATACATAGATGCCTTATTCCACCATTATTCCATCTTGTCCCGGTCAGGGTGTCCTCACTCACAATAAGAATCAATGATGGCACAACATTGTGCAGCTTCTGGTTATGAAACAGCCGAGATTTAAATTCCAGAAGAAATGGGATAAGGTGAGGATGGGTTGGTTTGTGTTTTTCACCTTCAGTTTTTTCTAAATTCAGTTTCTGTATGTCTAAAATTACTTTGGTCTTTTCCAGTGTCTTCATATTGTTTTTCCAGTATATGATTCATGGTAATGCTGGTTGGAGGGTCTGTCTTTGTCTCAGTGTCCGAGTCACTTGCTGCAGGACAGGTTTCACCTGGGTGCTGCCAAAATCATCTTCTAATTAAAAAATAAAAACATAGCAACATTAGGGGGTGACCGAAACACTATGTTTGTTGTAAAAATTATCTGGCAGAATGCTTTTGCTACTGCATGTTAGTTAACTTAGTGAGCTATGACTTGTAAGATTGTAAGCATGAGCTTTACCTTCGCTTTTCTGTTAGATTCTTGCTTGTAACTGGGGCATCTTCATCTTGAGTGACTAATGTTTTCAAGAGAGAGAAGAACGTTACCTAGCATCTCTTTTATTTTGCTCCAAGCCTTGTGATTTCATTGTTTGCATTGGAATTATTATATTTATTCATTAAAACTGATTTGGCAGCACCGTATTCCTCAAAAACACAAATGTTTTCAGCAGAAACTTTAAATTAACGAGAGATTGATCACTTAGCTGAATTTCAGAGGCTCTCTACAAAAAGTGATCTTACAGCGATCACTTTCAATCTATCTGGGTTTACATACTTACATAAAGTTTGGCAACAGAAAGATGGGATTTAAAGAGACTCACCACAGCCTTCCTCATCCGCACCATTTGGACATTCCTTGGAACCATCACATCTCCATCTCATAGGCAAACACCTTTTGCGTTTATCACCACAGCTGAACTCAGTGGGTCCACAGGTCTTGACTTCTGTTCAAAGCAAAAATAAAACAAAAACAGTCATGACATCTGTCAGCAGAAATGTTACTTCAGTGGTGGAGGAAAAGCCCTCACAGTCTGTTTCTTAATCCAATGTAAATGTTCCAGTTTTACTTAATGTTGGCACATTTTCAATTAAAATAAATAATAAACATATATCAATAGCATCCAACACAACAGGGTTTTGTATGTTTACATTAACATGTATTTATTTATTTATTAAAACCAAGCATGTATCTTAAAGGGAACCTATTATGTAAAATTCACTTTTGCATGGTGTTTGACCATAAATGTGTGTTGGCAGTGAGGTTACACACCTATAATGATAAAAATCCACCCACTCATTTTTTAATCCTCATAAATAATAAGCAGTGTCTCAGAACAAGCTGTTCGCAGATTCTGGGCAAAGTGACGTCAGCACATCCTGATTTTGCTGAGTTAGATGCGTTCCTGGGTCAACATATTTTGTTGATCCTGGAACAACATTGCAGTCTGAAAATTTAGTCTTAACCCTATTCCTACTCCTAAACCTCACCCTACCAATAAGTTATCCCAAAAATAAGATGGAAATGATAGATGAATAACACTGATGTAGAAGCACCAATTCATGATTTTAAGCCTAAACTTGACAATCTGTAAACTTGTCCCTCAAATCTGATTGGTTGATTGGTTGATCTGGTTGATTTGAATGTTGTTCCAGGATCAACAAAAATATTGACTCAGGAACATGTTGAACTCAGCAAAATCAGGTTCTGCGTGACGTCACTTTGTACAGGCTCCGCCCATGACTGCTGACGGAGTCTGTGATATTAGCATAGACCTCGTCCTGAGCGAGTTGTAAACAGTCCGCCATTTTCTCCAGGCCGGAGCAGCTGTTGTGACAATAATGTCTTGTAAGCAACTCGGATGTTTTGTTGTTGGATGTAACAACGTGTCTACACCAGACACGACCGTTGTTGCATCGCATCGCACCGCAACAGCGGACATAAACAAGGAAGTTCTGCAATGTGTTCACTGCGCCAACTGTGTAACAGACAGGGAAGAGGAAAATTGTTGAATAAGGTCGTTATTTTTGTTTTGTTTTTGCGCACTAAAAGTATTCTTGTCACTTTATAAAATTAGATTGAACCACTGAAGTCATGCTGACTTTTTTAACAATGTCTTTAGTACCTTTCTGGACTTTGAAAGTGGTGGTTAAATTTCTGTCTATATACCTCTCGGATTTCATCAAAAATATCTTAATTTGTGTTCTGAAGATGAACAAAGGTCTTACGGGTGTGGAACAACATGAGAGTGAGTAATTAAAGCTGAAACTTCAGGGATATCAGAGACTTATTTTACATCTTGTAAAAAGGGGCATAATAGGTGCCCTAAAAGTATTTTTACAAACCTGATTCCAAAAAAGTTGGGACACTGTACAAATTGTGAATAAAAACAGAATGCAATGATGTGGAAATTTCAAATTTCAATATTTTATTCAGAATACAACATAGATGACATATCAAATGTTTAAACTGAGAAAATGTATCATTTTAAGGGAAAAATAAGTTGATTTTAAATTTCATGGCATCAACACATCTCAAAAAAGTTGGGACAAGGCCATGTTTACCACTGTGTGGCATCCCCTCTTCTTTTTATAACAGTCTGCAAATGTCTGGGAACTGAGGAGACAAGTTGCTCAAGTTTAGGAATAGGAATGTTGTCCCATTCTTGTCTAATACAGGCTTCTAGTTGCTCACCTGTCTTAGGTCACATCTTCCTCTTTATGATGCACCAAATGTTTTCTATGAGTGAAATATCTGGACTGCAGGCTGGCCATTTCAGTACCCGGATCCTTCTTCTACGCAGACATGATGTTGTAATTGATGCAGTATGTGGTCTGGCATTGTCATGTTGGAAAATGCAAGGTCTTCCCTGAAAGAGACGACGTCTGGATGGGAGCATATGTTGTTCTAGAACTTGGATATACCTTTCAGCATTGATGGTGCCTTTCCAGATGTGTAAGCTGACCATGCCACACGCACTCATGCAACCCCATACCATCAGAGATGCAGGCTTCTGAACTGAGCGCTGATAACAACTTGGGTTGTCCTTGTCCTCTTTAGTCCAGATGACATGGCGTCCCAGTTTTCCAAAAAGAACTTCAAATTTTGATTTGTCTGACCACAGAACAGTTTTCCACTTTGCCACAGTCCACTTTAAATGACCCTTGGCCCAGAGAAAACGCCTGCGCTTCTGGATCATGTTTAGATATGGCTTCTTTTTTGACCTATAGAGTTTTAGCCGGCAACGGCGAATGGCACGGTGGATTGTGTTCACCGATAATGTTTTCTGGAAGTATTCCTGAGCCCATGTTGTGATTTCCATTACAGTAGCATTCCTGTATGTGATGCAGTGCCGTCTAAGGGCCCAAAGATCACGGGCATCCAGTATGGTTTTCCGGCCTTGACCCTTACGCACAGAGATTGTTCCAGATTCTCTGAATCTTTGGATGATATTATGCACTGAAGATGATGATAACTTCAAACTTTTTGCCATGTTTCTTTGAGAAACTCCTTTCTGATATTGCTCCACTATTTTCCGCAGCAGCATTGGGGGAATTGGTGATCTTCTGCCCATGTTGACTTCTGAGAGACACTGCCACTCTGAGAGGCTCTTTTTATACCCAATCATGTTGCCAATTGACCTAATAAGTTGCAAATTGGTCCTCCAGCTGTTCCTTATATGTACATTTAACTTTTCCGGCCTCTTATTGCTACCTGTCCCAACTTTTTTAGAATGTGTAGCTCTCATGAAATCAAAAATTTCCAAATGTCTCACTTTCAACATTTGATATGTTATCTATATTCTATTGTGAATAAAATATAAGTTTATGAGATTTGTAAATTATTGCATTCCTTTTTTATTCACAATTTGTACAGTGTCCCAACTTTTTTGGAATTATGTTTGTACACTGATTACAAAATATTACTTATATAAATCTATTTATCACAGATTTGATTATCTGATGCACAGATTAAAGGCAGGTGCACAGACCCTAAATGTAAAAAGACCCTAAATGTATTTTGATATGTCAGGTTCTCAACAACCCTCTCAGACACTTTTATTCAATGAAATGTACGCTGCATTGAAGGCATACATTTTGATAATTAATTAAAATAAATGCTATAATTCATTAATTCAAATAAAATTAATCTTACTGTGGGCAGAATGCTAGTTCTAACAAACTGTAACTGATGAAAATATAGCATGATTTTTACCCTACCAGTCAATTATTGCACTGCAAACACTATAACAGTTTCATCTTGTCAAAGCTGGGAAACGACCATGGTATAAGCGGAATAACCCATGGCTAGCTGTGCATTAAACTATAGATAAAACTAAACTAAAGAGACTCACCACAGCCTTCCTCATCTGCACCATTCAGACAGTCCTTGTCACCATCACATCTGAATACCATAGGCAGACACGTTTCGGGTTTATCACCACAGCTGAAGTCAGTGGGTCTGCAGGTCAGACCCACTGAGGAAAGCAAAAAAACAAAAAACAAAAAACAAAACCCAAATTAACTGAGAATCATGACATGTAAAGTCTCAATCAAAAAAGATACATTCAATAACATCACAAATTTCAGTAGATGTAAGATTGTAAACATCAGTTTTACCATCATTTTGCATTATTGCTTGTGTCTGGGGCATCTATATCTTGAGTGACTAATGTTATCAAGAGAGAGTAAAAATAAAGTATACTTGAATGCACTAAAATACTTAAATACAAGCAAGTCAATTTGTAGTACTTTTTTTTGTGCTAAATAAAACTGTAAAAGTTATACACTATAAATACACCAATTAAAAGTATATTTCTACTTCAATAGTACTTCAGTGCACTTAAAGTAAAGTATACACAATACGACTAATGCTTAAATTGATTTAAAGTGTAGTCAGATAAAGTAATCAAATATACAAAGAGTTTTATCAGTGCATTACTTAAAAGTGTTCTATGATCGCTTTACATAATTTTAGCGGATTTTTATATTATACTATCACTAAGTTCTATTTTAATGGATTTTCATGAAAAATACAGTACAAATGTATTAATTACAAGTAAAACATCATTAACATATACTTAACTACATACACTAACATAGTTACAATACATTTAATATTCATTATTTAATGTATAAAATTATGAGGGCAATACATTACAAATACATTTTGTACATATTTATTATATATTCTTCCTATATTTTAAATAATTCATAAGTCTATTTTCTATGTCTGATGAGTATATTTAGAAGTGTATGAAAGATGGGTTTAAGTGCACTACAAGTGGTAAATAAATAAAAAAAACTTAATACAGAGATAGTATGTTAAAAGCACATTTTAGTTCATATTTCATGGTGTCTCAAATAGTACAGCTGAGCACACTTAGATGTTACTTAGTACTTAAGAAGTACTAAAGAAGAAGTTTTAGTATATTAAGTACAAAATTAGTGCATAGCTAAAAGCAAAAAAAATTATTATTTTTTTTTTTCTGGGGGTGGGGTTGCAGGGGCAGACACATACGCAGGGTTATTTGGCCCAAAAAAAAAAAAAAAAAAAAAGAGAAGAATTATCAATTATTTTAAAATGATTTTCCTTTAAACTAACTTGTAATGTATTTGCCATTGTCATTAGCCCTTGACAGGCTCAGATTACAGATTATGGTGGGCTATTTGAAACAGCAATACCAAGAAAGGTTACTCACTAGAATATGGGGCAAACACATGTAACATTTAGGATGCTTCTGAAATCAAGTTTTGCTGGTTAGCTTTGTCCTTGACAGGGTAAGATGACCTACAATCTAAAACATGAAATTTCTAAAATATCTAAAATTGTTTTGCTCCAAAGAAATAATGGTAAATTAAAGCTGCAAGCACTGATGAAAGGGTCCTTGCACCCGTGCCACCAGCACTCTGTGGCTTTAGGAAAACAGAGCATGGTGGGAAACATGCATTTAAGTAGGTAAATATAGGAGGACTATGTCAGTCATTTGTATTTGCCACACTTCCTGCTACTAGCTAGTGGCGATAGGACTGTAACTAAATTTTGACATGTAGATGTCTTCAGGACAGGGCACTTATTAAATGTGAAGTTTGAGGCAGATTGGATATTGCATGCCTGAGTTACAACAACTTCCTTTTTCGTGGCATTAATCGCATACATTTTAGCACTTAGCCAAGTGTTGCATTATTTAACATGTTTCTAGCATGTTTGGTACTTCATGGCATATTAAAATGTGTTTCAGAGGGTGAATTATTGTGTAAAGCATGCCATTTCCTGTTGCCAACAGGTGGTGCTATGACTGTAACTGAATATTGGCATGTAGATGTCTTCAGGCCAGGACTTTTACCAAACAATTGAAAAAAAAAATGCACTTTTGATGATCTGTTGTGATATTAGTACTAAGAGTTTTGAAAATTTACTAATTTCTTGTGAAAAGTGCACCAAAGCAATTAAAAAAAAAAGAAGTAATTTCTTACACCAACTACCAAAAGGCTTGCCGTCTCTGACTATTTCTTCTATCCACGCCCAGTGCCATTTATTTTTAAGTCCTTTATCAATTAGGACGTCTTCCCCAGGCTTCATAAACATCCTGCCGAGTATGTTTGCTTGCTACTGTCCAATGTGACGTCTGCATCTATGCTTAGTAGCCCTGCATCCCAATATGCATACTATCCACTCTATCTGCCCTAAATAGTATTGAATATTATTAATGTCACATATTATTTAGGATGGATAGTATACACATCGAAATGCAGGCTAGGACTCAGTTGCAGCTGGATCTCAACCACACTTTTTTCAAGACCCGCTGCCCCATTCTCCTTCTGATTGGCTAATGTTACTATGGTTGAGAGTGAAAGCTGTGTTCCTCTCATACCACTGGTAGGTGAACTCATGAACTCGAATGTGATATCAACGCGTTTTTTTAAATGTAGGACTGTCTTTTTTCCCCCACAGCCAGACGCCGCATGCCGGAGATCCGGCACGTTGCCAGGTGTTGTGCCAATTTTTGACTCCCTGCCAAATGAACAACCCCCTCTTTGAAGTTGCTACCTGATTGCCTAATCCTAACCCCACCAGAAAGATGAGATTTAAAGAGACTCACCACAGCCTTTCTCATCTGCACCATTCAGACAGTCCTTGGTACCATCACACCTCCATCTCATAGGCACACACCTTTTGAATTTATCATCACAGCTGAATTCAGTGGGTCCACAGGTCTTGACTTCTGTTCAAAGCAAAAATAAACCAAAAACAGTCATGACATCTGTCCGCAGAAGTGATATTTCAGTGGTGGAGTTCTGAAAAGAGGAGGAAGTCCTCACTGTCTGTTTTCTTAATCCAATGTAAATGTTTCAGTTTTACTTAATGTTGGCACATATTCAATTAAAATAAATAAATAATAAACATTTCTTATACTATCAATAGCATCCAACACAACAGATTTTTTTAATGTTTATGGGTCATTAACTAATAAGGTTTTTAAACTTGTGAAAAAACATAATGGAGATTTTGTAAATTTTGAAGTTTTATTAAGTGTTAACAATGAGATTATGTGTTTTTTATAATCAATTTTTCAAGATGGACAAAATTTGTCACCTAAAAATTCATTCAGTTTTCCCAAATGACACTTTTGGTTATACCGAATGACGATTATTTTCAAACAATGCTAACATGCTGATATCTAGCTCGCTAGCTAGCTGCTGATAATTAGCTTGCTAGCTAGATAGCAAAAGGAAAATCAATCATTTTATATTTAGGACAAGTTTTTAAAATATTACAACATTTTCCATGTTTTATAGCGGTTGTACAGAATGACCTGATATTTCGGGACATGCGTATGAGCAAGTGAAAACATGAATTTTTCAAATAGTTAAGAGAGATTTAGTCACTTTGCTTCATGACCATGTGATCCTTGGCAGGTGTCTGAATGATGTCACATCCTGTCACATGATATTGACCACATGACTTCCAAAATGGTCCCTTTATATTGGTTAATCCGAATGACATCAATGAAATTCATTTTTCCGGACATTCTTTCTCATAACAAAGCAACGACTTCTACACATAACCATACTATTTTGCACTATGTTGAAATATGATGATATAGAATCATGCCAGAATAAAAAATATATACATTTATTACATTTTAAGATATTTTAATCACAAATGAAATGGCTGTATTGGTTAAACCGAATGACTTTCTTTAAAATACCTTTATATGTAGCAAAATATAATTAAAACCTTTTGGATTCAATCAAAGATATCTAGTTGTACTACTTTACATACTTTGGATATTATATCTTTGTTTTTTATTATTAATATTAAGGCCTTTGGACCAAAAAATGACCTGTCATGTCATTGAGCCTTACATTAACATGTATTTATTTTTTAAAACCAAGTATATATCTTAAGTGTTTTAAGTATTTTTACATTGATTGCAAAATATTACCTATATAAATCTATTTATGGCAGATTTGATTATCTGATGCACAGGTTAAAGGCAGATGCACAGACCCTAAATGTAAAAAATATATTTTGATATGTATATATATATATATATATATATATATATATATATATATATATATATATATATATATATATATATATATGAATTTTGCATATGAACTTATATATATATATATATATATATATATATATATATATATATGAATTTTGCATATGAACTGACAACAACATTAATGTGTGTAGGCACCTATTGTATCTGTTAGTAAGTCTATGTCAGCCCATAGAACCATATGGTATTGTGGCAAACAGGGCAAGGCCGAGAGCTGTGGGAACGGAGCGAGGCCGGTGACGTGAGTGCTAATGAGCATTACCTGCACATAAGGGTTTGAAAAAAAATTCTTTTTTTTCCCTGTGATAATTTGGGTCAAGATGATTTGCTTTTAACATTCGTTACATGCAATCTGCACTGCAAGCTGATTGGCATCTACTGATTCTGCAGCCAATGAGACTGCTTGGTCAACAGATAAATAGTCTGGTTCAATTAGTGTGATTAGCTGGTCCTGCAGAAAAGAAAGATAGATGGACAGATAGATAATCTAGGTATGTGCAGAAAAGATGAGATTTAAAGAGATGTCACTCACCACAGTTTTCCTCATCTGCACCATTAGAACAGTCCTTGGCACCATCACATGTCCAAATCATAGGCACACACGTTTTATGTTCATCACCACAGCTAAACTGACCAGATCTGCAGGTCTTGACTGCTGATCAAAGCAAAAAATTATACAAAAAATAAAACAAAAGCAAACAGAGAATCATGACATCTGTCGGCAAAAGTAATACTTCAGTGGTGGAGTTCTGAAAAGAAGAGGAAAAGTCCTCACTTTGTGAAAATAAATTGTACACACATAAATAGATACATACATATACATAATTACCATGGTATGTCTGAATACTCGATTCTGATTAGCTGGAAGGTGTGCATTAAAACAGTTTAGTGCGCAGGTAGTTCCTATCCCTTTTTTTAATCGCTGCTTTCATTGAAGCTTACATCAGTGTTTTTGAAACTCACAGTTTCACCGTTAGTAGAAAGATGTTGCTTGGAGATGTTGCACACACGCATCTCTAATCTCCCATTCTCGATAATTATTTCAAATAAATTTAATCTTACCACACTACTTTATCTCTGTATCAGTTTTAAAGTGGGCAAAATGCTAGTTCTAACAAACCGTAACTGATGAAAATGTACCATAATTTTTACCCTACCAGTCAATTATTGCACTGCAAACACCATAACAGCTTCATCTTGTCAAAGCTAGCAAACGACCATGGTATAAGCGGAATAACCCATAGCTAGCTGTGCATTAAACTATAAATTTAAAGAGACTCACCACAGCCTTCCTCATCTGCACCATTCAGACAGTCCTTGGTACCATCACATCTCCATTTCATAGGAACACACCTTTCGGGTTTATCACCACAGCTGAAATCAGTGAGTTTGCAGGGCCTGACCACTGATCAAAGAAAAAATAAAACAAAAAACCAACTGAGAATCATGACATAAGCAAAAGTATGTAATACTTCAGTGGTGGAGTTCTGAAAAGAAGAAGAAAAGTCCTCACTAGCTATGTTTCCATCCACCTATTTTTATGTGCATTTTGGGATATTGCATAAATTCTAAAATGAGTAGGATAAAGTTTTAATGCGATACGAAAACATGCGCATAAATTATGATGGAAACACTTTTAGCATATAAATTCCTTGATGCTCATCAAAAAAGACACTTTGTGATGTGATGGCATAACTGGACGAACCAACTAGTGGACCGATCTCATTGCACAGCATCTGAAATGCTGTTTTGGTCATTCTGTAATGCCTGAGCAAGTTAAAATGTAATTAAAATGGTTCGATATAATTCCCTCCCAGAAGCGTCTCACACTACTGTGTTCACAAACACCAGGCATCTGAAAGCAAGATAACATTACAGCATTTATTGGGTTTCGTCTGCGCGCTCTGAGGCAATTATAAAGTAATTTATTATATAAAAAAATTATTATATACAGTGGCTTCTGCTGCAGAAACTTCCAATTTTCTTAGTGATATTTAGCGCCAGTTGATCAGGAAGTGACAATTTTGTTCTATTTGGCTCTCTGGATTACGGAAGAGGATTAGGGCCAAGCAATAATAAAAAAAAAAAAAAACATCTTCGAGATTAAAGTTGTTAAATTTCGTGAAAAAACTTGTTAAATTTCGAGAAAAAAGTTGAAATAAAATGTTGAGAATAAACTTGTTAAATTACGAGAAAAAACTCGTTAAATTTTGAGAAAAAGTCGAGATAAAATGTTGAGATTAAAGTTGTTAAATTTCGAGAAAAAAGTTGAAATAAAATGCTGAGAATAAAGTCATCAAATTACGAGAAAAAAGTCGTTAAAGGTCCCATTTTTCGTGTTTTTTTGAAGCTTTGATTGTGTTTATAGTGTGCAATATAACATGTATTCATGTTTCGTGTGTAAAAAAACATTGTTCTATGAAGTCCCTCCTTCAGAAATACGTAACGAGTTCTGATTGTGCCAGTGGTTCATTCCTGTGTTGTGATTCGACAGCTCTGAGCGCATCATGCCCGGAAAAGTCACGCCTCTTACCATAACGTGGAGATCACAGTCTATGGTGGAGATGCATGCGCTCGGTGTTATTGTAAACATGTCTTTAATTTTACCCTATCAATTTGAGCCGGAATCAGACCCAGTGATTGGACTGCGGGTTGAAAATAACAGCGTTTCGACGACATGGCGACAAACACACTCTACAAACGCAACTCTTGTGTATTCCTGTGGGCGGAGGTTAGTCAAAAAACTGTTTTAGTGACGTCATTAAAGAAGGAAGTAGAGGGATGTAGTCCAAACTGGCCGTTCGATGTAGGCGACTTCTGTTAAATAAAATATCTCGCTTGGCATTGAACTTTGAGCTTTAAAATTTTACAGATTTTATTTATACTCTAACAACATTACACACTAACTAAAGTTTGAAACATGGGATCATGAAGAATGGGACCTTTAAATTACGACAACAAATTCATTAAATTATGAGAAAAAAAAGTCGTTACATTTTGAGAAAAAAATCATTAAAAAAATGTGTGTACTCGTTAAATTATGACTTTATTCTCAACATTTTATCTCGACTTTTTTCTCAAAATTTAAAGAGTGAGTATTTTCTGAGAATTTGCTGTGTATTTTCTCCTTAAAACTGCAGTGGGAAAAAAAGACAGTTGGTGTCCTACCTTGTAACCAATCACATCAACATGCTGGCGAGCTTTAGCATATTACTGACAGCTAACTATCAGGGGAGTCTCGAGTCTCATTTCTGTTGATATGAAAAATCGTATAGATTTAGCACTATGTCGGGAGTATGATTTATATTACGATGTTATGATGAATTATATGCCATTCTCCACTGATGTCCTAAATTGTTCAAAGCGTTTGTAAGGATACTGATTGTTAGAAGGCAGCTGTCTGACTTGTGAATGTGAACATGATTTGTGTAACATTAGCAACACATCATTAGCTATTTGATAAAGTAGTCAAGCAAAACGCTAATCATATTAATTACAGTTATGTGTCCGATATTGTAAAGAGCGATACCATCCTGCAGCGTTTACCTCAGTAAGTTGAGCGAGTGGATCTCTGAGATGGCGAGCAAGTGGAGGCGGGGCTTATTTGCATATCCATTGATCCGTGTATATTAAATGAGGCAAGGGTGAAGAGTTACATTCAAGCTATTTTAAGGTATGATACAAAAATCTTTTTTTTTTTTTTACAAAAATAAAAGTTTAAATATGTCATTTTAGTGATCAAAGATTAGTTTTAAGTGTAAAATTATCGACTACACGGGGACTTTAAATTAACGAGAGATTGATCACTTAGCTGAATTTCAGAGGCCCTCTGCAGGACCAGCTTACAACGATCACTTTCAATCTATCTGGGTTTACATACTTACATAAAGTTTGTATCTGTGGCAACAGAAAGATGAGATTTAAAGAGACTCACCACAGCCTTCCTCATCCGCACCATTCTGACAGTCCACGTCACCATCACATCTCCATCTCATAGGCAAACACCTTTTGCGTTTATCACCACAGCTGAACTCAGTGGGTCTACAGGTCTTGACTTCTGTTCAAAGCAAAAATAAACCAAAAACAGTCATGACATCTGTCAGCAGAAGTGATACTTCAGTGGTGGAGGAAAAGCCCTCACAGTCTGTTTCCTTAATCCAATGTAAATTCATGTTTGAGATTTAATTAATGTGGGCACATTTCAAGTTAAATAATTAAATAAATTCATAATAAACATTTCTTGCCCTATCGTAAGCATCCAATACAATAGTATTTTGTATATTTACATTAATAATGTATTTATTAAAACCAAGTACAGTATAAGCATTTTTACATTGATTCCAAAACATTAACTATATAAATCTATTTATGACAGATTTGATTATTTGGATGCAAGATAATAAAACAAATTTGGATACTTAGATAACGTAATTTTATATCAAAAGACAACAAATGTAACAGCCAAGTGTGATTGAGGTAGTGATAGTAGCTTCTTGACGGGACGCCGTCACCATACTTCAGGGAAGTATTGGATTATATTTTATTAACAACTAGGAGAATTTTATTTAATTTTATTAACTAGGAGTTGTTTAAATTGTCAGTGGGGATGTCAGATTTGTATTGAGAATTTCCACGACAAGTGTATAAGAGAAAATACATATGAATGATATGTAAGTTAAACCTGTATATTATGTTCCGGGTCAATCTGACCCACAACACATATTTGAGTTGTCAGAAATACTGTTTAACCTAGGAGGTTTTTCTTGAAATTGTTTGTCTATTTCTCATTTAGGGCCATGAACATGCCTGCAAACTTTCAACACTCTGATGTATTGTTGAATGTGCATACAAAATGTCTATTAAAATTGTGGTGTTAGCAGGTCATTTCTGCATATTTCATGGTTAAAGGCAGGTTCACAGACTCAAAATGTAAAAATAGAAAAAGATATGTCCCTCTCAGGGTATTTGCATTTGGCATACACTTTTATTTGAAGAAATGTATTTGCAGTGCTGCATTGAAGGCATACATTTTTACCAATTTATATGCATGTGAGCTTTGCATGAACTGACAATATTTTAATGGCCATTTTCGTTAGATTGTGCCCAGCTCCAAGTCTACTTTGTCTCCGCTGGTCCTTCCCAGCTCCAAGTCTACTTTGTCTCCGCTGGTCCCACCCAACTTTAAGTCTCCTTTGTCTCCGCTGGTCCCACCCAAGTCCAAGTCTCCTGTGTCTCCACTGCTCCCACCCAACTCCAAGTCTCTTGTGTCTCCGCTGGTCCTTCCCAGCTCCAAGTCTCCTTTGTCTCTGCTGGTCCCACCCAAGTCCAAGTCTCCTGTGTCTCCACTGCTCCCACCCAACTCCAAGTCTACTTTGTCTCCGCTGGTCCTTTCCAGCTCCAAGTCTCCTTTGTCTCCGCTGGTCCCACCCAAGTCCAAGTCTCCTGTGTCTCCACTGCTCCCACCCAACTCCAAGTCTCTTGTGTCTCCGCTGGTCCTTCCCAGCTCCAAGTCTCCTTTGTCTCTGCTGGTCCCACCAAAGTCCAAGTCTCCTGTGTCTCCATTGCTCCCACCCAGCTCCAAGTCTCGTTTCTCCACTGGTCCTTTCCAGCTCCAAGTCTCCTTTGTCTCCACTGCTCCCACCCAGCTCCAAGTCTCCTTTGTCTCCGCTGGTCCTTTCCAGCTCCAAGTCTCCTTTGTCTCCGCTGGTCCCACCCAACTGCAAGTCTCTTGTGTCTCCGCTGGTCCTTCCCAGCTCCAAGTCTCCTTTGTCTCCGCTGGTCCCACCCAAGTCCAAGTCTCCTGTGTCTCCACTGCTCCCACCCAGCTCCAAGTCTCTTGTGTCTCCGCTGGTCCTTCCCAGCTCCAAGTCTACTTTGTCTCCGCTGGTCCCACCCAACTTTAAGTCTCCTTTGTCTCCGCTGGTCCTTTCCAGCTCCAAGTCTCCTTTGTCTCCGCTGGTCCCGCCCAAGTCCAAGTCTCCTGTGTCTCCACTGCCCCCACCCAACTCCAAGTCTACTTTGTCTCCGCTGGTCCCACCCAACTTTAAGTCTCCTGTGTCTCCACTGCTCCCACCCAGCTCCAAGTCTCTTGTGTCTCCACTGGTCCTTCCCAGCTCCAAGTCTACTTTGTCTCCGCTAGTCCCACCCAACTTTAAGTCTCCTGTGTCTCCATTGCTCCCACCCAGCTCCAAGTCTCGTTTCTCCACTGGTCCTTTCCAGCTCCAAGTCTCCTTTGTCTCCACTGCTCCCACCCAGCTCCAAGTCTCTTGTGTCTCCGCTGGTCCTTCCCAGCTCCAAGTCTACTTTGTCTCCGCTGGTCCCACCCAGCTCCAAGTCTCTTGTGTCTCCGCTGGTCCTTCCCAGCTCCAAGTCTCTTGTGTCTCTGCTGGTCCCACCCAACTCCAAGTCTCTTGTGTCTCTGCTGGTCCCACCCAAGTACAAGTCTCCTGTGTCTCCACTGCTCCCGCCCAAGTCCAAGTCTCTTGTTTCTCCGCTGGTCCTTCCCAGCTCCAAGTCTACTTTGTCTCCGCTGGTCCCACCCAAGTCCAAGTCTCCTGTGTCTCCACTGCTCCCACCCAACTCCAAGTCTCTTGTGTCTCCGCTGGTCCTTCCCAGCTCCAGGTCTCCTTTGTCTCTGCTGGTCCCACCAAAGTCCAAGTCTCCTGTGTCTCCATTGCTCCCACCCAGCTCCAAGTCTCGTTTCTCCGCTGGTCCTTTCCAGCTCCAAGTCTCCTTTGTCTCTGCTGGTCCTTCCCAGCTCGAAGTCTCCTTTGTCTCCGCTGGTCCCACCCAAGTCCAAGTCTCCTGTGTCTCCACTGCTCCCACCCAGCTCCAAGTCTCTTGTGTCTCCGCTGGTCCTTCCCAGCTCCAAGTCTACTTTGTCTCCGCTAGTCCCACCCAACTTTAAGTCTCCTTTGTCTCCGCTGGTCCTTCCCAGCTCGAAGTCTCCTTTGTCTCCGCTGGTCCCGCCCAAGTCCAAGTCTCCTGTGTCTCCACTGCCCCCACCCAACTCCAAGTCTACTTTGTCTCCGCTGGTCCCACCCAACTTTAAGTCTCCTGTGTCTCCACTGCTCCCACCCAGCTCCAAGTCTCTTGTGTCTCCACTGGTCCTTCCCAGCTCCAAGTCTACTTTGTCTCCGCTAGTCCCACCCAACTTTAAGTCTCCTTTGTCTCCGCTGGTCCTTTCCAGCTCCAAGTCTCCTTTGTCTCCGCTGGTCCCACCCAACTGCAAGTCTCTTGTGTCTCCGCTGGTCCTTCCCAGCTCCAAGTCTCCTTTGTCTCCGCTGGTCCCACCCAACTGCAAGTCTCTTGTGTCTCCGCTGGTCCTTCCCAGCTCCAAGTCTCCTTTGTCTCCGCTGGTCCCACCCAAGTCCAAGTCTCCTGTGTCTCCACTGCTCCCACCCAACTCCAAGTCTCTTGTGTCTCCGCTGGTCCTTCCCAGCTCCAGGTCTCCTTTGTCTCTGCTGGTCCCACCAAAGTCCAAGTCTCCTGTGTCTCCATTGCTCCCACCCAGCTCCAAGTCTCGTTTCTCCGCTGGTCCTTTCCAGCTCCAAGTCTCCTTTGTCTCTGCTGGTCCTTCCCAGCTCGAAGTCTCCTTTGTCTCCGCTGGTCCCACCCAAGTCCAAGTCTCCTGTGTCTCCACTGCTCCCACCCAGCTCCAAGTCTCTTGTGTCTCCGCTGGTCCTTCCCAGCTCCAAGTCTACTTTGTCTCCGCTAGTCCCACCCAACTTTAAGTCTCCTTTGTCTCCGCTGGTCCTTCCCAGCTCGAAGTCTCCTTTGTCTCCGCTGGTCCCGCCCAAGTCCAAGTCTCCTGTGTCTCCACTGCCCCCACCCAACTGCAAGTCTCTTGTGTCTCCGCTGGTCCTTCCCAGCTCCAAGTCTCCTTTGTCTCCGCTGGTCCCACCCAACTGCAAGTCTCTTGTGTCTCCGCTGGTCCTTCCCAGCTCCAAGTCTCCTTTGTCTCCGCTGGTCCCACCCAAGTCCAAGTCTCCTGTGTCTCCACTGCTCCCACCCAACTCCAAGTCTCTTGTTTCTCCGCTGGTCCTTCCCAGCTCCAAGTCTACTTTGTCTCCGCTGGTCCCACCCAAGTCCAAGTCTCCTGTGTCTCCACTGCTCCCACCCAACTCCAAGTCTCTTGTGTCTCTGCTGGTCCTTCCCAGCTCCAAGTCTACTTTGTCTCCGCTGGTCCCACCCAACTTTAAGTCTCCTTTGTCTCCGCTGGTCCTTTCCAGCTCCAAGTCTACTTTGTCTCCGCTGGTCCCACCCAACTTTAAGTCTCCTTTGTCTCCGCTGGTCCTTCCCAGCTCCAAGTCTCCTTTGTCTCTGCTGGTCCCACCCAAGTCCAAGTCTCCTGTGTCTCCACTGCTCCCACCCAACTCCAAGTCTCTTGTGTCTCTGCTGGTCCCACCCAACTTTAAGTCTCCTTTGTCTCCGCTGGTCCTTCCCAGCTCCAAGTCTCTTGTGTCTCCGCTGGTCCCACCCAAGTACAAGTCTCCTGTGTCTCCATTGCTCCTGCCCAAGTCCAAGTCTCTTGTGTCTCCGCTGGTCCCAACCAAGTCCAAGTCTCCTGTGTCTCCACTGCTCCCACCCAGCTCCAAGTCTCTTGTGTCTCCGCTGGTCCCACCCAACTTTTAGTCTCCTTTGTCTCCGCCTTTGTTTCCTTAGTTACCTTTGTCAGTCACCATAGCATTTTATCAGTTTCACCTGTGCCTTGTTAGCATCTTGTTACCTGTATTTATACCCCTGTATTTCAGTCTTTGGTTGTCAGTCATTGTCTTTACACAACATTATTAAAATGTTGCGTTTCTTGTTCCCCCATTGGATAATCATCTTTGTCTTCCTGTTTGGATTTATATTTAGTTTGGATTATTGTCATCTACTTTCCAAATTTTATCTTTGTTTTTTGTATATGTTGAATAAAGACTGCTTGCTATACGATCCGCACCTCTCCTCGTCCCTACATCACTGTGACACCTCTTAGACATAAAAATTTCAGTTTAACCATATTTAATTTGAATCGTGTTTATTAACAGAGACACTGTGCTTTGTACCTCTACAAGCATGATTAACCCAGGATCGATATTACCCTGAGCCATTACATGTTGGATATTATTATGCTATTATCAGTTGCATGTGCATAGTGTAAGAGTACTGAATAGTATAAGTGGTAGTAGTAATAGCACTTGTGCTTAAATCTTATGATTGTGACTGAGAAGGTCAATTTATGTACATCATATATATAAAGTTATGTAAAAGCCAAACGTAAAAAATTACAGCCATTTCTGTTAAAAATGTCACAAGCACATTGGATGAGTAAACAATTAATAGTTGCTATCTATACACTCTGGGCTTACCTTTAGTCACATTCTGAGTGACATTAAAAGGATGAACAGCTCCAGTAGGATCTTGTGATGGACTCTCTGTGAGTGTTTCTGGAACACAGTTTGTAATGTGTTTATCGTTTTTATTACTCACATGAACTGATTTAAATATGTTTTTAGTACCTTTATGGATCTTGAGAGAGGAAATGTCATTGCTCCCTATGGAGGCCTCACGGAGCCATTGGATTTCAACAAAAATATCTTAATTTGTGTTCTGAAGATTAATGAAGGTCTTACGGGTGTGAAACGACATGAGGGTGAGTAATAAATGACAGAATTTTCATTTTTGAGTGAACTAACCTTTAATGCAAGGTTATAAGAAATGCTCTGTGTGCTGCATCCTTTCCTGCTGCAACATTTTTTGGTCTTTGTTTGGTAATATCTCTTTGGTCAAATACGTTCTGTATCAATAACAAAATTAAGAAAGTTTCTTACAAAATACTTAATAGAATTTATCCAGCTAAGCATGTTTTGGAAAGATTTAAGCTCAATATTTCCTATAACGGTGAATTGTGTGGACAAGGAAAAAATAAACCATTTTGCATGTTTTTTACACTATTTATGCAAGATTATTTTGGAAAGATTTAGAATTCTATATTAATAGAAAACTGGAGTGTATGATAGAAATGTGTATATTTTATGTACTTTTTTATACAGAGAATGAAAATTTGAAATTTATTTTATTAGTAAGATACCATACATAAGAATACCATATACACAAGAAGTGGGCTCAAGTTAAACCAAATTTTTCACATTTTATAAATGACATTAAATTATATGTAAATTTTTTGGAACAAACCAAAAGATTTAGATCAAAGATTTGTGCTCTGCATTTTACCCATCCAAGTGCGCACACACTCTCTGAACACACACCCGGAGCAGTGGGCAGCCATTTTTGCAATAGCGCCCAGGGAGCGAATAGGGGATAGGTGTCTTGCTCAAGGGCACCTCAGTTGTGGGTAATGAGAGTGGAAGAGAGCGCTGTTCATTCACCCTCCCCACCTACATTTCCTGCCGGGACTGAGACTGAAACCCGTGAACTTCGGGTTACAAGTCCGACTCTCTAACCATTAGGCCATGTATGCCCCAAATAATAATAAATCCAAAAAAAATAAGCTTGTTTGCCATTCCCAGACTTCCAAAGTTAAGCAATATTGGGATATTTACAAATGTCACTGAACCAACAGTTCAGTATTTGCTTTTCTTGAGAAATGCACTATGATACTTTATGAGAAAGTGGACAACAAACAGCAGTACTTCATGGTAACAATCATCTACTGAAAAACTGTTGCGGCCACAGTGGGGTCAAAAAACTCATGAAGCAACACAGTGCTATTTGCTAAACCAACAAAAGGACAAATTGTGCAAATTCTTGAAATCCTCAAGAGCACTGGCTGCCTGTATACTGTATCACCAAGAAAACATCTTCATTTTACCCTAATTTTTGACTATGCACAATATTTGTAGAACTGTTCACCTTGAATAGTGATGAACAATTTAGTTATTGTGTCTACAAGCAGAAATAAAAGAGAGAGTGTGACGTCACATGAAAACTATGAAATGATCCATTTCTACTCACAACTATATGCAGTTCACCAGTATTGAAGTCTTGACTTGTGTGCAAATCAACTGTGAAGCATTGAGTATTTCTGAGATGCTTTTATTGTGCATTTTGGAAATCCAGTGACACTGACACAGTACAGAATCCTACACCCTATTCTCCCCCATTTCTCCTGACAAGGAGGAAGTACCTTAATCCTGTTTGCAATCTTAATTTAAACAGAGACATCAAGAAAAAAAAAATGGAAAGAGAACTAACTGGCTGCGTTTTCCACAAACAACATGCATTCTGGGGTCTGGGGGGGATGAAGGGGTGACGTTCACACGGCTAAAAACAAGAGGACGTTGAAACATGATCCACTCTTACTGGTCCACTGAGTCAGTCTGTCAGATGTCTGTCCATCTTATGTCACATCCTTGTGAAAAATCATAAACACAAATATGGAAAGAAACAAAAGCTCAATACATAAACTGTCTTGCTATACACAAATTGATATCATCTGCTTAAATATGCAAATGGAAGGGCTTTCTTTTTCTGCATTTTATAGTGTCATTTTCTCATTTAATCTGTGTCCTCTTTCTAAAAAGGGTAAAACTAGGCCCTTCAGGAGCGGGCATCTGTCAAATCTGTAGCTGACGTGAGAGAGAGACGTAAATTGGTCCTGAAGGAGGTTTAATCTTCCTCGCTGCCACTAACCGAATGCTCCTGTACAAAAACATTTGAAAAACAATTAGCTTAAGTGAGCAACAACATGGACGGTAAATATCTTAATATCTGTACTTTTCCAAAAAAAATAATTTTCACCAAAATAATTACAATTCTCATCTTTTTCCTTACCCTCAGCCTATTTCAGATAAACACAAAGATTTTTAGGAAAAAAAATCTCTAGGGCTTTTCACACTGCGATTAACCAGGTGATCATTGTTCCAAGCACCACTTTTAACCCCGGGTAAAGGAAGGCTTCACACTTGTAATTTAGCAGTGGGGTTAGCACTGCATTTTACCCGGGGTTTTGAAACTCTGCTCCATTGGTTTGAATCCCACTCGAAGTGGTACGAGTAGGACGAGTCATATTGGTGCCGTGACCCGGATGGTAGTGAGGTTTAGGAAGATGATAACTTTGATTGTGTTCATCAGAGAAGATAGTCATATACACCTAGGATGGCTTGAGGGTGAGTAAATCGTGGGATAATTTACATTTTTGGGTGAACTACTTTATTTCAAGTGGGAAAAGGCCTTCTGAGAGTCCATATAATGCTAGTGATTCGGTGTTGGTCATTTGGCGCTTGAAAAAAAAAAAAAAAGCAGCGATCACGAGGGTAATCCATACGACCCCAGTGTCCTTTGCACTTGCGCATTATTTCTCGCACAAGCTTCACAATGCACTTATGTCACAACATCCCTCTCAAGAATGCTTATATGACCCTAGACCGCAAGACTAAAAATCACGATTGCTGTTTTTTACAAGTGTCAAATGAACAGCACTTATTAACTTGCATCATTTAGAATCACACACATGGATTATTTTCCTAAAAACTTTATCTGTAGACAATGTCATACACATCGGGGATGGCATGAGGGTGAGAAAAAGATGAGAGAATTTATTTGATGAACTCTTTCTTTAAGTTCAATATTCATTATTCTTGAGTACCTCCTCCTGGTCCTCCTCACTGTCATCGTCACTAACGACAGGTTTAGGGCGCGAGCTGCGTCCAGTCCGGCGTCTTCCCTTCCCTCTCTCCACCTTGTCCTTTCGACTCAGCTTTATCTTCACCTTCACTGAGCGAGCTAAAACACACACACATATGCATGTTAATCATGGACTTTTAAATTGTACGTGTGTAATACTCGGATAATAGTTGAATTTCACAAACATTTTTCATCACCGTATCATCATCATCAATACTTACATTCAGACTCCGATCCTTCATCTGCCTCATCCTCTTCCTCTTCGCTCTCTTCTCCCTCGCTCTCTTCCTCCTTCTCTTTCTCGATCTTCTGCCGCACACTGGTGAACACAGACTGCAGCACGATAGAGTCCTCATAGATCTGAAATATAAGATCATAATCTTATCTGATACAGCTAAATAAATTATGACACCAAGATACCTACTAGTGTTATTTTTAAGTTAAAACGTTAACTGAACTGTCTATATAGTGTATTAATTTACCTTAAAATTAATAAAAAAAAAAAAAAAAAAAGCCTCAAGCAGCAATTAACGTGGTTCAAGTGCTTTAAAGCTGCGTAAAATGATACGTTTTGTTTAGCAAGCATGTAACCACAACATAGATGGAAAAGACCATTTACAGCCAATTTAGGCAATTTACTATAGGAAATACATGGTTTTTAAAGCATTTTTAACAGTTATAGTGCCACCTATGGTCCGATCTCCATAAAAGTTTGCATGCTTGTTTAGAATCATGTGTTGCATATGCTCAACTAATATTGTGAAGTTTTGAGTTTTCACATGACAATTTTCAAGTCAATCAGACTTAGGGTTGCCTGGTTATAGCCATTTTTTAAAAAAATTCATAGGACCACCAAGTGGCCAGTTACCAAGTCCTTTTTCACACAACCACAGAATGAGCTCTTACATTTGCGTACTGAGTTTGGTGAAAATATCTCATTCTGTTCATGAGTTATAGCCATTTTAGTAAAAGTGGAACGTTTTGGCGGCCTCTTAGGGACCATGAATGAAAGTGTCCACTTAATTATTGAGCCCAGAGAATCTTGCTGCACTAGTTTTGTATAGATCAGGCCAAAAACCTAGGACTAGTTCGCAAAAGTAGGTTTAAAAAAAAAAAAAATCCAAAATACCCAAAAATATAACTGGGGGACGATTGTCATGTATTGAGCCAAGGATTCCAATGATATAAGACACATTAGAAGTAGGCTCAAAGGAGTTATGAGCGATTTTGTACTTTTTCACCGCTGTAGCGCCCGTCAGGCCGATAGGGGCGAGCCTTGGTGATGTTGTAGGTGGTATGAGTACCACCAGCCCTCAAAGTTTTAAGTCTCTACGACTTATGGTTTGGTCTGCCCGATCATTTTTATGGGAGAATGCTGATCCTTGGAAATTTGAACAATTACAATAAGTTTTCAGTGTTATGTGCATGAAACCCTAATTACAAACACGTAGCAAAAAAAAAAATAATCAAATCATTAATAGTATATTAATAATAAAACACCTTCGATATATTTTGCATGAAGTGAATGGAGAAAATTAACATGAAGGGTTGTAATGACCCAATGCAAAAAAAACTCTTAATGGTCCTAAAAATAACTTTAAACATTAAACAGAATACCCTGCAAATTTGAGAACAAGATAGTCCATTAGTGCTTTTGATTAGTGTAATTCATTTAATAACACTCAGTGTTAAAGAGGATGATGAATATTACCAGCGATCCCTCGAGATTGAAGGTCTGAGCGTTCTGACAAAGCAGCATGACATCTTTCTCCAGGTCATTCAGACTTCGGTACTTGTGGCTCCTGATGCGCTCCTGTACAGAACAGACCAGGATTCAACACTTGAATCTTTATTTACCAATATATTATTATGAATTTAGTTAATGCATTTCAATTGGTGTTTGTGAACCAGCCAAAACATTCATAAGTGTAAAAAAAACCTTAAAATTAAATCAATTAAAATAAAAATTAATAGTCGACAAACCTTGATCTTCCTGAAATCCACAGGTTTGCGAATGAGTTCGTAATATTCTGGCAGCTCTTTACGAGACGGCAGCTGAATAAACACCTCACTCAGTTGCCTCCCATTGCTGTTGAGAGATACAGTGAAAAAAAAAATAAATAAATTGACTACTAAATGTTTATCTTATCCTCATCAATTAAAGCATAAAATATCTCTATAAGCATGGAAACACCGTGTTTATCTGGTCTGGAATCCTTTTTGGTATGATTTTTTTCTTCTAGCCCTTGTTTTCTGTTAAAAATCTGGGTATAATCGTTACGGTGTGGGTCAAAATATCCCTAATTGGATTCAACAAATTTTAATTGAATAATGAATTATTCAATTGAATAATGAATTATTGCATTAAGTTCACACAACAACATTTTAAAGTTTTTTTTTCTTCACAAAATGTAAATTTTATAAACAGTATTTTAACTATTGTTTAACTATAAAATAACAAAAAACCTTGTTAAAGGGGACCTATTATGCCCGTTTTCACAAGATGTAATATAAGTCTCTGGTGTCCCCAGAATGTATCTCAAGTTTCAGCTCAAAATCCCCCACAGATCATTTATTATAGCTTGTCAAATTTGCCCCTATTTGGGTGTGAGCAAAAAAACACCATTTTTGTGTGTGTCTTCCTTTAATTGAAAATAAGCCGTTGCTCCCGGCTCATTTTCCAGAAGAGGGCGGAGCTTTAACATGTTGCTCAACAACAACAAAGCTGGAGAATCTCACGCAGCCAAAATGAGGATTGTCAGTAACGGTGTTCAGCCTTACATTGTTCAAACCGGAGTCGGACACTGATGGAGAGACTCAGGAAGAAGTTACAACTTTTAGAATGAAACTGGACGTTTCTAAATGGTTAGTGGATAAATGTATCTAGTTGCTGTGGAGTCGATTCAACTCATCGACTAGCATGTGCCGTCATGTTAATCTTTTGTGCAAATCCAGAGTTGAAGAATTGACCCTCGTTTGTAAAGCAGTTTGGCGTAAAATGACAACATGGCAACACCACTCTACTTTTTTAATTCTGTGCAGCTGCCTTTAACCATGAAAAACATGGGTCAAATTAACCCACAAACTTCAATCGTAATAGAAATTTTGTACTCATCAGTGTGTCGACACTTTGCATGCATGTTCATGATTCTGAGAAAAATTAACAAAAGAGACAGAAACATGGCCGAAGAGACTTACCCATCCTTGTATTTGATTACAGCATCCACAACCTTCTTCATTTTCTTGGTGAGTGTGGGAGGGTTGGGAGAAAGTTTTTCAGCAGGAGGACGGCCACGCTTCTTCTGCTTCTTACTGTCGTCATCTTTATCTCTACTCCGCCCACTGGAGCTAGGCGTGGCCGGGCCTGGAAGGTCGAGGTCACGGTCGCGCTTCCTCTTCCGGGTTGTTTTCTTGTGGCGCACGTCCTCCTCAATCTCATCAAGTGTGCCTTCCTCGATGGCCTGAGCAGCAGTAAAATAGGTCAATACACTTGCCATTTTATACAAAAGAATCAATACAATTCAGTTGTGATTCCTCATTCACCTTCAGCCACTGTTTCTCCGTGAGGGAGTCGCTGTAGTCCACCTCCTTCCTCTGACGGGAGCCGCGGCCGAACATCTTCTCTTCTTCTTCTTCGCAGGTGAGTCTCTCCACCTCCGCATCGTCCTTCATGATCCAGGTGGGCAGCTCATCCTCCTCCATCAGCCGGGGTCTGCGCTTCGGGTTACGAGCTTCTTCACGACGGCGGTCAAGATCCATGCGCTGGACGGAAAAGAAAAGGAAAATCAGGAAGAATTGGAATAACAAAGTCGAACAAAACAAAGAGTGTCAAGTTAATGAAAACAAGGAGCACTCCTGACCATGAAGTGATCAAACTCTTCCTCGCTTCTAGCGATCATCTGATTAACGGTCTCGTCATCGGGTACTTCATCTTCCTCCTGAGAAATGAGAAAACAAATGAGAGCGTAAACATTAACTACAGAAAACAGAGTCTGAAATTGTCTATCATAAATGAGTGTCTGTACCTCATCCTGCTCTTCGTGCTCCAGGATGGCCTGCAGGAAAGCTTTTCGCTCATGACTGGAGGATTTCTGGTCGAACATACCAGCCTGGATGACCTTTTGGTCCACGTTCAGTTTGTATTTGGCAGCGGCCAGGATCTTCTCCTCCACGCTGTTCACAGTACACAGACGCAGCACACGCACCTCGTTCTGCTGCCCGATACGATGGGCACGATCCTGGGCCTGCAGATCCTACAAGCAAATAAGAAAGGCGTTCAGAGACATTAGGCATGTGACGGTATCAAATTTTCATGTTGCAATTAATGGCTGAAGCTTTCATCACGGTGTACGGTATTATCACGATATTGAAGTTGCAAAAAAAAAAAAAAAAAAAGGGTATCATAGTATAACAGGTTTAAGAACTCTTTCTTATAACAAAAAAAACTCTGAATGTTTAAATACAATAATACAATATTCAAAAAAATATATAAAGTAATATTTTCAAACAGATTAAAGTGCAAAAGAATTAGGCTATAAAGAACAAAAGGTAACATTTCACAATAAGTAAATGCAGAATACAGCAGTGTTGTGCATTTTATATGGTTGATGGGGAAAGTATTCTTAAATGCATTATAAAAATTTGTAATAAATTATTATTTACTGTATTTTGAAGTGCCCACAATAACAATATTGTGCATATTCATTATCGTGATATATCGCATTATCGAATATCTAAGAGACATCAAATATTGTGGGAGAATTCAAACTAAAAAAAAAAAAAATAATTATATCAAATAAAATTGAAAGCGTGTCGCATAAAGCGTGAGTACCAAGCAACATCTCCAGGTGCACCCTTGAGAACAAGACCAAAAAAGTTATGTGCACCCCTGCATTTCACCCATCAATAATCATGTTTAAGAAAAAAAATAAATAAATAATGATTTCAATATTGACCAAAATAACTGCAGCCCTACCATACATTATGTAAGATCTAATACAACGGAGTGGGATTTATGAACACTACAATCACTTTTTTGTCAGTGGACTTCAAGAGCTTCCCCTCTTCTTAAATATAACTAAATATTTTAAGGGACAGTATTGTACCTGGTGAGGGTTCCAGTCGCTGTCAAAGATGATAACAGTGTCAGCAGACTGCAGGTTCAGTCCCAGACCTCCTGCTCTGGTGCTCAACAGGAAGATGAAGTATTGAAAGGATGGATCATTAAAGTTCTTCAGCAGCATGCCACGATCCTCAGCCTTAGTGGTTCCTACAAGGACAAAAAAAAGATGCCAGCACGATTAGACGGATAGTCTTTAAAGAACTATTAAATCAAAGACCTTTCAGAATCTGGTTGAAGCCGACTCACCGTCCAAGCGCAGGTATTTGAAGTTGCGGTAGGCGAAGTAGTCCTCCATGATGGTCATGAGCGAGGTCATCTGACAGAAGAGCAGCACTTTGTGGTTGGTGGCGCGGAGCTTTGGCAGGATACGGTCCAGCAGCTCAAACTTTCCAGAGGCACGGTACAAATCAGGTCTAAAGATACAGAATATAGTACGTCACAGAGAAAACCAACGAGAATGCAAAGTTATGAATGCAAACTTTTTGTTCTACGTACCCCTGAACAATGCCTCCAGTGAAGCCCAAGTGCTCAGAGAAAGATTCCTGCAGAATAGATATAGGTCAAACAAGGTGCCACAAATCCAGAAGATAAACATACAGGGATAAATATGACCTCATATGCAGAATATATGAAACAAATGATCACCTCAATGTGCTGGAACATGTAAGGGTGGTTACAAATCTTCCTCAACTGCATAATAGTGTTCATCAGAGTCTTGGTGCCTCCTTTACCCTGTTATAAACAGGAAGATGGATATTAGACTCATTCAGAAACACACACTGAATGTTCCTCACACATTCTCTGTGTGAATCACGTCTTCTCACCTTCTTGTCTTTCTCAGAGCCGTCAGTGAGAAGCACTCCTTTAGCCTGCATGTGTCTGTACAGCACTCTCTGTAGAGCCGACATGTCGCACTTGATCACATATTCCACCTGAACGCAAGGAAACAGACGGACAAAATCACATTTCAATGTAAAAATAGAAGCTTCAGTAGCAAACATGCCATTTAGTTCTTTCCGATTCATAACTGATTCAGTGATTTGAAGTCTCTCTGTGGCATTTCATGTGTATTAAAATGTTTTAATAAAAATACACACTAATGTTTAAAAGCTTGGGGTCAGAAAGTTTCTTTTTTGAAAAGAAATTAATACTTTATTCAGCAAGTATGCACTGAATTTTTGATCATACACGGTATGCATGAGCAATGCCTTGGTGAGCATGAAAAATGTTTTTTTTGTTTTTTTTTTTTTAAACGACTTTTGAACCGAAGTGTATGTAGATAAATATTGCTGTCTATTACTAAGCATTGTCATATTGGTGCATATAAACACAAAAGAAAGGTAAATAGTCTGCTTATTTAGTAAATAAAACATGGAAAATATGCCTGGAATATTATAAATTTCTATGATTTTTTGCATTAAAGAATTTTCTGTTTAAACTTCCGTTTATTGAGGAGGGAGGAGGAAAAGGGAAAAGGAATTTCAGGACAAACACAAATTGAGAGATGCATATTCAATAGTCAAAAGAGTGAAAATAGAATTGTTTTATCCAAATAGTTTGCATGTACAAAAACAAACCTTCTCCGGCAGTTGGGCCTCCACTTCCTTCTTGAGTCTCCTCAGCAGGAAGGGGCGAAGCACTTTGTGCAGACGACGGATGATCAGAATGGTCTCCTCTTCATTCAGGTCCACCTTTAAATCATAACATTGTACAACTAAGTTTAAAGAGCGAGATCACACAAAAACAATTTTAAATTTGTTGTATCCTGTCCAAATGTGCAGGTACACCTCCTAAAACTTCTCGTGTCTTGATTTTAAATCAGGTTACCTTCTCTCCAGTCATGGCGAACGGAGCGTTGAACCACTGCTCGAAGGTGCTGCAGCTCTTGAAGATGGTGGGCAGCAGGAAGTTGAGCAGTGCCCACAGCTCAGGCAGCTTGTTCTGCAGCGGCGTGCCGGTGAGCAGCAGACGCCGGGGCGCCAGGTAGTGTGTGTTCAACACCTGAGTGAGTTTACAGTGGTGGTTCTTCATACGGTGACCTTCGTCCACTATCATGTACTTCCAGCGGAGCTAAGAGAGACACAGAGAATCGTTACTAATTGAACAAGTTAGTCAAAAAGCTTTGCAGAAAACAAGGATGTAAACGAGTGACTATAATAACTTGACACCAGGCAGGTCTGTACCTTGGCCAGCACTTGCTTGTCTTTGATGATGTACTCATAAGTGGTGACCAGCACGTTGAACTTGCCGCTGCGCAAAATGGGAACGAACGCGCGGCGGGCAGCAGGAGAGCCCTGAGAAGAAAACAAGCAATTAACCTTGTAATATTCTCCATGCTTCTCCAGTAACTTGCTTCAGTGACTATTTTATTTTGTATTCCTTTGCATTCATTTTTGGAAAACCAGTTGAATTTGCCAAAATTGTTTTATGACATCATTTAAATACTACATAAATGTATCAAATAGCTACCTTATAAGAAACTTTCACCACAGATGGAGCCCACTTATCAAACTCGTACACCCAGTTCGACAGAGTCCTGTAAGAGAAAACAAATAAAAGTCACTGTAATTATTTCTGTTGAAATGTTACCAAATATATAATAGATCAATAATACAAAATGACAAAAAGAAGATGGTTTAACCATAGATTAAAAAAGATTGGTTCTTGCAAAGAGTATATTACAAGTGTAAACACCCCAAATTTCAGTTGTAGAGGGATGATTCACACAAATAGTCTTCAGAAAAGTAGTTTTTTAAAATTATTCATTCTAGATAGATTCATTCTTTCCAAATATAGATATTTAAGTAATCATTTCTGCATATTCTTGGAATATATAAATTGCAGAAAAACAAAGCATCCTCAGTTTTTGTCGTGCAGCCCTGGTGTAGAGTGTGTAAAGTGACTCACGAGAGGGGGACGATAATAAGGAAGGGTCCGTTGAGGCGTTTGTACTCCATGAGGTAGGTGATGAGTGCGATGGTCTGGATGGTTTTTCCCAAACCCATTTCATCAGCCAGAATGCCATTCAAGTTATTGTTATACAGAGACACCAGCCACTCTAGACCTTTGATCTGTAGATGGGACAGATGCAATAAGTTTGGCACATGCCTTTTATCAAATCTCACCAGTTCACTTAGGACATGTGGATGTATTACAGTTCTTTTGCTCTGTATGTGTGTACCTGGTACTGTTTGAGCTGTCCGTTGACTAGCAGGCTTGACTGTCTGTCCACCTTCTCCGTGACAGCGTGAGCCACGGCGTAGTAAGACTGCAGGCCGCGAGCGAATGCTGCGTTACCGTATTCATCATCAACATCCTGCTTGGCATGCCTGCGTGAGAGAGGGATCTTATTTATATACACCGTTACGACAGAATAGAATTACAAAAGGACCACGGGGTGGGTCAGAAATAATCCCATCTGTATGCAGCTTTAAGCCAGTAACGTACTCAATGATGTGACGGGCGTCCACCTCAGACACATCCTCACTGTCTGGATCTGGAATAATCTTCTTCTCCTCTGTTAGGGACTGAGAGGACTGAGGCTCATCATCATCCTCCTTTAGAGAAAAAAATTAAATGGTACATTAATACATTGAACTGTAAAGATATGTATTCAACTCCAATTTATTAAGTTACACATAGATGCTGATATAACTAGATGCTTTTTGTAATTATTAATTTTACATACACGATGTTGGGGAAAGTTACTTTTAAAACAAATGTGTTACTCCTTAAAAAAAAAAAAAGTAACTAATTGCATTACTTACATTTTATGGAAAGTAATGCATTACGTTACTTTTTCTCACCTGGGCTGGGCTTGCTTGTTTATTTTTAATAAAAAAAAAAGTTTATTTTTTAATGCAAATTCACACCTGTACGGTTAATAAAGTGAGATTAAATACATAAAGTATATTGCTTGTGTTATGTTTTATTAATACATGTTTGTGTAATATTCTGAGTTTGCACTTTACTGTTTTTTATTCATTTTGAGGGTTACTGAATCAGTTTTTGTGCAAGTGAGATGAGTAAATGCTCACTTTAGGTCTAGAACTACAATAAGCATCAAGTTAACCTCACACATTTCTCCCAATTTCCCTCAACATAGGGAAAGGAGAGCTGTCAGTCAATAAATAGGAAAACAGTAACTCAGATATTTTGTTATAAATGTAAAAGTAAAGCATTACTTCACTAGTTACTTAAAAAAAGTAATCTGATAACATAACCTACATTACTTGTAATGCATTACCCCAACACTGTACATACCATTTTTCAAATTTTGTAATTTTATATATACATTGTGATTCTAAATAAAATTTCATTAAATGAATAGGTTATGAAAAATGTATAACTACTGGACAACCACATAATAGACTTTCAAATTTTGTAATTATATAATTTGTGATCATAAATAAAATTAAACAGAGGTTGTAAAATGTATAGTGAATGGTTGAAATGGCTTTTAAAATTTCAGCCTACTGTAATGGACACCAGTATCAGAAGGTTAAAATGTGTATAAAAACAAACATTTGTTATCGGTGTCAGGTCACGGCAGCAGTATCTCACAGTAAACTAGCCATTAATCTTATTCTGATGATGGCCTACTTGCTGACAGCTCAAGGCTGTGAACACACACACTAGAGTTCTCTCTTCAAGTGCATTTAAAGCAGAAAGCACAATGTGTTGCTCATAAGATGCCGAACATACAGATATGAGAGATGAAGAACAGCCATACCTCTTCATCTTCTGAGCCACTATCTTCACTATCTGACCGCGGGGCAACCTCGTACCTACAGAAAATGAACAAAACAACATTCAGACAAATCTGCTGCTTTAGTTAGATATATGCAAATAACAAACACACTATATTAGGATCAAAACTGTTGTGATGTGCTTGTGCTACTCCAACCATTTTCATAAGTAGATACTCAAGTACATATTTTGAAAGAATGAGATGCCCAAAGTGTGTCTCACTCACCCTGGATTCATCTCCAGCCAAGTATCCAGTTGTCCAGCTTTAGGAGCATCCATGCCAGTGAGGATCTTCCCACTGTCCACATGAATCACCTTCACCGGTAAGTCACTCATTTGACTGGTCTCATCCAGAGGCTAAAATAGAAGACAAAAACATAGTTGTATAAGATTAGGTTACCGCTGCTTTTAACCAATACATTTCCATACTTAAATTGTAATCATTACTGTTTTTACTGTATTCTTGATTAAGCATTAGAGACTTCTTTCAAAAACATTAAAATCGTAATCATTCCAAATCAGTCATTTTCAACCGATTCAAAAGAACAACTCACAAATTTAGCATTACTATGATTTGCAAGCATGTTTAACTATACCTATCTGATATATATATAAAAAAAGTGTAAAGCAAAGCTATAAAAAATAAATCACAATACTTTTACACACTCTTAAAATTCCCTGAAGACAGTCAGAGTCCTGAGTTTACAATACATAACAGCGAACAGTGATTCTAAACTGCTTTTGCACCATGTCCAAGACAATATATGCAATTAGTTATGATTTACCAAAAAATTTTGAAATTAAACATTATAAATTTTACACAAAACTTAAAAGAACACTTATTTTGAATCAAGTAAATCATGAATTACCACAAGAGACACATTTGCACAAATGACAAACCAAACTAATTGCAAAAAGCCAAATATCGGCCAAATTTAAGGTCTCACCTCTCCATCTGGACCCAGAGCTGGAACTCCACCCTCTGCATTCTCTGGCTTCTGTGAAGAGAAAAGCATACAGAAAGATCTCACACACACTACTGGAAAAAAAACAACTAAGCACAACTCGATTTAGATTCCATTACGGAACCCTTTCCATTCCATTCCATTCCATTAAATCCCCTCACCTTCTTTTTCTTCTTCTTCTTCTTCTTGTCTTTGAGAGCCTGGACAGCTTTGTGAGCTCTGACGAGCTCGGTGAGGTTGGCCACATACTCGTCAGTCTGCTGCAGCAAGTAAGCCAGACGTTTGTCTTTCTTCTGATCAATCAGCTTCCTGTAACCCTCTTCATCTTCAGCCTGGGAGAAACGCACACAGAACATGCTTTCTTTAGACATTTGTTCAGACAAAACGCACTTCAATTTTGTGTTTAATGTTTAGTTGTTGTCAAGTCTTTCAAAAAAAATATGGCAAGTGTGTGCATCTCCTCACCATCAGTCTTCTCATTCTCTCCTTCTCGATACGCTCGTTCTCCTTCTTCTGCTCTCTCTCAGTGTTGGCATGGTACGTGGCTACGGCTTTGGTCAACTTCTGCATCTTTGCGGTGATGGAGCGATGGTACTCCTTGAAGTCTTTAGCATGCTGCAGGATGCTGTTGAGATACTCCTACAAACGCAGTAAGAGAACAGGCGGTTCCGTCACGAACAATGTTTTTTGTCATTTGTGAATCAGGTTTAGGGTGCAAAGCACACATTTACAACATTTTTTGTACATATCTTTTGTAAAACTCATGACTGAACTGTAAATGTACCTGATGTTTCTGTCGGCGCTTACGTTCCTGCTCGATCTTCTGCTGTTTCTCCAGTTTTTCAGTGATACGAGCTTCACGCAGGGACTGTCTCTTGCTGCGCTTGTAGGCCTTGCCATTCAGTGCGGTCTCCAGAGCCGTATCACGCCGCATACACACTACGACTTCCTGCCGGAGCTGTGTTGACATGGACAACATGGGTCAAAAACCACCTAGATATGGCAGGACTAGGCTGAGCTCAATAACAACCACCTTCCAGAGAATTATGCATTAATATTATTGAGATGCGAGATATTTCTTGGAAAATCATGTATAAACTAATTAAAATGATAGTTGTGTTACATTTTATAATTTATAAGAAAAATAAATATATAAATACAAATAATAATTTGTATACCAATATTGTAAATAATATTTGTAGAAATCATACATATATAAAATAAAATAAACTAAATAAATAAAAATAAATAATTGAATAAATGATAAATAAATACATAAATAAAAAAAAAAGAGTAATTGAATAACAACAACAGGGATATGCCCAAAGCCGGCAAAGACACTGAATAATGAATGAATAACGCACTCTACGGAGCCTCTAAAGGGACATGCTTAAGGCTTGCTGCGGTAGTCTTGAGTTGCACAGTGTTTGTCCATACACTGATTACATTACTTTCACTGTCAATAGACCATTTAGTTTAGTTGGACAACAGACGCTACAATTATGAACTGAAATCTCATAATTTCTGCTCTGCTCCACATATAGCATGAGCTGCAGTTGCAGGACAGTGCAGCAGGAGTCAGATTACACTCGTCACATGACGAGAATAAGGAGAGATGACTGACAAGACGATGGCGGAGGATTTGGTGCGCTACAGATCCTAAGCATCATTGACAATTATCTTATCTTGTAAAATATGCAGTCGTACCTCCGCTTCTTACACAGAGTATGCATGACTGAGAATTCAAAAGCGCATTCAAAAGTGATTTCATATCACCCAGCATATTGATAGCAGCTCCCTGATACCTGCAAATTATATACAATATAACTACCCGACTATATAATTGCGAGAGGGAATTTAGGGACTCCGTAGAATGCATTCGTCATCCATGCTTTTCCGAATAAGGTATTTGGGCTTCGGGCAAGTCCCTAAATAATATGATGGAAGTCATACCTGTCTCTGAAAGTTCAGGAGCCTAAGTGCCTTGAGCTCGATGTTTGCTTTGGTCCTCAAGTCTCCAGCCAGAGAGCCTGGAAGGTTCTCCAGTTCCTGAATACGATGAGCAATACGAGCTTGTAACCTGACCGATTGAAACAAAATCATTCAATTTTGGTGAAACAAGATAGGCGTTCACAGAATATAACAAGTGTGTTTTACTGTAAAAACTCAGTATTTGTCAATTCTTGCCTGAACGCATCAGGATAGCCTAATCTCACCTGTACTCTCTCTCCTGGAGGATCTCCACTGGGTCCAGACCCCGAGGTTTCTGGATGGGTGTGATGCGGTTTTGTTTCTGATGCAGCATCATGGGCGGCTGGGCCGGTTGTCCTGGAGACTGGGTCTGAGGGGGCATGACGGGAGAGGCAGCGGGAGGAACTGAAGGCGGCGCTGGAGAGGGGCGGCCCGTGGGCTGAGGAGGTATCAGCTTCTGTGGGGCACTTGCAGGGGCGGCAGCGTTCACCATGGGCCCTGAGATTACAAACGCATCGTAAATACGTGACTAAGAAATTCCTTTAATAAAACCCGGATAGCTGTTGAGGTTTCCCGAATACAATACAAGACTACATTTTAATTGCTTATTGGTAGTGATTGTGGATAATTTAGACAATTTACTGACCTTCAGGCCAAGCTTTAGGTGGTCCATTGGTGGGTTGTCCCTGCAGGCCTGGAGGAACACCAGAGGGTCCTGGAGGCGGCATGTTTGGACCGACCATTCCTGAAACACACAAACGGTTAAAACATTTGCATCAGAGTAAGATTAAAATAGATTCATTGTAGGAGTCTGCCAAAATCTGGTCAAGAACATGTTCAAAATCATTTTAAGACCAAAGAAAAAAGTTAAATTTTACTTTGCAATTTATTGTTTATGTTTATTGTTTAAACATGTTTATTGATTTTTTCTTTTGCATTTTGAAAGACTGAAAGCTAATTTAAAAAAAAAAAAAAGATTAAAATATTTTATTAAAATAAATAAAAAGTATTTGTAAAGTATTTGTATATTAAAGCTAGGGTAGGCAATATTTTTTTATAAACACTTTGTTATACTGGTTGAAAATCTTCACATCCTGAAAAAAAAAAAAAAACAATAATAGAAATGGTCTAAATATTAAATGTGTGTACATACACTTCCATTCAAAAGTTTTAGATCTGTAAAATTTTTTAATGTTTTTAAAAGTAGTCTCTTATGCTCACCAAGGCTGCATTTATGCAGCTACATCAATAATCAATCATATTGTGAAATATTTTTTAAAATTTAAATGAACTATTTTCCAAATAACTTTTTTTTTTTTTTATATATTTTAAAATGTAATTTATTCCTGTGATGCAAAGCTGAATTTTCAGCATCATTACTCCAGTCTTCAATGTCACATGATCCTTCAGAAATCATTCTAATATCACTAATATTTCAGATAAATGCTGTTTTTTTTTTATCTGTTCTCAACTGTTTCCATTATTAATGATAATAATAAATGTTTCTTGATCATCAAATCATCATATTAGATTTCTGAAGGATCATGTGACACTGAAAACTGGAGTAATGATGCTGAAAATTCAGCTTTGCATCACAGGAATAAATTACATTTTACAATATATCCAAATAGAAAACAATTATTTTAAATTGTAAAAATATTTTAGGGCTGACATTAGGTGGTGGTTATTTTAGCATTTTCTGAGAGCTGTAAAAAATTATGAAATGTCGCCTTACCAGGTGGTCGATTGTAGTTGGGTCCTCCAGGACCGGGTCCCCCAGGTCCAGGAGGTCCTGCTCCTTGTCCTGAAGCAGGGGGCATGTTGGGCATCCCCTGCTGCATGCCTGGCATGGGCCGCTTTCCCTGCACGGCCATCTGCAGGTGGTCAGGTAGAGGCTGCCCACGTGCCAGCATCTTATAGGCCATGATCTGTGCCCGCAGCTGGTGAAGCTGGTTTTGGTTGAAAGGAGTGGGTCCGCCAGCACCACCAGGCCCACCTGCATTTGGAGGTCCTCCACTGGGTCCCGAACCTGCAACACCACCTGCACCTCCACTCCGGTTCTGCAGGTCACCGCCCTCCATGGGGACGGCACCAGGACCAGAAGGCATCATGGGGCCAGACGGAGGCCCGTTAGAAGGTATCGGGCTGGGGGCATGTTCAGATCCGCCCAGAGGAGAAGGGTAACCTGGAAGAAATTAAAGGAAACATTTAATTGTTACATTTTCAAAGAAAATATTAGCCCTTGCAAAAATCACTGAGTCATGGGTGTTTTTCAATGCATTGCTAATGTGTTCAGAGTTGCTTTATAGTGCTTAAATCACAATTTGAGGTGACATTTTTGTCTGTTGCACAGTACAGGATGAGTTACACACCAGTTTAATACTTGGGGGAAAAAGTATGATCAATTACATTAATGATATTTGCTTTAAGGCAAATAGAAAGATATTAGGTTATATTATAAATATACAAAATATAAATGCAAACTCTCTCAAAAAAAAAAATTATACAAAATTACAAGACATTAACTGCAAAATTTAGGTATACTGCAGAGCTGCAGAAACACAAAACACACATATCTGTTGTAGTCTGTAAACATCCTATTATTATTATCATATTTGTTTCTTTTTCTGTCATGACTTTGTGGTTTCCAACAACTGTGTCTTTTGGTTTCAAAAGGTTAACCCCCATTCACTTTACATTTCTGGAAAACAAGCGTGCGAGTGGCCCCAGCGGAAGAAGAAAGCAGTGCACACATCAAAGGGAAATGTGAGCAAACAGGTTGGATGGCTTTTCTATACCCAGTCTAAACAGTTTAGCAGTGAGCGCACCATCTGTCTGCCATTTATCACACAGTGCACTAAACATCTGCATCCCTTATATTTCACACATGCACATGTAAAATGATATTACATTATATATCATAGATACAATGATTGTTAAAAGATTAATAGAATGACAGATAGATAGAAATAAACAACAGAATTAAAGATGGACAGACAGACAGATAGATAGAGACAGATTCAGTTAGATAGAATGGATGGATGGAACCACAGATCAAAAGATACTGTAGATACCTTGAGAGTGTTGGTCCATAGGGCTGGGTGGGGGTCCCATGCCACTGTGCCCACCCTGTCTCATGCCCATACCCTTCATTTGACCGTAGCGTTGATCTTCGGGAATGCCTTTCTCGAGCATGCCTTCCATGGGCTTCAAAACAATAAAAATAAATAAAGAATAACTCAATGATATGGACCAAACAGCATAAATGAAACAAGAAACAAAACCACAAACGAATCAGATGCATATTGATTTAACCTGTCAGTACCTTGTGCATGTGCATGTTGTCCTGGGGGTAACCTGAGGGGCCCTGTGGAGGTAGTGGGTGTCCTGAGGAGGGGGGCCCAGGGCTGGGGCCCATCATGCCATGGGCAGAGCCAGGTGAGGGTCCAGGACTAGGCCCTAACATGGCTCCTGGAGATGGCCCAGGGCCTGGGGAAGGGCCCGGCCGAGGGGTCCCGCCCATAGGTGGGTCAGGGGTGGACATCTCTCAGCAGAGCCAGAAGACGTAAGAGGCAGAAAAACAGTGTCCTGTGTCCGTTTTCAGAAAGCCTGGAAATGAAAAATAACTTTAATTTCAGCAGCTTGATAAAAAAAAAAACAACAACACATGAAACATGCCAAAACAAGCTTAAAAACAGCGCATATATATAGAGTGTAAATAATATATTTTACACAGTATACTGTGGGCCCTATATTATAATATATATATATAAAAAATTGTTAGTGATAATGAGAAAAAAGCTCATACTTGTCATGTATATAGCAACCATATTAACTATTATATAATATTTAAGATTTATTGTACAGCTGTAAAAACATACGTATTATTAAACTGTATAAATCATATGCACTTCAGATTAATTCAGCTACAAAAGCACGGCCCTTAAAACGACTAGAAAATGGGTTAATTAATCTGTGCCTTAATGTATGTCAATGAATACATTAACACATTTTAGTGCAGACCCTAAAGTAGGCTTTTTATCAGACTGTATTTCGTTTTGCCTATTGTATATTAACATGTGCCACTTTAAAATATGTAAAATATGTTTAACACAAAGATTTAAAGTTGTTCAAAAGTGACTATATATATATATTTTTTAAAATCTTATAGTCACAATCACGCATATTAAGAAATTGCCTTGCCTTAAAACATGTAAAACAAAACTTTATAAGGTTTTAAAAAGACTTGTCTTAAAACAAATCAGACATGATCATAAACTACAGCTTACAACAATATAGATTTAAAAATGTTATATAAATAAATATTAAATTACACAGATATGTCCTTATTTAGCGCTTAGCAGTGAAATTTTAATTTGTAAAATAAAACATCCACACTAATATTCCAATTTTATTATTTATTTTGTTATTACTGTGAACACTGTAAAAATACACCAGCACAGACAACATAACTATATAATGCCATGCCATAAAGTGTATCATTTTCATAACTGTTTTCCCCCATACTTTTTAAAATAAGCTCAAAAGCCTGTTATAATGTTGAATGTCAGATTTTATTAAGACAACATGCAAACACCATTGGGGTGCATTGACAAAAAAAAAGTCAATCTATATATCTGTTTTTTCCCCCATAGGCAATAATAATGGAAATATTCAATAGTGTTGTGTAGCCAAAAAAATTACAAATACTGAAACAAATAAACCCACCCTGAGAAGTATTAACTGGAGCCAAAATTGTGACAACTAGCCCCGGTGTCTGTCAACTATAAATAAATAAATGCAAAGTGCGTTTTCTGCCGGTTCTCATAATATTATTTCACTTGTGAAACAGCTGAAAGTAAATTATGAGGTCTAATTAATGCAAAACAATTCACTTTAATGATTAAAGTAATTACTAGGTAAAAATACATATGCCGGTTAACAAGCTTTTCTCGAGTTTATGTATAAAAATAACCTAATTTTACAAACACTTCTAATTAATTATGGAGCAAAACAAACTTATATCAAAAACAGTTTTAATAAACAGTGATAAAAGAATAAACGACAAATTTAGTTTTTTGCCCCAAAGGCTAACGAGAATTAGCAGCCGGCTAACACTGAAAAGCTAAACATTAGCCAACAATAACTTCACTAATGTTTGTTTTCAACACTATAAAGAATAAAGATATAATGCTGACTGAATTTTCTAAAATATACAGGAAATTGTGGTAAAGCGAAAACTATTTTAGTGATTTTTGAAGACGTGACCCAACTAAGGAACAAGAGAAAGACAGAGCTCCATTAAAACCAAAGACATAAAACAAAACGACTTTTAACCGGTTAAAACACCCCCCTTATGTTTTCACCAGATGCTATGTGTTCGCGCAGAGTTTAAACCTTATAAAAGCCGTTTAAAAATAGCTTGAAAATAATAAATAAGACCGAAAAGGAAAGACAAAGGACCGGTTTGTATGTATGTGTGATTACAGTCGGCCATGCTGTGCTTCCCCTTGTCTGTGTGTGCTTTAAAAAAAAAAGAAAAAAAAAAAAGAAATAATTTTGAGTTTTCCAACTCGAGCACAGAGCGAGCATCTTTTTAAAGATGATTGATCCAACCCGCCTTCCGTACGCTTGACCCCGGTACCCCGCTCGAGTTACATTCCCAAAACTTATTCATTCATTCCGCCGCTGCTCTAGCACTGTAATGTCGGACTGATCGGAGCACAGCAAACCCGCGACATGAACAACTTACTCGCGCTCTACAACTGTTACAAAATGTATCAATTTAAAAGTCCGCCGTGATGTCATGGGTCCTGCAAACATTGTGCCGTGTTTAGAGCGTGACTTACAGTGTATAATCGCGCCGGTCTCTTCCCCGTACTCTTCGGCAAATCTAGAAACAAAGGACAGCACAGCTAGTTCCTTTTTCCTTCTCACTTCCCCCTCCCATCTGGTCTGATTGTATCTCTAGAGGGCCTGAGCGCATCAGCCAGCGGCTCGCGAGCGCCCCCTAACACCAGCGAGCGGAAGCTCTTGGTTTGAGCCTCATCACGCAGGATGGAATGTAGACTGCATGGCTTAATGGGGGATGGGTTTACTGCTTAGCCTACCTACTGAAAATCTGCGTTTATATATGTATATGTTTTTAGTTTTCGCTCCCATTGCTTTTCATTAGTCTGTTATGGAAGCCACTAAATAAAAAAAAAAATAAAAAAAGAAGAGTAATTGCGACTTTTTATCTCAGAAATCTGATCTTTATATCTCACAATTGCGAGAATTGCATGTTTATCTCAGAATTCTGACTATATACAGTAGGCCTGCTGTGCAAAAGTCTTAGGCACGTCAGTATTTTCACCCCCCAAAAAGGTTTTAAGCCAGTTATTTATATCTTTTGCTGTCAATAGTAAATGTCCGTTCACATTTCCAAACATTCATTTTGCCATTAATTGTAATAATCCAGTGAGATTTTTGAATACACAAGGAGTCTGACAACAGCCGGTGCTCCACATGGAGTTCAGAGCTCACTATCATCAAATCCGTCTGTGATTACATGAAGAAACAGATGAAACTGAGACAAACTAAATCCAGGAGAATTGTGGCCGTGTCACTAAGATGTTTGAAGAAACCTGCCTGCAAAGATACAGTACTGTGAGGAGTTTCAGGCACTTGTGTAAAAATGCTGTAAAGAGAGGATTTAAAAAAAAAAAATACTGTTATAAATAGATTTTATTTATCAATTAACTCATATTAACTAAATCAAAACAATATTTTGTGTGACCACCCTTTACATTTAAAACAGCTCTTGTCCAGGTACACTTGGGCATCATTTTTCAGGTAGCTTTGGAGGCATGTTTCTTAAAGGGTTAGTTCACCCAAAAATGAAAATAATGTCATTTATTACTTACCCTCATGCCGTTCCACACCCGTGAGACCTTCGTTAAACTTCGGAACACAAATTAAGATATTTTAGTTGAAATCCGATGGCTCCGTGAGGCCTCCATAGGGAGCAATGACACTTCCTCTCTCAAGATCCATAAAGGTGCTAAAAACATAATTATTTAAATCAGTTCATGTGAGTACAGTGGTTCAATATTAATATTATAAAGCGACGAGAATATTTTTGGTGCGGCAAAAAAACGAAATAACGACTTATATAGTGATGGCCGATTTCAAAACACTGATTCAGGAAGCATCGGAGCATAATCAATCAGTGTATCGAATCATGAATCGGATCGTGGGTCAAACTGCCAAACTGCTGAAATCACGTGACTTTGGCGCTCTGAACAGCAGATTCGACACACTGATTCATTATGCTCTGAAGCTTCCTGAAGCAGTGTTTTGAAATCGTCCATCACTAAATAAGTCGCTATTTTGTTTTTTTGCCGCACCAAAAGTATTCTTGTCGGTTTATAATATTAATATTGAACCACTGTTCTCACATGAACTGATTTAAATATGTTTTTAGTATCTTTATGGATCTTGACAGTGGAAGTGACATTGCTCCCTATGGAGGCCTCACTGAGCCATCGGATTTCAACTAAAATATCTTAATTTGTGTTCTGAAGATGAACGAAGGTCTTACGGGTGTGGAACGACATGAGGGTGAGTAATAAATGACAGAATTTTCATTTTTGGGTGAACTAACCCTTTAAAATCTCTTGGAGACACGGCTACAGTTCTCCTGGATTCATTAGTTTGTCTCAGTTCTTCATGTGGAGCACCGGCTGTTATCAGTCTTATTGTGTATTCAAAAATCTCACTGGATTATTACAATTAATGGCAAAGTGAATGTTTGGAAATGTGAACGCATATTTCCTATTGACACACTACAGCAAAAGATATAAATAACAGGCTTAAAACCTTTTTTGGGGGGGTGAAAATACTGACGTGCCTAAGACTTTTGCACAGTACTGTAACTCGCAATTGCGAGAAAAAAAGCCAGAATTGCGAGTTTTTATCTCAGAATTCTGACTTTATATTATATTATATTGTGAGATATAAACTCACAATTGCGAGATAAAAAGTCAGAATTCTGAGATAAAAAGTCGCAATTACTCTTTGTATTTTTTATTTAGTGGCGGAAACAAGCTTCCAGTCTGTCGTGAACAGACGATGACTGCTATTTTGTAGCATATTAAATGAATGAATGTTCTAAAAATGAAAGCCTGCCTGAATTTGGAATGTTTACCAAACAAATATGATTCTGAGTTAGGATATTTCTGTAATATGGCTCCAAATGTTGACAGAGGATGAATTCAATTGCCTCGATTTTCCTTTCTCAGTACAAATGAACAAACAAAGCTGGTTAAATAAAACATTTTAAGCTATTCTTTACTTTTTGAAATTGTTAGCAAATCTTTGACCTGCGAGTTGCCAATTTCGACAATGATTTAAAATACCACTTTTTTATAACATGGATGTACACAACATTCAAAAGATAGAGAGAGAGAAATAGTTTTTTATTCAGCATGGGTGCATTAAATTGTTCAAAAGTGACAGTAAAGACATTTATGTTACAGAAATGCTGTTCTTTTGAACTTTCTATTCATTACAGAATCTGGGGTGGGATGAAACATCAGTTTCCAGAGCAATATAACTTTCCACTGATAATGATAAAAAATGTTTCTTGAGAACCTGTAGGATCATGTGACACTGAAAACTGGAGTAATGATGCTGAAAATTCAGCTTTGTCATCACAGGAATAAATTACATTTTTAATATATATTCAAATAGGAAACAGTTCTTTTAAGTAAGCAATAATGTATGAGAGGCAGTGCTGTATCGTGAATACGCCCTTCAGCCGTGACTTATTCAGGATACAGCCCTAGCCTTGAGTACATTATTGCTTTTATAAAACAGTTACCACACAATACAAATATTAAAGCCAAAAATATGTATCAATGCAACTCTCATGAAGTTTCACTAAAAGCCTTCCTTCCGCCGGAAAAAAATAGTCCCTGACCATGAACAGCAACAGAAGTTACATTATTACGCCATTAGATGGCAGCAAAGACTGTCTTTATGAGTGTGTCAGTCAGTAGTGAATACTTTTACATTGAAAAAGACTGAATTGTTGTGAACAAGGAACAGTGCTGTCAGTCACGGGAAAACCCCTTAACTATTAAAAGGACAAGATAATACATCAGACATTTAAACAGATTTTATATTATGAACATAGGACTGACCTGAAGGAAAATGCTAAATCTGAATGCAGGTAATAAACTCGCTCACTCCATCCCTTTCTCACAATACTCTTCTACATAATATAGTAAGCTTTAATGAACAATATCAACTGAGGACATACAGTTTACGTTGCTAAGAGTGTTGTGTAGTGATACATAGAACCGTTGGGTGAAGCGGTCAAAGTCGTGTTTTATCATGAATAAAAAAACAGCTATTGGACAGGACAGGAACTAACCATTTTATAAGTTGTAATAATATATTGTCACAATATTACTGTTTTTACTGTAAAATTCAGTTATTTAATTATTTATCTGATCATCAAATATAGACAAACAAGTGTTTACTGTACCGGCACTATTGCACAGTCATTTTAGGTTCTATATTTACATGCCAACCTTACATCATCTGTCAAATTACTGCAAAATGTATGAGAAATTCACAACACAACATTTCTGAGTAGTCATACAGAAACATATTCATATATATAAAACATATTTATTATGTACAAAAAATTGTTACAGTCAATTGTAGATATCTACCAGCAATAAAGTCTCATTTGTGTCACAAATGCAATGTTTTCAATGTTAAAATACCTTTAGGTTTAATGTGCAGAGACCATAAAACATTTATAGTCTGAACTCCCTGAAAAGTATAAAGCACATGGGACTGTGGAGCTGTGCACTGTTCCAAACAGCCCAACAATGGCTCAACTAACGGCGTGAGTTTGTGGCAAGAACATCTGTTTGAGCACCCAATGGCAAAAGAGGAAAGTGTTCTGGAAACCTGTTTGAAAACAGTCCTGATTCCATTTGATGGAATAGTGGCACAAAACTGTACTTCAACTTTAAACAGTGCAGCTAGTTTGGAAGACTGTAAATGTGAAAATCTGTGAGATCTCTCCAACAGACACATATGGAATTTCATGAATAACGTCTTAATACTCTTTTCAGTACGATTAAAGAGTTCTTCAGTAAAAACAATCATGTTTCTGATTGTTCTATTTAAGGCACCACAGTAGAGATAAAACATCATGAGGTATGAAACAGCAGAGTTAATTCACCTCAACAGGCGGCATGAAATGTCTTTCATAGTCCGAGACACACTGCTGGTCCCACCAGTCTTCACCACTGTTATCCTCCTCTTCATCAGTGTCAACCATCTCACTGTACTCTAGCAATCTGTCCTGCTTTGAAATGTTTCCTCTGTTTGATTCCTCCACGTCTTCTAACCACATCTCCCCACCTTCATTTGTTCTGCCCAGTCCATCCCGCACCTGAAAATGTTGGTGTTTCACATCGATTAAAATCTTCTCCAGCTCAATCTCTGAGGGAGGGGGAGGTGTATCGGGATGCAGGTTCTCCACAATCTCCAGCTCAGAGATCTTCACAGTCAATTCTGACGGAGGATAGAGCCATGGCCACGTGTGCTGGAAGAAAAACAAACAACAAATATTTTAACATTTTTATATGTGTGTCTCAGTCTTTTTCATATAGCTTTATAAAACTTCATAGATTCTCACCTGAAAGTTCATATGTTTAAATGATTTACTGTTTAATGGATCTGGGATCTTCTGAGAACAGTAACGTGACCTGTACCAAGATAGCAGATATTCATTAACCACAGTGTGTCTAATTTACCAGTTAAGGGGCCTGATATAGTTCTTTTCCTATTCTTCGCTTAGGGGTGAAAAGAAGATACACTGTTTTTACACACCGGTATAACATCCTGACACAACCTATGCTGCTAAGAGCGCCGTTTAAATGAATATGTAAATATGTGTTGCATGCTTTTCTCTCAATATCAAAATAAACAACAAAATGACAGCAATGAGAAAACACTTGTTGAAGGGATAGTTCACCCAAAAATGAAAATTAGCCCATTATATACTCATTATATACTTAAATATATCTCCGATTGTGTTCGTCTGAAAGAAGATAGTCATATACACCTAGGATGGCTTGAGGGTGAGTAAATCATGGAACAATTTTCATTTTTCGGTGAACTATCCCTTTAAGAAAGCATCTGATCATAGTGGTGTAGGTATGTTTGCATGAACTCTGCAATTCGGCACTCCAGTAAAGTCAAGTCATGTTTATTTATATAGCACTTTATACAATAGATAGCTGCTTTACAGTATTAAACATAAAAAAATGTGTCAGAGTCTCTTTCATAGCAACTTCAATTTCTACTGTAAAGCAAAGAAGGCGGAGCCACAAAGCGTGCATGGAGTAAATTATCTCTTTTTACATTTTCACAAAACTGTATGCAAGACAATAAACGTGCATACAATGCCAATGCTAAATAATAGAGTGATATAATGGAAAGCAGAGGATAATTTTTTATCTGATAATTGAATGCAATTGATTGGAATGTATGATGGAATTATAATGAAAGGTAATACTCACAATAGGAAGATAAATGTTAAAACGAACATCAATGGTATGAATACAGCCAACAGTGCTGAGGTAACAAAACCTAGGAGATGAGATGACTGATTTACTACCCGAAGCTGAATTTTTGAACTACACACTGTATGCAAAAAGGACCTCTTAGTATTTTGGATGACGGAAGGAAGGAAGAAACAGCTTGTTTTGCTCATTCTTACGGTTTTCATTAGTGGTGGAAAAAGTGGTGATGCTCCTCTTGCCTTCACCAGCAGCGCTCACAGCGCTCACCCAGGCCTGGTACTGTTGGGACGGCTGCAGGTCTGACAGCTGCATGCTGGTCTTGTCAGTGCTTATGTTAGACCCTGTTAAACAGGCCAGAGGACAGAGATATACTCTACTGTTAAAGTCTGGGACTGGCAAGAATCTCTTCTGCTCACCAAGGCTGCATAGATTCGGTTCAAAATACAGTAATGTTAAGTATTATTACAATTTAAAATAACTCTTTCCTATTGTTATACATATTAAAATACAAATTATTCCTGTGATGCAATACTGTATTTTCAGCATCATTACTCCAGTCTTCAGTGTCACATGATCCTTCAGAAATCATTCTAATATGATGATTTACTGCTCAAGAAACATTTATTATTATTATCAATGTTGAAAACAGTTGTGCTGCTTCATATTTTTGTGGATACAGGATAACGAAAGAAATAAGTACATTTCTAAAGCCCAGGACACACCAAGCCAATGTCAAAGAACTAGTGGCGATGAAAGCTGACTGTGTTGTCATCTCTCGTCAGCTGCATCTCGGCCAAAAAGCTGTGCTTGAACACACCAAAAGGACTAAAAAGTAACTGTCAACTAGCATGTGTTTCTAAGAAAATAACTGTCTATATCAGCAGGAATCAATAGTCTATTTTCGTCATTCAAAAAGGGAAACCAAAACTAGGACTGCAGATATACAAACTGTACACAAAGAGAAAGCTCACTTACCATTTTGAATATCAATCATGCGGATCACTTTCTTCATTGCAGTCAGCTCATGAATTATGAAAATATTTGAATGCTCAGGTAAGATGTAAAAATCATAACAGCCTTCTGGCTTTACTTCTTTGCTTGCTTTTATTACTTTCGATCGCTAAGCTGAACAGCCAATCAGAGTTCTCTCTCACCAACAGCACAGATTAAACATGCTGAATCAGGCAACAAAAAAACAAAAAAAAAGAAAGAGTCTGACTAGAGCCAATAACTAAGACCATCAACGCTGACAATGTTAAACGGCTGACCGTCAGCTTAGTGTGTCCAGTCCTTAAGACTCACATTAAGGTTGAGATAATGGGTTACCTGTCTCATCGATGCCCACCAAGTAATGCAGGATGAAACCTTTGCTCTCATGCACAGGGATGGGGCTCCACGTCAGAATGACAGAAGAGTGAGAGGTGATCTTCACATGAAATTGTGGGACTTCAGGAGGAACTGGACAGGGAGATGAAGAGATGATACCAGTATGAGGGCTAGATGACTAGAAAATCTGAGTACAGGATCTTGCATTTACTAACCAAGTACTTTGTACCCTAAAACGGCCACAACTAGCTCAAAGTAAGAACATGTTTAACGAATGAAATGCATTACACTTTTTTGCAATCAATCTAAGTGAATGGTAAAGATGCACCTAGGGTTGTCAAAAGTGCCGACAAGTCGGTACTCAAATTACCACACCAGCATTTCCTCCTAGCATTTTGAGGGGATTCTTAAACACCTCTGATTGGCCATTGTGTTCATGTGCTCAACAGATATGTCTGTGATTGGCTACAATGATCAACACTTCAAACAAATGTAAATAGACATATTTAATGTTGGTAACGTAACATTTTTAAAATTTCAGTAAGGGATGCCATACTTCCTTGAAGTGTGTATGCAATCGCTGACTTGAGGAAAGTGCTGTGGTTGGTGAAGACGGCAAACAGCGACACATTATATGCGGTGTAGTTCCTGAAGTCACCTGTGGATGGAGACAAACGCAAAATTACTGTCAGGGTCTGAAGAAATAACAGCTTTCTCTCTTTTTCACACAATCACAAGCACATAGACATAGGCACATGCACACCTATGTTTCACTAAATTGCGATTTTTTGGCCCTCACAAACATAGCTAAACCTGTACACACATACTCATAAACCCACCTGTGATTGTAACAGAACTCTGGGTTCTGTTCGCTCTGACCCAGTTCAGGCACGGATGGTAAGGTACTACAGACACGTACTGTACCACATACTCCAGGATACTCTCAGAGAACTGTGGGTGCACATGCCATGAGACCTGCAGTGTCTGATTCTCACCTATCACACTCAGATTCACCTCAGGTGCCGTCTGTCCTGCAGGGCATAAATATGATATAAATACAATTATACACTCCCATTCAAAAATTTGGGATTGGTAAAATTTTAAGTTTTAGCTTTTTTGTTGTTGTTTAAAGAAGTCTCTTAAGCTCAGCAAAGCTGAATTTATTTTATCAAATACGGAAAAAAAAACTGTAAAATTGTGAAATATTATTGCAATTTAAAATAACTTTTTCCTATTTTAATGTTTTAAAATATTTTTTTTTTCTGTGACGTCAAAGCTGAATTTTCAGTATCATTACTCCAGTCTTCATTGTCACATGATCCTTCAGAAATCATTCTAATTATTGATGCTCAAGAAACATTTCCTATTATTATCAATGTTGAAAACAGTTGTGCTGCCTCATATTTTTGTGGATACAGCATTCTTTGTTAAATAAAAAGTAAAAAAAAAAAAAAAAAAAACAGCATTTATTTGAATCGGATATCTTATAAATATTATAATTGTCTTTACTGTCACATTTGATCAATTAAATGCATCCTTCCTGAAAAAAAGTGTTTCTTTCAAAAACAACTTACTAAGCCCAAACATTTGAAAGGTAGTGTAGGTGTATATTGCATTATTTTATACAAATTTAAATATAATTAAAAATATGTATATAGTTGACAAAATGAGAGATAATGGCAAATGACTAATAATTCAAATTAAATATCAAATATAAACTTCAAATATAAAACATAACTTCTAATCAAAATTTTGTACTGACATACCCCTCACAGGAAACGGCATGAATGTTGGGTCGGACGTGCCCATTGAGGTGTTGGCAGACACAAAAACTCCCATAACACCCATCTTGAGAGTGAACTGTCTGAGGTGCATGCAGTTCTGCTCGTGGTGATGCTGACTTCCTGTGTCTCTCCGTTGCCTGGTAACCTGCTTGATCTCAGTGCCATTTTTAAGCTTCAGAGTCACAATATAGCTGCTAATTTCCCCTCTAGCCTGAGACAGGGGCATTTCCTATGAGACAGTAAATAACGTCAGACAGTCAAATATTTACAGCTCATTCATGATATGATGAATCATGACTGAGCCACTGTTCAAGAACCAGTTAAAATGAAGTATTATGGGAGTATAACCTACTTTCCAATAGATGTTACAGGGAGAGTTGTCAGAATTAGGGGCACAATCACTCCAAACATCCAGCTTTCCAACCGGTGCTGAAACGACAGAATATTCATCATGGATTATCTTATGTATTAGATTTAGAATGGAATACTAGCATCTGTGCAGTATGTACTGTATACCATTAAAAAACCTCAAAAACAATTCAAACACTAGTATGCAGTATGCGATATTGTATGCATGACCTAATAGTATGCATGACCTTATTTCACACACACACACACACACACACACACACACACACACACACACACACACACACACACACACATACATACATACATACATACATACATACATACATACATATATATATATATCTCACCATAGCAAGATACAAGCAACCATCTTAACATAGACGTGAGAACGGAACAGGATAAACAGAAAATGAGAGCTCTGTATCTTTTTTTAATACATACTACACACACAAATCAATAATCAATAAATAAATCAATAAGAACAGTTTTTTGCACACTAAATCGGCATTACTACAATGATTTTAAGCTTAATCATGACAGGAATAAATTACATTTTAATATATATTCAAATAGAAAACAGTAATTGTAATAATATTTCACAATATCAGTGTTTTTACTGTATTTTGATCAAATAAATGCATCCTTTGTAACCACAAACTTTTGAACAGTAGTAAGGAGTGAAAATGGATATCATGGAGGTCGCTTTTGTTTAAAAGTGAATTGTGGGGGTATTTGGTACTCTTAAAAAGAGACTGACAACTGTATTCTGCTGCTGTGTGAATCTGAATCAAGATCATCCTTAATAAAACAGTAAATTAACAATAAATGAGTGCATCAATGTCCTAAATGAATGCATTGAGGTGTCTTTCTCTGACCTGCAGGGGGCGTTCTGAGTGAATACACTGAACTCCATTCACTCATGACTTTCTCTTCATATCCACAGTGGCAGCGAACACGAAAACTATATTGTGTGAATGGCTGGGAATCCTCCAACGGAAACGTGGACTGGAAATCATCCTCCTGCACAATAAAAATGTAACAATTTAACTAGAACAAAAATTATTAAAGGAATAGTTTCACCAAAAATTTACATTCCGTCACCATTTATTCACTTTCATAGTGTTCTTGTGTTCATAGTGAACTAAATCTTACAACTAGTATTGACAAATCCCTGACACGATAAAAATGATTCAGTTATTGGTAACACTTTCATTACAGTATTAGTAGTCTATCTACTTAAGATCTGCTAACACTTTATTTTTATGCTCCCAACAGACATTCTACTGACAATAAGTAACTTTGCAACTACAATGTTAACTATTAATCCGAACACCAACAGTCTACTAATACTCTAGTGAGAGTGTGTTGACATGCAGATTCAACTACATTGAATTTAACACTTGACCCATTAACACAAACACTTATTATTTTACTCTATTTCTGTTATTTGTTTTTTTTTTTCTGTTATTTATAAAAAAAAAAAACTTGCTAGGTGTACTGTGCTAGACTAGTCACAGCGCTTCGATCCTATTGTTGGTTTGATTGCTTCTATTGTTCTCCTCATTTGTAAGTCGCTTTAAATAAAATCGTCTGCTAAATGAATAAATGGAAATTAATGAGAGTTAGTTGACAGGTAGTTGCAAAGTAACTTATAGTCAGTAAATTAAAGAGGACTATTGAAATAAAGTGTAACCCAATTATCTTTGATTGTATCCTTACGGTCAAATACAAGAATACATTTACATTAAAGAAGCAAACAAAGTGAAAAATGTAACTAGTTGACACAAAACACAAAGCAGTAGTGTTTCTCCTAATCCAATATGGATTCTTAAAACCCAAAGATCCATCTTTTAAACTACATCTTCATCCAAAAATAAAAATTCTGTCATTAATTACTCACCCTCTCCAATCTTTCTGATGAAATCTGAAAGCTTTCTGTCCCTGCATTGACAGTCTGTGACACTACGCTTCAAAAAGTTCATAAAGAGATCGTAAAACTAATTTTTAGTCCAAATTTTCTGGACTCAATCACTTTTTATGAGGAACAGATTTAATTTAGGCTTTTACTCACATATAAACATGAACAGCCAACATAAACAAAAGCTCAACTGAACCTACTTGGACACACAAGAACAAACCTCTTCCGGAAGCTCAAAGGTGCTGCGTAACACAAGAATGAACCTCATTGGTTCTCAAACTTCAAGCAAACATGCTTGAGCTTCCATTTACCACAAGTGATTTGCGAGTTGATGAGTGTTTACCTGTGAATATAAGCCTAAATTCAATCTGTTCATCGTATAAAGCGATCGAGTCTATTCAGAAAAGTGGACTAAACCACTCAATTCATACGGATTAGTTTTATGATCTCTTTTGAAGCATCAAACAGGTACAGTACTTGCGTAGCCGTCAATGGAAAGACAGACATCTCTCAGATTTAATAAAAAATATCTTAATTTGTGTTACAAAAATGAACGAAAATCTTACAGGTTTGGACCACATGAGGGCGAGTAATTTATGACAGAATTTTCATTTTTTTGGTGAACTACCCCTTTAAGCTTTACTTTTTTTAGCACACCTGTGATCCTGCAGATGAATGGATTTTCTTCTGAACTAACTCATGATGGAAACTCAATTTACAAAAACACTTGAACACATGAATGAAAATGCCAGAGCTGCACCCATGAAGCCACAGTGACACCAAGCTTAGAGGAAAATGCTGAAATATTCTTAGCTGAATCAGAATCGAATAAGGATTTTGTGAATCAGAGCTGAATCAACTGAAATTGGATTGAATCAACTGCTTTCTCTCACCTGAATCCAGTCCAGTGGGTGATGGGTGGTGTGTGCACTGTACTGCACTTGACAACTCTTGTCTAAGGGTCCCACAGACTCACAGTGCATGTTCCAGTCGATCACCAGCGGCATGAAGGTGTGGGTAATATTGTTGGGGGGTTCTGGACGAACTAGAAAAAAACAGAGAAAAGATTTAAAGCTAGAACTAAGCATTTAAAATAGTTACTTTTCTAAATGATGAAACTTAATTTTTAGCTGTAAATCTCATTAACATGAGCTACACTACCATTTAAAAGTTTGGGCTTTGGTAAGATTGAAACAAGGCTGCATTTATGACTACATTTACACTAACCCGGATACATTTGAAAGCAAATCTTTTTCTATACGCCTTACGTCCACACTAAGACAATGTTTTTTGTACTGTGAAAACAGCTTTCTGAAGACACTCTCCATTTCATGTTGTAGTGTGAACGGAGGTATTTGAAAACAATGACATGTTTAGTCATGTGACACATATTGTACTGATATTAATTTTCATATGATTGTGTTGTTACTTTGTACAATCTTCATTCTTCATATTACAAACCTGCAAAGATAGAAGACAGAAAATAACACGAGGGAAACCGTTTCCATATATGGAATGGCGATTGAATAGGACCTGGACACACTAGAAGTGGTGAGAGATTTTGCTAATCATGACTGATTGTGTCAGAAGAATAGCCTGAGAACTTTATTTACTGTCTGGTCCATCTGTATCATTTCAGTGAGCTTTTATCACAAACTAGAGGTCTGCATTCCCGCGGTCGGTAACTATAGTGCACCTTAGGCGGGAGCAGACGGTCTGACAATAACCCGGTCGTTCCCGAGATGCTTTGACATCAGTGTCATTCTATTCTTGCGTGGATGTTAAAAAAAGATTTCATTTTGCAGTATAGCTAGTAAGCCAACAGTTTTCGTTTTTATGTATTTTTGGCTTAGCCTATAGTTTTGAAGGACATGCTGTAGGCTATTTAATTTAGCCTACAACATTTTTTTGATAGCACCATAAGACAAATAACAAATAAAAATCTTGTATATGCTATGCAACATTTTATATTTGTTATCCCCAATCACTCTCTTTCTTTAGGGGAAGTTTAAACGCGGGATTCTGGAAACCGTTGGGTCGGGAAGAAAATTTAGGCAGGAAAGGGAGCGTGTGGAATAGAATCTACAAAAAAAACAGTCCCGCGCAGACCTCTATCACTTTAAAGTACAGTACAGTAAAACTACAGTAATATTATAAAATATTATTACACTTTAAAATAACTTTTAATCCTATGATGGCAAAGCATCATTACTCCAGTCTTCAGTGTCACATGATCCTTCAGAAATCATTCTAATATTCTGATTTGCTGCTCAAGAAACATTTATTATTATCATTAATGATGAAAATGGTTGTGCTGAGTTCTTACTGGCCCCAAACCTTTGAATAGTAGTGTATATCTAGAGAGAAGAGATAGACTTGGAGGTGGTGGGCCCTTTTTTCTACATTTATTAATAATAATCTTCAGAATTGTGTGTATACTGGCTACTTTGCAGTGCTTCAAAATGCAGCCAATAAATTGCAGGCACATGGTTCTAAGAAAATGAGCGATGATTTACAATAGAGTAAACATGACTTACAGATATGGCCTGTGTTGAAGACAGACTCTTCAGATTCTGCAGATCCCAGCACGTTTTTGGCAGTGACCCATGCTGTAATGTCAGTGATTTTCGAATACTTATCCCGGGTTATGACGGCATTCTCTTTATCACTCTCCTTTGAGTAAACATCCCTGAATATAAAACACAAAAAAAGTTTAAAGTTAATCTTTTATATATTTGAAGTTTAAATTTGATATTTTGAATCATTAGTCATTTGCAACTGTCCCAAATTTTGTTAAAGTTCTTCTTAAAAATGCAAAAGTTTCGACTACTTATTAGTAAGTAAACACTGCCACACCCATAAACGTTTTGCCAGTGAAGAGTGTAAATGGTTGGAATCATCAGCTCATTGGATTTAGTCCAGGAGCAGAGTATGTCTTCAAAATCTTCCAAATCTCCAATAGTACAAATAGGGGGAGACGGGGGAGATGGTGGATCTGTAAAAGATGGAAAACTATTCTTGAGGACAGTCAACAAATAAAGTAAAAGTGACAACTATAATAGCCAACACAAAGATATACAAGAGCACAATTATTTTATAGACTGAGAAAACAGGAAGTCATGTGGGGATATCTGCAAAACTAAGCCATCAGGGTGTCGCACACTTCCCCTCCTTGTCTAATTTTGGACAACATACATGCATTTCTGAAAGAATTTTCCAGATTTAAAACAAATTAAGCTCTGGTACCAAATAAAATAATTTAGAGTTACACATTCGGCTGATGTTTTTATCCAAAACTACTTTAAAGGTATACATTCATGCATTCCCTGGGAATTGAACTCATGCTCTACTGGCTGAGCTGTTGCAACACCACATTTAGTAAGGCACTTACAATGGGAAGTCTATGGGGCAAGGCATCCAAGAGAGCTTAAACAGAGATACGCATCTTGTATTTTTGTTAAACTGCTTATACTAATTCTTCTATTCATTAATGTGTGTTATTTGAGCTGTAAAGTTCTGTTCTAGACAGAAAATGGCTTATAATCCTGTTTATAATTATATAGTTTTAGTAAACAATTCCCTTCTTGTGTGTGTGTGTGTGTGTCATGTAAACATAGACACTTATACGTAAAACGTATGAAACCCAGAACATTCCCGAAAGGTCATTAGAGACAAATGATCAATTATGTGATACTCACAGCCTCCTCTTACTGTAACATTGCACGTATCCGTCATATTTCCATTGCACATGCATCTAATATGCCCTGTATGTTTTGCTGCGATAAAGAAGCTGAAGGTTTCTTTGGTACTGACACATGTGCTGGGTAACAGATGTCTGTGCCCCGGTGTGATAACATAAATCTGGCAGAGATCACAACTGTTTGCACTCGTGTGGCACACAACAGACACATTGCGGTCCACATGAAGAGCTTGATTCCACCAGCAGTTTACATCCACTTCAAATGAAGCTGAATAATAATAATAATTAAAAAAAAAGACAAAGAGAACAAGTTGGGTCAAAGATGCAGAACTTAGTTCCATAAAAACATGCAAACAATGTTTAACATACATTAATAATAATGTATTGTGAAAGCTGATAAAACAAAAGCTCTACAGGTAAAGTTGCCTTAAACGTATTTGGACATTTAATGAATAAATGTTACTGGAATAGATGCAAATGAAGTGGCAGCTGCTAGAACTTCAATTTTCTAAGGTATTTTGCTATTAGTACTGTTGTTAAGTTGGCTTGAAAAAGCCAACTTACTTATCCGCTATATAAACATATTATTATTATTCTTCTGACCAAAAATTTGAACAGTATCTCCTCGTAGAGCTTTAAAGCTACAACCACCAAACTCTGCTCAGACCTTCAGTCTGTTCGGACTTGGGTTGCTATATCTTTTGAAACTGATTCGACTTACGGTTCTCCTAAAAATGCTGATCAAAACTCGGAAAAACTCCCATAGACTTGCATTGAAAATCTGAACATGCCATCAAACCTGCTGTCACAAATTCAAATCTAAACAAACTGAAGCCCATTAGACTCAATGAAGCTTCCATTCTATGTACAATATTACTGAGCCATTCAAACTCAAACTAACTAACTTTCTATCTAACTAACTATCTACTGTATCAATGTAACTTACTATCTATCTAACCTACTAACTATCTAACTTACTATCTATCTATCTACACACACACACTATCTAGCTTTTAAACTACCAAACTAAAACTTAAACTATTTCAAATTTCAAGCTTTTAAAACTCCAAACTTAAAGTTTGTCAATGAACTTTACTCAACTAGATTAAAATGTGTGCTTATGTATAAAGATTCTATATATGAAGACTTCAGATGCAAAACCTCTAAGTGCAGTCTGAAATGTTCTTATTAAATGAGCATTCATTAGTTTTTTTTTAATTTTTTTTACGAATATGCATACCAGTCCTTATGATAGAATGAAATATTCCAAGCAAAACAGTTTTGCTCACCTTGAGAGCATATCCACATGTAAAGTGGAATAAGAAAATGCAACTTTACATTCCGCCGTGCCATCGCTCACGGCATTCGTGCACGCAAAAAGCCCAGTATGACGCAAAGTCCTGTTAACAGAGTAATTGCACGTTCACGGAAAGTCCGCGATCAGACATGTGTTTGTTTCGCTCTGAAGTGACATCTCTGACCAGCATGGAGCACATTAAAGTTCCTCTGTCGTCAATTAAACATATTAACGTCCCTCTCAACATCCTGGAACGAGCATTTTCTTATCCCTGTGATATTGTTCCCTTATATTTTTACAGCTAAAGTATTCCGTTGCAGTCACTGTGCTCAACTTTCTTCAAATGCAAGCTCGAGCTTGCTTTACAAGTAAACACACAGAGCCGCCCAAGCTTAAAGAAGACCCCGCCCATACGCCGCGTACGCACGGCCTGTTGACCAATCAGATCAAGGGTAATAATTCTCAGCACGTTCCTTCCTTCCTTCTTTCAGTGAAATGAACTTATGCTCAGCAAAAACGAAAACCTCTTGTTTAGTTTCTGAGACCACGCCCCAAACTGAACTTACATTGTATAAAATTGTGTATCAGGTAACCTAAAAATGTGCTTCACATGATAACTTATAAATGAACTGGTTTTCATTCAAGTCAAAAATATTATTTAGTAAGAATGGATCCACATTACACTGGGTCAGACTCCAACAATGAACAACATTTTTAAGTCAGATGCAGAAAAAGCTCTTTAAGGTAGGACCTTTACTACACTTTACTTATTTTACTGAGCAGATTTGCAAAATTTGATGATAACACTTTATTTTACACGTTACTACATGTAATTACTATAGTAATAACAGTAAATTATGCATACTTGCAAGTAACTAACCCTAAACCAAACCCCAACCCTAAGTGTCTCTATAGTAAGTACATGTAGTTAATTAATAGTACTCAGTACTTATTTGAGTAATTACAATGTAACTACAGCACTGTGAAATAAAGTGTAACCAGTTGATTGGTCAATTAATTATTAGTCATAATTCCCATATCCTGTAAATGTGGTCTTTAGGAAATTGTCCTTTGTAACCGGATTTTTAGCTTCCCCTTTTGCATAGAGTTGACAATAAACTGCCTAAAGATACACAGTGGCGTCCAAAAGTCTACGACTAGTGAAAGCACTCCTCTGTTGTATTTTATTCCCCCTAATTTAATACATTTTATTACAAATTTTGTTATTAGAATAATATTTTTTTTAGCATTTCATCTCTGATATTATCCTGATCATCCACATTATCCAACATGATTTCAGAATGTTCCAAAGACCATCGACAGTTAAAATTTTATTAAATATCTGTATTTTTACATATATTTGAATCCTTAAACTTGTTTCCAACTTTATAGAACTGAAAGCTTGCAATGCAAACACACTGTGCATTTGTTCATATTTCAGCACAAACTGATTCATTAACAATTAATGCAAATAATCATCTTTATTCAAGATTGAAACATATCCTGGGTAAAGATTAAAAACTGAACACACTGAATGGAATACAAAAATTAACTTATAACATTATAACATCTAGCAATGTAAAATCACTATTTAAATTGCAACATGAGAGCTCAATGCAAACAATTTAGGTTCCTCAAGCACAATGAACAGAGACAGAAACATTGAAAAGACACACACACACATATTCACTCATGCCATAGAGAAGGTTAGTCTTAGCAAAGGGAGCTGATTTCTCCTTTGCTGCAGCCCCACTTGCAGCAGGCGTTGGACAGTCCCACCACCACATCGCGGCCCTTTCTGTCAACGGTGCGCAGCGCTTCAAGCACCTCCTCTGAAATGAGAGCACGTGCAGGCCTGCTGAACACGCCACCTTCCTGTTCATCTTGTGCCAGTGATGGAAGATTTGAGTCAGATGCATGCTGGGAGGATGTTGCAGCACCGGCGTACAGCACAGAGGTATCTGCAGCATTATTGTCATACGTGTTGAATAAGTCCAGTATTTCATCTGTGGAACATAAGAGATGCTGATTAATGTAATAGTTTTAAAACAAAAGAAACACTATTATTCATGTATGTACAAGTCAGAAGTTTGAATGCATTTTGAAGAATCTCAATGAGACTTTTTTTGATGGTAAGTTGGTAGAAAAGAAGTCTCTTATGCTTAAAAATTACAGTGAAAACAGTAATATTGTGAAATATTATTACAATTTTGTACAGTTTTGTATTTGACTATATTTTGAAATGTTATTTATTCTTGTGATGTCAAAGCTGTATTTTTTAGCATCCAGTCTTCAGTGTCACATGATCCTTCAGAAATCATTCTGATATGAGGATTTGATGCTCAAGAAACATTTCTTCTTATTATTATTATCAATATTGAAAACAGTTGTGCTGCTTAATATTTTTTTCAGGATTCTTCGATGAATAAAAAAGTTCAAAAGAACAGCATTTATTTAAAATAGAAATCTTTTTTTAACATTATAAATGTCTTTACGTCACATTTGGTCAATGTAATGCATCCTTGCGGAATAATAAATTTCTATCTTTCAAAAAATTGTACTGACCCCAAACTTTTGAATGGTTGAGTACATAATTCCCATACTTCTATTTATATTATTTTCATAATTTTGATTATTCTGCTATTGTAAAACATAGTAAAAATAACTAATAAGTAGGTATATCAAAATGTTTGACTGGTAGTGTATTTGTAATATTGTTTTAAGACTCCTGTTCTGTTTTTAATACTAACCTGTGTTTGTTAAGGAGCGTTTCCATCGAGAGCCTCCACAGGTGAAGATGACTGCACGGATGAACTCCCGGCCACATAATTTCACTCCATATGAGGGGCCGTCCAGTGCCTTTACTCCAGCCAGCAGCAGACACACTGCGAGCGCTGTGGTTTTCCACATCATGCTGAGAGCAGATATTCACTGATGGCAGCGGTTGATGTTCAGAAGCTGGGTTCCTGCTGTGTTCCCTTGGGTTTGGAATCAGATGCTTGTTTGATGATTTTTCCCGAGTATCTGTTCTTGCTTATAAAGAGGCGAGGGGCACCCCCCCCACCACCCCCAGGAGTCAGTTAGGAGTCACAGATAACCCAGTACGATAAAGTCAGAGACCTTTCTGGAAACAAAAGCAAGAACAGGAAAGGTGATTGTGTAATTATAAAGGTTGCAAAGGCGTACTGTGATGTGAAACACTCTTCCTCCATTTAAATTAATGAATCATGTTTGCAATACGACTCATGTCAAGTTATTGCTGCGTGCAGTTGTGGGTAAATTACTTGCAAATTGTAGTCCATTACTGATTACAAATTTCATGATGGAAATTTTAGTTAGTAATGTAATCTTTTTGATTACACATATGTGACCCTGGACCACAAAGCAGTCATAAGTCACATGGGTATATTTGTAGCAATAGCCAACAATACATTGTATGGGTCAAAATGATCAATTTTTCTTTTATGCCAAAAATCATTAGGATATATTAAGTAAAGATCATGTTCCATGAAGATATTTTGTAATTTTCATACCATTAACATATAAAAATGTATTGTTGTGTGGATATGCATTGCTAAGGACTTAATTTGGACAACCTTAAAGGCGATTTTCTTAATATTTTGCACCCTAAGATTCCAGATATTCAAATAGTTGTGTCTCGGCCAAATATTGCCCTATCCTAACAAACCATATATCAAAGGAAAGCTTATTTATTCAGATTTATTCAAACATTGACCCTTGAGACTGTTTTTGTGGTCAGGGTCACATTTGTTAAAGAATCCTGGGAAAAATTTATTATGGTTCCCACAAAAATAGTAAGCAGCAAATTTTTTTTTTTTTTTATACATTGGTGATAATAAGAATAAAATAATAATTACATATACTTATAATATTAAAGGGATAGTTCACCCAAAAATGAAAATTTGATGTTTATCTGCTTACCCCCAGTGCATCCAAGATGTAGGTGACTTTTTTTCTTCAGTCGAACGCAAATTATGATTTTTAACTGCAACCGCTGCCGTCTGTCAGTCAAATAATAGCAGTAGATGGGAACTTCAACTATAACAGTAAATAAAAGTTGCTTAGACAAATCAAAATTAAAACCTGCGGCTCGTGACGACACATTAATGTCCTAAGACACGAAACGATCGGTTTGTGCGCGAAACCGAACATTATTTATATAATTTTTACCTCTAATACACCACTATGTCCAACTCCGTTCAGCTTCCTGTTAGTGAGGTCAAAAAACGCGTTGTGGTGACGGAAGTGATGTCTCGCCCATATACTTCAATGAGCGCGAGACATCACTTCCGTTGTCAGAGCGCGATCAGACCTCACTAGCCGGAAGCTGAACGAAGTTGGACATAGTGGTGTATTAGAGGTAAAAAATTATATAAATACTGTTCGGTTTCTCACAAACCGATCGTTTCGTGTCTTAGGACATCAATGTGCCGTCACGAGCCGCAGGGTTTAATTTGGATTTGTCTATGGAAATTTTTTCGACTCTTATTGTTCAAGTTCCCAATCACTGCTATTATTTGACTGACAGACGGCAGCGGTTGCAGTTAAAAATCATAATTTGCGTTCGACTGAAGAAAAAAAGTCATTGACCATTATGACTGGTTTTGTGGACCAGGGTCACATTTTAGGTAATGTAATCTGACTACTATTTGATTACTTTTAGATTACTTTTGACCTAACTTGTGTATCGCATATAGATTGAATAAGATTATTACATAAAAATACAAAGAAAAAGAAGATATAGTACATTCTACCACATGACGTGCGTTAGGAGTTTGCGAGTTGGTGAAAATCTTAAATAAATAAATCATAAAAATGTACATAATCTTTAAAAAAACACAATAAAAACACACTTACTAAGAAAATATATATTTTATTTGTTTACCTGCATGTCAATGTAAAAAGAAATGCAAAATAGGGAAAATTAACAATTTGTGTTTATAATATGTAATCATGCAATCCTTAAAAAAGTCATTTTAATCTGAACATTTTAAAATGAATATAATCTAATTACAAGTATTTAATTTTGTAAACTGATTACGTAATCCAGATTACATATAATCAGTTATACTACCCAGCACTGTGTGTATGTAACAGTTTTTGGTCTTTAAGACGTCTATATCAGTTTTTCCATTTAATTTATTGCAGTACATTTTTTTTAATTTACATTTTTATGCATTTGACAGACACTTTAATCCAAAATGACGTATATAGCATTCAAGACACACATTTGATCAGTTTGTGCACAACTGCACCTGTTTTATCATCCACTAGGTAAAAACTGCAAGTCTGATCACTTACGAAAGTAACAACACACCTCTCAAAAATTTGTCCTGATTTCACCCGAACGCTTGATTTACCTTCTTTGCACTACTATGCATAATTTATGTTTCCTTTTTTTCAGAAGGTGTGATGACTCTGAGGTTAAAGGTTAAGAGACAAAGAGATGTAGCGAGCATGGCATTTTCAAAGTGTGATAACACAGTCCATTGCACATGGTAATCTTTGTAAACACACGGACAAAGGTCGCCAATATCCAAAATGACAACAGAATAATGAATTTTTAATGAATGCGACGATAACAATGACAACAGCGTGACATTTCGAGAGACATTAACCATAATGTTTGACGTTTACATCCTTGCCTGCAAGGATGGCGGCCATGGACTTGGTTTTTGGTTTTTGGTTTATACAACTATTTAAATATAGCATGTATTATTTTAATTCTTATATTGTAGAATATGTTCTTATGGTAAATACAGCATAATATAGTATGTCTCAATTCACAACTATAATCATATGAAAAGCCTTCACATGTGTGTGTTAAGGTTGCAGAATACAGGAGAGTACAAGGCCTTATGCATTTGTTGCTAAGTTTGCTGAGAAATGTGTTTACATGTATGGGAAATTCTATTCCAAGCTGAAGAATGTAAAAGGACCTTTCCAAGAATATCTATAGAATGTATGGCAAAGGGCATTTGCCTGGATATATAATGCCAGGGGCCACTTGCATGAACTTAGTCACTATATTAAGACTGTCTTAAGAACTAGTTTGACCAACTTGCAGTTAACCAGACTTTAAAAATTTAGGACCACTCTTCAAGGAAATCATTAGTGTCTTAACTTTTAAGACTAGTCTAAGTGGTTTATGCAAAAGCAGAAATCTGGAGCTTTGTTGTACAATAAAGTAATAAAACTTTGAGAAGTGATTTTTTTCACATAAAATAGAAACCACAAAAATATCAAAGCATGAAATTTAAAGTACATCATGTTCATGTTCATGTACGTTTTTCCCCCCCAGATCTATTAAATTGTTCAAAATATATGCAATTCATACAAAAAATTACTTGAATACAATTCCTTAATTAAAAGTAATTAAATAATAATTAAATATCTTTATATAAATAATTAAATTAAAAAAGTAAAAATGTATAGGTGATGTATTTTTATTATCACATATTTTAAGGCATGTTTTGTTCAGGTCAAATGCAGTAAAAGTGTTTAATTTAATTTTTTTTTGGTGTTGTTATTGTTATCAAAGTTATATATTATATGAGTGTTTGTTAACAGCTCGTATACAACGTAGATTCAGATCAGCTTTCTTTTTTTTTTGCGCTGTAATAGTGAACGTAATCGAATCAACGCGACTGATTTCAGATCAGCTCATAAAAAGCGTGATGCGCGAATGATTGACACGCTTCAGACGAACCAGGTGCTGTATGTCGCGTTGGCTCCCTAATTCCACAAATAAGAAGACGCGGCGTTATAGTTATTGTACTTGGACCAATCAGAGCGAAGGAAGGGGGCGGGAACACAGCGAGTGGGTAGCAACAGTTGCCTGGGTGAGGACGAAGCGCCATAGCCACGGTAGTCGTGGTGACAAGAACCCAGCAACGAGAATCAACAACAACAACAACCCGATTCATTGAAAAAAGCATTAAATCAAAAGTACCGCTGGAAAAGTCGCTCGGAATAAGAGGTGATTCCGTTTTTTATATTTCATATGAAGTCACACTATGTTGAAAACAGAAGCAGGTGCGAGGATGATGATATTCTTAGCGTCTATCGATGTCCAGTAATCATTATTGGTGGCAGGGATTGCTGAGCGATCGAGTCGCGCGCTAGACAGACGCGTCTCACAAACGCTAGACATGACCAACAGCCTCACCAAAAGCTGCTCGTTGTTATGACGATATACTAGATAGGTTGTACAAAATGGCGGGTGTTGTTTGCAATAATACGTGAGTCTCTATACACATTGCTGGATAGCCACCCATCCATAGCATTCGGCTAGCGTTGCTATGGAGCCAGGTGTTATAAACGCTGTTGGCATAGTTACACCGACGAGCACGCTGACAAACCTGCAGTTATTGCTGGATAAACCGGAGACCCTCCTGTTCTTAACCTTACTGACCACTGGATGATTATTGGATATGAAACCATGTGTGATAATGTGGCGAAATAACATTCCGTGCATTGTAAATAATATGCAAATGTCTTCATGCAAACCAGGACATTTGGTTGCGCAGATACTGTTGGCACGTAAAGAAAATGTAATTATTTTCTGCATTATATATGAAATATTTCTGCATTACTTCGTGTTTACTTTGTGATTATAGTAAATATGTTTTATTTATTGACACTTCTATTGATTTTAATTATTATTATGGGTTGCATATGCGTATATTGCAGAAGAACAGACTGGCATGTTCTTATTGATGATATCAATACTTGTTAATTTTTGTAAATTTCATTTTTATTTTATTACAATACATATTTATTACGTGTCATTATTATAATAGTATATTTTTGTTTATGTAGAGCCTTTCATGAACCAAGTGTGATGCATAACAAAACAAAATTCATAAGAATACAAAGGAAACCAGATGTATACAGGTTTGATTTGAGGATTATTGCATAATTGTATGGCGAATTTGAGAAATTAAAGTAACAGTGATGAAGCAGATGACATTTAAAGAGATATGCGTGACAAATTCTGGAAACTTTAAGGTTTTACTAACAATGAGTTTGTAGTTTTAAAGATCAAAGACCAAAGATGGTTATTTTTATTGTAGAAATACACTTTATTTTCAATTATATTTTCATTTTTTAGTTTCCAAGTCCCACTTTGTGTTCTTGACAATGCTGTGTGCCCTCATTCATTTGCAAGCTGTGATCAGGTTACTGGTAATAAGACACCAAAGGCTCTGCCCAACCTTCCCTCCTCTTCTTTTTGCTGGCCCAACAATGGTTGTAGTCTTTAGGGCTTTCTTGTAACCGCGTGGTTGTGCCAAGGTGGTATTTAGTGAAAGTGATTAGTGATAATGATAAAATGCCAACCAACTTTAATACTGTTGTTATCAACGGCAAGCATTGCTATTAATATTGGTCAGCCTTTAACATCAGTGTATAACTCATCCTGCACTATTGGCAGTTTTTACCTTGTGAATGGATGAAATTTTACACAACTGCATTTAAATGTAATTTTCTATTATGTTGTGTTTATTACACAGCTCTCTGAAATGCTTGATTCTGATTGGTCAGTCACAATGTTCCAAGGTCAATAGAGTGCATTAGTTCCCTCCCCCCTTTCAGCAGCACTGGTTCTGGGAGTATTTTTCTCCCATTCTTTCCCATCCCATTTTTTCCATTGGGATTTTAAAATAGTCTTCATTAAAGTGTCATAAGACATGAACCAAGCCAATCAGCTACGAGGTGAATCACAACATTACAAGTTGTGATACAAAATCGGACAAAAAGACAAAAGGTACAAGACCGTGTACTTAGACTACAAAGAACTACAATCCCATAAAGCTTTGCGGAAAGCATAATCAAGTTAAAAACGATGGAGAAATGTATAACTCATTTATGAACGTTGATTATATGTATAAAAACAATACAATAATAAGATTTTAAGTTTATTAAAAGTTAGTGATTGGGCGGAGCTAAAGAGCTATTTTGGCATTTGTTGCTGTTTTCGACTCTGATTGGTGTAATGCTACATTCATGCTATGTCGGAAATACTGTTGTCTCAAGTTGACAACACGTGGCTTTTATTCAGAGCTGTTCACGTCCTTAGACTGGGAATCATGCGTTTCTATGGTACCACAATCAAGCCTAGATCTGCAGCAGTAAGGTGTTTCAGTGGTCACGTGGTACAAGTAGGAGCTCTCAAACAATTCCCATCTTACAAGCTGTAATTACGAGATCTAAGAGGACGTGAACGCTTTTTACAAGTTGAAATCACGTAATTGCGTAATTATGACATGGTTTGAACGCACCTTAATTTTCTGTACGCTATCATGGTTAATGTAGTTTTTCATGAGGAATTCCACTCTTAAATGATTATTTTAAAAAATAATCTGAAATAATGCTGACTAACGGAAAGAAGCAAACCATGGGTTAACAACCTCATAGCTCATGGTAGGTCTGTCTTTAAGGGATTATAAGTTATCATTCAAAATCAGTTTCCTTGTGGAGAAAATAAATGGAGTTCAACTTTTTTAAATAATCGTGTTGAAAAACTACATTACCCATGATGCTGTACAGAAAATTCCACCAATCTGAGAATCGCCATGAGCAAATTGCACCTAAAGAGCTCCTTAGCTCCGCCCCCTCCCATGAAACACATTGAATGACGTGTCGGTCTTTCTATGCTCTCAAAATACTCAAATATGTGTGTGTGTATATATATATATATATATATATATATATATATATATATATATATATATATATTATATATAATATATTATTGCAATGAACTTAAAATATATTGTTTCTATAGATATAATCAACAATAATCTTGAATGAATAATATTTATGGAGTATATTTCTCTATCTTTGATTCTTCCATCTCCAACATAATCTCATTGATTATGTTGTTTGCAATGCTTCATGGGATTGTAGTTCTTTTTAGTTTGTTAAGAACACAGTCTTTTACCTTTTTGTCTTTTTTTCTGATTTTCAAATACTTCATGGAAAAAACTTGCGGGCACTAATGCACTCTGTTAATCCCCTGATAATGACCGGCTTCAATAGCAACACTGTATAATGACCACTTATCCGGTTATTTGAGGCTGGCATGTATTACATGTCTCTTATTACACATGATGTATATTATCCATTACATATTATCATGTGAGCCTGTAATTCATTCCCCCTTTTATTGCACTCAGGAACCCAATGGCAACTCCAGCTTATGTGAGAGAGCTGCAGCAGACCTCGCAGCCTCAGGGAGGAGGTGTGACTCCAACATCAGGGCAGGCTGCCACCGTCACGGCAGCTCCCCAACAATTCCTGGCTGAACTTCAGACTACAGGGGCCACACCTTCAGCGGCCCCGTCCACTGGCCAGACCACGCCCCCTCCTTCACAAGCACAGAAGAGCCAGGCAATCGTCCAGGCACCACCTGCACAAGCCCCGCCCACTCAGACTCAATATGTCACAGCTGAGATTCAGAGCTCACCTACACAGTCCAGCAATGCTCAGAATACACCTCAGTACATTGTTGTCACAGTTACAGGTAAACAATCTAAGAATGAATGACATGAGATAAACAAAATATGTGAGAATGTTTTTTTAAAAGATGCTTATAATGGGATATCATTTTGGTAATAGATGTGTTCTTCCATCAGATATGATATTTATGAAGACACAATATCTATTTTTTTACTATTTTTGCTTTTGGCTAGGCATATTTAGTGAGGAGGCATTTTTTTATGTTTAGATTTGCATATATAAATTTTGTCTATTTAATTACTACACCATATAACCATTATACACAAAGAAATATTTAAGTCAAGTGATTTTTTGCAAAATAATACCAGAGATGTTGGGCCTGTCCAAATACCCACACTTGCGGTTTAGGCCACTTGAGAGAGTATACGTGCAACAGGAAGTAAGTGCGCAAGACTGTTCCAGTTCTTGAAAACTGGTAATGCACGATAAACCCACACTATCTCGAATACTGCCTTAGAGCTTTTCGAAGCTAAGCGTATTGCATCATCTTCAGGACCTCATGTGCCCCCAAAATCGCAAGATGTCAAGGAAAACATTCCACTGTAATTAGATATTACATACAATTTGGTAGTAAAAAAAAAAAAATAAAGCTTTGCACATTTTATTGGTGTAAAGAGGACTATTTGTATTTTGTACAACTTTTGCAACTGCTTCACTTAATTAGAAGCAATTACTAAATTGTGTCATCATAGGGACTACTGAACAGACATTCAGAAGTTTATTTTAAAATGCAAAGTATTGAAAATCATAATAAAGCTCTGTAAACACTTGAATTTGTACAACACTGTAAGTGTGCCCCATTGGTTAATCAAAAGTTGAACTCACATGGTCTTCATACCCACTTGAACACTTGGCCAATAGACAAGTAGACAAATGGTTAAGTGGAAGGACCGCAAGTGTGGGTATTTGGACAGGCTCGTTGACTGAAGGTTGACAGAATGACATAGACAATTGATGTTGGAGTCTTCTTATTTTGAATCATATTATGATTTTTGGGTCACGGATTGGATCATTTTTCATATCAGCAAGAAATAAATAAATAATTGGGGGAAGGGGGGTCAGTAAAAAATAAGAACAAATACACTAATTACAAGCACAGATACATACAATATAACAGAGTTACAAATAAAGTAAGGTCTAACTGTAGTATTCAGATACAAAAATGTAATAATAAGGTCTAAATGTAAAATAACACTATAGTGTTCACTGTATAAATTAGAAATAGATTAATCTTTGTTAAAGCTGTTCTGCTTTTTGAATAACATTAAAGGGTTAGTTCACCCAAAAATGAAAATTCTGTCATTAATTACTCACCCTCATGTCGTTCTACAACCGTAAGACCTTCGTTCATCTTCAGAACACAAATTAAGATATTTTTGATGAAATCTGAGAGGTACATGACTCATCCATAGACAACAATATAATCAACACTTTCAGAAAATGTTGATTATACCAGGAAGGTACTAAAGACATGACTACTGTGGTTCAACCTTAATTAATAATGTTTGTGCACAAAAACATTATCAACAATATCTTCTGTCATTCTCCTATGCTGTTTACTTTCAGCGCTTCCGGGTTCTACATCAGAATGCGCACAAAATGTATTCTTGTTGATTCAAAACATTAAGGTCGAACCACTGCAGTCACATGGACTATTTTAACAATGTCTTTGCTACCTTTCTGGCCCTTGAAATTTGTTAATGCTGCTGCATATAGCATAAAAATATAAAGCTCTCGGATTTCATTAAAAATACCTTAATTTGTGTTCCAAAGATGAACGATGGGTTTTGAAAGAGGGTGAGTGATTAATGACAGAATTTTCATTTTTGGGTGAGCTAACCGTTTAATATCATTCCTGTATCTCAAATATAGCATGTCATGAACTTAATAAAATGTGTACCAAGTTGCTTTGTGTTAAAGCATCTGTCAAATGCATAAATGTATGTTATGTTATTTTAAAATGAATGTACTTGATTATTTTTCTCAATTGTTCCCCTCCTATCCTTAGCAGTTTTCTCTTTTCTTCTTTTCCTGTAGAGGGTTCTCTTCATTCCAGTGACTCTGTGTCAGATTCTAGTCCTCCTGCTGCTGTAGTCCAGACTGGAGTTCCTACGCAGGTGGTGCAGCAGGTTCAGACCGCACAACAGGTAACACAAACCTCAAACACCAGCCCTGTGCATCCAAATACACAGTAAAGCCACCCACACCACCACTCACCTCAACAAGCACAACTTTGGAGTGCACTGCAATGGCTTCAAGTGTTAAATCAACAACAGCAACAAAAAATTAATGCAACAGCATCAATTGTTTTGAGTTATGACAACTTTGAGTGAATTTACGTTCCACCGATAAGCTACATTGAGTTAGTGGAACTTAATAATTTGTAGCATAAACACAAATTATTAAGTTGATTACTCAAAAAAATTAAGTTGCTCCAACTACCAGTTGCAGCCCTGGAATCAATTAATCTATTTTAGTTCAAATCAACAGCTATCATAGCACATGCTAATACAACTTATTTAATATACATTAACAAGTAAGATATTATCATAATGGTAACCACAAAAACTTCAACATTACAGAAACTCTTTTGAATGTCAAACATAACAGCATTAAACACTAACAAGTCTTTCCTTTCACTAAAAACGCATAAAATAACACTTAATTTCAACATTGTTGCTGCGTCCCAATTCGCATACTATGCATCCTAAATAGTATTCGAAAAAAGAATTAATATGTCCCAAATCGTAGTATGTTGAAATGAGTATTCCAAAGATACCCGGATGGTGTACTTTTTCTGGTTAGAATTCGAAGTGCACACTTCTAACGGCTAATATTGCCCATAACACATTGCGCTGTGGACGAGGATTCGATTAGAACTACAAATACGAATAAAAAGTGTTTAAAAACTACAAACATGACGGACGTGCGAGGTACGACGGTTAAGATAAAGTGGCTTGAATGATTAATAAGCAGTGTCTAACCTGACAAAAAGATATTTATTAAATGTTATCCACATTATATTTCATCTGCAACAGCATTGTGAACTTTTATAACGATGTGTTTGGTCATTAACTTTTAAATGCATCATTATGCAAAGATGAGGAGAGTTCTCTGCATGAAAGACCCATGACTGGCAGATCAACGTGCGACTACATTTCTCTCCGAAACAGTAGGAAAATAAATTTAATTAAATGTGGAGGATTTTAACTGTGACATGATGATTGACACGGTAGTTTAAACAGTTACAGGTTGAGTAACTAAGCAACAGAACGTCCGTTAAAGACGCAGTTATGACGAGGTAGTATGTCCCAAAACTTGCATACTCTTCTACTACACACTCAAAAGTATGTACTTTTTCTTTACAAAAAGAGTACATACTTTTAGGACGTAGTATAAGTAGGCGAATTGGGACGCAGCATTATTCTTCTTATCCAGTCCTATGCAAAGCATGCTGGGAACTAGGGCTGACCGATATATCGCATGCGATTTGTCAGGCGCATTTCATCAGTAAAGCCGATTCCCTGATTACCGCTAAATCTCCATCACCTGCTTTCAAATGGAGCGGCATTTAATAGACAGTGATATTGCTTGGCTTTACTGACAAAATGCGCGTGACAATCGCATGCGATATATCGGTCAGCCCTACTGGGAAATAGAAATGCACTGCCTAATTTCTGAAGTTATCAAGACAATTAAATTACGTTAATACAACTTAATTTTTTTTTTTTAAATATGCAGAAATTTGAGTTTAAATTACAGATTATATTACTTTGATGTAATGATCAACATTATTATGTCAAGAGAACTCATCAAAATAATATTTGCAGCTTAAAAAGTTTAATTACAACAATAGATTATTTCATTGTTTCAATTTTAACTTGCAACCATGCATTTATTAATGTTGTGGTAACAGGTCCCCTGAATTACTTTTTTAGAGTGAAAAATAATTGAATATATACACTACTGTCCAAAATGTAATACTTTTTAATACTTTTATTTGGCAAGGATGCATTCAATTGATCGAAAGTGACTGCTGAGAGCTGCTTCTTTCAGAAACATTCTAAAAAATTTTAATGACCTCAAACTTTTGAACAGAAGTGTAGATAGATATACAGACTGACAAATGTGTATAGAAGCCTTTTGGAATTATCTGACTCCTCAAAATGTGATTATGATGGTCATGATGACAAAAAAATGTCAATGCAGTCCTATTAATGTTTTTTTTTTTTTCAATATCTGTACACAAATAAAACTATTAAAGTGATCAAATTCATGTGAATGTCTTGAATGGGACATTGAATTAAACATGAATTAAAGTGTTCTAAAGAATGCATTATAATTTAGGTAGTTTTGACCTATATTATTATATACAAAAAATACAGAACTGTGGTTTTCTTTTACTGAATATGGTCTAATTAAATTAGATTTCATCAGATCAGAAGAAGTGTTGTTGAGGCTTAAAAAGCTGGGAGAAGATTTCTGAACACCTGGGCCTCAATCAGTCCACAGATGGAGAAAAATTCAGCACAGCTTGTTGTTTGAGTTTTGTAGAACAGCAGTTCTTATAAAAAGGCTGGAAGGATTTCGCTGTTTTCTAAACAACACTAGTGTACAATGGAGGTCACCACCACAGAGGAAACCTCTGCTCTCAAAAAATAAATCCCATTTTAAAAGTGTACAATAAAAAGACCACTTGGTAGTAATATTCTATTTTTTAACCCTCTACCGCATAGTGTTGCCATATGGCAACATACTCTTTATGTTCATTTCCTTGCCACCATCTCTTTAAGAGAACATTCTAGTTTTTTTTATTGGTAAGAGAAGACCTTAATTTAGCCAATTATGTGCTTTGGTTAAGTCACATGATACGCAATTTTTTTCTGTGACGCGATATCTGACAGACTGCTGTCTCTTGTCGGTAGTTGCTGAAAGCAAACTAAAACGTCAGTAACAAACAAGGACCTGCCCATGTCACATTCACAAAAAAATTGTTAACATCATCTCAGGTAAGGTATGATGACATATTCACCACTGAAAAATGTTGATATGAAATTAGTTTTTGGTAAATCGAGAAAATGTTTGTGTTGCCATATGGCAACACTGCGCAATAATGGAATGGCTTTATTATAATAGGTTAGATAGCTAGCAAAGATCAGCTGCAGTCTGTTAAGCTATAACAATAAAAACATTAATGCTAGTGATATAATGTTGATTAGTCATATGTTAAGGACTGCCGTGGCATTTGTATTATGGATTAAATCATCATCAGAGATCTGCCACCACAGCCAGTATACTGGCCCAGACCTACCACTTTCCTATCATGGTGTCTCAAAAAGGCAGATGCAAGTGGCTGTAAGTGTATTGTAAGTGTGAAGAGCACCAAATGTGATGTCTACATGTGTCTCACCTTTGGAAAAAAAAAATGCTTTTTGAAGTTTCATACAGAAAAAAGGTGAAATTTAAAGAATATAAAGCATTATTCAGCAAAAGAGAATGGAAAAAAACAAGATGTTGGAAAATAAGTATAAGGTATTGTTTATAATTACTGCTAAAACTTATAATAGCACTAATTGATTCAATACAAACAACATTTCTGAGGAAAAATATGAACTATATACACTTACACTTATTCTAAGTTTTTCCACTATTGTACGTTGTTGCCATATGGCAACGTATCATAAAGTACCTTAAAATAATATTTTTTTTCCATTTTTTTTTTTTTTACAGCACTTAAAGTTAAGCCATTCTAAGAAAAGAAAAAGAGTCAAATATTTTTTTTTATAGATTTATCATAATGCGTGCGGTAGAGGGTTAATGTGTTAAAAATAGAATAGAACAGTAGTATGTTAAAGGGTTAGTTCACCCAAAAATGAAAATAATGTCATTTATTACTCACCCTCATGTCGTTCCACACCCGTAAGACCTTTGTTCATCTTCAGAACACAGATTAAGATATTTTTGATAAAATCAGAGAGGTTTTTTATCTCCCATAGAAAGAAAGGAAATTACCACATTCATGGACCAGAGAGGTAGTAAAGACATCGTTAAAATTGTCCATGTGACAGCTGTGGTTCAACCTGTTATGAAGTGACAAGAATACTTTTTGTGTGCAAAAACAAAACAAAAATAATGACTTTATTCAACAATTTCGTCTCTACCTCCTTGTCAGTTTCCTACCCAGTTAACACAGTGCAGTACTTCCGTGTTTACGTCCAAACGCTGGCTCAGTATTGGCTGACGCTGTTCACTTGAGCACCACAACACATGCGAAATTGTTGAATAAATTGTTGTCTTTATTTAGTCATTTTTGCAAAAAAAAAGTATTCTTGTCACTTTAAAAACTTTAAGTTTAAACCACTGTAGTCGCATTGACTATTTTAACGATGTCTTTACTACTTTTCTGGACCTTGAATGTGATCATTTCATTGCTTTCTATGGAAGATCAAATCAGATTTCATCAAAAATATGTTAATTTATGTTCTGAATCTGAAGATGAACGAAGGTCTTATGGGTGTGGAACGACATGAGGGTGAGTAATTAATGATAGAAATTTCATTTTTCTGTGAACTAACCCTTTAACAGACTATTGTTATAGTAGTAATATTGTGTCTGTGTTCCTCTGTATTGCACAACAATGGTCCTCGACATTATACTGACACTTACCATCGTGGATGAAGCTATAGTTACATTATAATACATTACAGTAAATTTACATTTACAACTATCAATACAGGAATACCCAATTCACAGTTAGTCATGATTTATTCCGTAGAGAGAAGGTTCTTATAAATGGGGTAATGTGAGTAGTATTCAGGTTAACATGTGATCTAAACATCTCTGCCCCAAATAAATCAGCTTTTATTAGGCCACTGATATGACTGGAGTCTTTATCTCATTTTATCTCATGTCAACTTCAAGTTTTAAACACAGCACTATTCATTTCTTCAGAGGAAAAGCTTTTTAGTGAGAAAAAGCATGTAAACCGTGCCTCAGATTAGATAAACTGTAATAGACTGTGGTTTGTCATTCTCACATTAGCTTGTTCATCGAGCTAATGTTTTTCATTTCCCCCTGTAATCTATTAACAGAGATCAGTAGTTCAAGCCACATCACAGACAACAAAAACTGAGCCGAGCCCCCAGCTGAATGTCACCAGCCTACAGTCTGTGCACCTGACACAGGAGGTGAGCTGTCTCTCTCATATAAATGTGTGTTGTTATGTCAGTAAAGACTGACTTTGCTGTCAGGTTGATGCCACTAGCTATGTTTCCATCCAAAGTTGTGAATTTAATTGTAAATAAAGCATCATTACTTCCTGGGAAATTGGCACAAATTGGAAGTTACTGCAATCGGGTTAGCCACTGTGGCTCTTTTATCTTATAAATGACTTGCGTCTCAAAGTGCACAGACAAAATTTAATAAATGCTGTCATGTTACCTTGCGTTCAGAGGCCTGGTGAAAGCAATCGTGTGAGATGCTTCTGGGAGGGAATCGAACCAGATCATTCTGAAGACAGGCTTTGGCTCATGCATTTCAAAATTATCAAACCAATCAAACCTTGATGCAGTGTGATGAAGCTGATCCATTGATTAGTCCAGTTATCCAATCACAGCCACTGTTGAGGCAAAGTCAAGTGTTTTGTTGCGCATCGAGGGATTTATTTGGTAAATGTGTTTCCATCGTTTATTTGCAATTTCTTATCATTTAAAATATAAAAATATACGCCTCAGTATTTTATGTGCATTTTCAGAATAGCCGTTTTCATCAACTTTCTACAGACACAGTGTAAATTGAGGCGCCATTGGCTAGTATTTTTTTTTTTTTTGCTCACCAGACTTTTTACATGGAATGCATGAACAATGCAAATGAAAAAATTCTACATAAATGTAAAACAATATTTACATTTCAAACACTATTAAAGTCATGTAAACAGTCTGTAATAATATAAGGTCAAAGAATCAAACAAGCAATAGCACAAACACAATAGAAAAGATGCCAATTAAATGAACAGTGCCTTTGAGTTTTTTTAAGTAGATCTAACAGTAATTAGATGTAGATGAGGTACAGAAATTGAAGTAATGAAATGTAAAATAGCAATGCATAGTCTTCACTGTATAAATTAAATACAGATGAATCCTTAATAAAGTTACAAAAGTTATTAAGTCAAGAGCACTGTGTTTTTTTTTTTTTTTTGCAATTAATCTGTTGTTTGATTAACATTAAAAACACAGACAGCAGCAGGAATATTAGGCTGCTGTCACTTTAAGACAAATGCACTGATCCAATATAGTGTTACACACCCGTTTACTTTCTCAACTGTTTACATTTACTTAAGACCTAACTAGGTTTACTAGGATAAGACGGGCATTTTGACATAATTTTGTGTGAAATTGCCCGTTCAAGCACAAGTCGTGAAAGAGGGCTCAATTCAGTATTCACGTGCTGTCAGACGCGGCTTTCTGGGTGTGCGCTTCGAATATGGGCGCACACAAAACTTCTCACGCGGTGTGAGCGAGTTATCTTTTGTGTCTTCTTGCTCTCGAATGTTTAAATTAGCAAGGCTTAAAACATGTGCAACTGATAAACATTCATGACGACACAGGACTGGTCCGATCATGCTCTCTCTTTCTCTCAAGCTGAGAGATGGCTCAGCCAAGAGATGGTGTGTAAAGCTCAGCAGGCAATGAAATTATATCTGCGCTAAACTTATTTTTTTGCCTCTAACTCAATTGCAGGTGACTGAAATCATACAGTTTACTAGCTATTGGCTAATAAAAGAAATTACTCGCATTGTAGAGGGTCATTCATCCAGCTGTTTTATGCTGTATTCCCAAATTCACATAAACATAAGTGTATGGAAACATGGCTCCAAGTTTAACCTTTGACCAATGTAAAATGAATTTCATGTGCATTTCATCTAAAGTTCATAATCATGCCACCTTGAATGTATCGCATTAAATAAATAGTTTAACCATAGGCTTAACCATTCCTTTAATGCAAAATTCTCTAAGCAGGCAGTCGTCTAACCCTCTGATGGTTGCTTTCAGAACCCTTTTCTCAGACAGAGAGGAAGTGATGCACAGAGAGAGAGTGAATTGAAGAGAAAGAGACAGATAGGAGACTGGATGGAGCATAGGGCAGCAGTAGTACTACTAGAGAAATGCACTAACCCGTTTGGAGAGAGCTTATCTTACGCAGCTGTTAATGGAGGTTTGCTGGATTGCTCATCTTGTTTCCCCCCATCTCTACCTGTCGCTTATTCACCAGTCACCTTCTCCCTACCTGTCATGTCTGTGGGCTGGGAGACAGACAGGGTCTCCTACAACTCTGCTGCTGTGCCAGATGTGCAGTCTTTCCTCTATGAGATGCCCTCTGCTCATAGCGTAGGTGACTTAGGTTAAACCACAGTATGTAGGTAAATCTGTGGTCATTGAGTCATTGAGACATTGTGTTAGATCAGTTAGTGCAGTGATTTCCAACCAGAGGTCCATATTCTTCACAGGACACATTGGGTATTTTACTTTGTTAAAATTATAAAGCATAAATTAAATAATCTTAATTAATTTAACAAAAAAATTATTGTTCAAATCTTTGGGGTCTGTAAAAACATTTTTAATGTTTTTTTTTTTATTTATGTTTTTGAATGTTTTTGAAAGTCTCCTTTGCATTTGTTTTCTCAAAAATACAGTAAAAATAGCAATATTGTGAAATATTATTACAATTTAAAATAAGTGTTTTCTTTTTGAATATATTTAAAAATGGAAGCTGACTTTTCAGCATTATTACTCCAGTCTTCACTGTGTCACATGATTCTTCATAAATGATGATCTGTTGCTCAAGAAACATTTCCTATTATTATCAGTATTAACAGTTCTTCTTCTTAATATTTTTATGCAAACATTGATATTTTTTTAAGATTCCTAGAAAGTTCAGAAGAACAGCATTTATTTGAAACAGAAATATTTTGTAACATTATAAATGTCTTTACTGTAACTTTTGATCAATTTAATGCATCCTTGTAGTAGTCTTTAAATAATAAATAAATAAATAAATAAAAATAAAAACCCCAAACGTTTGAACTGTAGTGTAGATTAGGGGTGTAACGGTTCAAGTTACTCACGGTTCAGGTTTTTCTCACGGTTTTAGGGTCACTGTTTTGGTATGGTTCTGTACGTGCTATGTTCAGGGGAAAAAGGACAACTGTCAAATAAAAATAAAGAAAATAAGAACAAATAATAAAACTACAAGCACAAATAAAATAAACAGTGCTTTTCAGGTTTTTGTTAGGTAGTTTTCAGGTAAAGAAACTGAATAAAGTAATCAAATTTAAAATAAAATTGCATATAATCTTCACTGTTTAAATTAAATAAAGATGAACCTTTATTAAAGTTACAAAAGCTATTCAGTAAAGAGCAGAGAGCGGTTTCCTTGTCTTTTGTAGTTTGATTAACATTAAAAACAGACAGCAGGAATATTAGGCCACTGTCACTTTAAGACATAATGCACAGATCCATTAATGCTGATACAGAAGCATTGTCTCGACTTAAGACATATCCTGCTGTGTTTGCTAGGATACTCACCAAAGACGGCATATTGACATAAGTTTTGTATGAATTTGTCTGTTCAAGCACAAGAGAATGTGCATGAGTATTTGTGCGCTGTCTGAGACGCGGCTTTCCATGTGCGTGCTTCGGATGATTGCACGCACAAATCTTACAGTGTTCACGGGTTCTCTTTCGCGTCTTCTTGAGTGTTGTGGTTTTTTTTTTTTTTTTTTTACAGAGAACCGTTACACCCCTAGTGTACAAAATATATTTAAAATAAATAAAATCTAATCTATTTTTTACATATTCATAAAAAAGCTTTTAGTTTTCTGTTGAGCATGAATACTTTTAGAGGGGTACATCAGACTAAAAGGTTGGGAAACACTGATTTAGTAAACTGAATGTGGCTGCAGGCTTTTTTTTTTTTTAAATAAACAAGTTTATTGCAGAACTGAGATGGTGTCGATTGTGCCTTCTCAGTTTGTGTATTGGTGTATGTGTGCCACAGGTACAACAGCAGCTCCAACAGGTGCCAGTCCAGCATGTGTATACTAACCAGGTGCAGTATGTGGAAGGAGGAGATGCTAACTACACCACCAGCACCATGTGAGTAGTGACGGAAACCCCTGCTTGCCCCGGCATCTGTGCTGAATCAATTACAGAGCTTTTTACACTAAACATACTTCCTGAGATAAAGGGTTAGTCATTAATTACTCACCCTCATGTCGTTCCAAACCTGTAAGAACTTTGTTCATCATTGTTCAACACAAATTAAGATATTTTTGATGAAATCTATGAGCTTTCTGACAGTCCTATATGAAGCAACATCATAACCACTTTCAAGGCCCTGAAAAGTAGTAAAGACACTGGTGGTTCAACATAAGTGGTTCAACTTTAATATTATGAAGCGACGAGAATACTTTTTGTGCACAAAACAAAATTTATAATGTTACAAAATACTTTTATTTTGAAATAAATGCTGTTCTTATGAATGTACCATTCATCAAATTAAGCACCCAATTAGAATATTAGAATGATCATGTGACACTAAAGACTAGAGTAATGGCTGCTGAAAATTCAGCTTTGCATCACAGAAATAAAAGGCATTTTTAAATATAAATATAAATAATTTAGGGATATTTCAGTTTTTTCTGCATTTGATCAAATAAATACCTTAGAAAATAAATCTTACCAACCCCAAACTATTGTATGGTAGAATATGTTTTTTGTTTTTGTAGTATATTTCAGAAGACTTAAGACAATATAAAATATTAAGTAATTATTTTTAATTTTATATATGTAAAGTCGTTATTATGGCAGTTATTTTGTGCCTATCATGTGCTGCACTTGCTGAAACAATGTTTTAAATACTTTAAATATGCAAATATTAACACAGGTTTTTACCAATGTACAATCTCAAAATCAGAGTACCCACTATTAATTACTAACCCCGGGTTAAATATAAACAGTTTTAAACAGAGAACAAGACCATTTTGAATTATGTCCACAAAGTGTGAAAATCCCAAGGTAATAAAAGTTATGTTTCATTAAAATTCTGAATCCTGACCCTTGTCATTTTCTCTCAGTCGTTCCAGCAGTTTCCCCTACACAGAGACCCCTCTGTATACCCAGACCACTGCTGGACAGTACTATGAGACAACCCCTGCCTCCGGTTCTGAGGCCACGTCCCCCGGCACCCCTCTCACCGTCTCTGTGACAACAGGGTCCCCTGGGGTGTCCATGTTTGTGGCGGGGACAGGGCAGATCGTGGCCAATCCCACAACGGCGGCTGGGGGCGGAGTCACAGCTGTAGTGGCAGCCACGGGGACAGCAGCGAACGGTTCTGGAGATTCCGGGAGCGAAGCTAACGGGAGCAGCGGGAGCTACGTGATTCAGGGCGGTTATATGCTGGCCGGCAGCGGGACCGGCAACAGTGGAAACGGTCACGGTTATCCGCACCCCACCCGTGCCTCTCCGACCACCGTGAGTATAAACGAAGGCGAGGACAATAGCGTGCCGTCGGCAGACAAAAAGGTATGATGACAGCAGGGGCGGGGCTTAATCGTCACTCATCGCCACTCACAGATTCCCTCCTCTTCCCGCCACCCAAACGAATTTAAGCGCATGGCGATCTCATTGCTCAGTTCCACATGTCAGATAGCACAGTGATCCTTCCAAATCCAAATTCAGTTTTATTTAAATAAAGTCATCAGACTGACTTTTGTTTCCCTTACAGAAAAAAGCATGCTATTAAATGACAACACATGTCCAGTTGACATGTTTCTCATCAGTGCTGCTTGCTTAGGCTTTCACTGTGCTGTCATGTTCATCACAGAAAACATTCAAATTCAGTCATAACCATATTCATATTATCCATGAGAGACAGATGGCTCTGAGTGGCCCTGTTCAACATGTTCATATATATACAGCAGCCTTCCAAATTTGCTCCACACTCTATTAGAAAATTCTTTCAGTTAAGGATTGAGGCATTCCATTGATTGAACGTTTCATCGCATACTCGTCTTGTATGCCACGGCACGCAAAAACAGTTGTCGAATGGTATACAGTGCTGTGAAAAAGTGTTTGCCCCCTGTCTGATTTTCTGTATTTTTGCATATTTGTATCAGATTTACAAATGTATCACTGCTTCCACAAAAATATTAAGCAGCACAACTGTTTTCATCAATGATATTTAGAAGAAATGTTCTTGAGCATCAAATCATCATTATGATTTCTGAAGGGTCATGTGACACCAGGATCATCAGTTCCGCTTTTGCTTCATCTATCAGCATACTTCTTCAAACTTGAATTATTGCATAAGTGAAACCTTGAACACCACGTAAAGGAAAGACACACTAAAACTTTGTTTCTATTTTGCCCATATACTATATACTACCACAATATATTAAAAAGGGAGATGTCATGAAAATCAGACTCTTTCTTTGTTTAAGTGCTGTAATCGGGTCCCTGGTGCATCTACCAACCTAGAAAATGTGAAAAAGGACAACCCAGTAACTTTTTTTTTAGCAAGGCTTTCTCTGCTAGCATGTGAAAAAACGAGCAGCTTATTCTTATTATAATATTACCATCCATTAATCTGCACATCCATGGCCACATCATTTTGTTTTCGCAAATGAAAACGGTGTACCAGTTCTAAGGCCATGGCAAAAGTTTGAGCAAAGCATGCTAACTGTTCCGTTGTTGGCTGCACAGATGAGCACAGAACACTATTTAGAGTCGCGTTAGCTTGGACAGCCTGCAAGTTGACCCTGGCAAGGGAGCGCTTCGATCCGAGTGACATTTTGGAAAAATATTAGATCTTTCACAGCATTTGATAGCAATCATAAACGTTAGCCTGGTGTGTATGGCTTTGTTTGGCAAACAGGTAGGGTACGCTATGTATAGTGGGCGTCCTTATGGGTTTTGCACAAAAGATTAACATGACGGCACATGCTAGTTGATAAGTTGAATCAACTCCACAGCAACTACATACATTTATCCACTAACCATTCAGAAACATCGTTTCATTCTAAAAGTTGTAACTTCTTCCTGAGTCTCTCCATCAGTGTCCGACTCTGGTTTGAACAATGTAAGGCTGAACACTGTTACTGACAATCCTCATTTTGGCTGCGTGAGATTCTCCAGTTTTGTTGTTGTGGAGTATCCAAAGCACGAGCTGTTAAAGCTCCGACCTCTTCTGGAAAGTGGGCTGGGAGCAACGGCTTATTTTCAATTAAAGGGACACACAAAAATGGCATGTTTTTGCTCACACCCAAATAGGGGCAAATTTGACAAGCTATAATAAATGATCTGTGGGGTATTTTGAGCTGAAACTTCACAGACACATTCTGGGGACACCAGAGACTTATTACATCTTGTGAAAAGGGGCATAATAGGTCCCCTGTAAAATGTGCACAAAATCAAAAATTCAGACAAAGACATATTCACAGCACTGTATGTTTTCATGAAGCTGACAGAATAACAATATTTGTAATAGACATGGATAAATAATGCCATTTGTTGTTTATTTAAAGTCAACATGAAATTAAAATCCACTGCAAACTCACATTCAGGTCCAGAACAACTGCTTCTTATCCAATCAATTCATGAATTATTAAATTCTACATTGTTTTTGTTTGAATATTTTGTTTCACTTTAAAATGAGCTAAAATGGTTTAGTGCTTTCTGTTGACTTTAAATGATGTAACATAAACTCTGCATGAATGCATTATTACAGTGCATATGCATGAGCAGTGTCTGCATGCAAATGCGTACTCACACATTTGCATTTTAGCTGTTTGCGTGTATCTTAGGACATCCTTTAGCCTGGGCTCTCTGTCTGAGTGTGTGTATGGCTGTGTTTGTGTCTTATCCCGGCAGCTGTCCTCTGGCCCTCAGGTGCAGTGGTTGTTGGATAATTATGAGACAGCAGAAGGGGTGAGTTTGCCCCGCTCCACTCTCTACTGCCACTACCTGCTGCACTGTCAGGAGCAAAAGCTGGAACCTGTCAACGCGGCATCCTTCGGAAAACTCATCCGCTCGGTGTTCATGGGGTTGAGGACCAGACGCCTCGGCACACGGTGAGAGAAAGGTCACATGACATCTGTTTGTTAGAGCCCAATTTATTTTAGTTGAACAATTTGTTCAAACTCAAGTGAAATGTAGTTGTTTATCATTAAGTTTTCGTCTAAGTTATATAGACTTTTTCATTATCTATACAGTCAAACCAAAATGTATTCAGACACCTTGAACATTTCATTCATTAATACAGTTTATTCACTAGTTTACAAAAATGGTAATAAAATATGAAAAGATCTCAGAGTTAAACTGTGTCAGAAAAAAATAATCTTAATTATGTCAGATAACACTTAAGCAAAACATGGTCAGGTCAAAGTGTCTGAATAATTTTTGGTTCTAAATTTTTTATCAATTTTACTGGTAGTCCACTGTGTGAATAATTTTTGGGTATAATATGTCATAGTTTACTTTATTTTTGTTATCCTCACTTACATAAATGAACTATAGTGTCCTGCACCCACTAGTAAAAATATATATATAAAAAAATATTGAAAATGTCTAAATAATTTTTGGTTTGATTGTATATTCAAATCAGATGAAAAGAATCAGTTCAGAAGAATGATTCGCTCAAACATCAAGTCACAGTAAATGATTGTGGCATACACTACCATTCAAAAGTTTGGGGTCAGTAAGATGTTTTTTTTTTTTTTTCTTGAAAAAAATTGATACTTTTATTCTGCAAGGACACATTAAATCAAAAGTGACAGTAAAGACATTTATTTACATCCGACTATTTCAAATAAATGTTCTATTCATCAAATAAAAAAAGTATCACATTTGCACAAAGATATTAAGAAGCAAACCTGTTTTCAACATTATAAGAAAATAATTTTTGAGCAACAAATCAACATATTACAATGATTTCTGAAGGATCATGTGACACTGAAGACTGGAGTAATGATGCTGAAAATGAATCTTTGCCATCACAGGAATAAATTACAATTTAAAATGTATTCAAATAGAAAACAGTTCTTTTAAATTGAAAAAATATTTCACAATATTATTGTTTTTACTGTGTTTTTGATCAAATAAATATAGCCTTGGTGAGCAGAACTTTCAGACTTTCAAAAACATTAAAAATCCAACCCCAAACTTTTGAACAATATAATATAATATACTCCTAGTTTTTAATGTATTCATTAAATGGTAGTGTATGTGTTTGTTAGTCATACACACATATGTGGTTAGAAGCCTCTGTAATCCTATGGTTCAGGTCATGCAGGTGCACTGAAGCTTTGGTGTGTTTGTTCCAGAGGGAATTCCAAATATCACTACTATGGACTGCGGATCAAAGCGAGCTCATCTCTGCTCCGACTGATGGAGGACCAGCAGCACCTGGCTATGAGGCAGCAACCCTTCTCCCAGAAACAGAGGTGGACACACATCCTCTCTGTCATTTCTTGCTCTCAGTCTCTCTGGTTCCTGTGTTTCTCAGTCCGTCTGATTCTGTATCCCTGCAGGTTGAAGCCGGTACAGAAGGTGGAGGGAATCACTAACGGGATGTCGTCAGGATCTGGACAGCAACAGCAGCAGCAGCAGAGCTCAGGTCTGTCGGACATCAGCACCCAGGTCCAGCAGTACCAGCAGTTTCTAGGTGAGCAATGACATCAATGTGAGCCTTAAAAGGCAGAAGTGTAACCCAGAATGCGTGCTCTAGAGGAAACACTAATGCAAAAAAAAAAAAAAAATGACACAATGAATAAATATTAAATATTCCTCTCTTTTTGGTAGGTAATCATATACTTGCCAAACAAATTATAAGATCATATAACATTTGTCCATCATAATTTTACTTAAAGCTAATGATAACATTATATTTTATATATACGTCATTGTGGGAGTATTGTTCAATGTATCAAGCAAGGAATATCCCACATCTGCTTTTAATCATGATCACAGTAATTAAATATGACTTGATGTTTGAATCGTTCTCATAAACTGATTATTTTTAAATAATCTGATTTGAACATATTAACAATTAAACATCTGATAACCTAAAACAAAAACAGTTTTTAACAACATTTCATTTGAGTTTTTTGGAAAACTTTTTTTAGTTCTTTGAAACTTACTTTTCAAACAAACTGATTCACTAAAATAAATTGAACTCTATCAGTCAAGTAGATTTTAATAACAAGCCATTATATGGTTGCCGTAATCCTTGATGTTTAGATGCGTCCAGAGCTCTCCCCGAATTCCCTGATGTTGACCTGCAGGGTAAAGCTTTACCAGAGGGCATTGAGCTGGAACATCTCAAGAGCTTTCAGCTGCTATACAGAGAACACTGCGAAGTGAGTCGTCTTTCTTCTTCTGTGTTTGAAATCAGTGATTGATTGTAGGCATCACAATGAATATCTGTATATAAGCTAAAAAAAATTTTCAAGTTGTTTTTTTACTGATGTTGTTTGTTTCTTTAGGCCATTCTTGATGTAATGGTCAACCTTCAGTTCCCTTTGGTGGAGACTCTTTGGAAAACATTTTGGAGGTTCAGTGAAAGTCAGGCAGGAGACTCAGCAACACTAGCTGTGTAAGTTTTCTTCTCAGCACAACAAACTCCTGTAGACCAACACTACATGTCAAGGTTTTCACAGTTTTATGCTTTCAGGAGGATTTTAGTAAGGTGGTTCTACTGAGCAAGGGTGGTATAGAGCCTGATATGTAATAATTGTCAGACAAATCAATTTTTTATTTTTTTTTTTTAAATGAAACCGTTTATTGAACATTTAGACAAAATATAAAAAGTATCATATTTGATACATCAGACTTTTATGATGAATATAGTATTATATAAGAGAATACTATATTAGCCATAAAAAGTCTGATATAAAAATATAAAAAAAGCATCATATTTGATACATTAGACTTTTACGGCTAATGCTATAGGAGAAAATGCTATAGGAGAATATGTTGCTCATACTCAAAGAAGAAAAAAAAACGACTTAGTTTTGGTGCAGATGATGATATTTATGGACAAAAAGTAAGATGAAATTCTGGTAGCTTGTAGTGTAAATCAATTAGTATTTTATAACGGTATAAGAGACTACTTCTCCCAATCATATGTTGATATAGTTTTATGATCAAAACTCTGTTGTTTTATTGTGGGGATAAAACAAATAATGCAATGCAATACAATGATGATTAAGAGATGTACAAATAAACGTTCCTCAAAAGCATGATGTACCAAATCATCTTAACATGTTTTTTCTAGAAAAGTATTAATTGATAATCAAATAAACTTAAGTTACTTCAGTCCAGTAAATGTTGATCTAGAAATATTACTAACAAAATAAAAAGTTATTCTTACGTTTATTTCTGTAAAATCAGTAAAGATTTCACAGCAAAAAGACACATGTACCACAACCTAAAGGGGGACGTTTTTAGAATTATATGAAGCATTTTACTCACTAAAAAAGTATAAACTGTCAATCAGATGACAGAAGACATTGTATAAGTTTTTTTTTATCAAAGTTTTGATCATGTTGATAATTTAGAGGCCTTACAACACCATGTCTACACCAGACACGACAATTGTGGCAACAGCCTGAGGCTGTCTACACAGGGTGCAACAAAGCAACCGTTGCAAATCCATTTGTTCCTCGTGTCAGAAGGACTGTCAGAAATATAACAGGGTTTATCAGTTTACTGTTGGGAATTTGTCATGATGCTTTGCGTCACGCTGCTTCCAGTGTAGACAGCATCACTGATTATAGTGGGTTCTATTTGTTTTTGTTGTGTTGCGTCATGCCGCTCGCATCTGCTATAGAAATTTGTGAATCAAATATGGATAAAGTATTCTTCATAGGGTTAATGAATGGTAAGACACTAAACTTTATCTGTTTTTCTTTGGATGTCTTAGGCATGATGAGTCAGAGAAGAGGCTGCCCAAGTCATGTTTGGTGCTGCTCTGTAAATATGAACCAGTGCTTCGCTGGAGTCGTGACTGCGACAACACGCTGTACCAGGGCCTGGTGGAGATGCTCATCCCAGACGTTCTGAGACCTATTCCCAGTGAGTTCACCAATGTTCTCTCACTACAGATTTGCATATGAATATGCAGCAGTATGTGCCAGAGCTGGTGATCTATAAGGTGAGTTTCTTTTTTCACTCACATTCACCTTCATTTTGCCAATCTGTGGGTCAACATCAGGGCTACCAATTATCGGCGTCCACAGCCACACGACATCATATATTTTGCTGAAATTAATTCTTAATTCTTTCTCCAGGTGCCTTAACACAAGCCATCCGAAACTTTGCCAAGAGTCTTGAGAGCTGGTTGACTAACGCCATGATGAACATTCCTGAAGAGATGGTTCGTGTCAAGGTCAGTGAAATGAAAAAGAGAAAATGTACAGACCTCAAATGTTTGAATGGTACTGTACATCTTATTGAAAGGGGTACCCATTGGTCTTGTAAGTACTTGAAATTAAAAACCTAAAAAAAATTGTTGTGAGCGGATGGTTTGTAATCACGCACAGACAGCCCTGCGTGATGAATGCATGCTTTAACTAGCTCAATATCAGGGAAGTGCACATTCATCGATGCTTGGCTGAGTATTGAGCTACATTATAATTGGTTAATCAAAGTTCCAATGAATAATGCATAATAAAATAATGTTTATATGCACAGAGCCGCTATGTTTACAGATGTAACCAAAAAAAAAAACCAATATATTTCTGCTTCCATAAGCGCCATCTACTGTCAGAGATTTAATTTGCGTTTTCATTCAGTGCATCTGCATTGGTCAACCATGACAGTCTAATACCACAAAACGTCTGTTTTTATTAATGGCTAATAATAGTATGCTTGGTCTAATGGGAACTTAAAACAATGTGCTTGTGAGTAGTCAGACATTTAAACTAGGGGATTTACTAAAATTGAAAGTGTTTAAAGACTTAAAAACTTTCCCTAATGAATTTCATTTGGGAAAATGCAAATATCACACATCATCTGCATTAAGAAAGTTCCCTTAATACTGTTCTAATTTTAAACAGCAAAACAAAATCCTTAGTAAATACGTACAACAGAGATGTTTTATCTGTCACACCCAACAAACAAATAAATAAACATTAGATAATTAAACTTTAGAATATTAAAACATTAATCTGTTACTTATTGCCCCTTTTCTCTGTGAACCGGCCTTTGTTTAGGTGACGTCTGCAAGCGCGTTCGCTCAGACCCTGCGCAGGTACACCTCTCTAAACCACCTGGCCCAGGCAGCTCGTGCTGTCCTGCAAAACACAGCACAGATCAACCAGATGCTCAGCGACCTCAACAGAGTGGACTTTGCCAATGTGCAGGTGTGTGTGACTGGACATATCCCTCACGTCCCAGTCCGATTTGAGGATGGATGCTGTATTTATGAGGGTTGAACTAGAGATTTAATCTGTCACCATCTGAGATGAACTTGCATGTGGGTGTTTGTGGTCTGTCTAGCTATCAGGGTAACGGAAACTCAAATGAGTGTTTAGCATAACATACAGTTTGTTTCCTTGAAAGTGATTTTAAAAAGGGGCTTTGCTGAGTATGTCAGTAGTCATTTAGCTAATGATTTTATCCAAATGACTTGTAGTACACATTTCAATGTGAACCCTGAGCAACGTGTCTTACTCAAGAGCACAGGGGTGATAGTTTGTGGATCAACCCTTGCTGTGGTATTCAAAACATTTTAGGTAGCATTTTCATCATAGCTTTAACCACTAGGCCATAGCAAAAACGGAAATGCTAACTAATTTAGAGAAGAATGTGTTGGTGACATGGGCTAACACCAATCACTCATCTTCTTCAGAATGTAAACATGTACATTATTTTGCTGTTTGTTATAGATATTTATAGATAGAAAGACAGACAGACACTGATTGATTAATTGACTGATTGATTGATTGTTTGATTGATTGACTGACTGACTGACTGACAAAAGTTTAGAATAATTAAGATTTTTTTGTCTTCTGCTCAACAAGGCTGCATTTATTTGATCAAAAATACAGCAAAACAGTAATATTGAGAAATATTAATACAATGTATAACTTTTTTTTTCTATTTGATTATATTTTTAAAGTGTAATTTATTCCTGAGATGGTAAAGCTGAATTTTCAGCATCATTACTCAGTCTTCAGTGTCACATGATCCTTCAGAAATAATTCTAATATGATGATTTGCTGTTAAATTATTATCATAATTATTATTGGTGCTCAATTATTACACTTATATTATAATATACTATATATATATATATATATATATATATATATATATATATATATATATATATATATATATATATATATATATATATATTATATATATATATATATTATATATAATATATATATACTGTATTATATAATATTAATATTATAAGTATATATAATTATTATTGGTTCTCAGTTATTAATTATGGTTCTTACTATTATCAATTTTTGCTACTTACTATTTTTGTGGGAAGCATGATACATTTTCCCCAAGATTCTTGGATAAATAAGAAGGTAACTGAACAGCATTTATTTGAAATAAAAATCTTTTGTAACAATATAAATGTCTTTACTGTCACTTCTGATCAATTTAATGTGCCCTTGCTAAACAAAATGTATTATTATTACTTAACCTAAACTTTTGAATGATAGTGTATCACAGTTTTTTTTAGTTAAGCAGTACAACTGTTTTCAACATTGATAATAATAATAATAATAAATGTTTCTTGAGCAGTGAATCAGCATTTTAGAATGTTTTTTGAAGGATCAATAATAGGTAATTAATTTAGTATGGGTTTTTGAATCCACATGTGCTTTCTCCTGTAGGAACAGGCCTCTTGGGTGTGCCGATGTGAGGATCGGGTGGTGCAGCGGCTGGAGCAGGACTTTAAACTGACCCTTCAGCAGCAGAACTCTCTAGAGCAGTGGGCAGCCTGGCTGGATGGTGTGGTCTCACAGGTCTTAAAACCGTACCAGTCCAGCTCTGCCTTTCCAAAAGCAGCTAAACTCTTCCTGCTAAAGTGGAGTTTTTACAGGTGAGTCTCAGAAGAGGCGAAGAGCCTTCATAAACACACACACACACACACATATATATATATATATATATATATATATATATATATATATATATATATATATATATATATATATATATATATATATATAAAATCAGTGGCATGCAGTGGTGTTCTGAAAAGAGGAGGCACATTTTTTTTTTTATTTATGAATCAATGTAAATTAATGCATTACTCTTAACATTGACACATCTTCCTTGTTAAATGAACTTTTGTTTACTTTACATCAAAAAAGAAAAAAAAAAAGAAACCAAAGACAATTCTATTTTGTAATTTTACATTAACAATGTATTGTAATAAATGTTCTATTTATCAAAACCAAGTCAGTCTCATCAAGTTAGTGTTTTAAGCATTTCTGCATTCATTCCAAAATAATAACTAAAGGCAATATTAATTTAAACAATATATTTAATTTGTGTATTGATGTTTTTCTTTTTAATAGTCAACTTAGGCTATTTTGGATCATCAGTCATGCTCCGTAAACACCATCACAGACACAAAGATATATTTTTAATTTCACCAAGCTGATTGCTCTAAAAACCCCCAGTCATCATGCTTTCAGTCCATTTCAAGTTTGATTTTGACGTGACAAAGCAGTGATATCTAACTGGGTGATCTGTTTACTTACTTTTCAACTAGTCTTCCCATTGACACCATCATTTGTTCATTCAAACTGACGCAGAGAACGTGCACATTTATCGCGGGATTTATCGCACAAACCAATCATATTCAATCATAATCAATTACATCCAATCATAGCGTGATGGAGATATTCTATGGTTTCCTATGAGTGAAAAGGGAGGCATAACTCCTGCTGTAACTTTACCTGCGGGTTTCGCTGTTGGACAGTGTTCCTTTAGAACACGTGACTTGCGCTCTTTTTAATGTCATAATTTGTAATATTTGTGTTGTTTTGTATGTAATATGGATTATTTTCTCATCCTATTTTGTTGAGGAGGCACTATATATATAAGATAGATAGATAGATAGATAGATAGATAGATAGATAGATAGATAGATATGATTGATATGATTGATTAATTCAAATTATAAATCATTAAAAAATACTTTATATTATAACTATATAAATTAAATGTATTTTTTTATATTTGTGCTTTATTTTTAGTTAATTATTTTATTATGTACTTACGGAGCCCTGCACCTGAAACGTGGACATAAATATATATATATATATATAACCCAAAAAATTCAAATGAATTATTGAGAAAGATTATCTGCTTTTCTTTATCACTATCTCTTTATTTTCTCAGTTTTTTTAGTCTTGAATAAATTATACCTATATGCTGTATCCATGACAGATGCATGGGACGCTCCGTTAGATTTTTCTTAAGCAATAAATCCTTAAAGGTAACATAATTTTGCTGTTTGGGGCAGTCACATTGTGTGTAGGTTTTGTTACAGGGCTGTAATGACTGTTGGAGCATCTAACTGTAATGTTTCCCTTTTACTCATCCTCTTATGTGTCTTACCCACCAAACAACTCTTGTCTTTCTCACACTTCCTGTATCCTTTCTTTGTTCTCTCTTTAGCTCGATGGTGATCAGAGACCTGACTCTCCGCAGTGCTGCAAGCTTCGGCTCATTTCACCTAATCCGCCTGCTCTATGATGAGTACATGTACTATCTGATAGAGCACAGAGTTGCCCAGGCCAAGGGTGAAACTCCCATTGCTGTCATGGGAGAGGTATAAACAAACACACACACTCAAAGAAACACTTCTCATTTCAATGTGTGATACAAAACAAAAGTGCCTCATGCTTCTCATAACAGGATATTAGACTGAGGAACTGTGAATGTGTGATTCTGAATCGAAAAGAAAGTTTGAAATGTCCTTATTTTCTCTTATGCTCTTTTAAGTTTGCAAGTCTTGGCCGAAGTCTGAACCCACTCGATCCTGATAAAGGTTAGTAGTTTTACACACAAAAACCAAACACATAATAATCTTCTAAAAAGCAAACAGGCACACAGATGGATATGCAGTGCCTTTGGCTTGATGTATTCTCAATCACAGACTTGTGATTGTTTCTTTTTCATTTACTAAATTCAGGTTTAGGTAAAAATCCCATCAGCTTCCCAAAGAACTTTAGTAACCATGTAGCAATGCACTACAACATTCAGAAGACCTTAGCAGCCACATTGCTACACCCTAGCAACCAACCACAACACTGTTGGATCATGGCAGTGACTTGAGAAAGTGTGCACCACTCACAAATACATTGTGTATTTTTAATGTAATTTTCAGTATGTAAGTTTTGCCACTAGAGGTCGCTTATTCAAAACAATAACAAGGGCGTAGCTTGATGACGCTGTGAATGAGCGTGGAATCATGGAAGTTGTAGTCTTCATCTCCACAGCTGATAGAATGCAATCCAACGGAACTCAGGCAGAAATCTTGTTCATGGTTGAGCTAATATATTAAAGTTTTATTAACGTTACTTAGTTATGAAGCAGGGTGGGCTGAGAGCCTGGGACGTTTGTAGCTGCTGTTTATATTATGCTTATATGTCGCATATTTTACGATTTAAGTTAACGATTTAAGTAACATTTAACGTTCGCCTCCTTCCCTGAACTTAAACTTTATGCTTCATAACTTAAATTCACATTATTTTCTTTCATTGTAATGAAACAGCTGCAAGTGCTGAATTACTACTTGTACAGGTCACTTTATTTGAATTAAAATTGTGAAGTAACACTGCGCTGTTTTACTTGCTAAAAACAATCATGCTAAAAATAAAATTGAGTGTGTTGAAAGTTGTTATATCGTGACTGCATTCGCTCGGTGGCTGGTGTGAGACTCTTGTTGCATACTGCAGTAAACTAGACTATTAGAATATCATATTAATAAAAGCTGGATGACTTGTGTTGCTAAATGGCATGCAGTTCATTGTATAGTGGAGAAAATGCTTTTACCATTACTACAAATAAAGCTCTTTCTGATTTTACTATGTTAGCCACTTGACATAATATTGTTGTCTCATTTACTTTTTGGGTACAAACATGTTCCTCGTGGTAAATCAAGAAAACGAGAGATTCAAACAGTAAGACTAACTTTGTTGAGCTATATAGCAATGATTCATTTTCTGTCGATAAAGGTATCCAAACAGTTGCTCACCCGTCTAATAAAACACGTAGGGCCAGATTTACTAAATGGGGCAAATCAGCGTGAGACCGCAATTCCACAAATACACCGATGGGAGTGGCAAGTTTTGCGCGTGATCTACCGCAGACGCGCAAATTAAAGACAACAGACGCAGTCAAATCATTTACATAATGACCAACACAATCTGCAAAGAGCAGCACAAATTATCGTTTGGTCGCAAATAAGCAGAGCTGATGCTCTTATCAGGTGCAGGTCGACACAGGCGCAAATTGTTACATGGAATCTGACAAACACGCACACGCATTTTTTATATATATATATATATATATATATATATATATATGAGGCCAACATGGCTTGGTAAACAATATGTTCGGATAACATCTTCCTCTGGCACTCCAAAGAAATGAATACGTATGGAAAATATTTTCTCCCTTCTACCACACGCTATCTGTTCTCTGCGGTGTTTTCTCCCAACAGCAATGATTGTCGCAAAACACTTTTTTTGGGGGGCTTTAAAAAATGGAGCAAATACCAGTAAATTGACTAGCACAAACATTAGTAAATCGCGTTGCACGATTCATATAAATACTCCTCCCATAAATTTTTCGTCTGAAAGGGAAACTCCTACAAATGCATATGCTATGAGGTCAGCTGCAAAAACAACTCAGTCCACGCCTTTTCAGTGCTAATTTTGCAGTGTGCGTCTTTAGCAAATCCCGACAGTAGATTTTTAACGCCAAAAGAGGGTTTGCGCTAGCTGTTAGTAAATCTGGCCCATAATATATTAAAGCATCTTTGGTGTTTCCATGATTTCTATGGAAGTAATACTGGAAATCAAGGCGAACCAATGAAACGGTCATGTTCACTTGTTAAAACCGCTTATTTTTCTGGATTTAAACATTGTTGGAAACATTTGGGATAATGCAAGTACCCAAGTCAACAAAATAACATTGTTCTACTGGTTTTTGGATATTTTAATCCAAAAAAATTTACATATTGTGCCTTTTAATGTAATTATTATGTGATTTATAATTTATGTAATTTAAATTTTAATGTAAATTTAAAATAATTTAAAAACATCAAATGTATTATTGATGTTTTTTTTTTTAAATAAACTTTTAAAAATAAACTTCTAAAATAATAAAATAAAATATAATAGTATAATTATAAAAATGTGTGTTTAATATTAAGTAATTATTATTTACATTAATTTATAATTCAAAAAGAATTAAAAATATCAGATTTATTATCAATGTTTTGAAAATAAAAAATAAAAACACAGAATTTATAATAATTAAAATTTAAAGGTATTTTAAATAAAATAATTATAAATTTCAATAATTTACATTTTATTATTTAATATTATTTAAAAATATATCAAATGGATTATGAATAATTGTTACTACTGAATAAAATATATGTATTTTTATAATTGACATTCTCTGTATGTCTGTGTCTCAGAAGAGGAAGAGGAGGAGGAAGAAGACAGTGATGATGAGTGTCAGGAGTTGTCTCTGCAGTCTGATGTGGGCGCTATCGGGGATGAATCTCTGGAACCGCCCGCCAAGCTGGCTCGAACCGACCAGAGGGTGCTGTTCACCACAGGAAGCATGGATAACTGAGAACTTAAAATACATACACATGCACCTACAAGCACACACTCCACATGATAATCACCCATCATTTGTGCACTTAAACCAACACATGCATCTAAAACACATGAATGCTGCAGCTTACATATTTACACGACATTTCAGATGTTCGTATGTACATTTCCATGCCTGTCGATGTCTCAACTGCACATAAACACAAGCATTCACTGAAACACAGATGCACAGATAGCGCCGCCCTCGTTTGGAGACACACATGCTCATAACATGAATGCGATCATCGATAAACGAATCATATCGAGATCTTAGACAGGGTGTATCGCTCACTAAGAATAGCTCTCGAATCTCAACCTGATTCTGTGTCTGTAGCTGTTAAGACGCAAGAACTCAAAAGAAAACTGCTGCAACTGGATCCTAAGAGTCGTTCGTGATGGACTGAACTCTGATTGGCTACTGAAACCTGAATGAAGCTGTCTGTCAGTCAAGCTTTTTGAACCTTTAAGGGTTGTGTAAGGAGAAAAGATGGACTGTAAGTGTGTGTGTGTTGTGTGTTGATGTATACTTTTTGCCTATCCATGTGTTGTTTGTGTGATGGTGAGTGACCCGGGACATTATCGTTTTATTGGCTAATGGCTAGCGCGAATGCGTGTGTTTTTGTGCATGTGCGAATGACCGTCTGTGGTTTTCAAGAAGTGTGTTGATAGTTGTTTTGGTCAGTGGTACCTTTTTTAGTTCTTGATGCCTTCAGTGACTGCCCTGTCATTAAATGTTTAAAGCATATTACAGCCCAGCTCTTTAAAAACTCAATTTCCCATGAGTCTACTGGGTTTACATGATTCAACTGGGTTCTGTTCAACTTTTTATTTTTTAGGGCTAGTCTATACATACCTCTGCAAATGAGAGCAGTTTGCCAGAAACGAGAGGAAGGTTTCTTTCCCAGTATGCCTTTCCTCTCACTACTTCTTCTTTTTTTTTTTTAGTTTTTGGTCCTATTTTGTTGCACTTTTTCCTCTTGCCAAATGTCGTCCTGAGCTTGGTACAAGACATTAGATGTTTCTGTCCTTTTTATATGGTCACAAAGTGACAATCTTGATGTGTACAGCATTGTCTTAACACTGTTTAGTGCATATTTGATGGTTCGCTGTGTATTTGAGATTTGGGTTAAGATATTTTACTAGAACCCTTCAAACAGACTTGACACCACTGCCCATAGTAGCTAGGAAATGTAAAAGTAGAGAGCGAAAAGATCTTTCTGCCCTGTCCTTCTCGAGACTCATTTGTTTAATCCTTTTTTTTACTTGTGTTGTGGCATTGATTATTTAATGATCAATTTGAGAGACCTACAGTACATTAAAACTCTATCCCATATCATTCGACATATGTAAACGATGATTATTGCTGCTGTATATCTGATGGAGTACTGAGCAGCACGCAAGATGCTGACTGATCTCAAACCAGCATAAAGCTTTTCTTTCTCTCTGATTCTCTTGATAGAACCACATGAAACATATCACAAGCTCTGTAAATCCTCTCTGTATGACAGCCATTTTCATAACAAAATGAATTTTCCCTTTTCACTTTTTTGAAGTTGTTTCCATTTCTTGCTTAAAAAAAAAAAACAAACACAAAAAAGTGTGGCAGTGTTTTGAGTAATCTGAACCATGAGAATGGATGTGCCTTTGCAGCTATCAAATTGAATCCAGATGTTTTTAATTTAAAAAATGAATAAATTAATAATTTCTAAAATTGTGAATTGTTTCAAATATGTAGTTGTATCTAGTTGTAGTTTTTCTTTTCTTCAGCTACTCTTAAAACCTGCAGTTTCACCCCGACGTTGTGATAATGAGTTGTAGGTGTCTTACTAACAACCTCACTGCAGTTTCGAAGTGTGACATCCTACCCAAAAAACAGCAAACGTGACAAAGAAACATCACATGTGGTAATGCGAGGGGGTTAATGCATTTACTTGTCAAGGTACTTTCCTATCAGACTGTCACATTATGTGCCTCATATACATTTCTGAGAAAAGCAACTCATCAATATCGAGAAAAAGAAAGGCAAAGGTGGTACAAAGAAGCAACCGAAAGAAAATGGACTTCCTTTCGGAAATGAATTATATGTATGTTTATGTATGACATATTTTATATTTAAACACTACTGTTCAAAAGATTTTTGAATGTTTTTGAAGATCCTTTCAAAAGAACAGCATTTAAAATAGAAATCTTTTGTAACATTAATTCCTTGCTGAAAAAACAAAACAAAAAAACTTTTTGTCCCAAAACTTTTGAACGGTAGCATATGCATGTGTGTACACACACACACCTTTGTGGTTAGCACTACAGGAATATTTACTGTAGAGGTAAGTTGAGAAGTTCTGGTGGAAATTTTCAGTCAACGTAAGAGCTTGCTTTATAAGTTTGCAGTCTGGTATTAGTGGTTTCCTTTGCTGTTCACTCACCTATAAACTTCCCAGACCGGTCCACTTATGTCATTTTGAGTTTCTGTGTAAAGCATTCTGAAATTTCCCAAAGAACTACATTGTGGTAAAAATGCAGTCCGTTTTTTTCTTTCTTTTTTCCATATCCATACACAGGGGAGGTTCCATGTACCAGCAATAGGGGGCGGTATAACATTGCTTGTGGTTGAATAAGTAAGGCCAAATGTGTTAGAAGAAAGATGCTTTTTGTTTTCACACACATTACAGGACAAGAGGGACATTATAAACAGACATTAGACAATGCAGAAAGCTGGTAGTTTATCAAACATGGTGTATTTCACTTTAATTCTACACTTTTAAAATAAAGTTTCTTTATGTTTCCATAAAGAACCTTTAACATCCCTGAAGGTTTTTTATAATGGAAAATCTATTCTTTTCTTTTCTCTGAAAGATTCTTTTATAAACCAAAAAAGGTTCTTCTATGGGATCACTGCCAAAAACCCCATGATTTTTGTGTGCACCTAATTTAAAGAAGTGCACAAATGAATTGTAATTGTTTTGGCAACATCAAACTACTCCAGAACTTGGCTGCAGCTGTTTGCACAGATGCTTAATGACAAAACAGTTCCTCAGGACTGGATGCATTTTTGGACCTGAGAAATGTCACTGACCAACAGTCCCTCTGACAACAGCTGCAGTTAGTAGATGTTAATCATCTTGAAGTGACAACAGACTGATCAGTACATCATGACATCTTCATTAACAAAACTGTCTTGAATTATCGCTGTACTTTTGGGAGTTAGAGTAATTTTTTGTCTTGTTTCCTAAATTAATACTTGTCATTTTTTATTCAGTCATTTTTTTATCAGTTTTGTTGGCATGTGCTATATGAGTCTGTTTAACCTGAACAAAAGTGATATTGCAGATGCAGAAAGGATGTTTTCAAACTGAACTGATGCGACAAACACACTTTAGGGCTTTTCACACTGCACTTTTTGTCATTCTTAACCCCTGGTAGAGGAATGTTCACGCTTGTAATTTAAAAGCTGGGTGACAGAAAATGTGTGGAGTTTCATTCTTACCTTTTTATAGTGTGAAAAGTCCATTCAGGAAAAAATTGTACAGTCAATATATAGGCCTAAATATAAAATATATAAAATTAGAATGCACAAAGTTAGAGTCTGTTTGTAAACGGGTCACGTGCTGTGTTTGTCCAATCATTGGATAAATTTGTTAACCCCTGGGTAAATTAGCAGTGTGAAATTTGAAGAAAGATAACTCAGGAATCCGTTTACCCGGGGTTTACAATGACCGTCAATTATCATAATTTTAATGGTAAAGACTGAAAAAATGCAACTGTTAAAACTGCTAACTGTTTATAGCCTATACAGTGTTATATACTATTATATACAGTGAAAACTGGAATAAATCTAACAGAACATTTAATTTTTTAGCAACTTTTTAATCTCAGTTCTGATTTTGTCACTTACATGTTTATATCTCACAATTCTGAGAAAAAAGTCAGATTGCAAGAAGTATAGTCACAATTGTGAGTTAAAAAGTCTAAATTCAGAGTTTATATCTCACAATTCAACTTTTTCTCGCAATTCCAATCAATTCTTTCAATAAACTCAGAATTGCAAGAAATAAAGTCAAACTGCAAGAAAAAGAATTGTGAGATATGAACTATGAATTGTGAGAAATAAAGTCAGAATTGCAAAGTTATTAACTGAATAGTGAGAAATAAAGTCAGAATTATGAGCTATAAACTGAATAGCGAGAAATAAAGGCAGAATTGTGCATTATTAACTCTAAATTGCGAGAAATAAAGTCAGAATTATGAGGTACAAACTGAAAAGTGAGAAATTAAGTCAGAATTAAAAGTTATAAACCAAATTAATTTAGAATTGCGAGTTACTAACTCTAAATTGTGAGAACTAAAGTCAGAATTGCGAGTTATAAACTCTAGGTCAGGCTTTCTGGGATGATCCTCAAATGGTTCAGGTCATACTTAGAAGGGAATGGTTACTATCTGAACATAGGTGACCATAAGTTTAAATGTACATCCATGACATGCGGAGTCCCACAAGGCTCAATTCTTGCACCACTCCTGTTTAACTTGTATATGACCCCACTGACCCAAATGAGAAAAAAACAAATTGCTTATTGCAGATATGCAGATGACACCCAGATCTACTTGGCTCTATTGCTTATCAACTACAGCCCCATTGATTCCTTGTGCCAATGCATTGATGTAATCAACAACTGGATGTGCCTAATCTTTCTTCAGTTAAAGACAAAACTGAAGTCATTGCAGAAACAAAGATGAAATTCTTAAGGTAAAAGCATACCTTGAGGCTAGGGGTCTAAAAACAAAAAATCAAGTCAGGAATCTTGGTGTGATTTTGGAGTCTGACCTTAGTTTCAGCTGTTTTGTATAAGCTATAAGTAAATCAGCATCCTATTATCTCAAAAATCTTGCAAGAATTAGATGTTTTGTTTCCAGTCAAGACTAAGAGATACTTTCATCACCAGCAGGGTGGATTATTGTAATGGTCTCCTCACTGGCCTTCCCAAAAAGACCATTAGACAGCTGCAGCTCGTACAGAACAGCAATGAACACATCGCACCAGTCCTCAGGTCTTTACTCTGGCTTCCAGTTACATTTAGAATTGATTTTATAGTACTATTACTTGTTTATAAATAACTCAAAATCACTTTTTTTATGTAGGTATCCTCTTTTTATTCTTTTAATAATTGTTTTTCAGTTTTTATTATGGTTTTAGGGTCATGGTTTCAGTATGGTTTGGTATTTGCGATGTTGATGGAAAATAGGACAACAGTCAAAATAAAATAAAATAAAATAAAACTGCAAGCAATAGCACAAATAAATACAATAGAGCAACGAGTCTTTCTCCACTGTTATACGCTCACTTAAGCGATATGTTTGCTGTTGCTAGGAAGCTTGCCAAGACGGGCATGTTGACAATTTTTGTGTGAATTTGTCTGTTCAAGCACAAGACTTGAAAGAACTCAGTATTTGCACGCTGAGATAAGTGTGTGCTTAGGATGAGCGCACACACAAATCTTCTTTCGTGTCTTGCTCTTGAATGTTTAAATCAGCAAGACGAGTTTAGTTTAAACAGAGAGCAATGCGTGCTGTTCAGGTCTCGCCCGGGTGATGACGCTGTGAATGTCTGGTCAAATGAGAACATACGGCACTCAGGGTGAACCAAGTTAACAAAGAGTGACTGTGTTGTTCACGTTTTTTGATCATTGCTGTTGTAACGTATTGGGAAGCCACAATGCGTATTCATCGACTGAAACATACATTGGCCAAACTCTGTCTGTTTTAGACGTTGTTATTTTCAACAAACCATTTTATAGATGCGTCATCAGATTTGCAGTGAACTGCGGTGCAAGTGCGTGCAAAAACGTGGGAGGAGAACAGTACGGTTCCATTTTTTTAACAAACACCGTTAGACCCCTACTATTTACCTAGTTCTGGCATGAAACTCTAGATGGCATGTAATATCTGTGAACATATTGGCAGTAGAAAGTCTCGATACTTGCTCTGCAGGTCTATTCTGCCAAGACCAAATACATTAACATTGCCATATCCATTACCATGCCAATCTCTCTGAGAGTTGCCATGACAGAAATAAACTTGCCTTGCCTAAATTGATTGTTCGCAAAGACCCGCCCCCTTTAGTTACTGTTGCTATGTCCGACAAGCCATGCCACTCTCAAGTCACACATCATGTTCTCACGCAGTGAAAAATACATCGGGGAGCAAAGAGGACACTGACAACGCGTTGACAGACAAGACAACAGGTTACTTTTGATATGAAACAGTCTCAAATTTTGTCATTTTAAAGAAATTTAAACAATAAATACCGTTTTGTGGCTCTTTAATGTGTCGTGACAGATCACTGTTGCACCTCAGCTCAAGCGGCTCGTGAACCGATCATCTCTTCCTACTAGTTAATTTATAGCATTAAATAAACATGAATGAATGTTGTTTCAACCGCAGAAAGATGTCAGTACACACCATTTTTCAAGTTCAAGTCCACCGAGGTTAATCTTCTAACTCCTGACTGCTTTCTCGGACAAAATGGTGGATTCGGCGTTATGATTGGTTAGATCACCTGTTAATCAAACCCCCGTCGAAGGGTCAACTGCCAGAAATAAAGTCAGAACTATGAGGTATAATATAATTCTGACTTTTCTCGCAATTCAGAGTTTATATCTCACAATTCTTACTTTTTCTTACAATTGATGAACATTCTCATGTTCATTCATGTTTATTTGATGCTATAAATTAACTAGTAGGAAGAGATGAGCTTGAGCTGAGGCACTACAGCGATCTGTCACGACACATTAAATAGCCACAAAACAGTTTTTATTGTTCGAATTTCTTAAATTACAGTTTGAAAGCTGGGACTTTGTTTAATAATTAACCATGTCTGTCGACATGTTATTAGTGTACTCTTTTCTCCGCAATGTATTTTTCACTCTGTGTGGCGTGACGGCACATTGGCTTGTCGGACAAAGCAACAGTAACTAAGGGGGGCGGGTCTTTGCGAAGGGTCAATTCCGAGTTTATATCTCACAATTCTGACTTTATTTATTACAATTTTGTTACAACCCATGTTGTTAAATTTAATATTAATTACATTTAATGTTGTGCGTTACCATGGTGCTTTGTATGTGCATATTGTACACACTGTTTACCTCAGCTTGTAAAAAAAAAAGGTATTTGTGATGAACTTCACACTTTCTCTTGACCACCTGTGTGTTTTGGTGGTTGTCTGTATTATAGTTAATGACATATATATAAACCTAAAATGTTGCTACTGTATTTTTTATGGTAAAGTTCTGGCAACGACAGATTTTTTGTATGTTTGTTTTTTACTCTGCAGTATTAAATTGTGAAGAGACCTCTTCTATGACGAGAGAAAACATCGACAAGTTTCAGAATAGAGAGCGAGAGGGCATTTGAAACAGGGACGAGCAGGTTTTAGGACGTAAACTGAGCTGCTGTTCAATAGGCTAGCTACTCTGAGACGTCTGGCTATATTTGGACGTCTCCCCTGAGATCTGCTCCGTGCCAAGTTGCCATTTCCCCCCTCCTTTTTACCGTTTTCCGTCAAAACCATGACTTAATGATAAGAACTTTTCCACATGACGAGGAAGAATGCGTACTTGAAGTGTCAGGATTTGAAACACACGTGCCAGCGCTGCCTTTCTACTCGTCTGCCTCTTTTATATCTCTCTCCTGTTGTTCCTGTTGCTCGTACGGCATAGTGTGTGAAACGCTGCGGCCAAGTCGTGGAGAGAGAGCATATGCCCATCTCTGCCTCTCTCACTCTCTCTCATCCTGACATGTGTGTCCTCCTCCGCCCTGCGGCCACCTGTGAGTCTTCCTGTGTCCCTTCTGCCGTTGGTGCTCCTCGACCGTTTGAGCTAATATTCACCTCCTGGCCAACGGGTGCTGCTGACGTGCTAACGGCCACAATCAGCGCTGACGTCCGGCCGCAGCTCCTGCTAAAGGATTGCTCCAGGCAATTATGTTCTTCACGAATATAATTATCCGAAGGAAGCAGAATTGTTCAAATAGTTTTTTTCTTTTTCTGTTTGCCCGTTAAAAAGCGCGGGGTTTCTAGCGCCTTGCTAGAGCTTATCCACAGAAAATAGCTAATATCAGGCTGAAACAAAAGCAAATCATTAAAACGTTTAAGCAAATGAAGTGTTGGGTTTGTCCATATTTGACCCAAATTTGGGTTGAAAGGGACATTCTAAAACGCTTAATGTGAAAAAGGCTTAACGTGGCTTACTAAGACAGTGATTTTAACAGACCAAACTTACTAAATATCATTATAATAAAGTGTGCAAAAAAATCATATGAGCCCAAAATATGATCTTAACACGTTTTTGCACATAGTATACTTTATTATAATGATATTTAGTAAGTTTGGTCAGTTAAAATCACTGTCTTAGTACATTAGCCACGTTAAGCCTTTTCTTATAACGGTTTTCTATGGGAGAAAAAAGCTTAACGTGTTAAAAAACGTGTTAAGATCATATTTTGGGCTCATCTGATTTTTTGCACATAGTATACTTTTATTATAATGATATTTAGTAAGTTTGGTCTGTTAAAATCACTGTCTTAGTACGTTAAGCCACGTTAAGCCTTTTTCACGTTAAGCGTTTTAGAATGTCCCGGTTGAGACAACCCAGCATTTTTTTTTTTAGAGTGTACCAAAATATAGGCTACAAATACAATACAAATACCGTTCAAAGTTTGGGGTCGGTTAATGTTTTTCTTATGCTTATACTAAGACTGCATTTGTTTGATCAGTATATTGATATTATTACAATTTAAAGATTTCTGTTAATATAATTTAAAATGTAATTGATTCCTGTGATGACAAAGCTGAATTTTCAGCATCATTAGTCACACGATCCTTCAAAAATCACTCTAATATGAGGATTTGATGCTCAAGAAACATTTCTTATTATTATAAATAAAAGCAGTTGTGCTGCTTAATTTTTTTTTTTTTTTTTTGTGGAAAAAAAGAAAGATCAACAGGATTGGGACCCAGCTAGGTCTCGAACTTATCCCCTCATGAACATTTTGTCTCATTTTGAACTGTCCACACCAGTAGATGTATTTTTATACTTACACCGATAGTGTGAATAAGTCACAAGGTCTTGTTAGAGATAACGCACAATATGTAAACTATTGTAAGTTTATGTAAATTATTCGCATATATTCACATTTCTCATTCACATTTCTTTCCACAACAATCAACAGTAACAAGTTTCGACTCCCACATCTCACTAAATTTTGTGGATTAATTGTGTGCTTCAAAGTTTTATCAGTGGCTCAAACTCTTTGACAGCAGATGTTTATATACAGTCAAACCAAAATGTATTCAGACACCTGGCAATTTTTTTGCATATAACTTCTGAACGGTTGTCCAAAAATCTTAAATTTGGTCTCTTTACATTCGGGGCATCATGCCGAGTTGTGATATTCGTTTTCCCATGTCGGCCATTTTGGCCATCGGCCATTTTCAATTTTGTAATAAAATGCTCTATTTTATGAACGCATTAGCGTATCGTTGCGAAACTCTGTCTTTGGCACCATGCCCTGACAGTACACAAACACTTTTGTGGTCAAAAGATATAACGAAATTTACAAAAATGCTATTAACTTTTGACTATATTAACCGATTGTAATAAAACTGGTCTCAGTAGATTTCTTGGGTCATGCTGAGAACATAGATATCAAATTTGCCATAGTCGGATGAACATCCTGTCCGCCATATTGTTTTTCTTTAAAAACCTACTTTTTCAAACTCCTCATAGACTGTTGCTCCGATTTTCACAAAAATCAAACCATTTCATCTTCAAACCATGCTGACCAAAAGTTATGGATTTCAAGTCGATACATCAAACCGTTTTCGTATACTGGAGCAACGAATTTGAGGCATGTGAGATGTAAAACCGACTCTTGAAGCTGTATCTCTGCAATGCCAAACTTTGCATGAGTCACCGTCACCTGACTTTGACCATACCACAACAATTTGGTCACAGCACCACCTATTGGTTGAAACTGATGAATCATTAAATCATTATTATTGAAGGTATTTATGATTTTTCTGTCATTTTGCCTAAATATGTCTTTAATTGCTTAATGTAACAGTAACTGTGATGCTCCCAGCTATGCTAGGATGACTTGTTGTGCCTTCTTTGTGCTTGGCCCCGATAATTGCTGCTTGCAGCTATATTTATTATTATTATTTTACAAAAATCGTACTTGCACCAAACTTTTGAACAGTGAATGTACAGTTAGAGATGATGTTTGTTTGCATGTATGTGTATTTGCATAATTCAAACTGAATTTCTCAAATGCCTTAATGTCTCAAACTGCTTTTCACCACTTAAAAAGTGAGTCCAGCAAGATAAATCCACCTCCTGACTCCTGAGCTTTAGCACAGAGAGAAACTTCTATTACGGCTACAGCATCTGAGCTATTGCTAGTAAAACCCAAACTAGATGCTGTACACTGAAGTATATGGTTATAAACAAGATTATAAAGTAAATTTTGTAGCGATTGCCGAAAGTATTGCATTCTGAGAGTATGGAAATTGCTACCAATATTATGTCTGGACTTCAAAGAATGAGAGTAGAAATGGCTCACAATCATGGAAGCCATCTGTTTAAGAAGAGTTATTTAAAAAGAGAGAGAGAGAGAGAGAGAGAAGATGGTTTAGAGGAAGGGAGACAGGAGGGAGGAGGGTTATAAAGAGAGAGAGAGAGAGTTAGAATAAATCCTTACCACATAATGATTACGGCTCACAAGTCCTGCCTCTGAAATGGAGTGCAGAAGGAGCCGGGATTACAACTACAGTAATCTGAGAACCGCAACTGCACTCTACAGCCACAGACGAGCACATCAACTCCAACAAAACATCAGGGGTCAGGGGAAATGAGGCACCTTCAACTACGGAAGTCAAGAAAATAAATACAAACTCAAGGGAATAAGAAGCTAAAATATCTGTTGGCCAACAATCAACAACCTGCTAAAACAAGAAACTCCACCTGTCGGCCTGCGCCACCTGTGTGCCCTTCCAACTGCCAGTTTGGAATAATCCATGTTGTCTTTTACTGGAATGAGGACTACACTGGAAAAATGAGGCGGGAACAAGTTAACAAGGTAAATGAAAGGTTACGATTTGTTCTTTGGACTGAAAAGAGACTCTGAATACATGGAATATTCCAACAGGAAATTCTAAATTCTATTTTACCTGTTCGTTTTGACACAAAACGACGAATTCAATTGTGCTTTATATTGACTGATCTGTAAGCCTTATGTTTTTTCCATTTCATTTGGATGCAGATGAGATGCTGACAGACTTGGACCTGTCCAATGAAAGTTGAGACACATGTGTCCACCTAACCAGTGACTGTTCTGGACAAGGAGCTCTATGCACGTCTGCACCAGGACACTTGTGGACAGCCGTCTCCTGCCTCTCATTTCTCCTCTGGCATCCGCTCTCCCTCCATCTCTCCACGCCACCTCCTCTTTTCCTCCCCCCCTCCCTCCATCCGTCCCACCCTCCCCTCACGGAAGATGATGTGACCTTCTGCCAAACTGCTAGAGACCATGCCACTGTCACAGTGGGCTGTTCTGTCTACACTGAAATAGAATCAAACAAGAGCCACGAGAGAGAGAGAGAAAGAAAGAAGGAGGGGGGGACGGGGAAAAAAAAAAGAAGAAGAAAAAAAATCAGGACGAGTCACGGAGGAGAAAATGTGCTGTCGGGCGTCCGGGCTGGATGTGGTTTGCCAAAGCAGGTAACTGATCACCTTCACTTCTGGCAGGGATGTTGCTGGCGCACACATGTAGATACACTTTAAATGGGATTTTTGAAGTTGCGCACCTGTTAATTTGTGCTTTTAGTGACGTAACTGTGTTTTAATAGTAGATTTATTTAGGCTTTGTGCAAATGCTAAGTGTGTATGTGCGTGTTATGAATCATCCTGAAAGTGCCTTAGTGTGTTCGGACAGGGCTGTGAAACTGTGTCATCTCAAGCCGCTGCACCCACAGGTTGGATGCTTGTTGAAATTGTGAAGTTTTCTTTCACAAGTGTAGCCGAAACACACAAACCTGTGGGTTAAAGCACGTTGTTTCTGCAGTATGTCGCTCTGTGGTTTTGGACTTGCAGGTACTACATGGATTCTCACAGCAAATGGAGTGCGTTTCCTGTTAAAGTCGTTGTGCTGGAATGTTAAAGCAGCTAGAAATTGAATTCCGTTGAGAGGTGAACTGAGAGATCTTGGATAGGAAGCAATGACAGCTTTCAGTAATTACTGTTGGGAGCAGTTATTATGGAGCACACACTGACGCATTTGGGATTCGTCCCGCTGAAGCTGTGATAATGTGCCACTTTCGTAGTGAGAAGAGGGTGCTTCAAAAGAACAAGGTGGATAATGGAAAGAGAGGTATTTGGGATGGATAGAAAAAGACAGAAGGAGAAAGCTTTCAGATCCAATCACAAGTAATCTTGTATAAAATGGTCAGGAAAAAGAGGAGGGAAAGTTATCAGGAAATCGCAGTGGTGGGTGACGGTTTCAAAATTAGAAAGAGCCCAGCTAAATATTTGCTCCAGGGCAAATAGAAAAAAATCATCACAATCATAATTATAGCTCTTCTTTTGTCCGTCATATCGAGACGTTTTTCAGGGAAACATTATTAAATAGTTAAACAGGTAGTAAAAAAACCAACTATTATTTTCAAATATATGCATGGAAATTGTCATTTATTGACATTTATCTGAAAAAATGAAATGACCTGATTGCCCTTGTGTCCTCGTTCTCTTTCAGAGCAGTGCTATTAGAGTAATAAGCCTACTTTTTTTCTCTAAGAATTATAACTGTTTTATGAACTGAGATATGACCTGATATATGAATGAACTTTTTTAATAATAACAATATACTTCAATATGAAAAATGTCTAGATTTAAACCCATTGTATGTTGTAGTTATATTCGCTGAGACATGTACAGAAGATCTGAGAGGGTTGGCACTGCATCAGTAGTGTGTACTATGAAGGACACAGTGTAGAAGTGTAGGAAAGTTACGTCAAGTGGCTGACTGTTACGTCAAGACTATGAGGTGATCTCTCTGCATTCAAGACTTAATTGCAGACTTTATGCTGTGTAGATTAGTAATATTTCAGCAGAGATGTCTATTTTTCAGGGTTTTTTTTTTTTTTTTTTTTAATCAATCATGAACCACTTGCAGGTTACTAGATTTCTCAAGGTTAACCTGCTAGAAATTTGCAAAAATGATAACTTTAGCTTGTCACTGGGGTAATAACCTTAAAGATTTGCCTTATAGGGTGTATATTTGTGCCTCAATAGGGCACATTAGTACCTTAATTTACTAAGGGATAATTTGTGTTGCTTTGTGCTCTTTGTACTTGTGTTGCTTTGTACTGTATTTTCGCTTTGCACTATTTTAATTGTATGCAGTAATGCTATTTCATTGGCAATGCAAATGTAAACAATGTAGCAAGAATATGAATACAAATTCTGTATTCCTCAATATCAAATAGCACTGGGAAAACAAACACAAAACTCTTTATGAAAACTTAAATAGCCTTAAACTGTCCCGAGACTTCATGCAAACTTTGAAAACCCTTATGGGGGAAAATTATTATAATATTAAAGTGTTGGTTGCTTAAATTTGTTTTAATTATAGAACAAATACAGTTTGTTAGGATAGGACAATATTTGGCTGAGATACAACTATTTGAAAATCTGGAATCTGAGGGTGCAAAAAAAATCAAAATATTGAGGAAATCGCTCTTAAAGTTGTCCAAATGAAGTCCTTAGCAATGCACATCCACTCACAAAAATACATTTTTGATATATTTATGTTAGGAAATCTACTAAATATCTTCATGGAACATGATCTTTACTTAATATTCTAATGATTTTTGGCTTAAAAGAAAAATCGATAATTTTGACCCATACAATGTATTGCTATTGCTACAAATATACCCGTGCGACTTATGACTGGTTTTGTGTTCCAGGGTCACAAATGTGTTTTTTGTTGAGCATCACATCTGATATACATCAGGCTTTTATAATATGATTTATGATAGACGAATATGGAGCTCATACTCGAAGAAGCAAAAACACTTGAGAGTCCCAAGTGAGCAAAATTATGAAATGCATATAAATATCAGTTGTCACTCTATATCTATGGTAATATTAATGCTTATTTTATTATTAAACCTCTGAAGTTTTTAACATGGGGGAAAAAGCATAAAATGCAATGCAATACAATGAAGACTGAGAGAGGAACAAATAAACTTTCCTCATAGGCCTGATTTCTTCAAAAAATTATGTATAAAAAATGGATAATCAATTGAGTAGCCTAAGTTGCTTTAGTCCGGTAAGTGTTCATCTTGAAATTGTACTAACAATATAAAAGTCATTTATGTTTACTTTAAAAAACAACAAAAAAAAACAGTAAATATTCCATAGCAAAAAGACACATGTACCACAACCTAAAAGGGGACGTATTTATTATACTAAAAGGTCTATTACTTGCTGAAAAATATAAAGACGACAGAAGGGATGTACACAAGCAGGTTGTAGACAACAGGTTTTTCAAGTTTTGATCATGTTGATCATTTATATGTTATGAGCTCTAGTATTAGTGACTCACACAATCTTGAAAACATACAAAAATGAGAAGAGAGGTGGTAGAGGAAGAGCTTGGGAAAGTTGAGCCAAGACATGGAGAGGGTGAGTGTGTGCTGGTTCTCAAATGCCCATGTGTGCTTCTATGTCAGAGAGTGTGTGTGTACGTCCACCCTGTTGTGTGGTGGACAAGTCAGTGCAGTGCGGAGCCAGCGAACCCTGGGATCAATGCATCTGTTCTCTGCTTACAGAGAACACAAGCAGCATAGAGCTGAACGTCCACTCGCCTTATCTGTCAACTATCAGTACTCGCAACGCTAATCCCATCTGATTCTCTACACAAAAATATAATTTCATCTAAACATAAATTACATAAATAAGATTTCATCTAAACTATTTCTTTCCAAACTGTTTAGTGAAACTGATATATGCATGTCTGAACTAAGCATTACATTCATTCACTTGAGAATGCTTTTAAATTAAAACAATTTCAATTCAACTTCATTTGAGGTAGCAAACAGGATGCGGAATTCAGATGCATTTCACATTTGAATGTAAATCCGTACAATTAAAATCAACTGAAATTGAAATAAATTCATGTCACTATAATTTTTAAGTAGAAAAGCAAATTTTACCAAGAGAAGTTGGTTGATTGATTCTTCTTGAATTGAGTTTCTCACATTTATTCTCTATAAAATAGCAGAAGGTTGACATCTTGTTTCAGTTTTACTCTCAGCAACTGCATAACAACACCCAGACAAAGACTTACAAGATTCTACCACTTGTTTTCTTCAGAAAGTGTGTTTTTTTTTTGTTTTGTTTTTTTGTTGAACAGATTGTAAGATTTGTTTTTTTTTTTCTGTGTGTAGCAGGGTGAGCAAACAGGTCAAATCAGCAGTCAAACAGACATTTCTAAACAGATGTTGTCTTAATCTCCACTACAGCATGAACATATTCAACTCACTTCCACACCAAACACACAAAATATTTGTTACACAGATGCACACAAAAATATCTCACACACACAACAGTGGTAATGCCACACCCCATGTGAACAGATACACTTTAGTAGTGGTGGGACTGAAACATTTCAACAGCTGATGAAAGGAATTACATTACATTCATTATGTTGTCTGAGATCAACCAATGCCACAGAACGACATTCGATCTTTGCACAGATGAATGAGTTAGACTGGGGCAGTTGTGCTGTTGTTGCTGGCAGTATAATGAATTGATGTGGTTTATGAAGATGATGCTGAAAGACATAATGACAGTGCCGTAAATTCAATGACTGTCTGAGCTATGGCTGTTCACCCAAAAATTAAAATTCTGGCATCATTTATTCTACATCCCATCGTACCCAATATTTACTCATCCTCATGTAGTTTCAAGCCATTTCTGTCTTTTGTGAACCTTAATAGGAGATGTTTTACAGAATGTTCACACTGCTCTTGGGTCTAGTTGACTTACGTGCGCTCACATATTCGAAAATTCATACAATAGCTTGTGTGGAACTGACCAAAACTAAAACCAGGAGTACCGGAAGTAAATGTTAATGTTTCTTTTTGGGTGAACTGTTCTTTTAAGATGGTTGTCTTGTCCAGTATTTTAAATGAGTGATTGGCTCTGCTCACACTGCTTGATGAGAGCTGTCTCTCAAGAACAACATCCAGTGCTGCATCACACCATACAGGACAATGCCTTGTCAGCAAGTTGTTACAGTATGTGTCGCCCAGAGCTGATCAGCTTAATGAAATGTTTGAATGACTTTAAACTGACTCCTTCGGTGAGGAAAACTTGTTAACAACAACAATATCACACACACTTAAAAGCCATTCTCAAAATATGGCGACTTTCAGACTTTTTTATTATTATTATTTTATGTCACAAATGCAGCATGTGTTTTAAGAATCACTTATGCTCAGAATAGCGTACTACTGGCTCTTTTCCACTGAACGGTACGGTTCAGGGCTGCGTTTCCCAAAAGCATCGTAAGCCTAAGTTGATCGTAAAAACGATCGTACGAGTGATCTTAATATTAAGGTCTGTTTCCCAAAAGCATCGTAACTTAAGTTGCACTTGAAAATGATCGTAGATCTACGAGTGCTCAGGAGTAATCGTTAAGCCCTAAGTGCATCGTAAGAAGACAGAGTTATGAGGTCACCTACAGGACAACCGGCAGAATACACCTTTATTCAAGTGCAATGTGTATAACATAGCTAAGGTTTTGACTGTATTCCTCTTAAATCCTCTTTGTTGTTTAATATGAAAAGAAAACGGAAGAAAATAAAAAAATAAAAATACACATGATGTCATAAATAGTGCTGATAAAACATGTCTGCAATAAAAAAATTGTCTGTACACCTGTAGAAATTGGCTAGATGAAGTACATAATTTGTACTACTGTCACCCTATATACCCTTTATATAGGCTTTATATAGGCCTACCACCCATGGCCTAAAGCTCTATGAAATACTATAGGAGTTCTTCCAAATGTTTCTGAAGTGACTGACTTTTTTCAACTATAAACTAAATTTTAAAACATAAACAAGTTTAGATATTAACTTCAAAAACACTGAATCACAGTTTGATTGATTTCACACACACACACACACACACACACACACACACACACACACACACACACACACACACACACACATATACACATATATATAAATATATATATATATATATATATATATATATATATATATATAAACTATAATTAATTTAAGTTAAATATAGACACTATAGTTAATTTATGTAAGTGAGAATGACAAAATAAAGTAAACTGTGACATATTATGCCCAAAAATTCTTCATACAGTGGACTACCAGTAAAATTGATACAAATTTGGAACCAAAAATTATTCAGACACTTTGACCTGACCATGTTTTGCTAAAGTGTTATTTGAGATCTTGTCATATTTTACTACCATTAAAAAAAAAAAAAAAAAAAAAAAAAACTATAGTGAATAATCTGTAATAATGAATGAAATGTTCAAGGTGTCTGAATAAATTGTGGTTTGACTGTGTGTGTATATATATGAAGACTTCAGATGCAAAAGCTTCTAAGTGCCATCTGAAATTTTCTTATAAAATGAACAGTTTTATCAAGCTTGTAGGCCTATGTTTATGTTCAGTTATTTCACATTAATGGAAAAGAAAATGACCTATTAATTGCCATTAAAGTGAAATTACTGAACCTAAACATACAAGCTTGATAAAAATGATAATTTTAGAAGAACATTTCAGACGGCACTTATAGGCTTTTGCATCTGAAGTCTTCACATATATATATATATATATATATATATATTGTTACGAGTGGCTGGTAGAGAGATGAGGCAGATACGGATTTCCACGATAATAGAGACTTTACTTCAAACAATGGCAATGAACAACAGACAGACACCTTAACAAAACAGAGAACGGACGAGGAGTGCAGGGAGTGAGTGCATTATATAGGAGTGCTAACAATAGAGTCCAGGTGCAGGTGATCTGTGATGATGAGGAGCTGACGAGGGAAGTGAGTGCAGGTGTGGAGAACAGGAGGAACATGGGAATTGAAGTCCAGGGAAACAAGGGTTCTGTGACATTACCCCCCCCTCCCGGTAGGCGCGTCCTCGCGCCGTAGATGTAACAACCGGGAGGGGGGCGGGCGCCCTGGAGACCTCAAGCTGGTGCAGGGGGAGGAGCAAACTGGAGTGGAGGTCTCCAGGGCAGGTTCAAAAGCCATGGCAGGTCAGGGGCTGAAGGCAGCCATGGCGGGTCAGGGGCTGAAGGCATCCATGGCGGGTCAGGGGCTGAAGGCATCCATGGCGGGTCAGGGGCTGAAGGCAGCCATGGCGGGTCAGGGGCTGAAGGCAGCCATGGCGGGTCAGGGGCTGAAGGCAGCCATGGCGGGTCAGGGGCTGAAGGCAGCCATGGCGGGTCAGGTGCAGCGGGCAGCCATGGCGGGTCAGGTGCAGCGGGCAGACATGCAGCAGGCATACATGGCGGGTCAGGTGCAGCGGGCAGCCATGGCGGGTCAGGTGCAGCGGGCAGCCATGGCGGGTCAGGAGCCGAAGCCTTCGAGGCGTTGAGCCCAGGCGTCGCTGAAGGACTGGCGGGTGATGGCGGAACCGAAGGCTCCGCCGACCGAAGCGCAGCCGGGGCTCCAGAAGGCCGCAGTGAAAGCAGAAGGACAGCCAACAAAACGAACACCGGGGGGAGTGAGGAGGCCAACTGAATCCGAGGGACGGAGTGACGGAGCGGAGACGGAGGAGTGAAGTCCAGAGGGGAGGGCAGGCTGATGAATGACCAAGGTGTGAGTGGAGGCAAGATGGAGACTGGTGAAGCTGGAGGACTGATGGGCAACGGTGGAGCAGAGGGAGGTTGGAGCCGGGGTGAAGGTAATCGCCCAGAGGTCCGAGGTGGAGATCTGGGCGAGGGGGCTTGAGGTGGAGGTGCAGTATAGACATGACTTGGAGGAGGCGGGAGAGGGAGGCAGGGAGGGAAAACAGTCTTTGGGCTGGAGGGTTCAAAAACACAGTTCATAGGAGCAGTAGGTTCGGCGGCGGCGGCTGGAGCGGCTGGCTCGGCGGTGGCGGCTGGAGCGGCTGGCTCGGCGGCGGCGGCTGGAGCGGCTGGCTCGGCGGCGGCGGCTGGAGCGGCTGGCTCGGCGGCGGCGGCTGGAGCGGCTGGCTCGGCGGCTGGAGCGGCTGGCTCGGCGGCGGCGGCTGGAGCGGCTGGCTCGGCGGCGGCGGCTGGAGCGGCTGGCTCGGCGGCGGCGGCTGGAGCGGCTGGCTCGGCGGCGGCGGCTGGAGCGGCTGGCTCGGCGGCGGCGGCTGGAGAACTTGGCTCGGAGGCGGAGACTGGAGAACTTGGCTCGGAGGAGACTGGAGAACTTGGCTCGGAGGAGACTGGAGAACTTGGCTCGGCGGAGACTGGGGTTGAGGGCCATTTCATCCCCTCAAATACAATTAAAATCCCCACAGGCACTGGAGCTGGCTCTGTGGGGACTGGAGCTGGCTCTGGAGATACTGGAGCTGGCTCTGGAGATACTGGAGCGGGCTCTGGAGATACTGGAGCGGGCTCTGGGGATACTGGAGCGGGCTCTGGAGATACTGGAGCGGGCTCTGGAGATACTGGAGCGGGCTCTGGAGACACTGGAGCGGGCTCTGGAGATACTGGAGCGAGCTCTGGAGATACTGGAGCGGGCTCTGGAGATACTGGAGCGGGCTCTGGAGATACTGGAGCGGGCTCTGGAGATACTGGAGCGGGCTCTGGAGATACTGGAGCGGGCTCTGGAGATACTGGAGCGGGCTCTGGAGATACTGGAGCGGGCTCTGGAGATACTGGAGCCGCTTTCTTCCTCCTCCTCCGCTTACTGGGCCCAGTAGCGGAATATGGGTCCAGCCTGGGGCAGGCAGGGAGTTCGCTGGAGCGGTGTGCGGAGGAAGCCGGAGGTTGACTAACTGGCCCGGCCAACCGTGTTTCTGGATGGACCGGACGACAACACTGATCCTGAACCTCTTTCACTAAGAATTTGGAGCCATTCAACCACAAAATTAAATTGATAGTGTCGCTTAAGGAGAAACAAAAAACAGGTTCATCAAAACGGATAGTGTCGTCATCCAATCCATCCAAAAACAGGGAGATCAACTGAGCGTCGGGCCAGTTAGACAAGTAAGCAAGCTCAACGAACTCCTCCACATACCTCTCCAGCGAACGTCCTACCTGCAGGAGCCCGATAATGCGTTCGCTGGCTGTTAGGGTGAGAGGCGATGGAGGAGCTGGATCCAGGGAGCTGGGGATAGTCTCCATTCTTTTTTTTCGTGGAAAATCCGGTCGGTTTTGGTCCGTTCTTCTGTTACGAGTGGCTGGTAGAGAGATGAGGCAGATACGGATTTCCACGATAATAGAGACTTTACTTCAAACAATGGCAATGAACAACAGACAGACACCTTAACAAAACAGAGAACGGACGAGGAGTGCAGGGAGTGAGTGCATTATATAGGAGTGCTAACAATAGAGTCCAGGTGCAGGTGATCTGTGATGATGAGGAGCTGACGAGGGAAGTGAGTGCAGGTGTGGAGAACAGGAGGAACATGGGAATTGAAGTCCAGGGAAACAAGGGTTCTGTGACATATATATATATATATATATATATAGCTTAAAGAAATCGTCTGAAAATTACATCTTTGTTTAGCTCTACCTCCTCCAGAAGAACATTAATTTAATCTTTTTGAAAGGTATCTTTATTTATTTATTTATTTTAAACCACATCAGGTGACGATTATTATTAGGTTAAACGTTAAAGGATACGATTTTATAAGGTAATATTCAGCACTTGAGAAACGGACAGCGACTCTTAAGTAGCACGTAGAGCGCGTTCTCGCGCGTTCATGTTAAGGGCATTTTTGGGAAACGCACGTGGAATTGCAGCGAGCGTTCGTAACCTCGCACTTAGAAAGCGCTCTTAAGAGCTAAGATACATCGTTATTGGGAAACCCAGCCCAGTTCAGTACAGTACTGTATGCAATTTTTGCCGTTTCCATTGTCAAAAGTTGTGAATGGTACCCTAATTCCGAACCGTACCGTACCACTTTTTTGGGATGCTTTCGTTGGGGTACCAAGCACAATTGTACCGTACCAAAAGGGTGGAGCTACACTCTGCAGAACGTTGATTGGTTGACAGAGAATCGTCCCTTGCACGTGCTACAAGGGGAATGACAACACAAGAGGCGCCACACACAAATGTGGTTCAGACAACGCGTGCATTAATTATCTTCACTTCATGTAGGCTATAAAACAAAATATAATATAAAACACAACCCTGCCTCTTTCCATTTTCATTTAAAAAAAGAGAAACCTATTAATGTGTGGTTCAGGCAATATGTGCATATGTACTCTGATTATCTTCACTATGTAGCCTACAATGTAGCCTATAATAAAATGAAATAAGACAAAACAACCCTCTCTTTTTGTTAAAAGTCAGTTTTAATTATCAATAATAACCATTATCAAAGTACAAGTATAAAATATGAGAAGCTATACAATAAGAAGTAAAGACAAGCAAACAATTCAGTCAAACGTACAGCACACTAAGTACAACGTAATCTTTATAAACATATAAAGTTATTCAACTTCACTTTGCCCTCAGCCAAAACGATTTGCCCGGGAACAAATTATAAATTCATGAGACCAAAGATTGCCCGTTATACAGAAGATGAATGATATCTCGTTTTTAACCACTACAGAGACGTCTGAGCCAGCGGCAAATGTCAGAAGGACTAGCCGAGGTACAGCTGCTCTCGGATGGGTACATTAGCACTGAGCGCCCTGGTGATCGCCTGGATCTCACAAATTTTCAAATTTTCAAATAGGCCCTATCTTTATAAATAAACCACAGATTTGAGCTTCAAACAACTATATTCTTGCCTGAAAAACTTTTAGAACTACATTTCATGACACAATAAAGTAGTTTTTAAATTACGCGGGTTTTCTCCTCCGCTTCTCAGAGTAGTATCTGCCTGCAATATTTTAAGGACTGCATTTCTAGGACCGCAGTTCTAGGACCCTACCAATGATTTAGTTGTTTAATTGATTAAGTTTAAATCATATATTGTCCTAACCAACCTCTAGCCCTAAACCTACCTGTTGGTAATGCTATTGATTCAATTTAATTGATATATTGTCCTAACCAACCCCAATCCCTAAACCTACCCATTGGTAACCCTGTTTAAATATTTAAAACTAGATGGCGCTCTTAGAAAAAATAGGGTCCTAGAAATGCGGTCCTGAAAGTGCAGCTTCCGGTACTGCAGGCAAATAATATTGGCTTCTCCGCTATTGACACTTGCTGGTAGGTGCTGCTGCATGGACGTCTGAACTTTGCGTACTTGGTATTCTGAAACACCGAATGTTGGTGTGCAACAAGCAAAACTTGTCTTCTTCTTGTGACAGACAGCCTCAAGCCGAGAAGCAAGAACAAGATCTGCTGTATGTCCTCCATTGTTGTTTACTGTGTCGTTTTCTTCTTCGCGCGAGAATGACGTCGGTCATTACTTTCTGGCTACACCACGCCTATCAAGTAAGGGTACTGTTGGCAGGTGGAAACACAAGCCTGATCAGGGTGTACCATTCCGAACCGTACCGCTCAGTGGAAACGAGGCATACCATACAAAAAAACAAAATGTCCTTTTTTTTAATTCTAAGAATTAAATGTGCAATGTGAGGTCATGACTCATGAGATAAATGTAGCGTAACCTCTGAACTGATAGATAGATAGATAGATAGATAGATAGATAGATAGATAGATAGATAGATAGATAGATAGATAGATAGATAGATAGATAGATAGATAGACAGACAGACAGATAGACAGATAGATAGATAGATAGATAGATAGATAGATAGATAGATAGATAGATAGATAGATAGATAGATAGAAATTGATTTAAAAAGGAGAGAGGTTAGTGATGCAAATGAGTACAACCCAACACGATTACATGACAACCATGACACACCCGCTGTGGGACAGATGAAAAAGCAGAGCTTGCAAGATTGCTCCAAGGTCATGTAGGGGAAATTGTACATTTCTTAAGCAACAAGCTCCCTTGGCCACATAATCTGTCAATCAGTGTAATTCCTTTGAGAAACAGGCAGGAAATGAACATTTCTCCTTCAACTGCAGGTGTAAACATGATTACGCACGTGTCTTTCAAAGTTCAGAAGCGGGGAACCTCCGTTGGCACACTCAGGTGTTACTGTCAACAAAACACGTGCTTGTATTTGTATTCAGAATGCAATCCAAGTGCACCCTGTCCACTATAATGTCCTCTGGCAAAGAAGAAACAACGCTGTAGGATGCAAAGAAAACAACAGCTTATCCCTGCTCCCCTGCACTGCAGCATTATCATCTGTGATATGCAATATGTAATTGTTTTTACAAATTAATGCATTTGTAAATGTATATAATTACAATTTGCATTTACAAAGTAGTTGTTTATTGTTTATACAAAGTATGTTCAAATCAACCCTAAATTTTAATCCTGTGCCTTGTTGGAGAGAGGAGTGCTATTACTTGTCAGTGTGATCAAATTTATGATATTCACTTGAAGGATCATAAAAACAGGTGGAAAAAATCCCTTAGACTTAAAAGACAGACATAAAAGCAGAGAATATCAGACTTGGTGGTGGACTCTTTTGACTTGTTGAGTACACTATAAAAAGTAGTAACCTGTATTTGTTACCTTTTTATGAGCTTTTTCTAAATGATCTAACCCTTAAATTTAGTTCTCATTATATATCCTAATTTAGTTAGCTTTGTTTAATATGAACCTTACTGGTTCTTGCGGAAGCTCAAACGTGCTGCGTTACACAAGAATGAACCTCATTGGTTCTTGAGGAAGCTCAAAGGTGCTGGGTAACACACAAGAATGAACCTCATTGGTTCTTGAGGAAGCTCAAAGGTGCTGCGTAACACAAGAATGAACCTCGTTGGTTCTTGAGGAAGCTCAAGCGTCCTGCGTAACACACGATAATAAACCTCATCGGTTCTTGAGGAAGCTCAAAGGTGCTGCGTAACACAAGAATGAACCTCATTGGTTCTTGCTGAAGCTCAAACGTGTGGCGTAACACAAGAATGAACCTCATTGGTTCTCGAGGAAGCTCAAACGTGCTGTGTGACACACGAGAATGAACCTCATTGGTTCTTGAGGAAGCTCAAAGGTGCTGTGTAACACAAGAATGAACCTCATTGGTTCTCGAGAAAGCTCAAACGTGCTGCGTAACATGAGAATGAACCTCATTGGTTCTTGCTGAAGCTCAAACGTGTTGCGTAACACAAGAATGAACCTCAATGGTTCTTGAGGAAGCTCAAACGTGCTGCGTTACACAAGAATGAACCTCATTGGTTCTTGAGGAAGCTCAAACGTGTTGCGTAACACAAGAATGAACCTCAATGGTTCTTGAGGAAGCTCAAACGTGTTGCGTAACACAAGAATGAACCTCAATGGTTCTTGAGGAAGCTCAAACGTGCTGCATAACACATGAGAATAAACCTCATTGGTTTTTGCTGAAGCTCAAACGTGTTGCGTAACACAAGAATGAACCTCATTGGTTCTTGAGGAAGCTCAAACATGCTGCTTAACACAAGAATGAACCTCATCGGTTTTTGAGGAAGCTCAAACGTGCTGCGTAACACAAGAATGAACCTCATTGGTTCTTGAGGAAGCTCAAATGTGCTGCGTAACACAAGAATGAACCTCATTGGTTCTTGAGGAAGCTCAAACGTGTTGCGTAACACAAGAATGAACCTCATTGGTTCTTGAGGAAGCTCAAATGTGCTGCGTAACACAAGAATGAACCTCATTGGTTCTTGAGGAAGCTCAAACGTGTTGCGTAACACAAGAATGAACCTCATTGGTTCTTGAGGAAGCTCAAATGTGCTGCGTAACACAAGAATGAACCTCATTGGTTCTTGAGGAAGCTCAAACGTGTTGCGTAACACAAGAATGAACCTCATTGGTTCTTGAGGAAGCTCAAACGTGCTGCGTAACACATGAAAATGAACCTCATTGGTTCTTGAGGAAGCTCAAACGTGTTTTGCGTAACACAAGAATGAACCTCAATGGTTCTTGAGGAAGCTCAAACGTGCTGCGTTACACAAGAATGAACCTCATTGGTTCTTGAGGAAGCTCAAAGGTGCTGCGTAACACAAGAATGAACCTCATTGGTTCTTGAGGAAGCTCAAAGGTGCTGCGTAACACATGAAAATGAACTTCATTGGTTCTTGAGGAAGCTCAAACGTGCTGCGTAACACAAGAATGAACCTCAATGGTTCTTGCTGAAGCTCAAACGTGCTGCGTAACACATGAAAATGAACTTCATTGGTTCTTGAGGAAGCTCAAACGTGTTGCGTAACACAAGAATGAACCTCATTGGTTCTTGAGGAAGCTCAAACGTGCTGCGTAACACATGAAAATGAACCTCATTGGTTCTTGAGGAAGCTCAAACGTGTTTTGCGTAACACAAGAATGAACCTCAATGGTTCTTGAGGAAGCTCAAACGTGCTGCGTTACACAAGAATGAACCTCATTGGTTCTTGAGGAAGCTCAAAGGTGCTGCGTAACACAAGAATGAACCTCATTGGTTCTTGAGGAAGCTCAAAGGTGCTGCGTAACACATGAAAATGAACTTCATTGGTTCTTGAGGAAGCTCAAACGTGCTGCGTAACACAAGAATGAACCTCAATGGTTCTTGCTGAAGCTCAAACGTGCTGCGTAACACATGAAAATGAACTTCATTGGTTCTTGAGGAAGCTCAAATGTGCTGCGTAACACAAGAATGAACCTCATTGGTTCTTGAGGAAGCTCAAACGTGCTGCGTAACACATGAAAATGAACCTCGTTGGTTCTTGAGGAAGCTCAAACGTGTTTTGCGTAACACAAGAATGAACCTCAATGGTTCTTGAGGAAGCTCAAACGTGCTGCGTTACACAAGAATGAACCTCATTGGTTCTTGAGGAAGCTCAAAGGTGCTGCGTAACACAAGAATGAACCTCATTGGTTCTTGAGGAAGCTCAAAGGTGCTGCGTAACACATGAAAATGAACTTCATTGGTTCTTGAGGAAGCTCAAACGTGCTGCGTAACACAAGAATGAACCTCAATGGTTCTTGCTGAAGCTCAAACGTGCTGCGTAACACATGAAAATGAACTTCATTGGTTCTTGAGGAAGCTCAAACGTGTTGCGTAACACAAGAATGAACCTCAATGGTTCTTGCTGAAGCTCAAACGTGCTGCGTTACACAAGAATGAACCTCATTGGTTCTTGAGGAAGCTCAAAGGTGCTGCGTAACACAAGAATGAACCTCATTGGTTCTTGAGGAAGCTCAAAGGTGCTGCGTAACACATGAAAATGAACTTCATTGGTTCTTGAGGAAGCTCAAACGTGCTGCGTAACACAAGAATGAACCTCAATGGTTCTTGCTGAAGCTCAAACGTGCTGCGTAACACATGAAAATGAACTTCATTGGTTCTTGAGGAAGCTCAAACGTGTTGCGTAACACAAGAATGAACCTCAATGGTTCTTGCTGAAGCTCAAACGTGCTGCGTAACACATGAAAATGAACTTCATTGGTTCTTGAGGAAGCTCAAAGGTGCTGCGTAACACATGAAAATGAACTTCATTGGTTCTTGAGGAAGCTCAAACGTGCTGCGTAACACAAGAATGAACCTCAATGGTTCTTGCTGAAGCTCAAACGTGCTGCGTAACACATGAAAATGAACTTCATTGGTTCTTGAGGAAGCTCAAATGTGCTGCGTAACACAAGAATGAACCTCATTGGTTCTTGAGGAAGCTCAAACGTGCTGCGTAACACATGAAAATGAACCTCATTGGTTCTTGAGGAAGCTCAAACGTGTTTTGCGTAACACAAGAATGAACCTCAATGGTTCTTGAGGAAGCTCAAACGTGCTGCGTTACACAAGAATGAACCTCATTGGTTCTTGAGGAAGCTCAAAGGTGCTGCGTAACACAAGAATGAACCTCATTGGTTCTTGAGGAAGCTCAAAGGTGCTGCGTAACACATGAAAATGAACTTCATTGGTTCTTGAGGAAGCTCAAACGTGCTGCGTAACACAAGAATGAACCTCAATGGTTCTTGCTGAAGCTCAAACGTGCTGCGTAACACATGAAAATGAACTTCATTGGTTCTTGAGGAAGCTCAAACGTGTTGCGTAACACAAGAATGAACCTCAATGGTTCTTGCTGAAGCTCAAACGTGCTGCGTTACACAAGAATGAACCTCATTGGTTCTTGAGGAAGCTCAAAGGTGCTGCGTAACACAAGAATGAACCTCATTGGTTCTTGAGGAAGCTCAAAGGTGCTGCGTAACACATGAAAATGAACTTCATTGGTTCTTGAGGAAGCTCAAACGTGCTGCGTAACACAAGAATGAACCTCAATGGTTCTTGCTGAAGCTCAAACGTGCTGCGTAACACATGAAAATGAACTTCATTGGTTCTTGAGGAAGCTCAAACGTGTTGCGTAACACAAGAATGAACCTCAATGGTTCTTGCTGAAGCTCAAACGTGCTGCGTAACACATGAAAATGAACTTCATTGGTTCTTGAGGAAGCTCAAACGTGTTGCGTAACACAAGAATGAACCTCAATGGTTCTTGAGGAAGCTCAAACGTGCTGCGTTACACAAGAATGAACCTCATTGGTTCTTGAGGAAGCTCAAATGTGCTGCGTAACACAAGAATGAACCTCATTGGTTCTTGAGGAAGCTCAAAGGTGCTGCGTAACACATGAAAATGAACTTCATTGGTTCTTGAGGAAGCTCAAACGTGTTGCGTAACACAAGAATGAACCTCAATGGTTCTTGAGGAAGCTCAAACGTGCTGCGTTACACAAGAATGAACCTCATTGGTTCTTGAGGAAGCTCAAAGGTGCTGCGTAACACAAGAATGAACCTCATTGGTTCTTGAGGAAGCTCAAAGGTGCTGCGTAACACAAGAATGAACCTCGTTGGTTCTTGAGGAAGCTCAAATGTGCTGCGTAACACAAGAATGAACCTCATTGGTTCTTGCTGAAGCTCAAACGTGCTGCGTAACACATGAAAATTAACCTCATTGGTTCTTGAGGAAGCTCAAACGTGCTGCGTAACACAAGAATGAACCTCAATGGTTCTTGCTGAAGCTCAAACGTGCTGCGTAACACATGAAAATGAACTTCATTGGTTCTTGAGGAAGCTCAAACGTGTTGCGTAACACAAGAATGAACCTCAATGGTTCTTGCTGAAGCTCAAACGTGCTGCGTTACACAAGAATGAACCTCATTGGTTCTTGAGGAAGCTCAAAGGTGCTGCGTAACACAAGAATGAACCTCATTGGTTCTTGAGGAAGCTCAAAGGTGCTGCGTAACACATGAAAATGAACTTCATTGGTTCTTGAGGAAGCTCAAACGTGCTGCGTAACACAAGAATGAACCTCAATGGTTCTTGCTGAAGCTCAAACGTGCTGCGTAACACATGAAAATGAACTTCATTGGTTCTTGAGGAAGCTCAAACGTGTTGCGTAACACAAGAATGAACCTCAATGGTTCTTGCTGAAGCTCAAACGTGCTGCGTAACACATGAAAATGAACTTCATTGGTTCTTGAGGAAGCTCAAACGTGTTGCGTAACACAAGAATGAACCTCAATGGTTCTTGAGGAAGCTCAAACGTGCTGCGTTACACAAGAATGAACCTCATTGGTTCTTGAGGAAGCTCAAATGTGCTGCGTAACACAAGAATGAACCTCATTGGTTCTTGAGGAAGCTCAAAGGTGCTGCGTAACACATGAAAATGAACTTCATTGGTTCTTGAGGAAGCTCAAACGTGTTGCGTAACACAAGAATGAACCTCAATGGTTCTTGAGGAAGCTCAAACGTGCTGCGTTACACAAGAATGAACCTCATTGGTTCTTGAGGAAGCTCAAAGGTGCTGCGTAACACAAGAATGAACCTCATTGGTTCTTGAGGAAGCTCAAAGGTGCTGCGTAACACAAGAATGAACCTCGTTGGTTCTTGAGGAAGCTCAAATGTGCTGCGTAACACAAGAATGAACCTCATTGGTTCTTGCTGAAGCTCAAACGTGCTGCGTAACACATGAAAATTAACCTCATTGGTTCTTGAGGAAGCTCAAACGTGCTGCGTAACACAAGAATGAACCTCATTGTTTCTCGAGGAAGCTCAAACGTGCTGCGTGACACACGAGAATGAACCTCATTGGTTCTTGAGGAAGCTCAAAAGGTGCTGCGTAACACAAGAATGAACCTCATTGGTTCTTGAGGAAGCTCAAACGTGCTGCGTAACACACAAGAATGAACCTCATTGGTTCTTGAGGAAGCTCAAAGGTGCTGCGTAACACGAGAATGAACCACATTGGTTCTTGAGGAAGATCAAATGTGCTGCGTAACACAAGAATGAACCTCATTGGTTCTCGAGAAAGCTCAAACGTGCTGCGTAACATGAGCATGAACCTCATTGGTTCTTGCTGAAGCTCAAACGTGCTGCGTAACACAAAAGAATGAACCTCATTGGTTCTTGAGGAAGCTTAAACGTGCTGCGTTACACAAGAATGAACCTCAATGGTTCTTGCTGAAGCTCAAACGTGCTGCATAACACATGAGAATAAACCTCATTGGTTCTTTAGGAAGCTCAAAGGTGCTGTGTAACAAGAATGAACCTCATTGGTTCTTGAGGAAGCTCAAATGTGCTGCGTAACACAAGAATGAACCTCATTGGTTCTTGAGGAAGCTCAAACGTGCTGCGTTACACAAGAATGAACCTCATTGGTTCTTGAGGAAGCTCAAACGTGCTGCGTTACACAAGAATGAACCTCATTGGTTCTTGAGGAAGCCCAAACGTGCTGCGTTATACAAGAATGAACCTCATTGGTTCTTGAGGAAGCTCAAAGGTGCTGCGTAACACGAGAATGAACCTCATTGGTTCTTGAGGAAGCTCAAAGGTGCTGCGTAACACAAGAATGAACCTCATTGGTTCTTGAGGAAGCTCAAAGGTGCTGCGTAACACAAGAATGAACCTCGTTGGTTCTTGAGGAAGCTCAAATGTGCTGCGTAACACAAGAATGAACCTCATTGGTTCTTGCTGAAGCTCAAACGTGCTGCGTAACACATGAAAATTAACCTCATTGGTTCTTGAGGAAGCTCAAACGTGCTGCGTAACACAAGAATGAACCTCATTGTTTCTCGAGGAAGCTCAAACGTGCTGCGTGACACACGAGAATGAACCTCATTGGTTCTTGAGGAAGCTCAAAAGGTGCTGCGTAACACAAGAATGAACCTCATTGGTTCTTGAGGAAGATCAAATGTGCTGCGTAACACAAGAATGAACCTCATTGGTTCTCGAGAAAGCTCAAACGTGCTGCGTAACATGAGCATGAACCTCATTGGTTCTTGCTGAAGCTCAAACGTGCTGCGTAACACAAAAGAATGAACCTCATTGGTTCTTGCTGAAGCTCAAACGTGTTGCGTAACACAAGAATGAACCTCAATGGTTCTTCAGGAAGCTCAAACGTGCTGCGTTACACAAGAATGAACCTCATTGGTTCTTGCTGAAGCTCAAACGTGCTGCATAACACATGAGAATAAACCTCATTGGTTCTTTAGGAAGCTCAAAGGTGCTGTGTAACAAGAATGAACCTCATTGGTTCTTGAGGAAGCTCAAACGTGCTGCGTTACACAAGAATGAACCTCATTGGTTCTTGAGGAAGCTCAAACGTGCTGCGTTACACAAGAATGAACCTCATTGGTTCTTGAGGAAGCCCAAACGTGCTGCGTTATACAAGAATGAACCTCATTGGTTCTTGAGGAAGCTCAAACGTGTTGCGTAACAAAAGAATGAACCTCATTGGTTCTCGAGGAAGCTCAAACGTGTTTTGCATAACACAAGAATGAACCTCATTGGTTCTTGAGGAAGCTCAAACGTGGTGCGTAACACACAAGAATGAACCTCATTGGTTCTTTAGGAAGCTCAAAGGTGCTGTGTAACAAGAATGAACCTCATTGGTTCTTGAGGAAGCTCAAAGGTGCTGTGTAACAAGAATGAACCTCATTGGTTCTTGCTGAAGCTCAAACGTGCTGCGTAACACACAAGAATGAACCTCATTGGTTCTTTAGGAAGCTCAAAGGTGCTGTGTAACAAGAATGAACCTCATTGGTTCTTGAGGAAGCTCAAAGGTGCTGTGTAACAAGAATGAACCTCATTGGTTCTTGAGGAAGCTCAAACGTGCTGCGTTACACAAGCATGAACCTCATTGGTTCTTGAGGAAGCCCAAACGTGCTGCGTTATACAAGAATGAACCTCATTGGTTCTTGAGGAAGCTCAAACGTGTTGCGTAACACAAGAATGAACCTCATTGGTTCTCGAGGAAGCTCAAACGTGTTTTGCATAACACAAGAATGAACCTCATTGGTTCTTGAGGAAGCTCAAACGTGCTGCGTAACACATGAAAATGAACCTCATTGGTTCTTGAGGAAGCTCAAACGTGCTGCGTAACACATGAAAATGAACCTCATTGGTTCTTGAGGAAGCTCAAACGTGCTGCGTAACACATGAAAATGAACCTCATTGGTTCTTGAGGAAGCTCAAACGTGCTGCGTAACATGAGAAAAAACCTCATTGGTTCTTGAGGAAGCTCAAACGTGCTGCGTAACATGAAAAAAACCTCATTGGTTCTTGAGGAAGCTCAAACGTGCTGCGTAACACAAGAATGAACCTCATTGGTTCTTGAGGAAGCTCAAACGTGTTGCATAACACAAGAATGAACCTCATTGGTTCTTGCTGAAGATCAAACGTGCTGCATAACACATGAGAATAAACCTCATTGGTTCTTTAGGAAGCTCAAAGGTGCTGTGTAACAAGAATGAACCTCATTGGTTCTTGAGGAAGCTCAAACGTGCTGCGTTACACAAGAATGAACCTCATTGGTTCTTGAGGAAGCTCAAACGTGCTGCGTTACACAAGAATGAACCTCATTGGTTCTTGAGGAAGCCCAAACGTGCTGCGTTATACAAGAATGAACCTCATTGGTTCTTGAGGAAGCTCAAACGTGTTGCGTAACACAAGAATGAACCTCATTGGTTCTCGAGGAAGCTCAAATGTGTTTTGCATAACACAAGAATGAACCTCATTGGTTCTTGAGGAAGCTCAAACGTGCTGCGTAACACACAAGAATGAACCTCATTGGTTCTTTAGGAAGCTCAAAGGTGCTGTGTAACAAGAATGAACCTCATTGGTTCTTGAGGAAGCTCAAAGGTGCTGTGTAACAAGAATGAACCTCATTGGTTCTTGCTGAAGCTCAAACGTGCTGCGTAACACACAAGAATGAACCTCATTGGTTCTTTAGGAAGCTCAAAGGTGCTGTGTAACAAGAATGAACCTCATTCGTTCTTGAGGAAGCTCAAACGTGCTGCGTTACACAAGCATGAACCTCATTGGTTCTTGAGGAAGCCCAAACGTGCTGCGTTATACAAGAATGAACCTCATTGGTTCTTGAGGAAGCTCAAACGTGTTGCGTAACACAAGAATGAACCTCATTGGTTCTCGAGGAAGCTCAAACGTGTTTTGCATAACACAAGAATGAACCTCATTGGTTCTTGAGGAAGCTCAAACGTGCTGCGTAACACATGAAAATGAACCTCATTGGTTCTTGAGGAAGCTCAAACGTGCTGCGTAACACATGAAAATGAACCTCATTGGTTCTTGAGGAAGCTCAAACGTGCTGCGTAACATGAGAAAAAACCTCATTGGTTCTTGAGGAAGCTCAAACGTGCTGCGTAACATGAGAAAAAACCTCATTGGTTCTTGAGGAAGCTCAAACGTGCTGCGTAACACAAGAATGAACCTCATTGGTTCTTGAGGAAGCTCAAACGTGTTGCATAACACAAGAATGAACCTCAATGGTTCTTGAGGAAGCTCAAACGTGCTGCGTAACACATGAAAATGAACCTCATTGGTTCTTGAGGAAGCTCAAACGTGCTGCGTAACATGAGAAAAAACCTCATTGGTTCTTGAGGAAGCTCAAACGTGCTGCGTTACACAAGAATAAACCTCATTGGTTCTTTAGGAAGCTCAAAGGTGCTGTGTAACAAGAATGAACCTCATTGGTTCTTGAGGAAGCTCAAACGTGCTGCGTAACACATGAAAATGAACTTCATTGGTTCTTGAGGAAGCTCAAACGTGCTGCGTTACATGAGAAAAAACCTCATTGGTTCTTGAGGAAGCTCAAACGTGCTGCGTAACACAAGAATGAACCTCATTGGTTCTTGAGGAAGCTCAAACGTGTTGCGTAACACAAGAATGAACCTCATTGGTTCTTGAGGAAGCTCAAACGTTCTGCGTAACATGAGAAAAAACCTCATTGGTTCTTGAGGAAGCTCAAACGTGCTGCGTAACATGAGAAAAAACCTCATTGGTTCTTGAGGAAGCTCAAACGTGCTGCGTAACACAAGAATGAACCTCATTGGTTCTTGAGGAAGCTCAAACGTGTTGCGTAACACAAGAATGAACCTCATTGGTTCTTGAGGAAGCTCAAACGTTCTGCGTAACACAAGAATGAACCTCATTGGTTCTTGAGGAAGCTCAAACGTGTTGCATAACACAAGAATGAACCTCAATGGTTCTTGAGGAAGCTCAAACGTGCTGCGTAACACATGAAAATGAACCTCATTGGTTCTTGAGGAAGCTCAAACGTGCTGCGTAACATGAGAAAAAACCTCATTGGTTCTTGAGGAAGCTCAAACGTGCTGCGTTACACAAGAATAAACCTCATTGGTTCTTTAGGAAGCTCAAAGGTGCTGTGTAACAAGAATGAACCTCATTGGTTCTTGAGGAAGCTCAAACGTGCTGCGTAACACATGAAAATGAACTTCATTGGTTCTTGAGGAAGCTCAAACGTGCTGCGTAACATGAGAAAAAACCTCATTGGTTCTTGAGGAAGCTCAAACGTGCTGCGTAACATGAGAAAAAACCTCATTGGTTCTTGAGGAAGCTCAAACGTGCTGCGTAACACAAGAATGAACCTCATTGGTTCTTGAGGAAGCTCAAACGTGTTGCATAACACAAGAATGAACCTCAATGGTTCTTGAGGAAGCTCAAACGTGCTGCGTAACACATGAAAATGAACCTCATTGGTTCTTGAGGAAGCTCAAACGTGCTGCGTAACATGAGAAAAAACCTCATTGGTTCTTGAGGAAGCTCAAACGTGCTGCGTTACACAAGAATAAACCTCATTGGTTCTTTAGGAAGCTCAAAGGTGCTGTGTAACAAGAATGAACCTCATTGGTTCTTGAGGAAGCTCAAATGTGCTGCGTAACACAAGAATGAACCTCATTGGTTCTTGAGGAAGCTCAAACGTGCTGCGTTACGCAAGAATGAACCTCATTGGTTCTTGAGGAAGCTCAAATGTGCTGCGTAACACAAGAATGAACCTCATTGGTTCTTGAGGAAGCTCAAACGTTCTGCGTTACGCAAGAATGAACCTCATTGGTTCTTGAGGAAGCTCAAACGTGCTGCGTTACACAAGAATGAACCTCATTGGTTCTTGAGGAAGCTCAAACGTGCTGCGTTACACAAGAATGAACCTCATTGGTTCTTGCTGAAGCTCAAACGTGCTGCGTAACATGAGAAAAAACCTCATTGGTTCTTGAGGAAGCTCAAACGTGCTGCGTAACATGAGAAAAAACCTCATTGGTTCTTGAGGAAGCTCAAACGTGCTGCGTAACACAAGAATGAACCTCATTGGTTCTTGAGGAAGCTCAAACGTGTTGCATAACACAAGAATGAACCTCAATGGTTCTTGAGGAAGCTCAAACGTGCTGCGTAACACATGAAAATGAACCTCATTGGTTCTTGAGGAAGCTCAAACGTGCTGCGTAACATGAGAAAAAACCTCATTGGTTCTTGAGGAAGCTCAAACGTGCTGCGTTACACAAGAATAAACCTCATTGGTTCTTGAGGAAGCTCAAAGGTGCTGTGTAACAAGAATGAACCTCATTGGTTCTTGAGGAAGCTCAAATGTGCTGCGTAACACAAGAATGAACCTCATTGGTTCTTGAGGAAGCTCAAACGTGCTGCGTTACGCAAGAATGAACCTCATTGGTTCTTGAGGAAGCTCAAATGTGCTGCGTAACACAAGAATGAACCTCATTGGTTCTTGAGGAAGCTCAAACGTTCTGCGTTACGCAAGAATGAACCTCATTGGTTCTTGAGGAAGCTCAAACGTGCTGCGTTACACAAGAATGAACCTCATTGGTTCTTGAGGAAGCTCAAACGTGCTGCGTTACACAAGAATGAACCTCATTGGTTCTTGCTGAAGCTCAAACGTGCTGCGTAACATGAGCATGAACCTCATTGGTTCTTGCTGAAGCTCAAACGTGTTGCGTAACACAAGAATGAACCTCAATGGTTCTTCAGGAAGCTCAAACGTGCTGCGTTACACAAGAATGAACCTCATTGGTTCTTGCTGAAGCTCAAACGTGCTGCATAACACATGAGAATAAACCTCATTGGTTCTTTAGGAAGCTCAAAGGTGCTGCGTTACACAAGAATGAGCCTCATTGGTTCTTGAGGAAGCCCAAACGTGCTGCGTTATACAAGAATGAACCTCATTGGTTCTTGAGGAAGCTCAAACGTGCTGCGTTACACAAGAATGAACCTCATTGGTTCTTGAGGAAGCTCAAACGTGTTGCGTAACACAAGAATGAACCTCATTGGTTCTTGAGGAAGGTCAAACGTGCTGCTTAACACGAGAATGAACGTCATTGGTTCTTGAGGAAGCTCAAACATGCTGCATAACATGAGAATTAAATCATTAATAATGTCTTCCTTTGTGTTTCAGAGATGAATGAAAGTCTTACAGGATTGGAACGACATGAGGATGAGTAAATGATGACGGAATTTTCATTTTTTGATGAAATAGTCTTTTAAGTATAGTAGTATAAGAATATTTTTGTAAAATATTTTCACACTTTGCGCACAGCTGTGTCCCTTCCCTTTGCAAAAGGTCACTGAAAGTTACTATGTTTTCAACACATGGCAGACTGAGGGGCGGATGGGTGTCAATCCACAAGCCAGATTACAAAACAAAGTGGTATGTTTATACGCGGATTATTCTGTGCGAGTGGGTTTGTGGCAGTGCGAGTTGGAGAAAGCAAGTGTTTTCCGTGAGCCTAGGGAAGCAGATACTCTGCTGTTAAAGCAGTCTGATGACATCTGGATGAGGGGAGATTCTGTGGCGGATGCCACAACCTCAGCTTAAGGCCGTCTTATCATGATCCTGCACTCCAAATAGCCCCGCACACACACATATATGTATCTATGCATACCAAAAAAACAAAAAACAGAATGCTTTTGCTGCACACCATAACGCAACTTGCACTGGAGTTTAGCGTTAACAGTGGTGCCATATAAGATATATGGAGTCTACGACTACATGTGTCAAGTAAAATGGATCGTTGCCCCTGCAACACATTTTCAATTCCAGCGTAATCTGCTGCCTTTCAGATGTTATTACAGTTAAACAGCCTGGAAAAAATCCTCACTCTCACGCAAAAACAGACCAAAAAAAGAAAAAGAAAATCGGCTTGTTGTGCTAAGAAGGTTGACAGTGAGTGAGAAATGTGTTTGGGGGAAAGGATCTTGATGGATGGACTCTTTGCATCCTTCTAGGACTCTGGGTTAATAGAGATCTTTACAGAATGTCCTAGGCGCTGGTCCAGGACCAGATCTGTATCCTTTCTGATGGTCAAGATTAATGCTGATGAGAGAGAAGCAGTGTGAAGAATGTTGTAACCTTTGTTTCTTACATTTGGCCCAAATTTATATGATATATAATGAATGTATAAGGGGCAAGTGTATTTCTGATGCCGAAAACAGTCACTTTTTTTTTCATAGCTTCTTTTGAGCACTTTCTTGCATTTTGCATTTTTCAAAATGTGTAGTGTGTATAACAAAGCACCTGACCTTCTAATCGAAGTGTGATGAATCATACCCCCCCCCCCTTTTTTTAATTACCCTTTTGCATTTTGCTGTTCATTAAAAGGTGTGACAAATTAATTTTTAGAAGTACAAATACACCATGTGGCTTCTCAATGAAAATCAGGTCATAAAAAATGCATGCATAATAATTAGAAAATGTTGTTTAGGTTGAGTAAGGCATGTCACACTGCAGGACACTTATGTGATTGTCATGTCACAGAAACCATGTATGAACTGATGATTCATTATTTATTAGTTGATGCCATTAGTGTAATTAAGAGGAAAATAGAGCGCCTCCATTTTTGTCTAAAATGCCAAGCTAAACACTAAACAAGTTAGTTTGTAGCAGTTAGCTAATAACTTCTAAAACTTCAGCGCATGTTTGTGCTAGAGTTTATGATCCATCAAATTGTGGAGTTTGTTGAGTGCTATTACTTTTTTAATTGTCATTTATATGATTTACGCTTTTTTGTACAGTAAAACACACAGAAGGAGGAACTAGAATGTCATAGAGACTTAGAATGGCTTGGAATTGTAAATTGCCAGCTAGCAACCACTTAATACTGTACACATTAGCAATCGCATAGCAACATCTTGGCAACCACCCACAACACCTTAGCATTGTGTTGGCATGCACAGGCAAACACCACTCATATTTTGTTTAGATAATGTAAAAATCTAGTTGCAATTACATTAGGTATCTGACAGTACAGATCAAGGTCAACCCTTTATTTTAATCTGGATCTTTGTGACTGCCCGTGACTAAAGATTATTTTGATTTTTTATCTCTATTAAAACACAGATAAAAAGATAAAGGGAAATAAATTTTTTTGCATTCAAATGCAAAATTTTGGGATGTAAGAAAGTTCTAGAAGGCTGTACGATGTTGGATCAGTCACCTTGTGAGGCATTTGATTACCTGCAGCAGCTCTTAGAATCAGTCAGTGTCATGTTAAGCCAGCACGACTGCTGCATGACTGTGCTTTAATGAGTCTTAATGGCTCTTTAATGGCTCGTTAAGCCACAGTCATGCAGCAGCCTTAATGAGCGCCCGGTGAGCACGTGCACATGCTAAAATACACTGTCAAACACAATACCTCAAGAGAATCAGCAAAAGTCTGTAGGCCAGTCATGTGTCATGATGTGTAATGGCCGTTTCATTAAGGGTCATTTTTAACCCTGGGTTTACATAATCCTAGGTTACCTTGCGTTCCATGATTCACTTTTTATACTTTACCTTGGGTTAATAATAATTCACACATTATACCCTGGGCACCACAATTCAGGGATAGCACCGCAAAGGCTCTGGAACAGGGATTCAAATCCCAGGGATAAAAGTAGCCTTAACCTAGAGTTAGTGTGATAACCCAAAGCATAGTGTGATAAGAGCTTAAGAAGATGCAGGGCAACTAGAGAAACTCATGACATTGAGAGCATTGGTTTGTGGGTTCAATTTAGAGGGTCATGGTTTGAAAGGTTAGCATGGGTAGATACAGTATACTGCTGATACATGCTGTAACTACACTTTTCTGCATGCAAAAAGCACACAGCAAAATCCCCAGAGTTAAATCAACTGCGCAGAGTACATATGGTCCCTCTCTAAATAGTGTTAAAGTTACACTGAAGCAGAGTTAATGTTAATGAGATAATTAACTTAAGTGATGATTGAGCATTAGTGATGAACACCTGCTGTTAACAAGCAGAATCACTGAAGAAAAGAGAAACACAAGAACTTCAATCTATCTATCTCTCTATCTATCTATCTATCTATCCATCCATCCAGTATAAATATTTTAAATGAGGTTTTTTTTTTTTTTTATATTACAGAAATGACAAGTTTTTTTGCATTGCTCTCTTGACAATTGAAAGTGGAGTGGTTATTTGTTATTAAACTAATGTCACTTTTATATTATATTATATTATATTATATTATATTATATTATATTATATTATATTATATTATATTATATTATATTATATTATATTATATTATATTCAAATGTGTCCTTCATTTCTGATAAACACGACTGGTCATGTCGTTTATGGTGAAAATTTAATATTTAACAAGACAAAATGTGTACATTTTACAGCAAATTATTATAATTAATAGTAGTTACAGTATATTATCAATAAATATGCATATTTGGGTGTTTTTTGTCATTTGATGTTACACTCTAAAAAATGCTGGGTTAAAAACAACCCAAGTTGGGTTAAAAATGGACAAACCCAGCGATTGGGTTGTTTTAACCCAACTGTTTGGTTAAATGTTTGCCCAACCTGCTGGGTAGTTTTATTTAACCCAACTATTGTTTGAAAATGACTATATGGCTGACTTAAAATGAATCTTAAATTAAAATGTTCATTTATTAAACATATTAATAAATGTTAATTTTCAAGATATTTTGGGTTCATTTTAATTAAGCAATACTGTAATTTTTAAACAATAGTTGAGTTAAGTAAAACTACCCGGCAGGTTGGGCAAACATTTAACCCAACTGCTGGTTTAAAACAACCCAATCTCTGGGTTTGTCCATTTTCAACCCAACTTGGGTTGTTTTTAACCCAGCATTTTTAGAGTGTATTTAGTTTTATTTCATTACTTTTGTGTCAATTGCTCTGATAATTCTGGCAATACCGTACAGTACAGTCAGCTGCCTGCAACCTGGAAGACACTGTGGAGCCTGAGAGCCATAACAAATGGATGCGGGCAGAATAGACAGAAAGTGTATGTGTGCATTATTTTGACAGCTTGTTACTGATGTTTATCACGAGGCCATAATGACAGGCATCATTTAATCAAGACAACACAAGTAAATATGAACCTGGAGATTGTAAGGGTTGATGACAGACAGTCGGATGTTGAGTTACGATAGCTAAGAGGTGAAATCTGATGGCAGGCTGAATTAATGCTGCAGTTTAAACATTTGTTAGCGCCACAGTCACGAAGATTCAGATTAAAATGGAGCGCTGACCTTGATCTGATGTGACAATAACGGCGTCTGTTTATTGACTCGGCTGTTTGTCCAAAAAAAGAGATCAGTGAAGGTGCGTGTAATTTGAAATTACCCTTTCAAATCCCCTACATGTCCATGAGCATTTTTATGGGAACTGTTTACTAAGCAAGTTGTTTAACCAAATTTTACCCAAACACTGTAAAGTACCTTATTATTATTATATGATTAATTTATTTATTTATAAATGCTGTATAAACAATATATCTTTTTTGCATTATAGTAATGGCAATCAGGAAGTGCCACTTCATGTATTATATTATATTGTATTATATTATATTATATTATATTATATTATATTATATTATATTATATTATATTATATTATATTATATTATATTATATTATATTATATTATATTATATTATATTATATTATATTAATCTGCAATATATAGTGATTATAATATTTAAAGCTACACAGGATGTTAAAGAGTCTTTTTTTGGCTCTTGCATGAATTTTTGCCAGTATGCTGTAATTCTTGTGCAATATTCAGTTTTATTTCATCTGATAGGTCAAGCATAGGAAGAGAAGATTTTTGAGAGCTTAATGCATTGGCCTAGTATTTTCTTTTTTTTCCCTCTTGATATTACAGTCAACTCTGGTGGATATGTGCCTTGTCAAGTAGGGAGTTATGGGAAGGAGTGAATCTTTAAATGTCACTGTTCCGTTATGAGGAATCTGACGGAATCGGAGTGTGATGGAACTGGAGTTGGAATATAATTCTCCTTGACATATCAAAGGTCCAGAAAGCTGCAAATGAATAGAAAATGAGCGCAAGAAAGGATGGAAATACTTTCCTAAAAATGATTCTTTTTAGAAATGTATAGTTCCTCTTAATATGTGAAGACTTTAATGGGAATTTTAAATGGGATTATTTTAAAATGTTTAAACTGCAGTGACAATGACCTTGAGGTTACCAATTTTGAAAGCCTCAGTACTTACAAAACCAGATTTCAGCTCTGAAACAGGTTGAGTTTACAGAAATATGTTGGGCTATTTTGGTAGTCAATTGATGTATGGTATCAATAGCAATCAATAAGAACTTTGTGATTGTGGCTTTTCTTCCTTCTATCATCCACTAGAGGGTGATGAACACTTTTTGAGGTTTGAAGCACTGTATTAAGTTCATGCTGTTAGAGATTTGATCAGGCCTGCAGTATGCACACATAATCTCCATATTATTTTTTGCTCAACACATTGCACAAACAATGTCCAAAAAAGAGTGGCGGATAAGGAACCAAATATGAGAGGGAATCAAGCTTGATGGGTAACTTCATGCCAAGATGGATCTGCGGTTGGTACTTTGATCTAATCTGGTCTATGTTCTCAGAGGCAGCCCTGACTTACAGAGAGCCAAATCAGAGAGGTCACTAATCTGAGCAGACACACAAACTTTCTAATGATAGCTTCTCGGGACAGGCAAGGACAGTGACACATATTAAACCCACAGAGGGAGTGAGAGAATAAAATAGTGTGAGAGAGAGGAGGGGAAATGGAATATAAATTATAGACTTGTAGATTGGTAGACTGGATTACAACTCTTAAAGGTGAAGTGTTTTATCCGTGTGCCACTAGAGTCAGCAAAGGGAATTGGAAAAATCATGATTGTTGTTTCTGGATAATTTCCCCGGTGTTCCGTCATTGGTAGGACAGATAGTCCCGCCCACAAATGGTGACAAGGTTGAGCTTTTGCTTCTGAATTGGGATAGTTGGGTTACTGAAACGAACAGAGCCAGTGTTTATGTTTCTCAAGGAAAACAACCTACACATTGCTTGTTTATAGCTCTCTTTGCATATTAAAGGTGCAGTAAGTGATTTCTGAGGAACATGTTGATCACTGTTGATATGTGAAATTAACCCAAGCAAACACACAAAGCAAGAACAGATAATGCAAGAGAGGATGTCTCTTTATCATAGCTGAAGTAAAGCAAAATGATACTTCAGGAAAAATAAAGCAAAGATGACAAACAAAAGACAAGGAAGAACAAAAAATTAACATATAGTACACAAGAGAATATACAAGCAAGAGTTAGTTGTTAAGGTCTCAATATGCTTCAAACAAAATCGAAGAACGAACTGATGTGACATAATTTCAAACAAAATCAGGCCAAAACAAAGTTCGTTTTGTGTTTGTTTTGGGAGTTTGAAATGGCTTGCCAAAGCGAACTCTAAGAAAAAGTTATCTTCAGCTACAAAACACCTTCGTACTACCATTGGTCCGTTACGTAACGTAATAGGAGGTGTGCGCTGAGGCTCCTCCTTCTTTCACTTGGAGCTCTTCTCTGACTCATTTTGTCTGTTGTGTCCATCGAGGTAAGATCTCCGCGAGTGAAAATATGACACACACTGGATAGTCGCTTTATAGTAGAAAATTAAGTTGTGCTTCTGATGAAATGAGGCACTGTTTGATACTGTAAAGCTGCTTGCTTTTTCAGTAATCTGTTGAATAAAGTGCTATATAAATAAACGTGACGTGACTTTATTGGAGTGCTACCCATGTTGTTACGATCAGACGCTTTTCTTATACTTTCTATTAAAAAATGTTAAACTTTTGTTGTGTTTATTTTGTTATTGAGAGGAAAGCTCGCAGCACATATTTACATATTCATCTAAACATCGCGCTCAGCAGTATGGGCGGCGTCAGATGTTCGTTTATAGTATATCGCTGCTCACGTATTTCGAACTTAGTTTTACCCCTAAACGAAGAACAAAAAAGAACTTCGCCTTGAGTATATAGGGGCCTTTAGCCACCAGCAGCACAGCATCTATAGACAAACAATCTGCTCATCTGTATGCAGATGATACTATTTTGTACACTTCTGCTATGTCATTGAAGGAAGCAAATTATAACTTACAGTCTGCCTTTAGTCAGGTACAAAAATTTCTGGTAGGATTAAAGTTGGTATTAAATGCTAAAAAAACAAAATTAATGGTTTTTACACGTTCACATTCTCATTCTCTTGAAGATTTCACTATTTTAACACAAAGTGGTACTCCAATAGAGAGAGTGACTTCCTACAAATACCTAGGAATTTGGTTGGATGATAAATTGTCTTTTGGGGTCCATATTGAGAGCCTTTTAAAAAAACTCAGACCCAAGTTAGGTTTTTATTTTAGATTAAAGAAGTGCTTTCCTTTTTCAGCAAGGAAAAGGTTGGTGCAGAGCACATTTCTATCAGTTTTGGATTATGGTGACCTAATTTATATGCACTCTACTTCACTTTTATTAAAAAAATTAGATGTATTGTACCACTCGGCTTTACGTTTCATTACAGGTGCAGCAGCTAGGACTCACCACTGCACTCTGTATGAAACTGTACAATGGCCCTCCCTCTCCCTCAGAAGGAAAATACATTTATTGATTTTTATTGCTAAAGCACTAATGGGTAAATTACCTGTTTATATTTCAAATTTACTAATTTACCAAAATAATGTTTACAAGACAAGGTCGTCAAAGAAATTACTATTAAGTATTCCATCAACAAAAACAGCCATAGGGCAAAAAGCTTTCTCATTTTATGCACCAAATGCCTGGAATGAACTCCAAAATACCTTAAATCTAGTGTCACTCCGATCTATTAATAGTTTTAAAAACCTTTTAAAGTCATCTCTGACTGAACAGTGCAATTGTTTTTAATTAGGTAATTTATACAATTGTATGTTTGTATTTGCTGACGTTTTTGTGTGGTGTATAATGTAATTTATGTTCTGTCTTTTATGTATTGAAACTTTTGGCCGCTTGTCTTGGCTAGGACTCCCTGGGAGAAGAGTTATTGTAACTCAATGGGACCTTTCCTGGTTAAATAAAGGAAAAAAAAAAAAAAAACAAAAAAAAAACAATGACACTCAAAACAGTCCTGTTACTAAAGCTAATATTACTACAACAGCATATCTTGGTTCTGTGAAACTTTGCAAAACCTGTGTTACTCACATGGAGCAAGAACAACGCAACCTTGCCGTCCGTTTTCAGGCCTCCCCACTTCGGTCTCTCCAGCGCTGGAAAGCTTTTCTAATATTATTGCGGGTCCTAAAGCACTTGCCTGATCAGAACCCTTCTTTTTCCAGTGATCTTCCTCTGATCTTTTGAAAGCTGCAGTTGTCCCAAACAATTGACCTTAAAATTAAAAGTAAAAAATCATTTGGTATAAATAATGAGGAATATTTTTTAGGACTTCCAAGATTTTTTTTGTTTTTTTGTTTTTTTGCGTTAAATAAATAAATTCATTTATTCATTAATTTAATCTGTATAAATTGTTAATTGTCATGGAAATAATGCCATTATATTATATTATATTATTGGTTAATACATTAATAAATTGCATACATTTTAATTATTAGTTTTTTTAATGTGGTTATGATGCAATGCGACATTCTAGAAAGGTTTTGTGAGGTAACACTTTAGTATGGGGAACAATTCTCACTTTTACTTTTAGTTAGTTTTTTAGTTACTTATTCTAACTTTTAGTTACTTATTAGCTTGCATATCGGCTGTTTGTAAGTATTTATAAAGCACAAATTAATGCCTTATTCTGCATGACCAGATTACACATCCCTTAATCCTACCCCATTTCTAAACTTAACCACTACAACAACTACCTTACTAACTATTAATAAGCAGTTAATAAGTAGTTTATTGAGACAAAAGTCGTAGTTAATAGTGAATATGTGTTCCCCATACTAAAGTGTTACCAATTCAACCCAGAAGTGGAAAGGAAGCCACTTAATTTCTGATGAACATTAGTCAAGACTGATCTTTAAAAAAACGTTTGATTCTGCAACCCTATTAACTCATGTACATCACAATTCCTTGTACGTGTGGACTTATGCATAATGCACCACAGCATCTGCATTCACATCAGTTATAGTAGCAATTTATATCAATAAATTGCTGAACATTTCTCACAGCTGTTACAGCAAACGAGTAAATGTAATCAATCAACCAAACAGACAAGCTTGTGCATTGAAATTAGTGCGTAGCCAGTGCACTCGTATGTCAGAGCTATTGGGGGAAAAAAAAATGAGATTGTGCCTGTTTACTTTTTGTTCCACTTGATGGATATTTGTGTATGGGTAACAAGGCCATGCGGACTGTGTGTCGTGCATCTCTTTCCTCCGAGTAAGCATGCATGTTTAATCTGCCAACTGCTGTGTTGAAATCTGTCACTGTCACTGTATAAAATGCTTCACCGTGCTTTAGCTCATGTTTACCAATAATGCGCTTTAGTCAAATTCACCACATGTTTTAATATGGTTCATTTGTCTGTGTGACATATACCTGAATTAAAATGCCATATCGACAAAAGCAAAGCGTTTGATTAGGTCACTGATGAGCCATTTGGCCAATCTGTTAAATTTTGTACTCTTCTGTTTATCAATAATTCATTGTGTAGCAGAACTTTTTTTATCTAGTAAATGGCTTTAAAGTGACATTTTACCCAAAAATGAAAATTCTGCCATAATTCACAGCAGAAAGAAAGTCAAAGTGACAGAATTTTCAGTTTTGAGTGAACTATCCCCTTATGGTTAACACAAACTGTAGAAATAGGCCAATTTCAGGGTAATAACATGGTAATAACAAGTTATAACAGTTGTTTGATGTAAAAATATCCTCTGTTACAATTATTTCTGAGTATATTTATATATCAGAAATATACACTCTTCAAAGGTTTGGCATATGATTTCTGAATAATGTGATACTGAAAACTGGAGTAATGATGTTGAAAATTCAGCTTTGCCTTTTCATTTTAAAATATATTACAATATAATAAAAAAAAAATGAATATCTCACAATATTACTGTTTTTAATTTTTTTTTTGAGCATAAGAGACTTCTTTCAAAACCATTAAAAAAAAATCTTGCTAGCTTTTTTTAGTGTATATATTTATGAAACATAACATGTGAACCTACTGTACAGGGTTGGTGCAGGAATAAAGGCATTACAGCAGGCTTCTGTGCCACACGAGACCATCAGATGAGGTGATACCATCAGGCCGCGAAGCATGACATACTAGGGGGGATTACTGAGGGATTACATGGTGTCTGGCTCATGAGACACTGTAAATTTGGTCAGCATGTTAAAAGTGGCATCTCCACAGCACTCGCCTCCAGGCGGCCGGACAGCTAAAGCCATTCAAAGACCTGAATCCCTTTAAAAACAGTGCTGAGTCTGACGGATAACCCTACGCGTCAATACGAATGTTGTTCAAGGATCGCTGCTTTGATATTGCTGGATCTGAGACTCAGAGTGTAAAGGAAGATTGGGCGAGTTATAAATGAAAGATGATAAATGAAAGTTCAAATTAACCTCAGTTTTTCGTCAAAGGGTTTTCTATCCATATTGGCATCTTAAAACATGCTTTAAACTCTAATTACGTAACCTTAAGGCCACTGTTTCTATTGCCTATTGCCTTTTCATTTCAGGGATTATGTTAGACACTATGCAAAAATAAAGGCCAAAAAGGCGCACAAGTTGGGGGTCATAAATCCCCACATTCTCCATTTGTTGAGAAAAGAAGATTTTTTTTTCACAGGGCCTGCCATCTGTTTGATGTGGTTTGAGAGAGCGGCGGCTCTTAATACAGCAGCTGGACAACCCAGTGACTGCATGACTGTAAACGTGCAATACAACTCTAATGGCCTCTAACATTTAATACAAAAATAGTTCTAAAAGGTTTGCTTGATACGTTAATGCTGACTGACACTGAATGGCACTGATGTCTGGATTATGAAGAATTATGGCAATGTTGTTACATGGATGAAACTGATCCTTTTACAGTACCACACCTTTTGCTCTGTGTGTGCACAACATCTAAATTCCATGTTTTAGTTTGCAAATTATACACTTTAAAACTTGACCTTGAGGTCAACATGAAACCATTTTACTTTTTTTTATCAGGTTTTTGACCATTTTGTCCATCAATTTTCCTGATTTAGATCATCAAAAGTGGGAGTTAGTTAGCCAGAAAGTCATTTCAGAGTCTGGAAAAGTTTATTACAAAGCATTCTATTTCTTGGGAATAATGTGCACCTGAATCAGGAGCAATACGACCATGAAAATGTGTTAAGAAAGTAAATAGACTCAATTATGACTTTCGATCTGACTCTTAAAAGTATTTTTGTTGATGTTTTATTTAGACTCTAAAAAATTATGGGTTAAAAACAACCCAAGTTGGGTTGAAAATGGACAAACCCAGCAATTGGGTTGTTTTAACCCATCGGTTGGGTTAAATGTTTGCCCAACCTGCTGGGTAGTGTTATTTAACTCAACTATTGTTTAAAAATTACTGTATTGCTTGCTTAAAATGAACCCAAAGTATTTTGTAAATTAACATTAATTAATATGTTTAATAACATTTATTAAATTGCTTGTTAATAAATGTTCACCTTTTGATTGTTATTGTTGCCTCTAGTAACTATGTGTCTATTTTGGGTTCATTTTAAGCCAGCCATATAGTAATTTTTAAACAATAGTTGGGTTAAATAAAATTGTTGGGCAAACATTTAACCCAACCGCTGGGTTTGTCAATTTTCAACCCAGCTTGGGTTGTTTTTAACCCAGCATTTTTAGAGCATAGGTTATTTAGATGTTAAGGCCAACATGCAACAGTATTTGCAATTTCACTGCACATTTTACTTTTATTTATAATATTTCATGAGAAAAAATGTGAGGTGGAACTTCATTTAATCCGTTAGGAATTAATTGGATGGTGAAATGTTGGCATAACAAGCCAGAATGAAGGCTGCTGGATAAAATGGTTCGAGAAAGTAGACGTCAGCCTAAGAAAAGTCGCTTAAGAATTTCTTTGTGAAAACATGCTGACTATTTTAAAGAGGTAGTTTACCCCCCATTTACTACCATAGTAGGACATATCTTCTTTTGTGTTCAGCAGAAGAAAGAAATTCAAACAGGTTTTGAACTACTTGAGTAAATGATGACAGAATTTTCTTTTTTGGTTAAAATATATACCTATTTGGTTAAAATATCTGCCTTTGGCTATTTCCACCTATACTTTTTTTGTGTGTAACCTAGTTATATGGTTAGGCTGATTAAGTCATACTAAATAATATTTTTTGTGTTGAGCGAAATCAATTTATGAAGTGCAATCTGCTGAGTTTCATCGCACGCAATCCAAATTCTTTTTTACCTGTAAATATATGATAAAATAACCATAAAATCAATGTCAAAGTAGTGTCTTCCTTTCACAAACTTTTGCTTTGACTTCTTTCTGTAGTGCTTCAAACCTAAGTTAGGAGGTCAACCACCATTAACCCTCACCATCCCCTGTAATTCACGGCCATTTGTGTTTCCTTCCATCTAGGCAGTAGGCGACTGAGATGGGCGTTCATCTAGGCTGTCTCAGCGACACACTGTGGCTGCCGTTGCTGCTGCTGCTGTCTGTCTGCACCGCCCCCCGCTGCCAGTGCCGACCATTCGGGATGGTTGAGCCCACCGTGAACGTGGCGGTGGTGTTCAGCGGCTCCGCCTACCAGTTGGAGATCAAAGGGCGACTGAGCCGGGAGAACTTCCTGGACCTGCCGCTGGAGGTGAACCCCATCACTGTGCTGGTGAACAACACCAACCCGCGCACTCTACTGACGCGCATCTGCGACACTCTGGCTGCTAACAGGGTGCACGGGGTGGTCTTTGAAGATAACATTGGGTCCGAGGCCGTGGCACAGATCCTGGACTTCGTCTCCACGCAGACGGCCATGCCCATAGTGGGAATCAGTGGGGGATCTGCCGTCGTCCTGCCTCACAAGGTCAGACTCGAGCACTGTGCCAGTTTCTAAAGTCGCTTGACCTGGATGGGTAAACTCTGATTTTTGAGTGTTCATGCTGAGATTAGATTCCCTCAGAGTTCTTTTACGGTCTGCATCAAAGATTCGTTAGGGAAAATGTACAGTTAGCATGCAAAGAAACCCTGACAGGGTCATCAAGACCATGATGTGAAGTGGAGAGGTCCTGAATCACCCAGAAGGGGTTTATTTTTGGCTGACTGCACATTATCTCACTAATTACATGGCTGCTTAGCACATATATAAATAAATGGATATGAAATATTGTTTTGAGATGAAATAATGTTATTATTTTAGAAGAAAGAGAGTGCCATGAGAGCACAGCTATGGAGGAAACTAGGGACAGTGTTCTGATATACTGTAAAGTTTAATGGTAATTACAAAAATGTTTGATCCCAGAATCAAGTATTCATAATAGCCTTCATTGTGTTATAAAATAAAAATCCCTACATAATTACTTAAGGGCTGTTTTCACATCTGTTTCACATTTTACTTCTTGTATTCCTATAGCTCAATACAGAAGAGCATGGCGCTAGCAACAGCAATGTCATGGGTTCGATTCCCAGGGAGCGCATACCCTTATAAAAACGTTTAAAAAATGCTTAAATGTACTTTTGGGTCTGAAACTGTGGTATGTTTGCTTCATCAACATGAATAGCTTTCCTGTAGCTCAAACAGAAGAGCATGGTGTTAACAATGGCAATGTCATGGGTTCGCATGCCCTTGTAAACGTACTTTTAGGTCTGAAAATCCAGCGTTAACGTCAGTTCTGGCAGGTCACGTCAGTCAATCTCACATCAGCTGACTCCCAGGGGACTTATGTCTACCTATAGGAATACGACGCCTATCACAGCATTCATATATAAGCTCCTCAGTATTATCAGTAGCTATCTCATTTCTCAGGAGCTATTACCCTTCTCCATCCCCAGCTCCTCCTCTCTTTAGTCAGGATTGACCTTATGATTCCCCTGAATCAGACTAATTCTTAAAATATGTGTATGTTAAATTATTAACATTAATTATCTGCATATGTTGGTTCTGTTCTGTTTACCCTAGGGGGGGTTATTGCTGCTCTCCCTGTTCTTATCCATGCTAGGCTGCATGGATGCGCAGGGAGTTCTTGCCCAGAACAGAACCATACCGCCAATACAAACTCTATGCAATTATCAATCATATTTGACAATAGTGGTCCTGACAGAACTGTGGTATGTTAGCATCATCAACATGAGTAGCTTTCCTGTAGCTCAAACAGAAGAGCATGGCATTAACAGTGCCAAGGCCATGGGTTCAATGCCCATGGAATGCATGCACCTAAGGTTAATACCTTGAATACAGTTTAAGTTGCTAAAAAAAACATTTGTAAAATGCTTAAATGCAAAAAACATCTGCTTGATGCATGAATGTAAATGTTATGAAATGAGTACTACCATGAACGTGTCACGGGGGGTGCTATAAATAATGGCACAAAGACAGTCTTTAATACAATAATCCATGGAAAACAGAGCAGAATAACAGAGAAAACACATCCACGACACTAAGACAAGACCCGACAAAGAACTGAAAAAACAAACAAACAAAAAAAACAAAACAGGATATATCCACAGGCTAAATGAGTTAATTAATAGAACAACAGGTGAATGTTATAATTAATCAAGGGAACACACTAGAAAACTAGGTCACACAGGCAAACAGAAATAAAGCACAAAGAAACTAAACCAAAACAGAGTGTACATGTTACAGAATGCTAATGGAAGTTGTTTACAACAGCTAGGTAATGACTGTGTGATTAAAATATTTGTTGCACACCCAATCAAAAAAACACTTCCATGCCAACCAAACAAACCAATCTCTGACATCAAACATGTTTTGTTCTGCACCAAAAGCTGTAGTGTGAAAGCAGAATTAAATGGAGAAGCTGGTTGATTTAATTGGCCATTATAAACTTTGTTAATACAATACTCGTATGAATGTGCAATATGAGTCCCTGATGAAAAGTAATGAAAAAGTCAAATTAGGCACAAGCAGCAGTCTCTCAATGCTGAAATGTCTTGGGAGACAGCATTGGGTTCAGTGTTAATTTCCAGAAACCCATGTTTTTCAGCACAGCACTGAGGAAATAGTGGCTAATTAGAGAATCACATTCATCATGTTTTCATTATTTACAAGCTCAGCTGGTTTCCCCTGCTTGAATATAGTTTGCCATGGGTTGGTTTTCCAAAGTTTTGTAGTGCAGTCAACATAATTAAGCTTTAATTTGCTTTACTTTATCTTTTTGGACATGTTTATAATGGTGAATAAATATGAAATTGATAATACCACAGTGATAGGCTGGAAATACAGTGCATTGAAATATTAATGCAGCAATCTGAACATGTGTACAGACTGCAGACTATTTAATTTTAGTGTTTTTATTACATATTTTATAAAACAACTAGAATACAGCTATGAGCTGCACTCAGAATTTGAAATCTTTTTAGTTTATTGCCCTGTGAAAAATGTTAAATAAAGTAACTAAAGAAATTTCAAATTTTGAGTGCAGATAATAGCTGTATTCTTGAAGTAATTAAAAATATGTACGCACAAAAATAGGTACAAGGTATGAGACAAGAGAGTGTGGTGTAAAAAACGAAGGAACTATAAAATAACTAACTTAAAAAAAAAAAAGAATTTATTTTGCATTTTAATTTTTGCATTTTCCTCTCTGACATGGACCCTGCAAATTTTAGACCAATCAGATTGCAAATGTCTATTTTTTGTCAGCAGTGTCACAGTTTGTAGGCAGTTCATCATAGAAAATTACTGCGCACATATAAGAAGTAAAATCCTTCTACACACAACTTGACTGTATTATAACCTTTAAAGTAATTTCTTTTTTCTAGAAGTTTGTCTAGAGTCTGTGGTTATTTGAGAAAGAGGATATGGGTGGATATGGGTGACTCATTAGAGAACTATAATTCATCAGGATAACTCCAAGCAGCCCCATCTTCTTTTTACATGCATCACTGTGTTGTTCAGACCACTGCAGTGAAACAGAGATCACCTGACCTTTGCTTCAGTTCTAAATGGAGGGACAATAGATGATCCCTGTCTGTTTTATTGCTTCAATGCAAATGGCTATGACATAGAACAGTTCCAGGAATAAATATAGAAATATAATGTTTATTTAGGCCACCATATGAAGCTATACACTTCTGACGTCTAGTTTGTGGCATCTAGAGATCTGAAACTGTTGCTTTGTGATTCTGTAGCAGTATTTAATTTTATTTTATATTCAACACACTCAGTGCACTAGAACAGAATATTCCTTGTTTTTAATGCTAAATCGTTATATCTGGCTATGAAAATCTTTATTACTAAAGGACTGCTGCGCATAATAGAATATTGCAGGTCAACATTTCAATAAATGTTATTGCATTTTCGACCAGACTGAAAAAAATAAATTTTTACGTATGTTCTGAATGATAGATTAGTGTTTACTGTATTGAAGTCATCAATTGAACCTGGAAACATATTTTAGAGAGTCTTTTGTTGTGGTATTTTTGTGTATAAACATCCCAAACTCCATGCACGTGTATTAAATAGTTTATTTACGGTTGTTATGATCTGTATTTGTGGGAGACCATGTAATTTTGTGTTTATAGAGCTTATTGAGATGTTCTTAGTAGGGAGAATCAAAAGCAAATTTCTCTCAATGGCTTTAATATTTATCCCACATTGTTTTGTGAGAGATTTTTCTTTAATCCCAGTTGTTTTGTCTGTGATGTGTTTATTTAGTCTGGTACACTGTCATAATCATGAGAAAAGTAGTTTGTCATATTTTTTTCCGTCTTAAGGCTTGCATTTATGATAACATGAGTATGCACAACAGATTAGGATATGCAATACCACTAGCCTTTACAAAATGTACTTATACTTGTAAAGACATACTGCTGTAGTACGTGTGAAATGAATCCTAGGATGAGAGTTTAAAGGGTTGAACTATTATTTCATAGCTCTAAGTTTAAAGCTTTCATTGGCAGGCTGGCACAGCTGTACCCAGTGGACTGTTGACAGGCATCTCAGGTTCTGACTGATGAATGCCACCGTTACACCAGATGGCCTCCCTGCTGCCCACCTTTCCTGAATATAGTAAGACAGAGAAATTCCATCAGTCTCCCTCGCTGCAGTTCTGGTGGCCTAAATTGTCTCAATCTGAGGACTATGATGGCATTTTAGTGCCACGTTAAATTAAAAACAATGTTTATATTCTAGGGTCATCAGTTTGTTTGTTTGTTTGTATGTTAAGTGTTTTTATAGTTGTTTTTCTTTGGGGAAGAAGTGCTTAGTGTAAAATAATAATCATTCGGTTTCATGTTCTTTTTTTTGGTGGTAGATCATGTTTATGACAAGTAATTAATGAAAATTCTGTCATTAATTACTCACCCTCATGTCGTTCCACACCCGTAAGACCTTTGTTGATCTTCAGAACACAAATTAAGATATTTTGGATAAAATCCAATGGCTCCGGGAGGCCTCCATTGACAGCAAGATAATTTATACTTTCAATGCCCAGAAAGCTACTAAAGATGTCTTTAAAAGAGTTCATGTGACTACAGTGGTTCAAGCTTATTGTTATGAAGTGATGAGAATACGTTTTGTGCTCCAAAAGAACAAAATAATGACTTTATTCAACAATATCTAGTGATGGAGGATTTCAAAACACTGCTTCATGAAGCTTCGAAGCTTTACAAATCTTTTGTTTTGAATTAGTGGATTGGAACGTGTATCAAACTGTCAGTCACGTGACGAGGCTTCGTTATGCCATAACTGTTTCGAAACTTTTAAAAATTTCAATGGTTCACGTGACTTTGGCAGTTTGATATACGTGCTACTAAGCTTCATGAAGCAGTGTTTTGAAATCAACCATCACTAAGTATTGTTGAATAAAGTCATTATTTTGTTTTTTTGCTGCAAAAAAAGTATTCACTTCATTAACATTAAAGGGTTAGTTCACCCAAAAATGAAAATTCTGTCATTAATTACTCACCCTCACGCCGTTCCACACCCGTAAAACCTTCGTTAATCTTCGGAACACAAATTAAGATATTTTTATGGATCAGTCATCTCTTCTGATTGGTTGATAACCGTTGGCAGCGTTTAATCCAAAAGCACATTAATTTCTGCAAGAGCACGGAGAGATTCGTGAGCACACAGGACACTGTTTGAGCGCGCACACGCAATATCTGAGCGAGAGGAGAGGCAGTTCATAAGAGAGCACTGTATATTTGAGAGTGCGCGTCCAGTTTTGCGCAAGAGCGGAGAGATTTACGCTCGAACATTACATTGATGTGCTTTCGTTTCACAGTAATGCGCTCTCGACATTTGACAGTAAAATAACGCCATAGATATTTTAGTTGAAATCCGATGGCTCCGTGAGGCCTCCATAGGGAGCAAAAACATATTTAAATCAGTTCATGTGAGTACAGTGGTTCAATATTAATATTATAAAGCGACGAGAATATTTTTGGAGCGCAAAAAAAAAGACTTATTTAGTGATTTCAAAACACTGCTTCAGGAAGCTTCAGAGTGTTATGAGTCTTTTGTGTCGAATCATGATTCGGATCGCGTTTCAAACTGCCAACTGCTGAAATCACGTGACTTTGGCGCTCCGAACAGCAGACTTGACACACTGATTCATTATGCTCCGATGCTTCCTGAAGCAGTGTTTTGAAATCGACCATCACTATATAAGTCGTTATTTTGTTTTTTTGGTGCACCAAAAATATTCTCGTCACTTTATAATATTAATATTGAACCACTGAACTCACATGAACTGATTTAAATATGTTTTTAGTACCTTTATGGATCTTGAGAGAGGAAGTGTCATTGCTTCCTATGGAGGCCTCACTGAGCCATCGGATTTAGCCAAAAATATCTTAATTTGTGTTCTGAAGATTAATGAAGGTCTTTCGGGTGTGTAACGACATGAGGGAGAGAAATAACTGACAGAATTTTCATTTTTGGGTGAACTAACCCTTTAAATTGCATTCAGCCTTTTGGAATAATGTCCACTTTAATGTTACTTAATTTGAAACTTAACTGTCAAAATATTGTAACTCCTGATGTCACGGCAGCACTGAAAGAAAAAAATGCCGTGCAGAGGACAGATGCGAAATGTATGAGGACTGGGGATCCATTTCTTTGTAATTTAAATGAGAAATTATTGCAGTGCTCAGGTCAACCAGTATAGAGTTAGAACCGATGAATGCAGTGAAATGCACAGCTTAGAGGGAACATTGGTCAGAAGTGTAATTTGAGTCGATTTGATTCACAAGTTTAGGTCATATTTTACTAGTCTCTAATGAATAATTGGCAGACATGCAGGATGTCCACTAAAACAAAGTTCCACCCATCAAAATAATCACATTTAAAACTGTAAAGTCTAATATCCAATCAAACAAAACCATTGACTAGACTGAAAGCACTCAAAACTGCAGGACAAGGTCACTATGACTTTAAGACTTACAATCAGTGGCTGATTAACAGAAATTACCTGGTATATGTAACCATAGTAACTTAAAATACTGCTGTGATAGTGTGGTGAGAAATGTACCATTTTTTCCATATGGACTTTTTTTTTATTATTACGATATTGATTAACTGAGCTCTTTCACCTTCATCCAATTTTCTGTTCATAAGTCTACTTCAACATGGAGGGATATTAGTCTAAAAACTAACTTTGCTCTGAGTGTTTTATGCTTCATGACAATTACAGCTTGTATCTCTCTTACATACAGTATAGCTATTTTGGCTATTTTGGTCATCTGTTACCTTGAAAAACAAAGACAAAAGCCTTTAGACATGCATGGCCATGCTTCTGATCCTACGCAACCACCTGAATCCAATTTAGCCAACAAAAATTCATTTATTTGGACTGTGTTGTTCTTGCGGGCAGCGTACAGAATCTAATCTCATAGCGAAGCGAGCATTCATACGTCAACCGTACGATGAGAATGAAATCATTGTGCGTTTCCTCTCAGCAGTCAATCATGGATCAATGTGGCGCTCATGCTGCTTTCGACTGCACAAGTGGCATAGACACAGAGAGATCTGGCAGACGCTGTTAACGGTTTTCAGGCAAGAGGAAATAGAATAGCAATTTTTTTTTTTTTGCCAATATATATGATTTCTTCATAAGTTGTATTGGTTCACTGTGTTTGTCTTGATATTTACTTTGCCTAGAAGCTCCTCAGGGACACAGAGTGAGAGATTTGCTTTATCTAGCCATGCACAGAGCCACAGGTCTGTGTGAGTTCAACACAGAGGACTCTCTATCTCTTACACACATGGAGGGACACACAGAGAGAAGTTTGCTTTGGAGATAAAGCATGCATACGCAGCTAAGCTGTCATATTTATCTTATGACTAGACCAGGACACCTATAGTTGAGTAATGAGGGGAGATATCTTGAGAAAACCAGAGTGAAAAACTGAGTGTGCATGTGTGTTGAACTGCACAAGGGCACTTTTTACCTTGTGGATTTTTAGAAATTTAACTTCCTTAAAAACACTCCAGCATTTGGGGTAATGCATTACAAGTAATGCGAGTTAAGTAATCAGATTACTTTTTTTCAAGTAACTAGTAAAGTAACACTACTTTTAACCCTTATGTGTTGTTGGGGATGTTTTCATCCACTATGGGGTGTTTTTGAGTCTTAATTTGGCCACAAATTTCTCTGTGTTTCAGCAAATCGAATGATTTTTGGTGACAAATCTTATTTTGATACATATTTTGATACATAAAATGCTTCGAAAATGTTCAAAACCTCAAAAATACACTGTGGGCAAATTCACTACCCTTTCATTATGTTCGTGGATGAAAACATCCACTAAATTTAACTGCTGTAAAAATGTATCAGATAAATATTTTTTTTTTTACATAAATCTGTTAATCAACTTCAGTCCTGATCAAAACTACTAAATGTTAAAAAAAAAAATACAGGATTTTTACTTTTTTATTGCCAAGTTTATAAATGATGTAACTGATTTGGGGAAAAAGACTAAGACTAAGCTTTTTTTTTTGCACAGGCTATCTAAAGGGTTAATGGTGGCACCTGGTGATCAACTGTAAAAAATGACAAATTTTACCTCTTCCCAACAGGGAAAACCACCATCATTCAAGAATGCATGATTTTATGGTGTCATGGCTTTGCAATCAAAAAATGTCATTATAATGGAAGTCAATGGGGCAAAAACAGCCACGAACAGTAAATGAGGGAGAAAAAATTAAAATCTGATGCTGCACAAAAACCAACAATGCATCAAAACCAATGTTGTTACTAATCCTTCACATGTCCAAGACTGTGATAAAAGGTAAAAAACAAAATCTAGTCCACAATCACTTTTTATATTGAAAATAAGTCATTTTGTGTTTGTTTTTTTTCCCAAATCAGTGACATCATTTATAAACTTGGCAATAAAAAAGTAAAAATCCTGTTTTTTTTTTTTTATTTTAAACATTTAGTAGTTTTGATCAGGACTGAGGTTGATTAACAGATTTATGTAAAAAAAATTGAAAAAAAAAAAAAAAATTATCTGATACATTTTTACAGCAGTTTAATTTAGTGAATGTTTTCATCCACGAACATAACGAAAGGGTAGTAAATATGAACAATACACAAGGGTTAAATTTACAACAAAATATCTGAGTTACTTTTTCAAATAAGTAATTAGTCCCATGTATTGATTGACTAGCTCTCCTGTCCCCATGTTGAGGGAAATCATGAGTAAGTGCAGAGGAGCTGTGTGCGCTGCGTGAACATGATTATTGCAGTTCTCATCTAAATATGAACAAGCATTTACTCTCACTTGCACAAAAACATATTTAGCATTCCTCAAAATGAATAAAAACAGTGAAATGCAAACTCTGAATATTACACAAACTTGTAATAATTAAATGTTAAATGACATAAATATACTTTATGTATTTAATATAAATTTATTACACTGTAAAAAAGAATTGTTGGTTTAACTTAAAAAAATAAGTTACCTGGTTGCCTTAAAATTTTGAGTGCACTGGAATTAAAAATTTGAGTTAATACAATAAAGGTGATTGGTTTAATCAACAGAAACTCAAAATATTATGTTATCCGAACCACACTGATTTGACATAATAAAAAATGTTGTAATATCAAATCATGAAAATAATATTTTACAGTGTATCCAATGTCTTCGCTGCTGACTCAACCATACTTCAATGATCCACCTCAACCATACTAATAAGCGATAACAACTTTAGATGACTTTCTATTCTTCTGCAGTCCAGATAGGCAGCACAGCTGAAAGGTTTTTGAGCTGCGCCCTCTACAGTACAGGTGTGACTTTGCATTTCCCTCAGCCTGAGGTTTATTAAGGCTTATTTCACACAATTAAGGTGTGAAAATACAGAGCCCCGCACATTACATGCAGGAAAAAAATAGTAGGCAAATCGTGCACACAATTTACTAATAGACCCTTTTCACAGATTGTGATGATGCGTTTTAACGGTCATCAATATCGTAAATCCTGCAAAAGCTATGGGAGTGACAGTAAAAATGACATATTTCTCTCTTCTTACTGCTGTTATCAATCACTCTCTATTTTTTTCCTCATTTTGAAAGTTGTGAAAACACTATTGTGGAGTTTTTCTTTTGCTATTTCAGTAAATGGAAACACAAAAAATAGAATTTTATAGAATTTTACTATAGAATTTTACCCAATTATGACGACTTCCGTCTCTGAGAAACCTGGAAATGTGAAAAGGGTCTATTCAATTGCTCGATTTGCTAAATCATGTACACGAAGGAACAAAATAGTAAATCGTGTACACAATAATTGAAAAAAAGTAAAAAAATAAATAAATAAAAAAAAGCCCAGCACAGTAATGCAAAAGTAACATTAAAAGTTACTAAGTAACACAATTAGTTACTTTTTTAGGGAGTAACGCAATATTGTATTGCATTACTTTTAAAAGTAACTTTCTGCAACACTGACACACTCACTTAAAAACACAAACTTTAAATAATTAAACAATTACATTTTTTTTTAATAATATTTCACATTTTAATTTGAGAAAATTATAGATTGATTGGAAATGATGCACAATAAATATATTTTATAGGTTACACTTTACAACAAGGGTTCATCCGTTTACATTAGTTATATGTGTTAACAAGAACTTACAATGAACGATACTTATGCAGCAGTAATTAAACCTTATGATGATAATAATCTCAACATTTTTTAGATCAAAAGTTGTATCTGCTAACATTAGTTAATGCACTGTAATATGAACAGTAACTTTTTTATTACCTAACATTAACCAAGGTTAATAAATGCCTCATAGTTAGTTCATGTTAGTTAACTTACTTATGTTACTTATGTTTTTTGGTTTTCCTCATTATATGTCAAATTTGTTGCCTTGGTAAATAACAGTAACATTACAGTAGCTTTTTACAGTAACTTTTAATTAAAACGTTGGGGAAAAATTGTCGTCATGGTGAATGACAGTGTGGGACATAATTTTCACACAAATATGATTTGTATATTTCTTTTTTTAGATTATCATAGTTTGAAAAAATTATAATTCATATTTTATGATGGATTTACATTGAAAGTATGGGTCTGGAACAAAGGTAAAGTGATAAGAATGCATTTAAAGAATAGTAAAAGTACATAAAGGCACAGTAAAAAGTGCAGCGTTTTTTTGTTTTTGTTTTTTGACCTAATTCTATCTTTTTAAATAAAATGTTCAATGTTCAAAACATTAGGAATTACTGTTTGGAAATTTTCCTAAATTACTTCATAAAAATGGTCAAAGGAATGAATTTCTGAAATAATGTGAGTAGTGTTGCATGAAAGATGGCTTTAAGGCATTGCTATGTGAATGCTAACAGGAGGGTCTGTGGAAAAGTCCTTTGGCTCAAGTCCCTCCTTCAAAATCGAGTCTATTTTTGTACCTTTTTTTTAATCTAACAGATGGAAATTGTAAGTCTGATCACTTAAAAAGCAATTGCACACATCATCTCAACAATCCACATGACATCTGGTGGTGGTGAAAAATGCTATAGCATGTAGCTCAAAAGAATGATTATTCATCCTGTACATGCACGACCTGCACAAAATATGTTAAGAAGCATTAATGCGGTGCAGGATCTGTTGGTGAATTCATCAGTGTTTCTCTGCAGTGTGCATGTGTTAATGATGAGGGTGGTAATCCTGTCCAAAGCTCTACGTTTAGATACGGCATGTGATGTCAGCAAAAGGGGGAGGGGCCTAGAGGGGAAGGAGAAAGAGGGGTCGTCATGTTCTTTGAGTTACCAGCAACATTCTGCAGCACACATTTTCAGTCAATCAAATACACTGCATATTGAGAACAGAGAGACAGAACGGTTCAAGATTCACATTCAAGATGACATAAGCTTGACATAATCTCCACTGACAATGCATTATCATCTTTATGTAATACAATACCACTGCAATCTGTCCTCCATTCAGAGCCGTTTATATATAATGTATATATATATATACATTATATATACTGTATATCATTTATTATATATATTTAAAATTCGTACAATTTAAATGAACTCTTTTCCTTTTTATATATTTTTAAATGTGTCACGTAGTGATTTTTTGCTGTTTAGTCGCAGTTTTGCTATTAAAGGTGCGGTACGTCATTTTTCAAAAACACTGTTTGGAAGTTAGTCGGGCCAACACCAACAACAAACATGTAACCAATCAGCATTAAGGGGCGTATGACGGTCGAGGACAGAGAACGAGCGAGAGGGAGATTTAAAGAAAAACAGAAAGAGAGATGACTCCTTGTTTACACTGCATGCATCTGCGGCGCATTACGGCTCCAGCGAGGTTTTGTCAACTCGCACCAGAAGCATTTCAGAAGCAAAGCGGCTGGATTCGCGAAACCAATAGATTTGCCTGTCTGACATCGTTTTCCTTGATTTTTTTTGTGTTTTTTTTAATGGCTAAATGGTTATATTTTGTCCGGTTTCATTTTGTTTTTTGCTATGCCATACTTTATTTTGCTGTAGCCTACAGTTGAAGTTAATACACTTAAAAGTCCATTCATGGACTTCAAGGATAAAAGATTTTCAGGTTTTTCAACTTTGAGTCTATTGTCGTCAATTTCTGGCCTCCTAGTGATGTGAAACATGAACAGGAGTCTTCAATGGGTGATTATTTTGACTTTATTTTGTATTTGAGCTGAAAAACAGTGTCAGTGCCTCATTTCATCAGAAGCACAACTTAATTTTGTACTATAAAGCAGCTATCCAGTGTGTGCATGTTTTGAACTGCGGAGTTTTTACCTCAACAAACTCTACAGACGAAATGAGTCAGAGAACAGTTCCACGCGAATGAAGGTGGAGCCTAGGTGCACACCTCCTGTTATGTTATCGTCACTGACCAATGGTAGTATAAAGGTGTTTTGCAGCTGGAGCAAACTTTTCCTGAAAGTTCGCTTTGGCAAGCTGTTTCGAACTTCCAAAAAGAACACAAAACGAACCTCGTTTTGGCCTGATTTTGTTCGAAATTACGTCACATCAGTTCGTTCTTCAATTTCGTTTGAAGTATACCGGGGTCTTAATGTGCATGCGTAGTCCTAAATGAGCGTCTCGTGTAACATTTCAGAGTCTGACGGCAGCACTTCCGGGTCCAAACGCTCTCATACCACAAGAAAACAACAAATGGTGCTAATATACATACGTAATACTACAAAAAAATATATAATTATAACCTTTATCTCCATACCAATATTCCAGATGGCCAGACAATGATTCATCTTTTATAAATCGTTAAAATATTAATAACTGTGACGCTGTGAGCACGGAGACTGTTGTGTAGACTGTAAGTATTTAAAATGTTTTAACTTTTTAAAATGATTTATGTTTAATTCGAATAATTAGCACTCATATACGGCCGTCGATGGCATTTGCCAGTGAAACGAGTCGGGGCTTGGACCCGGAAACGGCGTTCCTTACGTCACGGCTTAACAAGCGGATAGGAACCGGAACTTCTAACAGCCACTGCAGTGATCCAATGACTTTACCAATCGGCGATTGGCTCTTATTTTTGAAGGTGGGACTTATTCCACCATATTGCGTGTTGCACTTTTTTATTTTTTATTATTATTTAATTATTTTTTATTATTAATGCCATAAACCAACAATACAATGAGATATATCATTGAAGTAAAAACAAAATTACAGCAACTAAAATAGAATGAAATAACAATGCCAGTGGACAAGAACACATCATATCTGCTTACAATGTTATAAGCTCGAATTGCCTTTTTACTTTTACAATTATGCGAAATAGAACAATACAGTGTGAAATTTTTGCTTTGCACTTGTCGCATCTTGTGTTGTTTCTCCTGCGATTTCTTTTATTTTCATTTATTTATTTAATCAGGGACAATGCACATTAATAATACATACAACATGTAAAATGCACCAGATTTAGCCAACACTGGCTAATTTTCATCCGTAGTCCCCTAATCTTTTGTTGATGAATTTAAATAAACTTTCCTTGGACTTTGATTCCTGTTTAAGTGTGGCAAAACCATGTTTCACTTTTTTTCAGGATTACTTGATGAATAGAAAGTTCAAGAACAGCATTTATATGACTAAAAATCTTTTAATCGTTTGTAACATTTTAAAATATATATATTTCTGTTTTTATTTATTTAAATTATTTATATTATATATAAATAATATTTATATTTTATTAAAAAAAGTCTTGAAGATGTTTCTCTTTACTTTTATACATCAAATATTAGATTTTGTATGCTGTCAACTTAATATTAATTAGATATTAATTCAAGTAATATTTGAATAATTCCTTGTGGCTTTTACAGTAAAAATATAGAGGGCAGATTTTTAATTTTGCAGTCAACATGTTTTCTTTTCCTCCCCTGCCCCCCTCCCCCCTCAAACAAGTGGTTCTTTATACATGCACATATGTAACCTAAATATTTTAGGTTTCAGGTTCATCCTATTTGTTCATCCTATTTTGCCATAGATGTGACGGCACTTTACCAAATGTTGTGGCATTGTACCTACAACTCTCAACTATCAGCCAACTTAATGCAAATACGATGCAGTTTCTTCTGTAAGTTACATTTAAAATACAGTTGGTAATCGATAACCTTAAACAATCTACTGACAGCGAACTGTAGTATCCTGTCAGGTTTTCATCTTCCACTGAAATGAGCCACTACTGATAAGGAGCTAATAAAAGTGAAGTCTTTAGAACAGCAATCAAGGTGAAGACTCAAATAACTGAAGGACACAGATGCAGATCTTTATAGAGATAAATATTGAGGTCGATCCTGTTAAAATGTTCCGACTCCCTGCGGTTCCATCGCAGACTTGAAGATTCAGATTTGCTGTCTGAGCTAATTACATGAAAATAGGCTTGTAATATATAAATGGGACCAGCTTATAAATACCCAACCCATTATATTGCTAACTGTTCTTTTGTCTCACACCTTGTACTTTTTTTTAATGCAATGGTCATTCAATGACACAAGCATTCAAGCATTGTGATTTTTAGAGCAGTTAAAGAGGTCAGCGAACAGGTGGAATAAACCGGAACATCTTCCGTTCGCAGCCTAATGAACAGGCTTACCCTACTTTCCCAATGCTTTTGTCTGAAGGACATCATGTGTAACACTGAAAGTCTCTCTCAGGAAACGGTTCAATATCCTCTGGTGGTAGCAGTTGGCCTTCATGGAGAAAAACTCGGTCAAGTTTAGATTCAGTCATCATTTCCTTTTTCTGAAATGATAAATGCTGTTATACACACTATAAATATCATCAAAGCTCTGCCGTTTATCTGAGAATGATGTTTTCAATCTTTTTTTCTTGTGGATAAACCTTTTGTAACCAAATGTCATGTTCAGGCAGTCAGATATTGGCTCAGATTTCAGGAAGTTTTGGATATTTGATAGTTTGGTAGGTAGTGTATTCAAGATGACAGCTTATATTTTAGATAAAGTATAGCTCTTTTCAGATAAGTAGACTAAATGTTTTTTGAACAAGAATCATACAGTGCAATTTATGTTGCTTTTATATTCTTCACATGCCTTGTCATTTGCCTTATAATTTCTCTATGTAAATGTGGATGAAATCAAGATTTTTGGACAAAACTGTAACGGGCATTATGTTTTAAAATGAAATAATTGTTGTACATGGATGATTGGACATGCAACCTCGAAGTCAAAACATGTTTTGTCTGAATAGTTTTTAAGAATGTGATTATGGGCCATATATAAGCAATTTTTAATAGTAAACTCATTTGCAGGGTGTGCTTTATTTGTGCCACATTAAGCACAATTAAAGAACATTTATAAAACAAATAGTTATGGCTCTATAATTTTATTGGATGAGCTGCATTCAAATATATATATGTGTGTGTGTGTGTGTGTGCAATAACACAATTAAAGATGCCCTAGAATCAAAAATTGAATTTACCTCAGCATAGTTGAATAACAAGAGTTCAGAACATGGAAATGACATACAGTGAGTCTCAAACTCCATTGTTTCCTCCTTCTTATGTAAATCTCATTTGTTTAAAAGACCTTCGAAGAACAGGCGAATCTCCACATAACACTGACTGTTACGTAACAGTCGGGATCATTAATATGTACGGCCCCAAAATTTGCATATGCCAGCCCATGTTCAAGGCATTACACAAGGGCAGCCAGTATTAACGTCTGGATCTGTGCACAGCTGAATCATCAGACTAGGTAAGCAAGCAAGGACAATAGCGAAAAATGGCAGATGGAGCAATAATAATTTAAAGGGGCTGCAGCCTGAATCGGTGCATAGTTAATGATGCCCCAAAATAGGCAGTTAAAAAAACTAATTAAAAAAAATCTATGGGGTATTTTGAGCTGAAACTTCACAGACACATTCAGGGGACACCTTAGACTTATATTACATCTTTTAAAAACTGGTTCTAGGGCACCTTTTAATGTTTTTGGTTTTGTACCTTTATAAAATAATTATGCAAATTTTAGTTTTTACAACCAAAAGCCGTAAGGACAAATTATGTCAAGCTCTGACTTTTCTGTGTTTCTGGCAGGGTGATGGCTCTACCTTCCTTCAGCTGGGCTCTTCCATGGAGCAGCAGATCAATGGGATGTTCAAGATGATGGAGGAGTACAACTGGGACAGTTTTGTTGTGGTGACCAGCCTGTACCCAGGCTACGACACCTATGTGGACTACATCCGCTCCTTTATTGATACGTCTTACTTCCTCTGGGAGTTGCAGGACATCTTGACATTTGACATGTCGGCCGACGGCATGAACGACCTCCGTGCCCGCCGATTGCTTCAGCAGATCGATGCACAAGTGCTGCTGGTGTACTGCTCGCACGATGAGGCCCAATACCTGTTCACCATGGCCAGGGAAGTGGGTTTGGTTGGTCCGGGGTATATCTGGTTTATCCCCAGCCTTGCAGTGGGAAACCCCAATATGCCTCCTCCAGACAGCTTCCCCATTGGATTGATCAGCATTATCACAGATCGCTGGAAGATGAGCTTGAGACACAGAGTCAGGGATGGTGTAGCCATCGTCGTTAAAGCAGTGGAGAGCTTCCGCAAACAGAGAGGGTTTATTCCTGATGGACACATGGATTGTCAGAGTCCGGTTCGACCGTCCACCAATGACAGTCTCTACAGGTGAGTTTTCAGAGTGGAGATATTACCCTCATGAAGTTATGATGTGATGATGTTTCAAGAAGTTACAAGCGAAATTGTGACAAATGGCATATCCATATATTAATTTAATTACATATGAGTCTTGTTATATTCTACTCTGTGAGACCTTTCAAATGACATATGACATATGTAGTGTTTTCAAAAGTACCGATTTCGGTACCTGAAATTTAAAAAATGTGACGCTTTTGAGCGCTGTTGAGTGGATTCCTATTTTGTGTTGATCAAGGCAGTATTTTTGAAAAAAAAAATAAAACCTGTAGCTGTAGATTGCCTTTTTTGCCAAATAATTTTGTCACATAAATACCTTAACCATGTTTAGTGTTTTATTCTTAAATATATATATATTTATATATAAAAAAAACCTCATATTTTGATGGCTTACTTTTGGCCACTACTGTATATTTAATAAACTATCTATATCAATAATAAAACTAAAATTTAATTTTAATTACTTAATATTTTTGCTTTAATTGTTTGGAATGTTTATAAATGATATTACTTGTTAAGGGTTACATTTAACACTGTTATTAAATTATAAGTGCTTTTAAAGATCAAGACTTTTAAGTGAGGCTGGATGATGGCAAAGATGGCTAATCTAAATGTAAAAATAGGATAAATGAACACACATGGTGCCAGTGAATTAAAAAATATTTGATATCGGCAGATAATTGATATGGTACTTATATTTTGTGCATCCCTGTTAATGAATTTCCTCACATTTATTGGTATTTTTGGCATAACAAATGTCTTCTTTTCTGTAGTGCAAGGGATTGTGGGTAATGTACTCTATCAGAAAAAGTCCATCAGAAATATATATTAGAAATGAAGAAATAGTACTTAAAGTCCAACATCTGAGTACCTTTGATATGATATTTTAATGTACTTTGATTTTGGTCCCACTAATCCTAATACCACTTGCTGTATAGTTGGGATAGTAATTAATTGGGATGCAGCCATGGGAGAGATTTTGAACAATATGGTATTTGGGAAATCCATGTGTACAAATGTGCTATGTTGTGAAATCTACGATAAGGTTACAAAAACTCCTGACCCAATAGGGTCGTATAAGCAAAATTAAGGTGGATGGATATAAAGTGACAGGAAAGTTTGAACTTCTGCCAACAGTTTTCTGTAGCAGGGCCAAAAACCAGGGTGCTCACTTTGCTGCACATTGCCCAGTCTGTGCCATCCGGATTTAGATACAGGGATCAGAGCGAAGATATAACGTGTGATGTGCCCTTTCTTGCCAGGGCTGCCCAAAAGAGCAATCTGGTACCATCTGTGCCAGGGAACACAACAAATCCTATTTCGTCAAAAAATTTTTTAATCATCCAAAGGGGGCCAGAGTTTGAGCAGCCGATGCGGAGAGAGAGGTGCTCTGTGTTTGGTGCAGCCCAAGGTCATTGGGTTGTAAATCATGCGGGAGATCTGTGAACATGTGTGTGCATTGCTGTGAGGAAATGCCACAAGAGGTTTTTATACCAGTATCAAAGGAAGAGTTTACTCACCTTCATATCGTTCTAAACCTGTAATGCTGTTATTTTTTTCTATAGAGCACATACTAACTATTGGTTATAATCAAACATGTAGTACTGAGAATTGTAGATAATAGCTCAGTCGCTGCTGAAAAAAACATCTTAAACCAATCTAAACTGGTTTGCTGGTGTTACCTGTTGTCCCAGCCTGATCAGGCTGATCTGTTGGCTGGTTTTGGAGGGGTTTTGGACACTTTTCAACAGGTTAGGCAGAAAGACCATTTTAGACCAGTTAAAACCATCTAATATAAAAGGGACCCATTATGCCCTATTTCACAAGATGTAATATAAGTGTACATATAAGTGTACCGAGAACGTGTCTGTGAAGTTTCAGTTCAAAATACCCCACAGACTATTTATTATAGCTTGTCAAATTTGCCCATATTGGGGTGTGAGCAAAACACGCCATTTTTTGTGTGTGTCCCTTTAAATGCAAATGAGCTGCTGCTCCCAGCCCACTTTCCAGAAGAGGGCGGAGCTTTAACATCTCACGCTTCGGTTGCTCAACAACAACAAAACTGGAGAATCTCACGCAGCCAAAATGAGGATTCTCAGTAACGGTGTTCAGCCTTACATTGTTCAAACCAGAGTCGGACACTGATGGAGAGACTCAGGAAGAAGTTACAACTTTTCAAATGCATCTGGATGTTTCTTAATGGTCAGTGGATAAATTTATGTAGTTGCTGTGGAGTTGATTCAACTCATCGACTAGCATGTGCCGTCATGTTAATCTTTCGTGCAAATCCAGCATTTAATTGACTTTTGTTTGTGAAGCAGTCTGATGTAAAATGACGGCATGGTAACAACACCTTACTACAACAACTCTTCCTCTTATCTAAAGCAACATGGCCTCTCCCCTTTTGTTGCGTGTTCCTGGAGGCAGGGTTTATGTAAATTTTAGGGTTAGTGATGTCACCAACCTGGGAAGTAGCTCATTGTAGTCTCTACCAGCCGTTTGTTGTAGTCCTTAAAAAGTGATTTCTGTAAAAGAAAATATCTCCCTTTGCATTGAACTTTGAGCATTGTAACTTTGCAGAAGTTGTTTATGCTCAAACAGCAACATTACGCACTTACCAAAGTTAAAAAATTAAAAAATAATCAAGGACCCCTTTAATAAAAATCAACAATTTCACCTAGTCTTTGTGTGTATTCTTGTTCTTATTAGGTCATTGCACCATTAGCTTAGCAACATGCTAATGTCAAACTCTATGAAATCAATCAGCCTTTCGCCGAGCCCCGCCCCCCTTAGTTACTGTTGCTTTGTCCGACAAGCCGTGGCGCTGTCACTCCACACGCAGTGAAAAATACATCGCGGAACAAAGAGGATACTGACCACACATCGACAGACAAGACAGAGCAGGTTACTTATGATATTAAACAAAGTCCCAGCTTTCAAACCGTGTAGCTATTAAAGAAATTCAAACAATAAAAAACGTTTTGTTGCTCTTTAATGTGTCGTGACCATGGTCGTGACAGATTGCTGTAGATCCTCAGCTCAACCGCTCGTAAAAACCGATCATCTTTTCCTATTAGTCCATGAACATGAGAATGAATGTTGTTTCAAATGCGGAAAGACGTCAATACACACCATTTTTCAAGTTTTACTCCACCGAGGTTAATCTTTTAACTACTGGCTGCTTTGTCAGACAAAATGGCGGATGCGGCGTTCTGATTGGTTAGATCGCTTGTCAATCAAACTCCCAACGAAAGGTCAATTGTGAGTTGATTCTTCCAAAGTGCTATTTGTGCAAAGACTTTATATATGTGTATATAGAAAGACGGCCTAAAGACTTAAATTACTATGAATGGGAGAAAGTGTAATGCGCAATATGGTGGAATAAGTTCCACCTTCTAAATAAAAGAGCCAATTGTGGTGATTTCATCGTAAGCCTGGTGAACAGCTTTAGAGAATTTGATGTTTCCCCATTCAAAAAGATAGAAGCTGCTTTACAGAAATAGCTGCCTGAGAGGCATTTCCAAGATGGCTGCCAAGTTTAATGGCTTGCCTTAAAGGGACTTTGTATTTGAATTGCTATGTAGAGCGTTCTAAATAATTCACATGAGGTTACATGACAGTTAGCATACTATCTTAGAAACAGACGCCTTTGTAGGCAGGGAGGCAGCTTACTAGTTTTTGGAACAGAGCTGAACACATTAACATTCCCCCAGTAGAATGACTTCTTGACAATATAATCTCGTTTTTGAGAGGATTTATTTTCTCGTTACTCATTCAGTTTTGGGACATAAAGATAAAAATGCCACTGAAATGAACTCGATCCAGAACAGTCACCCTCATTATTGATGGGCCGTTTTTAATTAAGTCTGATTTTAATGCTCTTGCGATTAAGTCATTTTACCTGTTAATGAGATTACAGCAGATTATCAGATTACGCTGGCTTTTCACACAGATGACACTTAAGCGTGCCCATAATACTCAGGGGGCTTTCATCACCTCCGCTGGGACGCTGTGAGTGTGTGTGATGTGCGTAGATGAGATGAGGCTGTCCAATATCCCACCCACAGCGCGACCGAATTATGGTGCATGATGAATCATGTGGCTGTAATTATCTGATTTAATAATGCTTTGAGCATAAGAGCAGATATTTTCAATAACATGAGTAGTGATGCAATGCTCAGTATCAAAAGTGTATCAGAAGTTCTAATTGAGTTTGTTCTGATAATATATTCCACTTGATCTGGGGTGCTGTGTAAACCTTAGCTACAAGAATAATATATCAGTGCCAATGTGTAAAAAAATAGTGAGGTTTTTTGGGGGGCGGGGGAAATTGCACTTTTTGATCTCTGAAATGTAGAGGATTCAGAAGATGTACTATTCACACTATAAAAGACAAAACAGCCCAGGTTCAAAGCTAAAATTATCAGTTCAAATTCCATAGAGACAGACAAAACATAATAGAAACCACAAAATCTGTGTGGAGTACAAACAGATGAACAAGAAATGAGCTGGATGACTGAACAGGTAACTATGTATAAAAACAGATTTTACTTTTTCCAAAGAGATGTTCTGAAGAGAAAAGAGTGCAACAGTTGGGTTCCAGAAGTAAAAACTCCATTCATTTTCTCTATTAGGAAAATGATTTTAAATTATAACTAATTATAAACCTTTAAAGACAGACCTACTGTGAGCTCTGATGCTTTTAATATGGTTTTGCTTCTGTTGAAACCATCAGCCCAAATTATTTCACTTTTTTTTTATAATAATCATGTTTAACAGTGGAATTCCTGCTTAAAAACTACATTACCCATGATGCTGTACAGAAAATTACGCCAATCAGAGAATTGAAAAAAGCTAATATGTATGCATATTTTTTTTTCAATAAAATATATTGTTTTCATATATAATCAACATTTGTAAATGCGTAGGTTTATTTTTCTCCATCATTTTTAATTTGATTATTCTGATTTGCAATGTTTCATGGGAATGTAGTTCTTTCCCCTCACTAAAACCGTTAAGTACAGTTTTGAACCTTAGTCTTTTTGTCCGATTTTTTAAAACTTCTTTGCTTCAAATCAAACTTTGCAGTATTGTGATACACCTCGTAGCTGATTGGAGTGGTTCATAGCTTATAACTCTTTAACAAAGACTACTTTAAATTCACTATGTGAAAAAGGAGTGAAAAAAAAATACTCATAAAAAAGCCCACCTGCCACCCCCTAGATTTGTCTCAGTTGATTAAATTTTATTGTTCAGTGTGTAAAAATCAAAGTCAGACCATTTAGGACTTGAAGTAACATTTACTGTAGGTCCTGACTTGCTGAATTTGAATACTCAGGTTTAGAACTTTTTCAAACCCTTAACCATAAACATTACAATTTGGTAAATAACTTGTTCTGCAACATCTGCAGTGATAGTGATTTGTTAGTGTGCAATGTTAGAAACAGATGCAACATTTTGCTGGTGGGATATGGGCTGATTTTCCTGAAACTAATGAATTGAAGTGACACAGAAGCTGCTCCACGCTGAGGTCTACGCAGCATTTGGATGTAGGCTGATTTAGAAGGCTAGAGTGGAGAAGTGAGGGATCCAGAACAAACTGAGACATGGTGTCCTCAGGGAGGTCCAAGTGGATGTGTTGGCATGGTTTGGGAATTTTCCATAGCTTTGGGAATTTGTTCCAGCAGAAAAGGTTTGAATTTTTTTTTTTTTTTTTTTTTTTTTTGAAAGCCCAACAATAATTACCAGGATGTTGTGAAACCCAGAGGGGCCAAAATTCTGTCAAGAAGTCTGCTGCTATATGAGACCAGAGACATTGTGAGACAGACAGAAAAGTGACATGAAAACTTACAGACCACACAACGTGGGGCCGAATGCACTCCTCCACTATGTGGCTAGGGTGTTCTGGGAATTTTTTTATTGCTTTGCTATGTTGTTGCTAGGACATTCTGGGTGTGTGTTACTATGCAGTTGCTAGGGTGTTCTGGGTGGTTTTCAGTATGTTGCTATGGGGTTGCTTGGGGGTTCTGGGAGTTTTTTTAGTGCGTTGCTATGCAGTTACTAGGGTGTAATGGATTGTTTTATATGTGTTGCTATGCGGTTGATAGCTTGGGTGTTATGAGTGTTTTTATGTTGTTATGGGGTTGCTAGGGTGTTCAGTGAGGTTTTTAGTGCGTTGCTATGCAGTTCCAACAGTGTAATGGAATGTTTTAAATGTTTTGCTATGAAGTTGATAGCTTGGGTGTTATGAGTGTTTTTATGTTATGGGGTTGCTAGAGTGTTCTGGGAGGTTTTTTAGTGTGTTGCTATGCAGTTACTTGGGTGTAATGGATGGTTTTATGTATGTTGCTATGTGGTCAATAACTTGGGTATTATGAGTGTTTTTATGTTGCTATGGAGTTGATAGGGTGTTCTGGTAGATTTTTAGTGTATTGCTATGCAGTTACTAGGGTTTAATGGATTGTTTTAGATGTTTTGCTATGAAGTTGATAGCTTGGGTATTATGAGTGTTTTTTATGTTATTATGGGGTTGCTAGAGTGTTCTGGGAGGTTTTTAGTGCGTTGCTATGCAGTTACTAGGGTGTAATGGAGGGTTTTATATGTGTTTCTATGTGGTCAATAACTTGGGTATTATGAGTGTTTTTATGTTGCTATGGAGTTGATAGGGTGTTCTGGTAGATTTTTAGTGTGTTGCTATGCAGTTACTAGGGTGTAATGGAGGGTTTTATGTGTGTTTCTATGTGGTCAATAACTTTGGTATTATGAGTGTTTTTATGTTGCTATGGAGTTGATAGGGTGATCTGGTAGATTTTTAGTGTGTTGCTATGCAGTTACTAGGGTGTAATGGATTGTTTTAGATGTTTTGCTATGAAGTTGATAGCTTGGGTATTATGAGTGTTTTTTTATGTTATTATGGGGTTGCTAGGGTGTAATGGGAGGTTTTTAGTGCGTTACTATGCAGTTACTAGGGTGCAATGAAGGGTTTTATGTGTGTTGCTATGCGTTTGATAGCTTGGGTATTATGAGTGTTTTTTATGTTATTATGGGGTTTCTAGGGTGTTCTGGGAGGTTTTTAGTGCGTTACTATGCAGTTACTAGGGTGCAATGAAGGGTTTTATGTGTGTTGCTATGCGTTTGATAGCTTGGGTATTATGAGTGTTTTTTATGTTATTATGGGGTTGCTAGGGTGTTCTGGGAGGTTTTTAGTGCGTTACTATGCAGTTACTAGGGTGCAATGAAGGATTTTATGTGTGTTGCTATGCCTTTGATAGCTTGGGTATTATGAGTGTTTTTTATGTTGCTGTGGGGTTGCTAGGGTGTCATGGGTTGTTTTACGCATGTTGCTATTTATTGCTATGCGTTTGATATCTTGGGTGTTATGAGTGGTTTATTTTACTATGGGGTTGCTAAGTTGTTCTGGTTCTAGGACGTTTTTAGTCCATTGCTATGCAGTTGTTAGGGTGGGTTTTCTATGTGGTTTGTAGTATACTGCAGAAAAAAGAGTGCCGCTAGGATAATCATTGTGATTTTTAGTGTGTTACTATGCAGTTGCTTGGTTGTTCTAGGTGGAGATTCCAAACATTTTTCACAAAACATCTGTCTGACTCTTTTCACAGGCATATGCTGAATGTGTCATGGGAGAACACAGACTTTTCCTTCAACAGTGATGGATATCTGATCAACCCTTCCATGATTATAATCACTCTGGACCGTGGGAGACAGTGGGATAAGGTAAGAATGCTTTTTTGCCTCTAAAATTATGAAACATTTCATTTTCTTCTGCCATATTCTATTAAAAAGGTTGCACCTCCATTGGCGTCATCAATTTTAATGCACCTCCGCAGGTTTCATTACCCTCAGGCTAGTTGTGATTCAAAATGCCATTGATAAATAGCACACACACCTTAGTGTTATTAGTTTGAAAAGTGTCAACTTTCACTTTTTATGTTCAGAGAATGGAAATTGGAAGGGTGAAATATCCTATTAAACATTTATGTTTTCACAAGAGCTGGATGACATCTTCTGTGCACCGTCTGGTTTTATGACCAAACCATTCTCAGATGGCTTGCGTTTTTATAGTGGTCAACATGAATGACAGCACATTCACTGTGTTTGGCCCATCTTCAAACATCAGAATTAACAGGCAATAAAAAATGAAACGCAATCTGCCTCAAATTCCTTCATGTAAATGTGCACAACGATATTACAGTGCCTACTTTCATGCAACCCCAACACTGTTTACACAGCCAGTGGGAAAGGTGCCCATAAAGACTTTGGTTCAGGGCAGTCTTTAAGCAATTACTCGCTATTGATATTTTCTTCAGGTTGGACTCGGTTCATATTGGGTGTGGAATCTTGCCCAAAGGCCCTTGGCATAGGCCATGCTTTTTTTTCCCCTCCAGGTGGAGTGAAGTTATATCAGGAACTGCGAGTGATGCAATGCTGGTCTGGATCACCACTGAGAGAGAAAACCATGAAAAATAGAACAAAGCTCCAAATGAGATGTTGGCCACTCTGATTCGGTGCCAGGCTCGACACAATCACCACGCTGTGCTGAACACATGCAGACTGCTGTAATCAAACACTTTCTGCTATTTAAAACAAGGTGGAATCTCATGACAATGGGATTCTGTCATTTTTTTACACTAATTAGACATTGATACAGAGCTAGCAAGAGTATGTTTCTCAATACATCCAAAAATATATTTGTTTTTTTGTTGTTTTTCAGTTTAATAAGCATACATGCACCAATAAATACATTGAAAAAAAAATTGGGAGAAAAAAAACCTATTGCTCAGACGTTGCCCTTTCATAACTTACGAGATTTAGCAGACTTAGTTTAGATATCAGCTTAGTCATAGATGTTTCTCAATAAATCTATAAATGGAGATAGTATAGATGAGATACTATACAACTTTGATGAGGAATATCTGATGTTGCTCTCCATTTAATCTCACTGCTGTCTAGTGCTTTAAAGGAGCAGTTCACCCATAAATAAAAATGCTGTCATCATTTGCACACACTCACGTCATTCCAAACCGATATGACTTTCTTTCTTTCATGGAACACAGAAGGAATAATTCTAAAGAATCTATCGCTCTTTTGTATTGGGGATCAGAGCTTTCAAGCTTCTAAAATCATCATAAAGTAACATAAAAGTAGTCCATATGATATGTGCGTTATTTTTTAAATCTTCTGAAGTCATAAGGTAGCATTGTGTGAAAAATAGACCGAAATTTAAGTCGTTATTTACTGATAATTTTCACTCCAGTAAGCGTTAAACACTGAGACCAGATAATTGCTTCAGTTCGCTATACTCAAGAAGAGTCTGATTCTGAATCTTTCAGACTAGCTTTATGACACAGATCAACTGATTCTTTGAAAAATATCAACTCAAAAGAATGATTCATTCACAAATCAGAAATTGCGGCTTCTCTTATTTCTCATACCAATCAGGAGTTACATGGACTACTTTGATGATAATTTGATGAGGCTTTTGTATTCTTTTGGTAGCTTTAAAGACAGGTTCCCTATTGCAAATGAATGGACAAGTGTCTTTGTCTTTTTGTGGAAAAAAGAAAATTATACGGGTTCAGAATGACATAAAGGTGAGTAAATGATGACAGAGTTTTCCTTTTTTCTGTGAACTATTCCTTTAACAGATTTCTCTCTTTGTGTAGCAGTCACCATGGCTTTCTTATCTTCTCTCTTTGAGCCTGATAAACAAAGAGTGAGATTTTTTACTTTCTTCAAAGAATGGCTTCTTTCATCCTGCTCACATATTCACAAGGTGTCTTGGTGCATGACGACAGCAGGCATGATGAACCTCTTTTGATGAAATGAATTGTCTCTCTCTGACTCTCTCAGTTCTCATTGGCGATCTGTCTTTCAGGGTAAAGTCCATTGTCCTTTGCCTCAGGTGGGAGATATACAGCTCTTATCTACGTCTGTTTTGCACATCTATTTCAGCACCGAGCTGAAAGAGTGCTTTTCCATTCCAGGCCTCTTTGCTTTGCTGATGTAATTTACTGTGTAGGTAATTTATTAGGCAGCAGATTGTAGTTTTCAAACACAGTGAGGCTGAAAGCTGGTGATAACTCTTTCCTTATGACTTAGCTAGTGCCATCTTCCAATGACACATTTTTGTCAAAAGCTGCTAAGGTGCCCTCAGGTGCGAGAGGTTGGCCTTTCTTCAATCGCTGTACTGTCATCCAAAGTAACGCTGTAAAGACTCTCTATTAGAATTACTGCAAGATGGGAAAAAACGAGTAGTTAAATTATGAGTGCACAAATGACATATTATAAAGCAAAGATAAATTGTTTGCTTTGCTCCCATCTTCATAGTAAAAAAAGTTTGCGCATCCATTAGTGTTGTAGTCAAGACCACCTTAACTGAATCCAATTAAGACTGAGACCAGTGTGTTTGATGATAACTGACAATTTCATAACTAACCCTGTGATAATCAATACTATGATAACTAGCATTACTAATGACTTTGCGATTACTAGCACTATGATAACCAGCTCTATGATAACCAACGCTACCTTATTTAGCACTGTGATAATTGATACTATAATAACTAGCAGTATAAACAACTTTCATTACTAGCAGTATGATAACCAGTGCTATGATAACTGACACTGACATACTGTAAGTTGAACTGTGATAACTGACATACTGCGGTGATTAGTGGTAACTTACAGTACAACAGTATGATTACCAACACTTGTTGCATTTCATGTATAAAATGTTTCAGTAGGTTGTGATTTGGCTCACTGAAGAGCAGAATTAATTAGTGTCATTTGTCTGTTGTTGACGAAATCTGTGGTATTTTGTGAATCTAAGAATGGTCATAAGAAATTCAAAGAACTGTACATTATTTAATGGTTATTTATGGGCCTTCGTGAGTTAGCACGACATAAGTATTTGTCAGAAAAATAACCGCATGGGTGGCTCCAGTCAGGGACCGATTTCGCACTGGATGATTAAGTGTGGATAGTCTCTTGCTTAATAAAAAACAGTAATTAGTTTCAGTATGTGGTTTTGTGTTTTCCCTGAGCTGTGGTCTATATGTTGATGAAAGGAGCGAGCCAATATATTACAATTTGTCTATATTGCTAAGCACCATAAAATCTAATGAATATAATTATCACACAAAGATTACTTGCATCCAAACTAATAAAGCGTAACAAGCAGAAGGTGCTTACTCAGAGATTTGCATCGGCTTGAGGTCATTTAAATACAGCCTTGCTTTCATTTCCTTGATTAGGTTGAAAAAGAAGTTTTCATATTGTATATGGCATTTTTCTCATGGGTCTTGTCTTTGCTCTAACAGGACTAACAATGATGTGTGTTAAACCCATTCAAGAGGAAATTAGCAAAAGCCTCTAATTCTGCACAATGAATACATATCAACCCAAGTGTAAACACAGCAAACAGAGAAAGATGAAGATAAATAACATTCCCTGAAGTTGTATTCGGATACTTAGAACATACCATTTTGTGTTTCTGCCTTTGTTTTATGAGTATAAACTGATAATTTGAATAAATTCAACAGCTTAAAGGAACACTCCACTTTTTTTGAAAATAGGCTCATTTTCCAACTCCCCTAGAGTTAAATAGTTGAGTTTTACCATTTTCGAATCCATTCAGCCGATCTCCGGTTCTGGCGGTACCACTTTTAGCATAGCTTAGCATAGTTCATTGAATCTGATTAGACCGTTAGCATCGCGCTTAAAAATGACCACAGAGTTTTGATATTTTTCCTATTTAAAACTTGACTCTTCTGTAGTTACATCGTGTACTAAGACCGACGGAAAATAAAAATTTGCGATTTTCTAGGCTGATATGGCTAGGAACTATACTCTCATTCTGGCGTAATAATCAAGGAACTTTGCTGCCGTATCATGGCTGCAGCAGGCGCAATGATATTACGCAACGTTTCTCACAAACGTCTCCATGGTTGCAAGGCACGTTCCCTGTGCAAGCAGGGGCTCACGGGTGCTGCGTAATATCATTGCACTGCTGCAGCCATGATACGGCAGCAAAGTTCCTTGATTATTACGCCTGAAAGAGAGTATAGTTCCTAGCCATATCAGCCTAGAAAATCGCAAATTTTCATTTTCTGTCGGTCTTAGTACACGATTTAACTACAGAAGAGTCAAGTTTTAAATAGGAAAAATATCAAAACTCTTTGGTCATTTTTAAGCGCGATGCTAACGGTCTAATCAGATTCAATGAACTATGCTAAGCTATGCTAAAAGTGGTACCGCCAGAACCGGAGATCGGTTGAATGGATTCGAAAACGGTAAAACTCAACTATTTAACTCTAGGGGAGTTGGAAAATGAGCCTATTTTCAAAAAAAGTGGAGTGTTCCTTTAAAGCTTACATTGAAGGATGTGTCAAAATCTCTCTTTTTAACAGGTGGGGAATTATGAGTATGGTATCCTGCAGACGAGGTACCCTGTTTGGCCACGTTATGGGACCTTCCTGGAGCCTGTGTCTGACAACCGTCACTTGACAGTCGCCACACTGGAGGAAAGGCCTTTTGTGATCGTAGAAGCTGTGGATCCTGTTACTGGCACCTGCCTCAGTAACACCGTCCCCTGTAGACGGCAGTCGAACAAGACAGAAACGTAAGTAACCGTGTTTTGGTCTTCACAATGATAAAATGGGGATAGTCCACCCAAAAATGAAAATTCTGTCATCATTTACTCTCCCTCAAGTAGTTCCAAACCTGTATGAATTTCTTTGTTCTGCTGAACATAAAGGAAGATATTTGGAAGAATGTCAAACAGATCTTGCCCACCTTTTACTACCACAGTAAATAAATACTATGGTAGTCATTGGTGGGTGAAATCTGTTTGACTACTTTGTGTTCAGCCGAACAAAGTAATTCATACAGATTTGGAACTACTTGAGGGAGAGTAAATGATGACAGAATTTTCATTTTTTGGTGAACTATCCCTTTAAGAGTTCAAAGGGAACTCTTTATCATATTACTGAACAGAATGAAGGGATATGACTGTATGCTTTGTTGCTCTTCTGTTAGAAACAATTCTGGTTCCAGATGGTCAGGTGTTGCTGTTAGGGGATGCCAGATTTTTTTGCAATAATGAATTAGATAAAACAATATAAGACAGATGTCAGCAGGAACTACTGAAAGGAAAAAGGAAGCAGAAGGATAAAGGAAATATGATAATGCTATACGCACATTAATTTTGCACAGTAGCAGGGATGTGCAGAAAATCTTAGTCTAAGGCCAGTTTCAGGTCAGTTAATTGAAGCAGTTTGAGGGAAATCTTACATTAATAAAACTTAAACTGTTGACAAATTTATAGCTAGCTTCCTGATTTATAATGCATTTGGTTTAATGGCAGATATACATCTGAGGGAACCTTGAGTACAAAGGTTACCACCATAGTATAATGTGACCACACCACTTGCAGTACTACTACCTTAACATTATGCCTTTGAAGCAGCTTGAGCTTGCATTACCATGATTTTGTGGTGATTGGTGTTCATGTTCGCTGATACAGTGGCATTAAAAAGTATGTGAACCCCTTGCAGAATCTGTGAAAATGAGAATTATTTTAATAAAATAAGAGGGATAGTAAAAAATGCATGTTATTTTTTATTTAGTACTGTCCTGAGTAAGATATTTTACATAAAAGATGTTTGCATTTAGTTCACAAGACAAAACAATAGCTGAATTTATTAAAATAACCCCATTCGTGAACCATTGATTCTCAATACTGTGTGTGTTTACCTGATGATCTACTTGGACCTGTTTTTATGTTTTGTGATGGTTGTTCATGAGTCTCTTGTTTGTCCTGAGCAGTTAAACTGAGCTCTGTTCTTCAGAAAAATCCTCTAGCTCCTGCAGATTCATCAGTTTTCCAGCATCTTCTGCATATTTGAACCCTTTCCAGCAGTGACTGTATGATTTTGAGATTCATATTTTCACACTGAGGACAACTGAGGGACTCAAACTCAACTATTAAAAAAGGTTCAAACATTCACTGATGCTCCAGAAGGAAACACAATGCATTAAGAGCCGAGGGGTGAAAACTTTTTAATTCAAATATCAAGGTTAAATTGTACTTAATTTTTCTTCTGGGAAACATGCAAGTATCTTCTGTTGGTTCTGAAGGGCAGTACTAAATGAAAAACAATGATATTTAAACAAAATAAGAAAAATTGTGACATCTTCATCCTGTTCAAAAGTTTTCACCCCTTAATGCATCGTGTTTCCTTCTGGAGCATCAGTGAATGTTTGAACCTTTTTTAATAGTTGAGTTTGAGTCCCTCAATTGTCCTCAGTGTGAAAAGATGAATCTCAAAATCATTCAGTCACTGCTGGAAAGGGTTCAAATATGCAAAAATGCTTGAAAACTGATGAATCTGCAGGAGCTAGAGGATTTTTCTGAAGAACAGAGCTCAGTTTAACTGCTCAAGACAAACAAGAGACTCATGAACAACCATCACAAAACATAAAAACAGGTCCAAGTAGATCATCAGGTAAACACACACAGTATTGAGAATCAATGGTTCACGAATGGGGTTATTTTAATAAATTCAGCTATTGTTTTGTCTTGTGAACTAAATGCAAACATCTTTCATGTAAAATATCTTACTCAGGAGAGTACTAAATAAAAAATAACATGCATTTTTTATTATCCCTCTTATTTTATTAAAATAATTCTCATTTTCAAAGATTCTGCAAGGGGTTCACATACTTTTTCATGCCACTGTATATTATATTATATTATATTATATTATATTATATTATATTATATTATATTATATTATATTATATTATATTATATTATATTATATTATATTATATTAGTGCTGTCAATCGATTAAAAAAATAACTAATTAATTGCAAAATTTTTCTGTAATTAATGTCAATGTCAATGTCAGCTTTATTTGTATAGCACTATTCAAACAACACATGTTGACCACTGTGCTTTACAACATCTAGGTTTTAAAAAAAAAAATACAATATTAATAATAGCAATACACACAATAACAGTAATAATAATTTAAAAAAAAACAACAAGAGGGATATGTCATGGAAAACAAATAGGTCAAGGTCAAGGTAGGATTTATTGTCTCCCTTAGGAGAAATTTGTTTTAGATTAGGGAAACTGCTGCCACATCAAGACATAACACATATAACATACAACATATAAAATAAAAACACATTTCAATTCCAAAAATCTACATCATAAAAACAGTACGTATACCATATATCAAAACACAACACAGTCCTCAATTCCTGACTCTTATACCCTCTATTACCATTATTTATCTTCCTGCATTTGCTCATTGATTAATTTAATAGACAACGTTAAAAATGAATATTTATATCGGTTATACTTGCATAACGTAACGTCTCGGTTACGTATGTAACCCTCGTTCCCTGAAGGAGGGAACGGAGACGTACGTCAGTAGTGACCGACGAATTGGGATATCGCTTAGAGAGCCCTATCATCTTCGTGTAAACTAAAACAAGCCAATGGAATTGGCGTGCGATATTTGCATAATGCGCACCGCCCCCGACAGGTGTATATAAATAGGAAGCAGATGCAATCGCACTCTGTTTTTCGCTGAGGAGACAACTGGTGTCCGCACTACAGCGAGGGTACAGAAACTGTGGCGACGGGACGTACGTCTCCGTTCCCTCCTTCAGGGAACGAGGGTTACATACGTAACCGAGACGTTCCCTTTCAGTCGGTCACGTTCGACGTACGTCAGTAGTGACCGACGAATTGGGATCCCAACTAAAGCGCCACAGTTACGAAACCCCTTCCAGTGCCCAGCACAAGCTCAGCCGCCCATAGCACCGGCTGGCGGTGAAGGGGGCGAGCTTACACCGAGACAGTCTACTGCTGTCTAACCACTACCCACTAAGTAAACTAGACACACTGGGGAAGCGAACCCGTAAGGGACGCTGCGGAGACCACTACCTACCCAATGGGGGAGGAGTTTATGTGGGAAATACACACATGGACTGGCCCGGGGGGGCAGTACGCATATGGAGTCCCTGGGATGGCTCCACCTGGTTAGGGGGAGACTCATCTGACAGGTGACAGCAGAGCTGGCTCTGCTAAGGGAAAGACACGGACTCGGCCCGTAGGCAGTTTTAAACCGTGGAAAATACACATATGGGACCGCTCACGTAGAGGGGTCACGACATATGGGCCCCAGCCAACAGACAGCGTCAGCGACGGATGTAGGCCTGGCATCAGACACTCCGCAATGTCCGAGCCGAAGGGGGAGGCGGAGGAACTCGACAGGGTTCGCCAGCGGGGAACACGACTGGAGTGAAAGTATGCACGTATCCGGCCAGTGGCGGGAATGGCATTGCAAGCCGACACTTAGAGCGGGTACAACACGTCTACCGACTAGTGGATGCGAGTACACGCGAGGATACAGGCTCTACACATAGGCTATAAAACCTAGCGAACGTGTTAGGTGTCGCCCAGCCCGCAGCTCTACAGATATCTGTCAGCGAGGCGCCATGAGCCAGCGCCCAGGAAGAGGCCACCCCTCTGGTGGAGTGGGCTCTCAACCCGAGCGGGCAAGGCACGCCCTGGGATTCGTACGCCAAGGCGATGGCATCCACTATCCAGTGGGCCATCCTCTGCTTGGAGACAGCCTTTCCCTTCTGCTGGCCTCCGTAACAGATGAAGAGCTGATCTGAGGTCCTGAAGCTTCGCGTTCTATCCACGTAAACGCGCAGAGCGCGGACGGGACAGAGCAAAGCTAGGGCTGGGTCTGCCTCCTCCGAGGGCAGCGCTTGCAGGTTCACTACATGATCTCTGAAGGGAGTGGTAGGAACCTTGGGCACGTATCCAGGCCGGGGTCTCAGGATGACGTGAGAAGCACCGGGCCCGAATTCTAGGCACGTTTCGTCGACCGAAAATGCATGCAGATCCCCTACCCTCTTCAGGGAAGCCAATGCAACCAGAAGAACCGTCTTAAGAGACATTAGTTTCAGGTCGACTGATTGCAAAGGTTCGAAGGGATGACCCTGGAGAGCTGTGAGAACCAGGGTCAAATCCCAAGAGGGTACGGAGGAAGGGCGAGGAAGATTCAGTCTCCTGGCCCCCCTCAGGAATCTGACGATCAGATCGTGTTTCCCCAGGGACTTACCCTCAACTGCATGGTGATGTGCGGCAATGGCGGCAACATACACCTTGAGGGTGGAGGGAGACAGCCTTCGCTCCAACCCATCTTGCAGAAAGGAAAGCACGGATCCGACCGAACATGATCGGGGGTCCTCTCGGCGAGAGGCGCACCATTCGACGAACAGGTTCCACTTCAGCGCGTAGAGATTCCTAGTAGAAGGAGCTCTAGCGGAAGTGATGGTGTCACTCAGAACCTCCGCATCCCGTCCAGGGACCACACGTGGAGGTTCCACAGATCGGGACGCGGGTGCCACAGGGTGCCCCGTCTCTGAGTCAGGGTGTCCTTCCTCAGAGGAATTGGCCAGGGAGGTGCTGTCACGAGGAGAATGAGGTCTGAGAATCAGGTCCGAGTGGGCCAGTACGGAGCCACTAACAGAACCTGCTCCCCGTCCTCCCTGACCTTGCACATGAGTAGTGCGAGAAGGCTCACTGGGGGAAACGCATGTTTGCGCAGACCCGGGGGCCAGCTGTGTGCCAGGGCATCCGTGCCGAGCGTGCCGCCGGTCAGGGAATAAAACCACTGGCGGAGGGCAGTTTCCGGGGAGGCAAGCAGGACTACCTGGGCCTCGCCGAACCGCTGCCAAATCAGCTGGACCGCCTGGGGGTGGAGCCGCCACTCGCCCGCAAGTAGATGCTGCCGTGACAGCTCGTCGGCTGCACGGTTGAGCACACCTGAGACACGAGTGGCCCGAAGGGACCTCAGATCCTTCTGACTCCACAACAAGAGATGGCGGGCGAGTTGCAACATGCGACGGAAGCGTAGACCACCTTGACGGTAGGTGTACGCAACGGCCGCAATGCTTAGTGAGCGGACTAGAACGTGCTTGCCTGACAACAGCTCCTTGAAGCGGGCCAGCGCAAGACGAACCGCTAGCAACTCGAGGCAATTGGTATGCCAATGCAGCTGAGGCCCCGTCCAAAGACCTGTCACTGCATGCCCGTTGTACGTGGCCCCCCATCCCGTGGCAGAGACATCTGTGGAGACCACAGCGTGCCTGGACACTCGTTCGAGGGGTACTCCGGCCCACAGGAACGAAGGGTCCAACCACCGGATAAGGGTGCGACGGCAGCTCGGTGTCACGGGGACACGGAGCGTGCCGCACTGCCACGCCCATCTCGGGACCCGGCCGCGGAGCCAGTGTTGAAGCGGTCTCATATGAAGCAATCCGAGCGGCGTTACCGCGGCTGCAGATGCCATATGCCCCAGGAGCCTCTGAAAATCTTTCAGTGGAGCCGCTGTCCTGCACTTGAGCGAGCTCAGGCAGTTCAACACCGACTGGACGCGCACCTCGGTGAGATGCGCAGTCCGTGCGACCGAGTCTAGCTCGAGACCGAAACAAGAGATCCTCTACCCGGGGGCGAGTTTGCTCTTGTCCCAGTTGACCTGAAGACCCAACCGGCTGGGAGCTACAACCATGTCGGGTAGGACTTTGTACTGACATGCCCGACCCTCGAACACAGACCGACCTAGGAAGGGTCTGTGTCGAGGCAGAATCGAGACATGAAAGTACGCGTCCTTCAGGTCTATTGCTGCAAACCAATCCTGGGGACGGTCCAGGATTGGCCGTAGCCCACCGCCCTTTTTCGGTACAATGAAGTAGGGGCTGTAGAACCCTGACTTCATATCGGCTGGAGGGACCGGCTTGATTGTATCCTTCGCCAGGAGGACAGCAACCTCCACCCGGAGAACAGGTGCACTGTCCAACGACACCTGAGTGAAGTGGACAGCCCTGAAGACCGGGGGACGCCGGGCGAACTGAATCGCATAGCCGAGTCTGATAGTACGAGTGAGCCCACTGGACAGGCTGGGGAGCGCTATCCACGCTTCCAGACACTGAGCCAGCGGGACCAAAGGCACCACAGACGCACCGGGGGTGGGGCAGCAAGGCAGAGAGGGACCCGACTCGGACGGCTTGAGGGCGGCCCGGAGTGGGGTCGGACTCTGCGAGGCAGCAGTGTGCATGGGAGACGGCGCACGGGACGCGGTCTGCACCATCACACTGCCACCTGCTGGCGAATGGGGAGGGAGCTGTCAGCGGCGAGGCGGAGTCTGGCACACTGGCAGACACCCCCTGTTGTGACCTGGAGTTTGAGGAAACTGCTCTTTTTGTGGCAAAGTGGGTACCGCTGGACTCCGGAGAGCCAGCGGCGGTAGATGGACAGCCGCCACAAAATCCCCCCCGGCCCTCCTCCGGGGGTGGGAGAGCAGATGGAATACTCTCCCAAAGGGCAGGAACCTTCCGCTCCAGGTCGCCCGTCTCAGGGCCGAGTTTTCCCCGACCGCTTGCCACCTGGCTGGCAGAGACGGGCTGGGCACCACGTCCGCGCCCGGCACCCTGCTGTTTGGCTGGTGTAGGCTGCTGCTTTGCCAACTTAGCAGGGGCGGAGGAAGACGCAGGCGGGCGCCCTCGGCGACAAGCGGGCTGAGGCTGAGCCACGGGCGGCTGGGTGGAGGCAGCAGCGGACCGCCGTGGCATGACATGTCTGATAGCCTCAGCCGGCTTCTGTGCAGCGGAGGACTGTTGGGCACAGCTCTCCACCGCGTCGCCGAAAAGGCCGACCGGAGACACGGGGGAATCCAGGAACCGATGTTTGTCGGTCTCCCTCATGTCTGCCAAGGTCAGCCAGAGGTGGCGTTGCTGGGCTACCAGAGTAGACATCGCCTGGCCAACAGAACGCGCTGTCACCTTCGTTGCCCGGAGGGCAAGGTCAGTGGCCGCGCGCAGCTCCCCAAGCAGCTGTTGGTCAGGACCTTCCTGGGGCATCTGCGACAGCGCTTTTGCCTGATAGACCTGCAAAAGGGCCATCGCGTGCAGGGCAGAGGCAGCCTGCCCACAGGCACTGTAAGCTTTCTCAGTCAGACCGGCTGAGAATTCACAGGCCTGGGACGGGAGACGCGGCTCACCGCGCCAGCCAGCGGCCGTTGGACACAACTGCGTCGCAACAGACCGCTCGACTGGCGGGATCTTCGCGTACCCCCTGGCTAGCCCGCCGTCCAGGGAGGTGAAGGCGGACGAGGGACCAGGCCCTGTACGAGCCCCATGCGGAGCTTGCCAAGACCTGGTCACCTCATCGTGTACTTCCGGGGAGAAAGGCATTGGGGCGGGACGCTGGATTTGACCAGCGCGACCCCCCGCCAAGTACCAATCGTCCAACCGAGATGGGCCGGGACAGGGTGGAGGGTTCCACTCAAGCCCGACGCACAAGGCGGCCCGGGAGAGCACAGCCGTGAGCTCGGGATCCGACTCGGGCAACGCTACCGTCCCGGGCGGCAGCGCGTCCGAATCCTCCCCCGAGGACTCAGGCTCACCTTCCGATGCAGCGATCGACATCCGATCCGCCGCCAGCACACCAAAGGTAACGGCTGGACAGTCCGTAGAGGGCCCAGCGGAAACCAACGGTGGCACGATGGGTTGCGGTGCTGATGAGGCGGCAGGGGCCCGAGGAGCGTTTCCGCTCGGCGGGGAAGCCCTGACCGTAATCCTCCGGTCACCCTTCCTATACAGCGCCGTACCGTCATTCCGGTTCCCGGGGCCGGAAAAAACGGTCGTACGCGGCATAGGAGAGGGGACCCCCACTTCCTGAGACTTCAGGAAGGAGAGTCTTGACCTCAGCATCGCGACAGTCATGTTCCCGCAATGGGAACATGAACCATCCACAAAAGCTGCTTCAGCGTGCAGAATGCCCAAACACGAGATGCAACGATTGTGCCCATCAGCAGGGACCAGGGAACGACCGCACCCATTAACGCACAGACGAAATGACATACTGTCAGGGTTCGTCTGTAAAGCTCTTTTAGAAGGGGAAGTCAACTCACTCGTGCTGAAGCACCCAGGGAGTGACGCGATGTGTCAGGTACACCACTCCCTGACACACCGAGGAACCGGCCCAAATCGCTACACACGCACACACTCTTTGTGTTGCTGTGAAAACAGCAGTTTTCGAGCTTATAGCTCAGCTCCTCGGAGACTCGCGACCTCGCTGAACGTGCCCTTTCACCAGCACTGAAAGCTCGCTGTAAATCCTCTTCTGAGGCAATGTTTTAGAATAAAACAAACGAAGAAAGGAGTCTTCTAAAACAGGACACCAGTGAATGGCTCCGAAGCGAAAGACATAGTGCGATTGCATCTGCTTCCTATTTATATACACCTGTCGGGGGCGGTGCGCATTATGCAAATATCGCACGCCAATTCCATTGGCTTGTTTTAGTTTACACGAAGATGATAGGGCTCTCTAAGCGATATCCCAATTCGTCGGTCACTACTGACGTACGTCGAACGTGACCGACTGAAAGGGAACCCTATATCTCCGACCAGAGTTCATCAGCGTATACTTAAGTTTCCGACTTAACTTGGTCCTTGGAATTTTAATTAAATTTTGAGTTGTTGATCTCCGTGTTCTTCCCGTTTGATGTTCAATTAACAAATCTGATAAATAAGACTGTGCAGAGATTTATATACTAGCAAAAGTAACTTAAAATCAATCCTGTACTGTACAGGAAGCCAATGTAGGGACACCAGGGACGGAGTGATGTGTTCATGTTTTTTAATATGCATTAATAATCTCGCAGCATTTTGAACCTTCTGCAGCCGTAAGATAGAGGCTTGACTAATTCCTTTATATAACGAATTATAGTAGTCCAGTCTTGATGATATGAGAGCATGAATGAGACTCTTAAATGTCAGACAAGATTTCATCTTGACCAGATTTCTCAGATAAAAAAAGCTAGACTTTACAACATGATTTATCTGTGTGTTCAATTTCAGAGAGCTATCAATAAAAACAACCAAGTTTTTAACACATTCTTTAACGTTCATTGCCAGTGGGCCAAAATTAAACTCTGCCACGCCCTTAGCTTCTCTGGGGCCGACACTACAACCTCCGTCTTGTTTTCGTTAAGATATAAGGAATTAGAAGCCAGCAATGCTTTAATATCAGAAAGGCAGGACATTAAAGGTTCTAGACTATTTCTATTAGTTAACGGTAGATATATTTGTAAATCATCCACATAGCAGTGAAATGCTATATGGTGTTTTCTAAAAATATCCCCCAATGGGAGCATGTAAAGTGAAAAAAAGCGTGGGGGCCAGGATGGAGCCTTGAGACACACCACATATAAGCGTTGTCGCTCTTAATGTATATGATCCAAATCGTGCTGCCATGCTTCTGTCAGTCAAGTATGATTTGAACCAATTTAGGGCCTTACCCTGCAAACCTACGTACTCTTCCAGCCGTGAAAGCAGCACCGTATGATCTATTGTATCGAAGGCTGCAGTTAGGTCTAATAAAATGAATCACCAGCATCCACAGTCACCAATAAATCATTAAAAACTTTTACAAGGGCTGTCTCCATGGAATAATACTTTCTGAAGCCAGACTGGTAAAGTTCACCAATCTTATTCTGTTCTAAAAAAAAACTTGCAACTGACTAAACACCACTTTTTCTTAAAATTTTTGTAGAAATTAGATGGGAAACTAGTCTAAAATTTGTCAAGTCAGTCAGATCTAAGTTGGGTTTTTTTTAAGTACAGGAAGTTTAATTATGATTAATCACACCTAACAAAGTTTTTAATATATTTTTATATTGTTATATAATATATATTTCACATTTAATCTCCAAATTAATGTAGTTTTATTTGATGTAACAGGTAAATATACAGAAATTGAATAAAGTTTTCTAACACTTCACTGCATAAATTATAAATTAAATATAGATTAATCCTTATCAAAACTATAAAAGATATTCAGTCGAGCTTTGATTTTCTTTTTGTGTTTTGTTCTTTGATTAACATTAAGTACAGACAGCATCAGGTTTATTAGGCTGCTGTCACTTTAAAACCTGCCACACATGACGTGGATCTGACATGCATCCCATTTTCTCATAACTCTTTACATTAATTTAAGACTTCATTTAACTCATTTAGGCAAGGCAAGGCAATTTTATTTGTGTAGCTCATTTCTTACACAATGGTATTTCAAAGTGCTTTACATAAAGAAGAACCAAATACATAAAAATAAAAGTGGAATGCATAAGAAATAGAAATAACAGCAAAAACAGAGAATTCCTCTATCTAGACGGAAGAGTTAGGAAGTTTCTGGGAGTTTTTTTTTTTTGTCCGTCAGAGTGGATCTAAAAGGATCTATCCATCAGAGCGGATCTAAATGGATCTTCCTCACACAGAGGGATAACTATTTATATTTGTCTGTGTGTTTAAACAGTACCCTTACAGAGAAATCTTCCTGGACTAACTCTGTCAGAGCTTCATCCAGGGATAACAAATGCTTCCTTCCTAATTCTCCTAGCTCTTTTAACCAGACGGCAAGATTTAAAATGCATTAAAAGTCAGAAATAAAAAGATGATACATAAAAGATATAAAATGCATTAAACATGAAATAAAGAAAAAGAATAAACAAGAAAAAGAATTTAAAAAATAAAAAGATAATACGTATAAAATGAAGTGCAAACAGTTCTGACATAGCACAGTGCACAATCAGTAAATGTGCTTATGAAGCATTATGGCATACTTTTGTGTGTTTTTGTCCTTTCAAGCAAAAGAGAAATCAATGTCTGAAGTGGCTTTCAGTGTGCATGAGTCATGTGTGTATGTCACACAGACCGTAGATTCATGGACAGTGAAGTGAATTATATATTATATTATATATTGACTTCTACTTTTTGTCTAATCAAAGCATTATTGATCTGCCACAAGAATGTATTTGTGTTACTCTGTTCATTCTCTCTCTTTTTTTTTTTTTTAGCAAATATTAATATATATGCAATTATTGGTGCAATTATTCACAATAAGGCCTAATTTAATTAATCATTGATGTGATAGTTGTATTCATTTCTAATTTAATTAATTGTATTTTTTATTAATTGACAGCTAGTTGCAGCACGTTTTGTAAATATGGAAATAAAACAATTATATTATATTATATTATTAATGTTGATATATTGACTTCTAAAGCCACTTTTTGTCAATTTAAAGCTTTGCCACAAGCTTGTATTTTTTGCATATGTTTTTTTATATTTGTTTAGCATTTATTGATATATGCAATTATTTGCAATTCATTTAATTAATGTGTCATCATGTAATTCATTTAAATTTTTTTTTTGGTTAATTAACAGCTCTAGTTGCAAAGCATTAGGGTCAGTTGTCTATTTTCAGTCCATGCATTCAGCTCTGGATGAAGATAACTGGATTCTCACAGGACTCTGGCTTCACCTCATGAGAACTGAGCGGTAATTAGCAGAGCTGATTAAAGCTGCGCTGGACTCAGTGGAGGGTCTCAAACCTCTCACGGTCGGCCTCCCCTCTCCAAACACACACACACAGCATCGTGGTAGGCCCATTAACATGTTATTTAAGAGGTGTTCCCTCAGGATGTTCTACTCATTACTTCGAGGCCAAATCAGAGCCTCTGAGCGCTACCCCTGAAACAGCTGAACAAAAAACACAAAATGAGTTAGCATGGATGGGAAAAAGACCGACAAGATAATGTAACAGTGGCCCGTAAAAAGTATTTAGACACTTGACACACTTGCAGTCAAAGAATGCCCAAAAACATTTTAAGGCCACTATACAGTTTGTGAACCTGCAGCGACGTAAATGAATGAATCCCGCCAGCTGTTGTGACATGTGAGTAAGGGGTGGTCTGTTTGTGTTGATGCTGTCACTGATGTCAAACAAATAGTTGCTTTGGTTTATGGTGATTATTGCATGTGTGTGTGGGTGGGTGTTTAGTGTGACTCATTGCCTCTAATCGCCTTTATGGTGCACACCATTAGTCAAGAGGTTACAGGGAAGGTTAGAGAGCATAGAGTGTTATTAGTGTGCTCTGCATTTTGCAACACCATCTCTATTCCTCTCTCTTTCTCCTTTTCTTTCTTTATCTCCTTCATTCATGCTTCCTGTCCGTCTTTATTAGTGCTGCTTTCTACAGCAAGCATTTGAACAAACGTCTAACCTTAAGTCATAAACTTTGGTAACTTTTCCCACACCATGTGCACTAAAGACATGAATGACAATTGAAGCCCTCTGTCTTGTTTTGGAGAGGTGTGCTAAGACCGGAATATCACTAAGACTTTAGCTTGAATTCTTTTGACTTGGGCCAGTAAGTAACATCAGCCTCAGGCTGAACGTCTGATGCATATAGCACACAAAAAGTTGTTGTGATGCCAAACCCCCTTATGGAAAAAGAAAGCTTTCGTGTTTACACCTGTGACAATGAGCACTTATCAGGATAAACTAAACGCTGGATTTTCAAAGGAATGTGAAGTACAGTATGTGAAGTTCACAGCATAGATTCTTTAAAATATGTCCAAGAGTTTTACATGCTGGCCTGTTATTTTAGGATATCGACTTCACATTTTCATGCCCCTAAATATTACGGTTAACAAAATGAGCTGTGATTGGATGCTTAAGGTGTCAGTCCATTTTCTGCCATCAGTTACACAAGACTAGTAACATCCTACCAGCCACCTGGAAAACATTCAGAACACCCTAGTAACCACCCAGAAAACCCAATCAGCACACTAGCAACTATTCTGAACTGTCTAGCTAGCATCCAAAGCACCCTAGTAATCACTTAGCATCCATCTGAAACACTTCAGGTCCCACACAGTAACACTGTAGAAACTAGGGCTGTTCGATATGGACAAAAAATACATAATTATTTTTTTATCAATATTGCGATTTCAATTTTAATCACAAATATTTTTAAACATATTTCCTTACACGCATACTTGTCTGTACCATTTTTTGAAAGCCGGCTTTATTACGGGCACCATATCTTTCGATTCATTTCTTCATGCCTTTTTGAACTATTTTCATATGTTGTGCAGTTCGTAAATGCCTATATTATCAATTTGTGTTCACCTGGTCATGTGCCATTGTGTTTCTATGTAAACACGCTAGACGGATGTCTTTAACCATTGCGCTCGCGTCTTGCATCTTTTGCAGCATCTCACGCATGACACTGCATTCTATGCGGCTCTCAAGGTAAAAGAAGTTCAACTTTTAAAAAAAAGGAAATCTCTAGACCTGCGTCTCATTTTTAAATCCTTCTCCTGCCCTGAATTAACCTGTTCTTGTGCTTTGTTCCATGTTGTAATGGTAAACACTAGGGCTACCCCCAACTGTCGACTAACTGTTAGTCGACGAGGAGAGGCTTAGTCGACCAAAATCGTATTAGTCGCTTAGTCTCAAGAAAATTTAAAATCCACAGGAAGTGGTGAAATCACACAGTCTGTGACGGACAGATCAACAGCTGGTCTATGTGATAAATTAAGTACATTGGACAAGACAGCAGTAGCAACAATAATGTGGGCTATTCAAGTGTTTGTGCGGAGTGTGAAAGCTGAATAGTAGCGTTCTTACTGCATGACAGCTAACTTGGAGGTGCCGGCGCAATCACTTGCACTTAAAATACATTTTTAGTCATACATATAAGAGTAATACATCTTTTGAATCTGTAAAGAGTCTACTTTTATTTGTGTGCACTCACAATAATAACAAAACGTTGTGCTTTTGTAAAATAATTAAAGGAAACAGAGTGTGATTTCTGCCGTCTTTCTCTGTGAACTTGAGCGCGGCAAAAAAGAAAGAATTGAAACTACATGTAAACTTGGCACACAGACATGAAAAATATATCTATAGAAAGTTTGAAATGGAAAACAAATATTCTCATGTAATTCAAATGAAACGTGCATATAGGAGCGTGCGTCCACTACTGCGGAGATGACGAGTCAGCATCGCCAACTTCATCACTGCAGCCGAAAATACAGAAAACACACTAGCTTATCAGTTAATTATTAAAATATTAAAGCAGTCTTATTGCTATTTTTCCCCAACACATTCATAATCATTGTTTCTGTCAGTGCGCTGTGGCAAGCTTTATGCGTGCGCTTGAGCGCTGATTAGACATTGACATTAAAGACATGTAGGCATTAAAGGCTCATTATTATGATTTATATGTTTTATTAATTAACATGCAATTAGTCGACTAATGCTTAAAATGAACGTCTATTAGAAATCTTTAGTCGAGGGCAGCCCTTGTAGACCCGCTCTGTTCTGCCCTCACAGGCATTCATATTTCACACTGAGGTGGCTGTCGAGAAAATAGTACTTTCTATGGTTTTGAAATCACGCATGCTCACATCACGATTTTATTATAATTTTGATGAAACAATGCACAGTCCTAATAGAAACCCAGCAATGCCCTAACAACTGTCCAGGACACCCTATCAACAACCAACAACAGTGTAACCTAGCTACCACACATAATACCTCCAGGAAAGATCCAGAACACCCTACATACCAACACTCTAGCCCTAGCAGCCACCTAGCAATGTCCTTACAATCACCCACAACATTTGCATGAACAAAAACTAACTTTATACTGCTTCTTATATGAATACACACACTCACACATTCTCCCTTTAATGCCCACGATAAACCCCGCTCATGTTTTCCAGGATTGTAAATGTTGTTGTGAATCCAGAGTGAAGATCTCTGTGAAGGCTGTACTGTTTATTTGTCCTCAGGCATTGTGAAATGAACCAGAGCTCTAAAAACAAATAATGCTCAAGTACAGAAACCTGAGCCACTATAACCCTCCTAAAAGCACAGATTTAAAGTTCAAATAAGATGTGGTCGGGAAACATTTTAAGGGTATCGATTGCATTTCTCAGAGCAAGTAACCCTGTTGATGTGCATAAAAAGTGTTTTGGATTGCTGTTCTGCCACACATCTTGCTAATGTGAACTGGATGGGCATTTCTACCTCTTCAGTAATGCATTAACTGACTCTCTGAAACTGATGCTCTCCCAAAAGCAAGAATGTGCACTTCATATTGATTTCTTGAATTACTTTCTGCTTTTTAGAGAGAGGACAGGAAGGGGATGGGGAAATGTAGGAGTCCGACTCAAACTCTGCATGAGCATCATAGATTAGAGACCATGGTGATTGTGGATTTACAAAATAGGACATTTTTTTGGATCAGCATCAGTTTGGTTTGGGTAAAAAATTACTATCAATCACAGTTTTTTTTATATCACAGGCTTTGTTTGATATGGTTTATTTGGGAACTCATAGTCACTCATGTGCTAATGGAGTGTTAAATGGTTTGACAGGTTTCCTGTAACCAGTTGTATTATTATTTCCACATTGTTTGCAGTAGTAAGAACCTAAATTTGTGTAGGTTTACCGTGTTTTTTGCAATGGATGTTTCGGCATTTCTTATGTCTTTTATAAAGGCAGAATCCAAACATTCATCATTGACAAAAGCTTAAAATAAAAAAGAGAGACATATGTTTATGTCTACACTCTAAAAAAACTCCTGGGGGTTAATAAAGGCCTTCTGAAGCAAATCGATGCATTTGTGTAAGACAAATATCCATATTTAAAACTTTTAATGTAAAATAACTAGCTTCCGGCGCAACAGTCATACGCATTCGATTTGCGTCTAAAACTTACGTTAACTTCTGCGACGTAGTACACAATGACACAAGGATATTTGTCTTACACAAACGCATTGATTCACTTCAGAAGGCCTTTATTTACCTCCTGGAGCTGCATGGAGTATGTTTTATGATCGATGGATGCACTTTTTTGGGCTTCAAAATCTCATCCTCCAGTCACTCCCATTATAAAAGCTTGGAAGAGCCAGGATATTTTTAATATAACTCGGATTGTGTTTTGCTGAAAGAAGATAGTCATATACACCTAGAATGGCTGAGTAAATTATTAAAAAAATTTCATTTTTGGGTGAACTATCCGTTTTAATTACATTTTTAAACCCAATGGTTTGGTTTGTCCTTGTTTGGAAAAAAATCTTATTTTAATGACATTTCAAAGCTATCATCTTCAAAGGTAGTTTGGCTTGTGCTTGTAAACATTTCATGTATTGGATATCATGTGTTTTTTTCTGATCAGATGTTTTTGTGCTACTCTAAACAAGGTAAAAAAGATGGAGTCAGAGTAATATAACATGACTATTCAGTTTAAATGTAAATACCACATGCCATCCATTTCTGTAAGAACAAAGCAATAGTTTTATCCTGACGGCAGTATGTACAGTCTCTGTACAGTAACAGCTCTTATCCAACGTGAGGCCAGTGATCCTGCAGGCCGGTTCTCTTCCATCTTTATTTGTTTGTGATTAATTTGAGTTGGATTTGTTTTAGCCCGGCTGTTCTTCCATCTGTCACAGCTGCGACAAAACGCAAGAACCCGTCGTGACGGCCACTACCCATCCACCCACTCACTGCTGACGTCACTCGTCCTCTCGCCACTTCTCGCCATCAATGCTCTCGTAATCCTCCCTTTTTTAGTTACTTGCCATTTTTAGGTTCCCCTACCCTTCCCAGAGGACTTTTTCTTGCATTTGCATGTGTGCATTGATGTTGTTTAGAGGCTATATCCATAAAGGCTGCTTATTATACATTCAGAATGCAGTGATATTCCCTGTCTGGCCGTAGAAAAGCACAAACAGTCTCTGTCACTGCCGTTAGACAGTGTGAATGGATTTATTGGAGCAGTCGTTAATCACTTGTGATTGGATGTAAGTTTCAACTCGACATTCATAATCGAGGAAACAGGAAACAGGCCAAGATTGAGGAAACAATGTAATGTTAATGAGGCACAACCATAGCTGAAAGGTTTTTCATTTCAGATATCTACACAAAAATGGCCCAGTTTATATTTATTTCTTGACGGTGGCAAATGGATTGGCACTGAACATAATTACAAAACGAGTTTGAGTAACTAATGACAGAAGCAAACAGATTATATACAAGACCTTGTTTTTGTATTACAGTTGACCTATTTGAAACTTCTTGCTGCACATAAAGCCATAAGACAAGCATGTTTAGCGCATGGGTTTAGGGTTGGTCTTAATATTCAGGGGCATTTTAAAATGATTCAGACTGTACAGATGCAACATGTTCAACTACATTGTGAATGTAATTGTTTACTTATATAAGTGTGGGAATATTTGAAAAGCTCAAAAATAAAGATTAAAAATAAAGACCTGGAGTAACTTGAGTGATGGTTCATGGCTCATGAATTGCCTCTTGTGGAATTTACACCTGCAATCTTTCAGTTAGACGCTCCTGGCAGAAAAAAAATCCCATTGACTTACATTGAAGGACCCAATAGTCAAGCCTAGAGACCAGAATGAGCATAATGGCAGTACATTTTGCAGTCATGCACCACTCACATTTACAAAAGTTGTAAAAATTCACTTTGTTTTGGTCACTTTTTAAGGTTCATAGCTATAAACTCTTAAATGTCTGACAGTGATTTGTCTTTGTAGGTTTGGTTTTCACATTATTGTGAATACTACCATTGAAATGTACCGCTCTGGTTTAATGAAGTCTGAAACTGAAGAGATAACCTACTGCTGGTTTTGTTATTAAATAACTTGATAAAGTTCCCGTTGTGTTCCCACAGGATAGTCGGACACACTGAGCCATACACCAAACTATGCTGCAAAGGCTTCTGCATTGACATCCTGAAAAAGCTCTCTCGCAACATCAAGTTCTCCTACGACCTCTACCTGGTCACCAACGGCAAACATGGCAAGCTTGTAAGAGGGATCTGGAACGGGATGATTGGAGAGGTGAGGAAAAGCCAGTTTTCTTCAACAAAAAAAGCTAAAATGACCCCATTTACTGTCTTAAATACACATCCCTTGTCTAATTTTGAAAGATTCATTGGTGGCATCACTCAGAGCCACCAAGCCCTTATATTTCAACCCCTCTTCTATTATTTTGATACCACTTTCCAATCAATTTCTGATGCATAACATCAAGTCCCGACCTACATTTTGTTTAATTTTGGTACTGTAAGTAAAATAATTACTTCATATTGTAACAGTAAGGAAAATGGGCCACAAATCCCATTTCATATTGACTTTAAATGTTTTTTATATAAAGCTATTATCTTGATACACTCTTAAAAATAAAGCTTCTTCATTGGCATCTGTGATTCCAGGAAGAACATTTAAAGGGATAGTTCACCCAAAAATGAAAATTATCCCATGATTTACTCACCCTCAAGCCATCCATCTTCTTTCAGATGAACACAATCGGATATATATTTAAAAATATCCTTAGTCCTCCAAGGTTTATAATGGTTGTCATTAGCTGCCCAGATTTTGAAGACAAAAAATGCATCCATCCATAAAAAAAAAGTAATCCATACGACTCCAGGGGGTTAATAAAGGCCTTCTGAAGTGAATTGATGTGTTTGTGTAAGACAAATATCCTTATTTAAAACTTAATAAAGTAAAATAAAGAGCTTCCGGCGCAACAGCCATATGCATTCAACTTATGTCCAAAAAGCATTAACTTCCGCGATGTAGTACACTACACTATGCCATGACGTACTACGCTATGTCCTATGCTATAACGCATAGTATGTCATGTCATTGTGTACTACGTCGCTGAAGTTAATGCTTTTTGGACATACATCGAATGCGTATTCCCTGGAGTTGTATGGATACATTTTTTTTATGGATGGATGCATTTTTTTGTCTTCAAAATCTGGGCAGCCATTTACAACCATTATAAACCATGGAGGACTAATGATATTGTTAAATATATCTCTGATTGTGTTCATCTGAAAGAAGATAGTCCTATACACCTAGGACGGCTTGAGGGTGAGTAAATCATGGGATAATTTTCATTTCAACTATCCCTTTAACATCCAATCTTCCCATTGCTCTAGGTTCTTCATAGTGGAAAAAAATTCTTAAGATTAGATTTTTTAAATGTTCTTCACACAGAGGGAAACACTGTTCACTGAAAGGTTCATTGGGGAACCAAAAATGGTTTCTTTTTGGCATCGTGTGGTGTGATTGTAAAGAACCCTCTTTTGGAAGCTAAAAGTGTATATGGCAGATTCTAATGAAAACTGATTTTACAAGTGATTTAGCATCTGTAATGTCAAGCCAAACAAGAAAACAAAAACTAAATGTTCATGAGAGAAAGTCTGTTGACTCCAGAATGGATCTAAAAGCTTGTTCATTCCAGCAAACGTGACTGGCATTGAAATGACACATACAACCTTGTAAATAAACTTTTCTATCAAGTAAGTTGAGGTCTGATGCGTATCAGCGTCTAAAGACTTTCAGACTGTGACTTGTGCTCCTGCTTTGTCCTGTTTTTTTCTGGAATTCAGAAAAACTTTTTTTTTTTGCTCAGTGAGGCACTATGCATGGTGTGGGTTAACCAGAGAAAGAGTGAGATAAAGAGCCTGGACTGTAAATCTGCAAACACACACACACACACACATGCAGTGGTTATTAGACTAGCACAGCCACAACAAACATATTTACGGACATTAAAAGAACAGTTCGCTCAAAAATCTAAATTATGACATTTGACTTACTGTCTGCTATATAGGTCTAGACATTTCTTAAATTAACTCTTTTGCATAATCATTGTAAATATACTGATTTTTTTTCATCTTTCTTTTTAGGTATTTTATAAGCGAGCAGACATGGCCATTGGCTCTCTGACTATAAATGAGGAGCGCTCTGAGATCATTGACTTCTCTGTGCCGTTTGTGGAGACTGGCATCAGTGTGATGGTGGCCAGGAGCAATGGAACCGTGTCTCCTTCAGCCTTCTTGGGTAAGAAACACTACTGTAAAACTAATTAAATTAACACTATTAACATTTTACAGTGATTTTACTCAAAATCAGAGTACTTACTGTAAACACAGAAAAAGAGATGCAGTAGTGGAGCAGTATGACTGTAAATACTAAATAGTATTTTGTTATGCAAAATTAAGCTAAACTTTACAGTAATCGCTAACTGACCTTTTGATCTCTTTCATTACTGTTGCTAACTCAAATTAGCTATACAAGACATCCCAAAAGAATTAACGAAGAGAACAGTGTTATTTTCATTAAAATGTACTCATAAAGTGGCTCATAAATGGATTGGAATTATTCTTATGTGGGCTGGAATGAATTGTGACATTGAAAGGCATTTTTATCTGCCATTTTCTGGAAAGAAATTCAAACTGTGCAGCAGTAACATGATCACAAATTAGATCAACAGCTGCCAGGTTCAAAACTATATAATTTATGTTCTATTTTACATTTTATTAATATTTTGAATTTTTCATTTAGTTCACATTTTATTAATTTTATTGTGCTTTTGTCCTCTTTTTTTTTTAATATTTTTAAAAAATATTTCTTTTTATATGATTTCTTTTTATTTCATTTTTAATTTTGGTAATTGTAGTACTTCGACTTCAACACATTTTAGTTTTTTTAAGTTCAAGTTTTTCCAGTTAATATTTATATTTCATTTAATTTTAGCTTTATTTCAGTAAATAAAAACAATTTTTTTTTTTTTTTTTTGGCAGCCCAGATCTTTAGCCACTACATTAGTGTTGTTTTGGGAATCTTATATTCTGTGTTGACACTATTTTATTTTCACCAATGTGGTCGGTTAGCCATCCCATAAATCCTTTTGCACACTTTTCCATTATACTGTAAACAATAAACCTCCCCAGAAACCAGAATTCATAGTAAAATACAATAGCCTACTGTCATTTCATACAACAAGACGTAGTTATAAATATTTACAGTGCAGTCTTACTCGTATGTGAGAGAGAAAAAAAAATATGAATCATGTTGACTTTAATTTGCACCTCATTTTGCTTGTATCAGAATTTAAAAAGGTTTAGCAATCCTACCAGAATAAAAACCGTGTCATTTGGGAATGGCGTCATTTGCTTCATCTGTCTTTGTCTCGTCGTCTCTCTCTCTCTCTCTTTCAGAGCCCTACAGCCCAGCGGTGTGGGTGATGATGTTTGTCATGTGTCTTACAGTCGTGGCAGTGACTGTGTTTGTGTTTGAATACTTTAGTCCTGTGGGCTACAACCGCAGCCTGGTCAGTGCCAAAGGTCAGTGTTCACCGCCTCTGCTAACACTTCAGGACCTGTAACAGATGCCAGAAACTGTGGCAACCTGAAACTCTGTTCATCAATCATGACAGGTTTGACAGAACATAAGCTAGGAGAAAAGGTAATTCGTGTAATTAGAGGAACATTTTATTGCTCAGAGGTTGTGCTTTCATAGCTCAGGTAAATTTTGTTTAATTGAACTTAATCTCATTTGTTTGTCATAAAATTTTGAATAAATATAGACACAAATGAGATAACTGACATATAGTAAGGGCTATAAAATGAATGTGGATATTTGGTCTTGGAAGAGCTTGTTGAGAAATGTTTGAGTTTGTATTGAGTTCTTTTGATTGTGGACTTTGGGATCTGAGCACAGTTTGAGATTCTTTAGAGGAGATGCACATGAGATTATTGAGGCCTTTTTCTCAGGAGAAACATCTACGGACCAAGATACTTCAGCAAAAGTCTCTATTTGCTTTTTGTTTAACCTCATTGCTTATTTTGTATTTTCCTTTGCTACTGTCTTTCTCCTCTCCATTTGAAAAGAAAAATCTAAATACATACAACAAATTTCATTTATAAATGTAAATGACCTTGAAAACAATAATGTACTGTAAGGGCAATAACAATGGCTATTATTATTCACCAAGTGCAAATAGCCCACCTTGATGGCAGAGGCTATTTACATGAACTTCGCCCACCATTGTCTGATTGATCCAGACAAAATTACAAAAGAAACCCATCTGATAAGAGGAGCAGTGGTGTGGAGATCAAGGCAGGTGATGTTAGATTTAGAATTTCGAATCCGCTTTTTCCAAACTCATTCTTCTCCCTTTTTCCTAGGGATGCACCGATATAAAAATTTTGGACGATACCGATAACCGATAATTTAATAGAAGATAACCGATATCTTGGCCGAAAAAATCTAAATCCTAATTTTTATATAATTTTTGAGAGCCTGATTACAAAAACAAAAGTTTCACCATTAAAAGCCATGTCCCAAGCATACAATTATAATGTTCTCATAATAATTTTATGTAGCCTATATGACGGATTTGTGCTGCATATGTTACACTTGACTGTATTTTCCTTTTTGAAGTGACTCCAATCATATTTCATGGTGAACAGTGCATATCTGAAGTGTATAATAATCCATAATTTATCGGCTTTAATATATATCGGCCAAATTTTCTTATTGGGCCGATAACGATAACAATAAAAATTAACATATATCAGCTGATACCGATATGGTGGCCAATATATCATGCATCCCTATTTTTTCTATCATATATCAGTTCGGAGAAGAGTTTATTTTGAATAAAAATGAAGAAAATGTTGGAAAAGTGGAAATAAAGTGCCAAACAGGTATTTAATAGTGGGAATAAAGTGTTTATTGGGTAGGTGTAGGGAAGGGCTTTAGGGACAGGGACAAGTAATTTCACAATAAAGCGACATTAATTTATGATTTTAACTATTTACACTTAGTGCAAAGAAAATACTGCTATTTTCACTTTATATAAATAAAAACTTTCGAAAATATTTCTAAATTTATCCCATCATCAACTCTACACTCAAGAATGATGGCAAAAACCCTGAAGAAGCTTTATATTGTGTATCTCAGATCCAGGTGGGCCAACATTCACCATCGGGAAGTCAGTCTGGCTGCTATGGGGGATTGTCTTCAACAACTCAGTGCCCATTGAAAACCCCAAAGGCACCACCAGTAAGATCATGGTGCTGGTGTGGGCCTTCTTTGCCGTGATCTTCCTGGCCAGCTACACGGCCAACCTGGCAGCCTTCATGATCCAGGAGCAGTACATTGACACTGTTTCTGGACTGAGTGACAAGAAGGTAAGAGCTGCCAGCATCTCTCTTAGCAAAAAGGCCATTCTAGAGCACGAGTTTTAATTAAAGTCGTCACTCTGTGGAACTAAAAGAGGGATTTGTGCTGATAATATATAGGGATATGTACCCTTTCTGTGATTAGAGTACTAATCACTAATTTATGTTATTTTAATAAGACGTTTATGGACAATTTGAAACATAAAAACTATTTTAAATGCTGGCAACATGACAAAGTAATGCAGCGGTGTAAGTGTTGCTAAGCATTTACTGTGAACTGGTCACTGTGTTCAGCTGTACTGATGGCTGGGTAAAATAATCAAGGATTCTGTTGGGTTGTAAGGATTTTGAAATGTATGTATTAATTGCATGTTAATTAAGTTTAGTTTACTAGTTATGCTAGCTAAATAACTAATTGTTCTAATTGGTTGTGTAGGGACACATCAAGGTGAAGTGATTTTCAATGATACTGAAAGCGATTAGAACCGACAAGCTTTAGATGGAAACCGTTAAAGAGCAATTTTGAAGACAAAGTGAGACTTTAAGCCACAACACTGTCATTAAAGAGCCACAGGAGTTGACTACCAGGGATTTAGACACTGACAGCAAGATGTTTTGGTATAAATTCAGATTCAGGAGTGTGCCTGGGAGGCATCACACAAAGAACGAAATGCCTGAAGGGCAAAATAGCCAGAGGGCAAGAATATCACGCACAGATCAGGCTGTTGCTTTCAAACTGCGCAAACTTTGATAGCTGCAGTTTAGTACGGTTTTATTTGCAGCAAAAAAAATTTATTTATATACTACATTGTTGACTTATTTTAATAATAATAATAATTAATCATTTTATATTATTATATTAAAATAATACTTTTATTAGAATAAGAGAGTGAACAGCTGATTAGAGAGTGAACACTGCAAAGTTTATATGTGAATATAAGCATAAATTAAATCTCATCATATAAAGCAATCGTGTCTCTTCAGAAAAGCAACAAAGTGGTAGTTACAGTACATAGACTGTCAGTGGAGGGTCAGTAATCTCTCAGATTTCATTTAAAATATCTTCATTTGTGTTTCAAAGATGAATGAAAGTCTTACGAGTTTGAAACGACATTACTTTTTATTTCAATTCTGGGTGAAATAAACCTTTAATGCACAACAGTTATGTCAAAACAAGTGTAGATTCATAAATCCTTAAAAGAAATTTCTGCTCTATGCCATTTTTTTCTTAGTTAGCAGTAAACTTTTGATGTGGTCAGGGCCATGGGACAGATGAAAGACAACACTTATTTTGTCTTCCCTCAGACGACAGCAAACACACTTAAAATGACGCATTCGCTGGCACTGGAGTCTGTCACATGCTCTCAGCCAGAATACAATCACATCCGCCTGTTCCTCAGAGACTGTTCTCCTTCTTTAACAATAGCAAGGTTACCTACATTACAGCACAATTATTCATGCCTTGAGTTCTGAAGGTTGTCTTAGTGGCTATATTACATTTATTTGATATTACATTAACGGCACTTAATGAACATGGCTGGAATCACGTAAAAACTAAATGAGGAGAAATTTAGCAAGGGAAAAGTAATATTGAAATTCCTCTGATGTTTGGTCAGGCAGCTGAGATAATTCCTCATCTTTGTGAGGACAATCTGAGGTTTAAATGTTAGAATTTGAACAGAGCATGAGAATTAATTGACTGAGAAGCACTTGGGGGTTGAGACCCAGTGGCTTTGGTCCGAGTGTTATCACTGCAGCCATTTTTTCCAGCTTTCTTCCTGAGGATTAATTTCAGTCATATTCTTACTTGGATTTAGATTGTATTTAATGTGGCAATTGCAGATACAGAATCGTGAGAATCCTTGGATGTGGGTGAAGACGAAGGCTGAACCTAGAATAAATTCCCATGCAAAAATCCAGCTTAAAGAAAAATCAATCACACTTTCTAGCAGCATAGCTTTCCCAGCCAAAAGTTATTACTGGCATATCTAACGGTGCTGGAATCTATTAAAATGCATTAATCCTTAACCAAGTAACTCATCCAGGGATGTATTTTTACCACTTGGACTGTACTTTGTTCCTAAAGTTCAATTTAAACATACTAACTTGTTGAAACTTTCAGTTCCAGAAACCACAAGACCAATATCCTCCATTCCGGTTTGGGACTGTGCCCAATGGCAGCACAGAAAGAAACATAAGGAGCAATTATCCCGAAATGCATTCCCACATGGTTAAGTACAACCAAAAAGGTGTGGAGGATGCTCTCAACAGCCTCAAAACTGGGTGTGTTTACTGTCATTTGTCACCTGAATCTCTGAAACAAATCCGCCCCCAGTGTATATTATCTTTTCAGCTAACGTGCATCACTTCTTTACTGCTAACAGGAAGCTGGATGCCTTCATATATGATGCAGCTGTGCTTAACTACATGGCGGGCAAAGACGAAGGATGTAAATTGGTGACCATCGGTAGCGGGAAGGTTTTTGCTACGACAGGCTACGGCATCGCCCTTCAGAAAGAATCTCGCTGGAAGCGCCCCATAGACCTCGCTCTTCTCCAGTTCCTTGCTGACGGTAACCTCAGAAATTTACATTAGCCAGAGGAGCTCTGCTTCAAATGTCTGACCGAAATGTATTATGTATTATCGCAGGTGACACTCAGAAGCTGCAGACAGTGTGGCTCACTGGTATCTGTCGTAACGAGAAGAAAGAGGTGATGAGCTCTAAGCTCGACATTGACAACATGGCCGGAGTGTTTTACATGCTTCTAGTGGCTATGGGTCTCAGTCTGCTGGTCTTTGCATGGGAACATCTACTGTACTGGAAGCTACGGCATTCTGTCCACAAGTCTGAGCGTTTGGACTTCTTGCTGGCTATTAGCAGGGTAAATTTTATGTGATCATTCTTACGCAACTAGTCTACTATATGGTGCATAATGCAAAGTAAATAATTCCAAATTGGGCATTTGCAATCATTGGCATTTTAGTTTTTCTATTTTATACCAAAGCAACTTGCAAGAAAATGCATTTAGCAAAATCTAGTATAGAGTGTATGGAGTGTGGGCACCAACAGTCAGAAAGATAAATTGGCACCCGTGTCAACAAGAACATGGTTAAAATGAGAACTGCACAAAGAAAGGTTAAACGTACCTTAACAGAGACTATAGAAACATACTTGTGGTGAAATTGATTTTCAGGTGAACTCCAGGCTGTGAATGAGCACCAAAAGTCAAGGAAAAAGCTGTTAAAATTTAATGAGGGTCTTAGGGTTATGGCATAACTTCTTAAGAACATTCCCAAGCTTAACAAACTTGAAGACCTCATTTAAAGGTGGAATATTTCAAATGCATAGGCAGCTACTTTTCTGTTGGCTAATTACAGCGACTTTCAGAGATAACTATAATACTGATAAACAGAGAATCTTATCAGTCACTAACAGTTCTTAGGGTAATTACCACATGTAAAATCAGCTCATAGAGTTTTGATGTGGTAAAAGTGAGTAATTTATGACTTTAATTCGCATGCAACTTGATTTTGTCAGACCTTTGGCATTCATTAGGACTGTACTTTTTTTATTCAGTGTTTTAAGACAATACACAATTGATAGTTTTTAAGAAGATGATATTATAAGGCGAAAACTGTAATAATTATGTTTGCTATGACACAAGAAACTGTTTAGGTGAACGCACTCCAAAATGCCAGTCTCAATTTTCCTTATTTCTTCCCCGTAGGGAATCTACAGCTGCTTCAATGGTGTGGAAGACACGGACCGTAAAGGGAACATGCAGAACCCAGATGTCACCACCAGTTACACTCAGGCCAACATGCTGAAGATGCTCCAAACTGCTAAGGACATTGTCTCATCTGCAAGAGTTGAAAACTCCCTGGACAATGCCACAAAGACCATAGAGAACTGGAGTCGACGTGATCCAGAGTCAGCCAGACCTAGTCTTCCTACCTGCCTCATAGGAACGGACTTCAGCCATAGTCGCCTGCCCTGCATCGCCAGCGTTACGGACAACCACTCACCATACCCTCAAAACGTGGACAGCACCACTCAGCACTTGCTGGAGAAGCCTCATATGGGAACAAGGCCTACCTCACTGCGCTACACTCTTCCCGCACGCACCAGCCACCACCACATCTACGAAAGAACGCTTCCCATATCTAGCCTCAGTAGTCCCCATATTGCCATCAGAGACCCACCTCCTCCTACAGCCCCGAAACCCCACGTGTACGTCGACCAGTCCTGTCACCATCCTACCTCTCGCTACGTCTCTTACCGTGACTTTCAGGTACCGGACATCTTTGTGGAACACCAAGAACCTTCAGGAAGCCATACACAATACATGGCTGGTCTGGGTCGCAAAAAGAGGTCCCACAGCTACGTAGCAACATCTCCAGAAACTCGACGGAGGGGCGACTATGATGTTCCCCAGTCCTGTCTGGCTGAGCTTAAAAGCAACCACCTCGTGGAAAACCATTCTCATACCACACCCTGCATGAGAAGCCACTTCCAGAGACCCAGCTCTAGCTGCAACTCCTGCACCAAGTTGTATCTTGAACCAGAGATGGATGACGTTCCTCTTCTGGGGAAAGATAAAATGAACCGTCGCGCCTCTTTTCTCAGGGCCACGTGGGGTGGTGACAGGATCCGGCAGCTGGATGAGAAGCCCTCCACCTCTGCATCCTCTACCAGTTGTATCAACATGCCTGATCTGTTCCCTCGAGTGGTCGTGACCAATCCCAAGCCTTCGAAGATGTATGGCAGCGCTGGTAACAACCTTCGCTACAACATGGCTGTGGAGCCAGCCTATCTGGACCCAGCCCACATGGGCTCCTACCCGTACAAGCAGCAGAAGCTGAAGTACTCAAAGTCCATCCGCCTTCCTTCTTACCGGGAGGCGATTCTACAGAATACAGCAGCCCTGCGGCGCTCCTCTTCCACACTAGTGCATGGACATTACTCAACGTACCTGAACTCTTACACAGACCTGCCGGTGTACCGGTGTCCTCTACCACAGGGATCCACTCACTTTCATGAGAATTCCAAAGACATGTGCCACCTGTTTCCATGTGTCAACCATTGCCCGGATAATGCCGCCTTGGTGCCCCGGTTAGGCAGCAGACCTGTATTGTACCAGAACACTGCTATTGGAAGCTACGAGGGGGCTGGGCGCTCAAACGAGGAGTCGTTGCACACTGTGCCGTTCTCTTCCGTACGCAGGGACCGCAGGCAGGTTCTAGTGGCACGGAACGTACACAGTCCCTATGCCCCACGGCCCTGGGGTAGGGTATCTAGTCTGGAGTCAGAGGTTTGAAGACCTTTTAAGAGATCTCCAGAGACAGTTTCCCCCAAACAGTGAGGGTAACATGCTGGGAACTGCTAAATGAAGTCAAGCAAAAAAGTTAGGTGGACTAGAGGTAGTAATCTCAGTGCAATAAAACCCTAAGACAGCAGGGATGGGATGGGGGAATGTACAAGTGATTACTGTGGAGACGTCTTTCAGTATACTTTAAAAAATAAGAGTTAAAATAATAATGAACTGTTCTTAATCTATACTCTATTGATTGTTATTTAAACTGTTTTTAAAATGCCATTACACCAGTTACACTCATTCTCTGCAAACAATTGGATGTAGCATGTTTTAAGGCAGCTTTAAAACCAAAAGGGTTTGAATTGAAATTCTGGTTTTTATTTGTCAGGGCATTTAGCCATTTTAAATCTGGAGAACCAATGGAGAATTTTATAACATAGCCACACAAAAATGTCTTCCAAGAATTTTCTAAACCCAGGTGTTTGAGAAAGCCATTCATTGTCAAATTTTGTCACTCCACTGATGTAATTCAGATCTGATTTTAAGAATGGTGAAGAATTGATTTGCCTTCTGTAGTTCCACAGCTGTTTCACTGTTTAATAAATGATGGGATGGCCTGAGGGCCAATTGAAAAGGACTATTGTCTTTGTGTCTTTTGCAAAAGAAAAACCAAAGAAGAGTGGAAACGATTCATCAAAAAGTGGCATGTTCAAGTCATTAGACACCTTCTTGCAGAGGCAACCTCCCAAAAGGCCTTATGTTACCAACGTAAGGTGCTGTCCTATTGACTGTGAAGTACTGAGGATTTATTTTGGAAATTTGAAAATGATTTCTAGAAGAACAAAGAAAGATGAATGCCCCCAGTGCTGAAGTGTGTGGCATTCTTTTATAGATCCTCCCAAAGAATGAACCCTTTAAAATAAGAACTAGTTTTGAAATGTACAACTTTATGAAATACCATGCATTTCGTACTGTAATTAAAGGTGCAGTAGGTGATCTGTGAAATGCTAACATTAGCCTGCTAACATTGAAAGCATTAGATCCAACCCTCCCTGCAAATTGCCGTCCAAAGCCACGCCTCCTCAAAAACACATGAAGGCGCACACACAGCTGCTCTGGGCAAAGAGACTGCGTTAAATTACCTCATGTCTCAAAGCACATGACTTTACAATAATAATGAACGTAAACAACTTAGAGAGCTGGTACCTGACTGCTGCAGATTCATTTTGGTGTTGATACTGTTCACATGGAAATGCATAATTCAGAGTCTGACTGAATAGCTCCGGTTAGAACGTCATGGGTTGCCATCTCTATATGGTAGTTATGGTGTGAATGCAGCATAAGGTCATTGTTTTTAAGGAACTGTAAAAGGTTTCTGCATAGCATGAAACGCGCTGATGACGTATGATGGCTGCGCAAATAGGGTGCATGAGGGTATGTAAAAACACATTGACAGGCAGGTAGGACATCGTATTATTTCATTCGGACTGAATATAAAGATTGGATGAACATTTTATGGTCCTACGCCTTCCACAGATGATATATATTTATAAAACACATTTAGACCATTTTAACATAGTGATTGCTATCAGGATACAAGGAGACTTTCAACCAGTATAACATAGAGAATCACCTATTGCACCTTTAACTGTTAATCCAGTAGCTGGTGAACAAGATTATAGACACTTTCACTTAATTTTCTTGCTCGCCTAAAGTTTTTGGGAACATAGAGTCTAGACAACCAGTGTCTAAAAATGTTCCATGCATATATAGCCACATAAATGTATGCCAAGATTATATATGACCTAGATGGAAGAATGTTTCATGAATACAATTTCACTCTTGATTCACTCTACATCGTGGCAAATGCATTACTTTTCAAACTTGCCAAATGGAAAAACCATTACATCTACAGATTCTGCTGTATATCAGTTCAGGGAATGCATAGACTGCATTAAAAAGGCATACACGAACTCAGTATGATTTTAAACAGCGGCCTTTTATTTGCTGACCTCCTGTTTTGCAGCAGCCTGCGGTGAAGTTGCTGCATGGCGAGTAGGTCAAATGCTGACTCAGCGTGGCAGTTGCATGCTCTCCGAGAACAGTTTAATCCCTCTCACCTTCCTATGTCTTTAAGATGTGACGTGGGTTGCTAACATCCATCTTTCCTGTTGAGCACCGTTGTAGTCTTAGCCCTTCCTGAGGGCCCCAGGAGGACTGGAAGGGCTCCAGCGCTCTGCCTGTAAAGTGCAAAGGTCAGTATAATAACGGTTAGACGAATGGGCTGATTGACCCTGGGGAATAGTATGTTTAATCACACCAACTTAGGATGATGTGCATCTGGGCAGTGAGCCAATCAGCAGGGACACGATATCGACCTATAGTATCCACCCACCTTCATTTAGTACCCTTGAGATGGAACAAGATGGAAAAGTGACCACGAGGATCAACTCTTGAATGAAGAATGAAACCTTGAACTCTCCTTTCAGCTGTGCCAGGGTTGTGGTGGGATGGTGGAGACTAGAGAGAGAGAGAAGGCACATGTAACAGTGTCATTCAAAGCTGCTGACAGAAGAAGTTTTTCATTAGGGAGATTTGGTCTGAGAATGTGTGCAATTCATTTCCCCCGTCATTGTTATCAGAACAACTTTATCCGCCAACTTCCCAATCCCAAGATTTATTGTCTTATCTCAAAAGCATGGAGAAACAATCTGAGGCTTATCCTCTCATCTCCACACTCTGATCTATGATGGTGTTAGTATGAGCCACAACTTGAATAATCGGACATTGGCAGGAACTAGTTAGATGACTTTGAGGCTCATGAATGTACATGAGTGAGAGAGAAACATACGATGATAACTATGATGGATGGATCTATTTCATCAGGTCCTGTGCAGCACCTCAAATGGGCTTGGTTTCAGGGGGAAATGGGTGTGGCTGAAAAGCAGAAGGATAGGGTTTCAACGATGTCTTCTGAAGGAAACAAAAACATCAATACTGAAAGCCCTTCACAGCTAAGATTTATCAAAGCTTGATGACAGATCAGTTCTTCGGGCAATCAATTTTTAAGCCAATATGAGCTATCATTTTTCATAACTGCACTGAGATGAATAATGGTTTCAAGAAGTCTTATTTAATTGTATCTAATAAGAAAGGTGGGACTGTTGACATGGCAGATCATACAATGTCATTACCGCTGTGATCAATGAATTCTGTTCTATAGTGAAATAAATGGAGAGTTTGAAGTTGTAAGAGTGGATGACTGCAATAAATGAATAAATAATAAAAAGCACCCATGTATTAAAGGTTAAAAAATCAGAAACTTTAATTGGAAATCCAACAAACAGCAACAGCAATTTGCAGCGATAATGCAGTCAAGTAATTTTCAAAGTCCCTTTCAAGGAACGTCTGTTCATTCGGCGGCCATATTTGCAACACCTCCGGGCAGCTATTTCGGGCATCTAAGGGTGCGTTCACACTTGTAGTTTGGTTCGTTTGGTTCATTTGGTCCGGACCAAAGAAGAAAAAAAAAAACATTTAGTCCTGGTCCGATTAGCGTTCAGATTGGCAATTTTATCACCAACTATGACAAGAAAAACCGACATGCGTGAGGATTCTGTCCTTTTTTAGGGTCTCGTATTCCTGTTTTTGGTTCGGTTACATGTCTTTAGTCCGTGTTGCGTTCATATATAATTTGAACCGCACCAGAGTTCCTTTGGAAGCGGACCGAGACCCATCTTTTCAGCGGTCTCGGTCCGCTTGTTTGGTGCGCACCAGGGTTCAGATGGCAGCGTTCACATATGTTCAAATGAACCACACTAACCGAGCAATCGCACCAGGGTTCATTTTAATCGAACCAAACATGACAAGTGTGAACGCACCCTAAGACCAAGTCCTATCTATTTGAATTTAGTTTATTTCTTTATTTGAAAGGGGACAATGTACATTAATAAACATTAAAACAATGTAAATGTACCCGAGTTAGCTCAAAAGTGCTAATTTTCATCGGTAGTCCCCCAGCCTGATTTAAACAAGGCAACCTTTAAAAACAATCACAAGTACAAAAACACACAAAAAAAAAAAAAAAAAAAAAAAAAAATTATATTACAACACATTATAGTTAATAAATACAATTCATATAAAAATTATATAGTATTTAAATACACACATAAAAACATTAGTGCCCACAACATGAGGGATGAGGGAATGAGGGAATCCTGAAATCTCAAAAACTGCTTATTGGTGAACTCACAATTAAATTACATATTTCGAATCAGCAACAAAATCTGACATGAACTGTCCCATAAATGTTGTTTGTTATGCTTAAATGGCATAAAACTGCTTATTTTTCAGGCTAGGCAAGCCAATGCGCATGTGCAATCCTAAGCGAGAGTCTCAGGTTTCTATGGGAACCGGAGCTTCTAACGGCAGTGACGCAATGACTTGATCAATCAGCGATTCGCTCTTTTACTTAGAAGACGTGACATATTCCGCCATATTGCGATGTTGCAGTTTCTCCCATTCATAACTAATAGGAGTGAACCGTCTTTATAGTCTTTGATGTTTCTGAACCAAACTCTGGTGAGTCGTGACTGTCTCTTTAGCTTAATTTTTGTGTTTTTTTTAATTTTTTATTTTACTACTATAATATAGGGTATTGGATCTAAGATTTAAAACAAAAACAAAAACATCAATACTGTCTATAAAACACAAGCAGATATGAGCCAGACACTTTATCATATTAATGCAGATAGCAAAGACCTCATCAACAATCTGGTTGGAATCCACCCAGGTTCTAACAGACCCCGGCTGCAAACTATAAGCACTGCCCTTTCCGTGTGCATTGGCATGAGCCTCGATTTTGTGGGCAGATGCCATGACATCTTGGGGAGCTCATCAGTGTGCACCATGAGTTAGGAGGCACACGGGCAGTATAAGCCGGTGTGAATGCATGAGCGGGGCAGCGGCAGATTGCGGACCATGATGGCATCTGATCTTCATCATCCATTATTTTATGGGTGTGCAGATGGGTCTGGCTCCCATCGGGAGGTCCCTCTCTGCTGGTCACTCAAATGGACTCTCATGGGTGGTTAGAGATGAGCTGCTTGGATAATGGATCAAATAGCTTACAGCATGATAACTAGATTTGTAATTTTTCTGAAGAAAATCTGAATGATGCTCGGCCTACATGCAAGTCACAATGCCAGTTCTGAGCAAAGTTCATTTTTTTACACCATTTTTTATTTTAATTCAGTTAATGAAATATCATTTTAAAGAGTGCAAAATATTTAAACATTTTATATATTAATTTAAACATTAACAATGTAATTTGTTATGAATTCTTCATGCTTTAGTTACTCATTGTCCATGTTTTAGCACTTTGTTACGACAAGAGCTTAACAATGTGACTTAAGCACACTAGTCTCTTACATTTGCGTAATTTTTCACAGACGTTGTAATATTATGCTACACTGTAAAAAATTATTTTCATGATTTATCACATTTTTTTCTTTTGTCAAATCAATTTAGATAGTTAATGTGTTTCAGATAGCATATCTTTAGTTTCTGTTGATTAATCCAATCGCCTTCATTGTATTTACTCAACATTTTAATTTCAATTAACTCAATTTTAAGGCAACCGGGTAGCTTATTTTTTAAGTTAAACCAACAATACTTTTTTACAGCGTATGTTTATGTTCTTTTATGTATTTAATCTCGTATGGGCTATGTATAGAATGCATTCATGTAATTCAGTTAACCCACTAGCAAAGCAAATCAGGGTCCCAATTTTTTTTCTTCTCACTGTTTAGTTTCAGCTTATGCAGGACAGTTCTCAAAAAATATTATCGTCTATCAACTATCATCGTCTTCTTTATCCTTAACAAAACTAATCCTTCGTTGGCAAATAATTGTGATGAATTATTTTACACTGCCTCTGTCATTTAGTAGGTTGCTAGAATATTGTATTCTGAACTCAGGGAGTCGATCCCAAAAATAATCACTTAAACGGTTAATTCACCCAAAAATGAAAATTCTGTCATTAATTACCCTCATGTTGTTCCAAACCCGTAAGATTTTTGTTCATCTTCAGATGACAAATGAAGATCTTTTAAATAAAATCTGTGAGCTTTCTGTCCCTTCTTTGACAGCCTATGCAACTACCACTTTCAAGCTCCAGAAAGTTAGTAAAGACTTGAAGTACTCCATGTGACTCCAGTGGTTTAACTTCAGTTTTCAGCGACACGATTGCTTTGTTTGCACATTTTTTTTTTTTTTCATAATTTACCGCTTTATTTACAAAATATTAATCTCCATTCACATAACAACGTCAATGGAGGGACAGAAATCTCTTAGATTTCATTTAAAACATGAATTCTGAAGATGAATAAAGGTCTTACGTGTTTGGTACGACCTGAGGGTGAGTGAGTAATTTTTGGGTGAAATAACTATTTAAGAACTAACTACACATCCTACAGCCTTACAAAGGAATTGGTTTCATGCCATTGACTCAAATATTTTCATTCAGTTCACCAAAACAACTTGTTCTGATTCACACAATAGCCGCATTTCCACCACATGAACTTTCCCAAGAAACTAGTTCTTTGTGGTGGTACTCGGTGTGTTTCAACCGCAGGAACTAGGGTCTTAATGAATGTCTAAATGAAGTTCCAGGTAAAAATTTCCCCATCAGAAAGTCCCTGCTCACGAGGTAGTACTTTTTCAAAGTTCTGGAACTTTCAGGGGTGGGACTTGGGCAAACATGCTGATTGGTTGAGTTCAAGCAGCATTTTGATTGATTGATTCCACATACTATTCGAATCAACAATGGAGTTTAAAAATTATGGCTGATAGACCGACAACAAGGTTCAAGCTTTATTAAGCTTATATGCGGAGGGCCAAAAATTCTCGCCCCCTGGATTTCTGCAGTGAGGACCATCTCGAAATTTCAGCGATTTTTATCCTGGGAAAAAAGTTCCTGGGACAAATTGTTCCAGGTACTTTCAGTGGAAAAGTGGCTAATGAATAATTTTGTGACTCTTTCAAAGAGTTACATCATTATGCCAGTAGGTGGTGACTAGTGAGCATCTTTTTGAGTATTATGGGTGATACTTTCAATCATACACTGACAAAGTCATTCAAAATCACAGAAACAAAATGCCTAACTAATTTAGAATACTAAAATGAAATAATTTAAAGGACAACAGCAAACAATATCTTGACACACTATCAATCAAAACAGTGTAAGATACTTTAAATTTTACTTTTTATTTAAGATTAATTAACTCACTGGAAATGACTCTTGGAATCAATTTATAATTGAATTAAAAAATCTGGAATTGGAATCAAAACAGCACTTTTATGGCTCTGTTCCTCTCTTTCAGGAAAAGCCATTATCACAGTGTTCAATTTATACCAGTGTGAGTCATAACATCCATTGATTAGATTTATATGTGTTTGGGGACAGTGCTTTGCTTCTATGTCTGGGCAAACTGGCATCTCTGCGCTCCAATGAAGTGACACGCTGTCAGTTACCAACAGTTCCACTAATTAACCCATGCAGCATTTTGAAGCACTCATTCTGATGTATTGAATTTGAGAGGTGCCCTAGTGATCTTCTGTCATCTCATCACATGTTAATTTCATGATACTTCTTTATGCCAATAGCTACACACTCACACACAATAATTGACATTCTTCATACAGAGAGCAGCTATGAAGCAGCATTCCCTGCACATCCTCGCCCTGAATAAATTACCTCACACTCCATAAATTTTCCCAGATGTTAAGAGTCACCTTGAGAATAGCTCTCCGAATCCTATCAGTAGAGGAGGAGTGTGTGAGGAAAGAGAGAGAAATAGCGTGAGGCTTGAGAGAGAAAGAGTCCAGCAGACAAACACAAAGTGAAGAAAACAAAGATTAGAACTCTAATGGGAAAAAAGCTTGTGTACACATGTAATCAAAATACGGCTGCCAATTTAATGCATTCAATGTATTTATTTATACAGTACAAAAAATGAATGGCAAATGCTCAGCCAACTGAGGAGGTTCGACTCAAAAAATCCACATCTCAAACTAAAACTAACAACAACAAAAATATAATAAATAAATAAAGTAAAACCTCAGCAGAAAATGCCCTAAATGAAAAGCATATTCTTGTGAATTCTGCAGCCAGGGTGCAATCTGTCATCTCTTTGAATTATATTCATTTTGGTGGTTTTCTCAGCAAATATTGAAATGTGATTAATTAAGATTAATTATTCAGCATGTCATGTAATTAAATCGATTACATTATTAAATCAGTTGACTTCCCTAACTCACAATAAATGAGAGACATCATTGGACATCAGTGAGCAGCAAAAGAAGTGTTTCTAATATATCCAAATATGTCCTCTTCATTTCTCATGCAAATAGAGCATGAATATTTCTTGGCAACACACTGGTACTAATTTATATCATGTCTTCCAGGGTTTGAACTTCAGCCCAGACCTTTAACCAGAGCATCACCACTACACCTCCATGAGGGTACAGCTACTTATGGACTACAGAGGGTACATTTATAGGCCATAGTCAGAGTAGACATATTATTTTAAGGAACAGTTCACTCAAAAAAATGAGAATTATGTCATAATTCATTAACATGTCATTCCAACCCTGTGTGACTTTCTTTCTTCTGTGGGACACAAAAGGAGATGGTTAGCTGAATGTTGACACTGCTCGTTATAGGCTATACAATGAAAGGTTGTTTTTTTTTCTCTCACAGTGAAGTTTTAGTTTTCCCAAAGAATCTTTCAGTGACTTTGCAATTCTTACAAAAAAAAACTTTTTTTTTTCTTAGTGTAATAAAGCAATAAGCCCCATGAAGCCATGGTTTACAGTGAATTTATAACAGCTAAGAGGGTTTTAGGCACGACGCTCCAACACCCCTTAGTTGTTATAAATTCACAGGGCTTATTGCTTTTATAAAACGGTTACCACATAATACAAATATTAAAGTCAGAAAATATTTATCAATGCAACTTTCATGAAGTAAAATCACTAAAAGGCTTCTTTCCACTGGAAAAAATAGTCCCTGACCATGAACAGCAACTGAAGTTACATTTATTACGCCATTAGATGACGGCAAAGATTATCTTTATGAGCAAGTCACTCAGTCGCAAAGACTTTTATATTGAAACTTGTTATGAACACGGAACAAGACGCAAATTACAAATGCTTTGACTAGAGCCGTCAGTGTCAGCAGGGCACAGGAAAACCCATTAAACGTTAAAAGGACAAGATATTGCAGCGGACATTCAAATGGATTTTTTATTATGAATATAAAGGAAAATGCTAAATCTGAATGCAGGAACTACGGTCACTCGATATCGCTCTCACAATACTCTTCTGCAGCTTCAATGAACAAAATCAATTGAGAACAAACATGTTTACGTTGCTGTGGCGACCAGGGCGGGCGAGAGCCGTGAGGGAACCGCGCGAGGCCGGTGACGCAAGTGATAACAAGCATCACCTGGGAGGCGCACCGGCCTTGAGTCTCTCACGGAGGAGCTCCGGGAGCATAAAAGGAGGAGCGACGACCGTGGAGGACGAGAGAAGTCCAGGCCTGGTCCTCTCTCGTCCTCCACCGGGGGTTCCTCCGAGACTGCGCTCTATTCCCCCCCGGGGCCTGTCTCGGCGGCCGCAGCACCTGGGGGTAAGGACAGACGAGATGAGAGAAAGGAGACGGAAGCAAGGGGAGCGACAGGAGGAGAGAGGGGAGAGAGGAAAAAGAGAAAAAAAAAAATTCTTGGTCCGGTTCCCCGAGACACTGCCGCTCGGTCCTCAGCCTGCCAAGAGGCTCTTTCTCGCGGTGCCATGCGGTGGCACTGGACGCTCGGTGGACGGCCCGATCCTCGACCGCCTCCTGGCGGCCGGCGATGGCTCCTCCGACTGAGGGCAGCCGGCAGCGAGTCCCCCGTCCCCTGCTCCTCCCCTTCATGGCGGACGGCAGCAGGCTCCGGCCCACGGCAGACGGCGGCGACTCCTCCGCTCCCTCCAGGTCCAGGACGGCAGCCACCCCACCTCGTCCCAGGAGCACGGCATCCGGGTCTCCGTCCCACCTTTCACAAGGCTCCAGCACCACCGCCTCGGGCAGCCTCTCGCGGTCTTCACTTCTGCGCTGCCCGAACTCCGCAGCACCGCGATCCCCCTCAGCAGCGAGGGCTCTCCGACAGCATGTCCCTCCTTCCTCCCGGGTTTCGGCACCAATGTAACACAGTTCGTAAATGTGGGAAGAAGGAGGCGGGAACCGGCGAACATTCAACGTAACTTTTAATTCAAAATAAACAAAGAACAAAACGAAAGTAAGACCCTCGCGGACGTCTGCCAGCCACACAAACATAATAAAACATAAAATAAAGTCCAGGCCTGGTCCTCTCTCGTCCTCCACAGTTGTCGCTCCTCCTTTTATGCTCCCGGAGCTCCTCCGTGAGAGACTCAAGGCCGATGCGCCTCCCAGGTGATGCTTGTTATCACTTGTGTCACCGGCCTCGCGCCGTTCCCTCACGGCTCTCGCCCGCCCAGGTCGCCACAGTTGCTAAGAGTGGTTGCTAATACAGATGCAGCAACATATACATTCAGTGGCATAGGTGTGTAATGCAGTCAGCTGTCTGTTTTCGGGAATTTTACAACGGCTTCGGACGCGGTTCTACCAATCAGAATCAAGAGATTTTCAAGAACATTTTAATAATCTGCTATAAAGAACCTTTTGTGCAATGGAAAGGTTACATTGATGTTAAAGGTTCTTCACTGAACCATTGATGCCAATATGGAAACTTTATTTTTAAGAATGGTAGTGACTGCAGGGGGCTGTTGAAAAAGTACAAGAAGTGCCATAAAAGCACCATAAAAATATGCCTCATGTACATTTGTGAAGAACAAACTGAAATCTAAGTAATTTGTGCATATATTGTGCAGATGTGGTGCATCAATGTACCAATTTTTGGGTGAACTAATTTGACGTGAAAAAATAGTTGTAATGTTTTGAGGTCCTAGATCTCATCAAATTGTTGTTTTTTAAATGGTTTCAATGATGACAAACAGTATGACAATATTCAACAAGACTATAGTTTTATCCGTCACAGCCTAGTTTTCATCCATGACAAATTAAACATGGCGTCTACTCTGACTAATGTCTATATGGAGCTTCTTCTGAAGATTCCTGCTGATGTCAGCATTGATTGATCTCCATTTGCATAGCATAAGCATGAAATCTAATTACTGCCCGCTGTTATCATCTCTGAAGTCCACGCTCTCCGAGTTGAAAGCATCATAGGGTGGGTTCCTGGAAACCATTAGATGAGTGTTACAGGAAACTCTAATGTCTTTATGTGGCACTGATGCCTAATGCAGAGGCCACCAACTGTTTCAGGTCATGTGATGGAGCCTAACGCCAGGCGGACGTCCAGCTGCTCCGGGCCATTGGGCTTAATCTCTTGAGCATGGCAGACCGTTTACACGTAAGTACATTTACATACATACATGTGGGTGGACATGTGTATCTACTGATGGACTGGGGTGGGCTGAGGAGAACCAACGACACAAATCCTCCTCCCTTCAGCTTTCTGTTCCCATTTTATTCTAATTGACACACACGCCCCTGGTGTGATCATTACCAAGATCACTCATTAAGAAAGGCTGTTTCAAGGTCACCACCGAGAAGAATGTTATCTTCCATTTCCTGATTAATTTTTCATTCCATGTCATGACATTTTCATTAACCTTTGTTTTGTAAAATTTAGTTTTTCATTAGGGTTATTCCAGTTATGCAGTACCTTTTTTTTCTTTTTTGGTCTACTCTGATCTGATTGGTCATATGTGCCTCATATTTGTGAAAAATAATATTCGAAAAAGCATAATAGGGGCTCTTTAAGGAATATAATAGGATCAACATTACAGAGCACCATAAATATAGTAGTAGTCTTGTGACATCATTGATGCAAAAAGAAATTGGTTATCATGTGTACAGTATAAACAAACTATGCTGGGCTGCAAGTGAGCTTTGGTGGATGGGAAGACTTAAAGAGTAAGTTCACCCAAAAATGAAAATTCTGTCATTAATTACTCACCCTCATGTCGTTTCACACCCGTAAGACCTTCATTCATCTTCAGAACACAAATTAAGATATTTTTGTTGAAATCCAATGGCTCTGTGAGGCCTGCATAGGGATCAATGACATTTCCTCTCTCAAGATCCATTAATGTACTAAAAACATATTTAAATCAGTTCATGTGAGTACAGTGGTTCAATATTAATATTATGAAGCGACGAGAATATTTTTGGTGAGCCAAAAAAAAAAAAAAAAATTTATTTAGTGATGGCCGATTTCAAAACACTGCTTCAGGAAGCATCGGAGCGTTATGAATCTTGTGTCGAATCTGCAGTTCGGAGCGCCAAAGTCACGTGATTTCAGCAGTTTGACACATGAACCGAATCATGATTCGATACACTGATTCATTTGTGCTCCGAAGCTTCCTGAAGCAGTGTTTTGAAATCGGCCATGACTAAATAAGTCATTATTTTGTTTTTTTGGCGCTCCAAAAATATTCTCAACGCTTTATAATATTAATATTGAACCACTGTACTCACATGAACTGATTTAAATATGTTTTTAGTACATTAATGGATCTTGAGAGAGGAAATGTCATTGCTGGCTATCCAGGCCACACTGAGCAATTGGATCTTAATTTGTGTTCCGAAGATTAACGAAGGTCTTACGGGTGTGGAACGGCATGAGGGTAATTAATAAATGACATTATTTTCATTTTTGGGTGAACTAACCCTTTAAATATTTGGTAGATTTTTGGGTGCACTATTCCTTTAAAATATATTACAAAGACAAGATGAAAAACCCAATGGAAAAACAAACAAACAAACAAACAATTGAATGAATATTTCTCCAAAAGAAATATTGAAATAATTTTAAAAAGAAGCATCTTAAATATTCCTTCAAGTTTTTTTAATAGAAATTGATTCAAATTAATAAAGCAATAATTTATCCCAACTTTCCCTTACCTGTGAAAATGAACAAATGTGTTTTCTTTCAAAAACTGTGAGTTTAATATTTTATCCAATATATTCAGACGTATGGAAACACAAATTCAACTTTTAAAATTTTCACTCAGTTTCTGGTAAGGTACACTTGTTATTTAAGAATTCCCCACATTCCTAACAAATGCCTTACGACCACCGGCTGTGTACAAAACATTTAAGAAGTCAGTGATTAACACCCCGCCATTCATACACGTTCCATCCATTATGTCTCCCACTAATTATTACCGCAGAGCGAAAATGAGGCCAGATTGTTTAAATGCTCATACATTTTTTTTTTTTTTTTTTTGCTTAATTTACAACTTCTAAATTATTCAAGTGTAATGAATTTAATAAAAAAAAAAAAAAAACTAAATACAGAAAACAAATACCTGCCGCACTTCGGAGCTCCTAAAGGGACATGGTGAAGGAAAAATATGACATGGGAGGAAAGGATATACAAAGAAACTTAGTGTATGCTCACAAAGAACTCAGAAGTTTCTTGAGTGAACGCAAAGTGTCTCGGGAGAACACAAACATTTTGCAAAGTTTCTTAGGGGAACCCCAAACATTTGCAAGAAAACACAAAAGTATGGAGCACCAAAAGGGATATGGTGGTGGAAAAAATATGAGATGGGAGGAAAGAATGCATCTCAAAACTTTTGCCTTCTCTCAAAAAAGTTTTGTTTTTCCCCGAGAAACTTTGTATTCGCTCACCAAACATTTGTGTTCCCCTGAAAAATTTTGCAGAAAGGAAACATTTTGTGAGCAAACGCAAAGTTTCTTGGAGGAACACAAAACATTTGCAAGAGAACACAAATATACACTGACATGTAATTTTTACTCAGATCTGATATATTTTTTTTCATCACCCTTAAAAGTTTCCATACAAAAGCATTGACATAGCCTATAATCCACCCCCCCACCACCTTGTTGCTTTAGGGATGCTGTACCATCCTGAGAAACACTGGCAATATTTCAATATGCATGTAGCAAATCTAGAGATGCCAATGAATCACTATTTTAAATCGGCTCTTTTTGGCCAATTGGCAGGAATCAATTTGCCATTTGAGTCTTTTGGACAGCTGTCTCCATGGCCCTGTTTCCACCTGGTAATAAGATGCATTTTGGTCAATCTGATCACAAGTGGACAATGCTAAATACGTGTAAACGGGGTGTAAAATGTTTTGAGCTTGTCAACTTTCGACCACTTCTAGAGGTAGTCCAAAAACGCATTCGACCAGATTACCAGCGTAGTGGAAACACTCAAGTGGCTAAATGTTTATGAACAGCTGCTAAAGACCGCCTACTGACCTAACGCAAAAACTTTATAGGAAGCACGTTAGCCAGACGGGACTTAAACTTTGTTGGCTGGAGATCCAAGTTTGGTTTGAAGATGAAAATCCTACCAAGCACAATGTTCTGTCACCATTCCTGATTTCTAACACACGCTCACAGCATTATTCTTGCAGCTGTCAGAGCAGGAATGAACGCTGATGCTCTCCGTATATTTTTGTTTCACTCACTTCAAAATTGAACACAGACGCATATCTGATCCTTTTAGTCATTGATTTCTTTCACAAGCCCAGACACAGCTGATGATACATGCAGGAGAAACAGCAACATTAATCTACTGTAATACACAGACTCATTGTTCCACTTCACAAAGTTTACAAGCAGGATCGGCTGGCTCACAGAGGTCATAAAGTGTTTTTGTAATTTAGGGGGATGAAATGAAACTCAACTCAGATGCGAAAGGGTTGAGCAAATCCCTGCTTAAACTTATGCCGTTGTTACATTTTCAGTAATGCTTTTGGATACATTTAGCCTACTGTTGCTCAAAGTTACGGTTAGGGATTTAAACAAACCCCAACCTAAGTATTAAAGTTTGATACATAACACCTCCAGTTCTGTTTGTGCTACAGACCTCAAATCATGTGGAATTCCTCAAGTAATTTTTGTGACTTGCAAATATATAAAATAGGCCAGATTTAAACTTGCATGACTATCATGGCTCAACATAACGGCAGTATGTTCTCTGCCCTCAAATGCTGTAAGGATATAAACATGTATTTTATTTAAGAGTCAATTTCAGCCTCCTGTGGACTCGATGGCATCATAATAAAGAGGCGCTCAGCTGAAGGAAGTGACCTGCTCTATGAAGGACAAACATTCATTTTCTTCCCTCCTGGCATGATGTTAGATGAGAGGAGAGAAATCCCATTGTTTGTACTATGGGATCAACGTGACTCCCCCTTATCGGTGTTCCACCTTTCTGCCAGGATCTGAAATGGACTAATAAAAGGCCTCAATGCACAGAGAAAGAGAGATGGAGAGAGAAAGAGGTAAGGATGGAAGAAGTGATAGGAATGAAAGGAGGGAAGGTAAAGTAGAACAGAGCAGAAGCTAAAACAGGCTGAAAAAGTGATTACTGAACATTTAACAGGTCTGGCGACTTTATGTGAGTGAAAACTGCTGCTCTCCCTGCAGAGAAATCATTTTGAGGGAAAGGTCCATTACAGTATTCATCCCTCCCTATCACTGCTAAATGATCAGACACAAATCTCCCATCATTCCCACATACCGGTCATTGCCACATTTGACCTTCATCAATGGAAGCACATTTTTCCTCCTTTCACAACACAGTTTATGTGAGGCACATGAAAACAATATATTTTAAGGGCTTATTACTTTTTTTTAGAGGCATAAATCCATGTTTTTGTGTTTGAAAGTATCATCTAACATAAAATTATATGTAAGCATAAAGTAAAATCAAGTGTTAAAGGGTTAGTTCACCCAAAAATGAAAATAATGTAATTTATTACTCACTCTCATGTCTCTCCACACCCTTAAGACCTTCGTTCTTCTTCTGAACACAAATTAAGATGAAATCCGATGGCTCAGTGAGGCCTGCATTGAGAGCAAGTTAACTTAGACTTTCAAACGCCCAGAAAGCTACTAAAGACATATTTAAAACAGTTCATGTGAAATCAGTGGTTCGGAGCGTGACTGCCAAAGTCATGTGAACCACTGAAATTTTGAAACACGTATGACATAACAAAACCTCGTTTACTGAAATCACGTGACTTTCACACTCTGAACCACTGATTCGAAACAAAAGATTCGTAAAGCTTTGAAGCTTCATGAAGCAGTGTTTTGAAATCGCCCATCACTAGATATTGTTGAATAAAGTCGTTATTTTGTTTTTTTTGGCGCACAAAACGTTTTCTCGTCACTTCATAACATTAAGGTCGAACCACTGTAGTCACATGAACTGTTTTAAATATGTCTTTAGTATCTTTCTGGGCATTGGAAGTGTTAATTATCTTGCTGTCAGTGCAGGCCTCACTGAGCCATCAGATTTTATCACAAATATCTTAATTTGTGTTCTGAAGATGTGTGGGTGTGGAACGGCATGAGGGTTAGTAATTAAGGACTACTAACTAACTAACCAACCCTTTAAACACATCAAAAGCATGTGTCCCGCCTTAAAATGGTGATTTCGCCCTGTGAGGTCTTGATAGTATCAAAAAATAAAAATAATAAATAAATATTTCACAGTGTCTGACATTTTGCATGTAACCCTGTTACCACATTTGATTGACTATTTATTTAAATAGTACATTTAATTTTGATTATACATTTTTACTCCATAACATAAATTACACAAAAGTTTAAACTTTTAATTAAAAAAATTAGGGATGCACCGATACCGATACTAGTATCGGTATTGGCCGATACCAAGCCCATGTAGCCTACTTGTACTCGAACTTGTAAAAATACCCCCGATACCAAAGACCGATACCTCACGTGACGTAACTTTCCGTGCACAGATGCACCGGCAGCAGCAGCAGAAACAATGTCAGCCTCAGGGGTGCGGAAATACTACAAAATGAATGTTGACAACCCACACATTGAAAACTGCATGCAAATCGCACTGAATGACAGACCAGAAGCGCTCTCTTGTGCGCGTGATCCCCGTTCTCTCAGACAGCGCGTGATCAGTTCTCCTTGCGCCTGAATGGTCAAATGCACAAATAGTTGTCAAAATGTCCATCATGTGGAGTATCTCACGTAAATACAGTCGATTATGGCTTAAGTGGATGTAAACAGGTGGGTGAAAACAGGATATGTGTCAGTATATTATATACATGGGTTCGGTCTTAAAGGGAGAGTAGCCTAATTAAATATTTGTCTGTCATTAATGTTAATAAAACAACAAAACATCTTCAATGAATGTGTATATATATATATATATATATATATATATATATATATATATTTTGGGGTTGTATATATATATATATATATATATATATATATATATATATATATATATATACATACCACCCCCCCCCCCCCCCCAAAAATAAAATTGAAATTAATAAATGTATAGGCATCGATATTGGTATCAGCGAGTACCATAAAAAAAATTATCGGTACTCGTACTCTGTCCTTAAAAAATGGTATTGGTGCATCCCTAATAATAATATAAAATGAAATAAGAAATGTATTTAAATAGGCTTATAATCATCAGTTCTACATCCTTAGTTTACCATTAATCACCTCCTTTCACTATTGGTTAAAAAAAGAAAATTCTTTACCTTAAATCATACTTATTTTAAAACTTTTCAGGCCCTGTTCTACTTTATTTGTGGAAAGTACACAGATTAACTGACAATAAAGATTTTGACTGACAGCACAAACTTGTGTCTAACAATATGAGACATCATGTTCTCTCAGACTGTTTGACATAAACAACATATTTGGTTAAACATGAATTGTGTGTCTGTCCTCTAGGCATTTCACTTTTATTCCATTGTCAGATTCAATGACAGATTTGTCATGATGATATTTTTCTTCCTAGAAAGGGACTGTTACTATTATTACCTGCTCTATGAACCCTGAGACATGTGGACGTGGAGCATCAGACAGAGAAACATAAACATCATGCTCTGTCGTGTATTTTTATTGCTTTCAGACGACTAGGGTTTGGGCTATGTTTGGTTACAAAATAGACAAAGTCAAAAATTGTGAATCATTAAGAATGTAAAAACAGTAATCTTGTGAAATATAACAATTTAAAATACCTTTTCTATTGTGAGATATTTCAAAATGTAGTAATGATGCTGAAAATTCAGCTTTGCATCACAGGAATAGATTATATCTTAAAAATATATTACAATAGAAAACATTTTTTTTTTTTTTTTTATTGTAATGTTTCACAATTTTACAGTAGTTTTGATCAAATAAATACAGCCTTGGTGAGGAGAAGAGATGAACAAGGAGGCAATACCAAACACAATCTGTCCCACAGTCCTGCCTGGAGACACTGTTCCTGGGCAGCGGTTTTGTGCCACTCCACTTTCAGTGTCCAACTGAAGAGGCTTCTCACAAAGCCCAATGCCCTAATTAAAATGGATGAACATTGCTGCAAACGTCCTGCTATCATTTGTCAAACTCTTGCCGTGCTTTGACAAGCAAAGTAGAAATAATTGCCTTTTAGTGTAATGCTACAAATTCCAGTTATCCAAGGTGAGCCGTGCTGGCGGTTCGAGTTGCCAGATTGTGTGGAACTAAATGTTGGCCGGCGTTTCTTTTCCAATCGGCAGCTGCTCAAAAAGTAAAGCCGTGCCCGCAACTCCTTTCCGTCTATCATAATCATGTTTAACTAGTCTAACATTGATAAAATGTTATTCCCGGTCATCATTTTCTCTTAATTTATCCATCAATCTGTCGTCGTTTTTTGCCATCGCCATTCGGTGCAACATTTTTAGTCTGGGAAAAGTTTTACTGTGCAGGTGCCAAAACAGCACCATCTGTCTCCTCTCGACCACTGTTGGTGGCACAGAAAACAATATCCATCCATGCCACGTCAGGAGTGAATCAGGACCACAGAGGGAGGAAAACATAAGAGACCATAGATCGGGTGGTAAAAAAGTATGGTGGTCTAACTGGGCTGCAACACAGTATCCATATTCATTGTGATCTCTGAATTTAGGGATCAGTCAGATTGTTCAACTAGTGTGGTCAAACGTTTCTAACGTTTTTTAGTTTTAATATTTTAGCAGCAGTGAAATATTAAAGCTGCAGTAATTTCCATCTCTGTTTGAAATTGCAGTGGAATTATCATCTTTACACGGGTTGTTCATCGGCATGGCTCCTCAGTGAGGATGAAGCTAAAGGCCCCGATATACTTCAAACAAAGTTCTTTTTCGAAAGTTCGAAATGCATGACCAGCGATATACTGTAAACGAACATCTGATGCCGCCCACACTGCTGAGAGCGACGGTTAGATGAATATATAAATATGCGCTGTACACTTTCTTCTCAGTAACAAAATAAACACAACAAAAATGAGAAAACAGCAAGCATTTATTATAGAAAGCAATAGAAAAGTGTCTGATCATAACAACATGGGTTTGTTAGACCGAGCTCTGCAAATAAGCACTCCAGTCAAGTCACATTTATTTGTATAGCACTTTATTCAATAGATTGCTTAAAATCAAGCAGCTTTAGAGTATCAAACAAAGCACAACTTCATTTTGTACTATAAAGCAGCTATCCAGTGTGTTCATGTTTTCACCCATGGAGATCTTACCTCAACGAACTCAAACACACGAAATGAGTCAGAGAACAGTTCCACGCAAGTGAAGGCGGAGCCTCGGCGCACACCTCCTGTTACGTTATCGTCACTGACCAATGGTAGTATAAAGGTGTTTTGCAGTTGGAGCGAACTTTTCCTGAAAGTTCTCTTTGGCAAGCTGTTTCGTACGGAAGAGGATTAGGGCCAAGCAATAATAAAAAATAAAACCATCTGGAGATTAAAGTTGTTAAATTTCGAGAAAAAAATCGTTAAATTTCGAGAAAAAGGTCGAGATAAAATGTTGAGAATAAAGTCATTAAATTACGAGAAAAAAGTTGTTAAATTACGAGAACAAATTCGTTAAATTATGAGAAAAATATCGTTAAATTTCAAGAAAAAAGTCGAGATAAAATGTTGAGAATAAAGTCATTAAATTACGATAAAAAACTCGTTAAATTTTGAGAAAAAAGTCAAGATAGAATGTTGAGAATAAAGTCATTAAATTCCGAGAAAAAAGTTGTTAAATTACGAGAACAAATTCGTTAAATTATGAGAAAAATATCATTAAATTTCGAGAAAAAAGTCGAGATAAAATGTTGAGAATAAACTCATTAAATGAGAAAAAAAGTCAATAAATTACGAGAACAATATGACTTTTTTTTTCAAAATTTAACAAGTTTTTTCTCGTAATTTAATGACTTTATTCTCAAAATTTTAGCTCGACTTTTTTCTTGAAATTTAATGAGTTTATTCTCAACATTTTACTTATACTTTTTTCTCGAAATTTTTTTTAACTTTAATCTCGAGATGGTTTTATTTTTTTATTATTGCTTAGCCCTAATCCTCTTCCGTAGTTTCGAACTTCCAAAAAGAACGCAAAACAAGCTTCGTTTTGGCCTGATTTTGTTTGAAATTACGTCACATCAGTTCGTTCTTCGATTTCGTTTGAAGTATACCGGGGGCCTTAACGTTTGTTTCTGTCAGTCACCACATCAGTGTGGATGCTGTACTTCAGAATCACAGATTGTAGTCTTGAAGTATGACCAAAATAAGAATTTTCACTGGAAAATGTCGTGAATAGTAACAAATCTGCCACTTTTGTTCTGACCAACTGAGAAAAAAAGCATTACAATAAATCGCACTGCCAGTGGTGATTAAATCTAACGACCACTTAACTCGGATCACGTCAAACCGTGCAAATTATTATTATCGTTATACTTTGTTCTCAAACTGTTAATGTTAACAACAGCATTGTGTGACTCTGTGTGTTTAGTGTGTATTAGCGTTAACTGTAGATTTTGATTTCTGTAGCCACTCTGAGGTCTTTTGCTTTTGACTACGGGTGAATCTCTAATTGTCACTGATGATTGTCATTTGGACCTTTCAGGATTACAATCTGCCATAAAAAATTATACATTTAATTATTCCAGATGCTGTGAGAAAAGGCTATGCCATATAACCTACTAGCTGGAACTCCTTCTTTATGTTTACCGACGTGACGTAATGACGCAAAGACAAACAGCCGCTCTTACTATAAAACATTATTACAAGCTTAGGTAAGGTGATAGTTTTGAACACTGGCTGGTTATGTACTTGCTCAAAAAATTGATTTTGGATCACTTTTAACCAAAAAAAAAAATTTGTGCAACTAAACATTAAAAAAAATGTAGCCTACTGATTTGTCAGTACTGGTCTATAGCGCACTACCTGCAAATCTTGATATTCCTACAAGCTGTTTCATTTTGCTCCATCCAGCTGTTTTTGAATGCAAAACCAGCTGTGTGAACAGCCCATAAGAAACACTCCTGACCTCAAATCACACTAAATATACAGTGCATTCTTAGTGGGAACTAGATGATTAATCAAATCATTAGGACATTCCCACTATTTATGTTCAGCAGCTACAAAGAAGAACATGCTATTGACTCCAGTTCAAAGCAAGGCTGAGGGGTGAGCCAATACAGGGATCCTTGATACTTACTGGCGAACAGCTGTTGGGCAGCAGGCAAGTTTTCCCCCCCGTGAGCATCTGCCATTGCAAACTGATTACCCAGGGGTAGAGCAGCCTGTGCCACCCGCTCCAGACTAATCACATCTGTTGCTTTGATTAAGAGGCGAACAAGCTCTCAGCCTGGTCCTGGATCACCGAGGGGCTCAAGACTCATGTGGTTATGAGAGAGTGCAGAAGAAAGGATGGACTGAAGATGAGAGGCAAAGACAGTGAGTGCCAGATGGACAAGACTGGAAGGAGAAAGGTGTAGAAACGGAAAGGATGAGGAACACATCACTAATAAGTGTCCTAACAAATCACACCAAGCTATAAATACTTGCACTTCGGTGTTTAGCTGAATTTAACCTGCAATCAACAAGTGACAAGAAAACTTTCTTTCTAAATCTTTTTTCTATTTTAATATATTTTAAAATATAATTTATTCCTGTGATGTCAAAGCTGTATTTTCAGCATCATTAGTTTTCATTGTTGTCCTTCAGAAATCATTCTAATATACTGATTTTAACACATCCTTGCTGAAGAAAAGTATGGATTTCCTAAAAGAAATTACTATCTCCATACTTGTAAACAGTAGATTGAAAGGTATATTACATTTTAATATTATAATAGAAAAGTATGAATAAATCACAACAGTGACAGTAAAAATCTGCCAATTCTGCATTACCTTATACTGTATATTAGTTCAAACATTGTTTGCAGATCTTTTTTTTTTTTTTTTTTGTCAATAAAACCTTACTATTTTATATGTTTTTGTCTGTTAAAGTTTTTTAAATTTTACATATAAATTTTATATTCTTCAACTGCCATTCCATAACTGGAGCAAAAAAGACTAATATTGACAAAATATTGACTAAAATGTTAATCCTGACTACAAAAAAAAAAAAAAAAAGTAAAAATGTTAAAGAGGACATATTATGCTTTTTAAAGTTGCTGTTTGAGCATGAAAAAGGTCTGCAATGTTACAAAGAACAAAGTCACTCTAAAATTCCCTGAAACACCTCGATATAGTCTTGAGTTTTCGAGTTTTCTTCCATCACAGTATTACTCAGTATTTAAATAATTCCCAACAAAGGCATATGTACAAAAAAATGGTAGAGATTTATAGACCAATAGTATAGCATAGTGGTGGTAGGAAAATGTGCAAAATCTACAGAATAAAGGCGGGTGCATACTGTGCGATTTTGGCCACGATTTGGTTGTCTGAGACAAAATTTGAGAATCCTAAAAGATTCCTATAATCCTAGGCTAAAATATGTAGTCTTTGATCACTAGTTTGACATGTTCACAGACAACCGATTAATGACCGTTGCGATAAAATTTTACCTTTACCTTTTACATTCTGGCAGTGTCAGAAGATTTGGCACACAGTCCTACAGTGTGACTTCTCCTATGACGAACGTCAAATTGTCTTCATTTTTCAAGACAAGCCGTGATCAAAATTAACACTAGAGATTTCTTTGTTAGCCACCATTTCAGTCCCGCGTGTAATGCAGCTCACTGTCATCGAACGTGTGTGGGTTGATGATGTAAAAGTTTTCAAAGTAACTTCCCGTTTTAACACGTCTTGACTGTCATACAGTCTGACATATAGGACAGCTGAGATCTCAGGGTGTGACATGAGGATCATGTTCTTACAGTCTGACAAGCAACAATAGTAAAGGACAATTATAAATCGCACAGTGTGCATCCAGCTTAAGAGAAAAACATTTTGTTGTGCCTTTGGATGTCAGAATCAGAATGCAAAAAATATAGGCTTCATTTTTATAGAATACCACCGTTTATGACGTTTATGTTTCAAGCCACAGAATGGACTGATGAAACCTGCAATGATAGTCTAATACAAATTAGTCACATATGCAGTTAATAGAGGACATGCATAGCAGTTACAGCATGAAATAAAATTTAAACCTATAACATTTTGCATAGATAACTTTTAAACAGCCTATAACATTTTTATTTCACAATTCTGACTTTTTTTTTCTTGCATTTGCGTATTAAAGGTGCCCTAGAACCAGTTGTTAATTTCACCCTCACACTATCACAAGACTTTATGTAATATAAGTCTAAGTTGTACCCTGAATGTGTCTGTGAAGTTTCAGCTCAAAATATCCCATAGATTTTTTTTAATAAATTTTTTTAACTGCCTATTTTGGGGCATCATTAACTATGCACCGATTCAGCGCGTGGCCCCTTTAAATTGCGCTAAACAGAGCGTTACAGACAGACTGGGTGGAGAGGTGCTGCAACAATGTCAAATATGTGGAAAATAATGTGGGTTTTTTTTTTTCATTCAAGCATGAAAATCTATTCTGGTAGACCAAAAAACTAAATCAAGACTTTGAAAAAGGTCATAATATGGCTTCTTTAAACTGTCACCATGCAATGCTGCATAGCTCTGCTGACAGTAAAATCAGTATTTAAGGCCGGGGCTTTTTTGTTTTAAAACGCATACGTTTTGCTACGGTTACACCTGTCGTTTACATTACGCTAGCATTTTTGAATCTCGAAAACGGAGACATTTGAAAACACTGCAGACCCCTCTTTTTATTTGAAAACACCGGGTTTGCTTTTCAGCATAAACGGACCAAAACTGAGACTTTTTAAAACGATGGCGTAGCTGCCCACATTCACTCTGCATATCCTTGATGACCGTGTAAACAATAACATGGAGACTGAACTGCAATCTTTGCTGGCTTTGTTTCAATTTTTAGCAGCCATTGTGCAGTTAAACTGCATTTTTTTTATACTGCAGCTACTTACATGCGCAAGAGGCAACTGTTTACACTTGTATGCACATGCTCAGTGTGCATGAATGGTCATATGACATGCGTTTTCAGGTTGTGACATGCATTTTCATTTTAAAATGCTGCATTAAAACAAAAACGCACTAGTGTAAACAGGCCCTAAAGCACTTTGAAAATGGTGCCTAGAGATTCTTCAAACAGTTCTAATCAAAATAGTGCCTAAATTTCAATGAGGACAGAAAAATGATTTGACACTGGAAATATCAAAACACAGTCCTACAGTACATCAGCATGTGGTTGTTGTGGCAGACATGCAAATACTGCAGAGCTTTTAAACTGGGCTTCCTGCTCGTGCCATCAAACCTCTGCAGATGACTCTCTTTGTCTCACTCCACTGGTCACCTGTTCCTGCTCACATCAGCTTCAGAACAGCCACTAAATAACATACTGCACAGAAAATGACAATCAATACCCAACCTCTGAGCTCTTAATTACAATGAGATCGAACGTCACCTGGGATGGATCCACAAATTAGATGCAGCTGATCCCCCAAGAGCACTTAGCAATTCACCCACTTAAACCATTGAAAATAAATAGCTGCTAACAGAATCAGTCTCTCCTATCAAACTGAAATTCTTTCTCAGCTCCCCTAAAGACCTCTTCAATTTAGAGGATTGAGTCAGCACACACCTGCCAGACTTAACGCTCTCGGGAAGAGACCAAAAAAAGGTCAAAGCGAAGGAAATTGGTCTCGTATGTGTTCTGACATGAGCAGTTATCATCCTCACCCCCTGATGAAGGCTTATTCAGTTAATCACTACATTAACTTGGCAGTAACGTGGTCCAGGACTGCATTTATAGATCAGTATCACTTCATGTACAGTTAGTCGTTCTCATTTAGTCGCACCAAACAAGGTCTTAATGAAGGCTGTTTCCTGTTGTTCACAAATGCTTCACATACTATCATTACTCTATGCTAATGTGTAAATAATGATTTTTAATTGATTCTCTGGAAATACAAAGCTTTGCATGTGAAGAGTAAACAAACACGTAATGATTAATTAGCCCATTATTGTTCTGTTTGTTTTAATTAGCTAAAACAGCATATTTCTGAGGGGGAAATGAGAAACATGCACACACATTTTTTCTAATTAAGATGTTTAATGCCATGTAATGAAAAAAGGTGATTATATTGCACATTTATATATATTTTAGGGGTGTGACGAGACAGGTAGCTCACGAGACGAGACAAGACACGAGATTGAGTTCACGAGAATGAGACAAGATTTTTACACAGTGTTTTTAAGAAATCCTCAAAGATGAAATACATGATTAGAAAAATAATCTGCAGGTGTGAAATGTTTTAACTAATCATCTTGTAATGAATGTCATTTCAGTTCTACTTTCTGAGTATGAATTATCATATGCAGTAAAAGACAACAATACTTAAGCACTGTAAAAGTTTTTGCCGCAAACTGGCTTCTCTCCTGTATGATTTCATACGAGTCTCTTCAGACCTTACTGTACATGATTTAAGAGCTTCTACAACTTTTGACCTCCTCCTTTCCACAAATTCATCATAGAAATAAAAACAGTATAAATAAAAATAGTAAAACTTTACAATAAGGTCTCATTTATTAACATTAATGTATTAACCAACATCAACAATGAGCAATATATTTGCTACAGTATTTATTAATCTTTGTTAATGTTAGTTAAACATAAAAATAGTCATTCATGGTTAGTTCATGATAGTGCATTAAGTAATGTTAACAAATACTTTTAAATAACTTTTAAATTTTAACAATGTATTAGTAAATGTTGAAATTAACATTAACAAAAATAGTGTACAAGTATTGTTCTTCCTTAGTTCATGTAAAGTTTACTAATGTTAACTAGCCTAATGAAACCTTATTGTAAAGAGTTACCATAAAGATAAATAAGTTTTCTTTTAGTCTTAAGTGCAATCATTAAGTGCAACCATAATCAAAGCACTCTCTCAATATTCAAAGTGCAAATAGAGACCTACAGCCCAGCCTAAGATAGCATTCATATTGGGAGATATTTGCATTCATCAGGGAGCCGCTTTCAAATGCGGGGTTTTGATTTCGCGTTTGAACACGCGCTCACGCATACATATAGTTTCATTTAAAAGCAAATTATACGCATTAAATGTCATACTAAATATACGATAAAATCACTAGCTTAAAAAACACTTACGATTGATATTTTTATGAGAATTGATCCAACATCGTAATAAATATACCAGTACATCTAGATTGCCTATCCATAAAAGAGAGCAGTAACAGAGAAGCATCATATCGATCTGATGTAATTTCTTGAATGACAAAGAGTTAGTGAGACAGAGGTAGGAGAGAGAAATTACTGCATCAGGGAAATTACATAATAGCCTATAAAAAAAGTGACTTTCACTCTAGTTGCTGCATGACCTTTTCTCAGACATTTATCTGACAGCATAAATCCCACTTTTATGTCAGTAAAGCAGAAATTGATATTTCAATTTTTTGGGAGAAGTATCCGTTCACAAAGTTCTGGATGAGTTATTGACAACGTACTCTTATACTGCCACTCTCAAAGAGAGGAGACTAAACTGAGCGATGTTTGACTCGAGACAGTACGGAGAGCTTTACTCTCCATACAATGCTTGTTGGTCAGTATGCTGTAAGTTTTACATGACTTGCTTGTGAAGTGTTGCGGTTAAGCAACAGAACCGAAGAGAACATGAACATGAACATGTTTGCATATGTGCCCTGCTGCATATTTCATCTGCCCTTGACTCACAATAACAACCTCTGGTTTCAAATCTAATTTAATCTTATTATCAAGGGTGCCGTTTTTCATCCTGCAGACTCCTCTATTTAGAGACTAAAGCAAAACTTGCTTGCTGAATTGTTTCAGACAATACAGATAATTCATGAATAATTAAAAAAGGGAGTGAAAGCTAATATTCATTTCTTTTTCTAAGAAATAGATTATGTTTTATTGTTTTATTTGGCTAGGATGCATTTAATTGGTCAAAAGTGACAGTAAAGACTCTTACATTTCTGTTTCTAATAAATGCTGTTCTTTTGAACTTTTTTACATGTCCTGAAATAACAGAGAAAAAGACAAGCTTTCATTTCTCACCATGTTGGATTTAAAACGAAATTAAAATGCATGCTTCTGTAGTTCTCTGAACACCGTCTTTGATGTGACCAAGGAAACACACTTCTCTTTACTCCAGCCCTCGTATAGCTCTTAAATGACTCAATGTTACAACTTTGTGCACAAAATTGTACTTTATCAATCTTTCGGCTGTAGCTTGTTAGTTGTAATAACTAGTTGGAAGCCACATCACCATGATGTGCTGTCCAATCAGAATTAACCTTGGGCTAAATTGAACATATGCATGTGAGAAAATCAAGTGGAGAAATGAAGTACCAAATATTTAGACAGGGATGGCAAATGGAAAAATTTCTGTGTCCAGTGAAAGTGCACATGTCATTTTCATTTTGATTAGTGGAGCTTGTTACATATTTGAACAAGACCCTATATATATATATATATATATATATATATATATATATATACCAGAATATCATAGAGACTTGAGCTTAAAGGGATAGTTCACCCAAAAACTTAAAGGTGCCCTAGATTCAAAAATGTAATTTACATCGGCATAGTTGAATAACAAGAGTTCAGTACATGGAAATGACATACAGTGAGTCTCAAACTCCATTGTTTCCTCCTTCTTATATAAATCTCATTTGTTTAAAAGACCTCCAAATAACAAGAATCTCAACATAACACCGACTGTTACGTAACAGTCGGGATCATTAATATGTACGCCCCCAATATATGCATATGCGAGTTCATGTTCCCAACATTATGAAAGGAATTATACACGGGCAGGCAGTATTAACGTCTGGATCTGTGCACAGCTGAATCATCAGACAAGGTAAGCAAGCAAGAACAATAGTGAAATATGGCAGATGGAGCGATAATAACTGACATGATCCATGATATCATGATATTTTTAGTGATATTTGTAAATTGTCTTTCTAAATGTTTTGTTAGCATGCTGCTAATGTACTGTTAAATGTGGTTAAAGTTACCATCGTTTCTTACTGTATTCACGGAGACAAGAGAGCCGTCGCTATTTTCATTTTTAAACACTTGCAGTCTGTACAATTCATAAACACAACTTCATTCTTTATAAATCTCTAGGAGCACTATCAAAACTCATTCAGAATCAATGTAAACAAAATAAACACTGTACTTACGCGATTAGACATGCTGCATGATGAACACTTTGTAAAGATCCATTTTGAGGGTTATATTAGCTGTTTGAACTTTTTTTATGTTGTTTAAGGCAAGCGCGAGCTCTTGGGACGTGGAGCACGAGATTTAAAGGGCCACACACCCTGAATCAGCTCATTTATGATGATGCCCCAAAATAGGCAGTTAAAAAAAAATGAATTAAAAAAAATCTATGGGGTATTTTGAGCTGAAACTTCACAGACACATTCAGGAGAAACCTTAGACTTATATTACATCTTTTTAAAAAAAAAGTTCTAGGGCACCTTTAAGGGGGTGTAAATGATGACAGAATTTTCATTTTTGGGTGAACTATAACCCTTTAATTTAAAAACATCTATAGTAACATAGTAACATGCTAAATGACACTCAGTGCACCTGAGCATTTGGGAATTTGATATTTTGATCTGATTCCAAAATGATTACATAGGCATCTCAAATTTAAGGGTACTGGCAAATTAAAGTATAAAGATTAGTGCAGTCAAATCTATTAATCACATCCAACATAAAAGTTTGTGTGTGTGTATATATATATATATATATATATATATATATATATATATATATATATATACACACACACACACATTACATTATATTTACATTACATTATATTTATTATATTTATATGCGATTAATTGTAATTAATCGATTTGACTGCAGTAAAAATTTAAACAAGACAACTATAGCATTTATATGTTATATGGTGTAGTACTGCATAAAACTTAAAAGTTATATGAGGTAGAAGTTGTAAAGTTATATTAACCAATTTGTTCCTATTTTGCACATAAAGTATGTCCGCACCCTAGCACCTATAAAAACAGCCTGAACACCCTAGCAACCCCATAGTAACATGCTTAATATCAATTTCAACACCTTAGCAACAGTCTGTGCAACACACTAGTGACGAGTTTTGCAATAACAATTAACACTCTACAAAATCTACAACAAAGAAACCAGACACCCAACATGCAGTGTGTGCTCAGAGGGCCACTTTTAAGTGTAGCTCTTGTGAACAAATTAAATTAGTCAGCTTGGCTCGTGCTCTAGCTCAGGTTGAGTACCTCTGCCCTACAACCTTCTTGATCAGCTTTCCTTACGACTTGGCAACAAAACATAGGTTACAACAAGGTCGAAGCAAAAGCCCTGCATCAGAACTTTTCAAGGTTTTTTTTTTTTTTTGGAGCAGTCAGCTTTGCTGAAACAAAGTTTTCAAATGCTGGTCCACAGTATCCCTATGAAACTAGAGGGTAATCTATGGAATGGCAGGCTGTATTAGAAATGATTTAACCTGCATGTCCTCCTTTGGCCCTGGGCACCAATACAGAGTATCGGCTTCCACGAGGGGCGGAGGAGAAGGGCGGGCATAAATTTGCACTCACCATTATGGATGAAGTAGCAGACAAAGAAATAGAAGTAACGGATTTTCAGACAGGCAAACATTTAGCATTACAGTCATAAATAACACCTATAAAACAAGGCCTTGGCTCAGACTCTCAGAAGGTTCTCAACAAATCAACTTTGCAGATTATTGGTGTTGCAAGGGCACAGTTTGTCCACACACATAAACCCGTTTGACAAAATTGTATTTCTGCTCTCAAGCAAGTATGGGCCAAGAAAAAGATGCTTAATGCTCATTAGGGCTGGGAATATTTAGGCCCCTCACAATTTAAATGATTTCAATTTCCGATCGATTCCAAAATTACTGTTGATGCGTTTCAGCTTTTCAGATGTCAAGTCATTGGAATGTGTAAAAGATACATAAAAGTACACTACCATTCAAAAGTTTGGGGTCGGTAAGATTTTTCAATGTTTTTGAAAGAAGAACAGAGTGATAACACAGCTGCGCATAAAATATTGCAAAATACACAACATAATGAGATAGTGTGTGCACATCTCGCTGGCTCATCTGTGACCAGACAGCAAGTCTTTGTGATGTATCGAGAGCCACAGTATCCAGGGTAATGTCGGCATACCGCCACATAGGACAAACCACATCCAACAGGAATAACTATTTACGCATGAGGAAGCTGTCTGAAAGGGATGTCCATGTACTAATCCAGATTGTATCCAAAAAACATAAAACCGCAGCTGTCCAAATCACTGCAGAACTCAATGTGCACCTCGACTCTCCTGATCCACCAAAACTGTTCATCTGGAGTTCCACAGAGTCAATATTCACAGTCAGGCTGCTATAGCCAAACCTTTGGTCACTTGTGCCAATGCCAAACGTCGATTTCAATGCTGCCAGCAGAGGAAATCTTGGACTGTGGACAATGTGAAACATGTATTGTTCTCTGATGAATCCACCTTGACAGTGAAAGACGTGTATCTGTGATTCCCAAGAAGAACTGATGCTGTATTGGCCGCAAAAGGACGCCCTTACACCATACTAATAAATTATTGTATAGTGTTTCAGTTTCATTAACCAACCCCTGTGCACTATAGGATGTATTCTTAGCTTCATATAGCCACAATGTGGGTCTTTATTAAAGTGTAGATATTAAAAAGTAGAGAGGCAAGCAGAATGCTGGATATATTCTCTACTCTTTTTGTTTATTGATCATTTAATCAAGGGTCTGTTAAAGGTCATATAGCTGGAGGTCACATGACTCACCTGCTCTGACCTGTCTACACTCTCTGCTCCGCTTGAGACTGAAGGACCTTTCTTTTCTCCCTGCACATCGAATCACTGTAACGACTGCCGCTGCTAGTCTTCCAGCACTCTGCACTTCACACTTCCTGTTAATTACTTTGGTCAATCAACACCTTTCCGGGCCACTTCCTTCTAAAGAAAATCTGTGTCCTCATTCCCCACTACACTGGAGGAGAATGCAGATACTGAGAAGAATAACAATGCATTCTGTTTCTCTTGTCTCCATTGTCATCTTAAAGAAGGGCAAATTTACTACTTTACTGTTTAAGTAAATTTGGATGCCTTAGCATTGTGCAACTCACAGGACTCAACCTGACTATCACTGATATAGGTGGGTATTTACTCACAGGTTAAGTCAAAATCAGCTGTGACAGTGTTGAATTATAGCCGCCAGTCATCAAATGCTGGAGGAAATCATTATTGATGGCCGTGACCTCATGAGAATGTCAGACCAACAGTCTAATAAACCTGAACAACTGGCTGAGGGAAGAGAAGAGCAGACAAACAGCCCATGTAATTCACAAAAGAGCACCTAAACAAACTGATGAGGACAGCCAGCCAGTCACTGGAATCAATGACTGGAATTTGCTGTCTGTCAATAAGTTGTCTTGGAAGACCTTTATCTACTGGCTTTTTCCACCAACACTCTGTATCCTCACATCTTGCACTATGCAATGCATTTTCATTAAACCTTTACTTTTACTTCACTACATTCCAAATATGAGTAAAGGTATTCGTACCGAAAATGACCAGTATCTTCAGTAAGTCTTTCGGTTCGGTACACAGTCAGGATCCAAGTTCACTATCGCAGACTCAATACTCAAGATGTCAGAGCCACATTGCCACACTGGAGACTTCAGTTATTACAACGGAAGAGAGTGAAGGTGCATCATCCACCTTTTTTTTACAGTCTTTGGTATGGATTGTAATTAAGCACTTTTAACAACCATTAACCACCAATAATCACATTAAGCTCTGTGTTTTGTTACTTTTCGATAAGAACAGTCTCATCCCTCAAATTCTGTCCATTTTATCATGAAATTCAAACAATAAATGCCGTTTTGTCGCTCTTTGATGTGGTGTATAGACACCTCATCAGTTTAAGCGGCAACGCGTAGCGCAAGTGAACGCAATCATCTCTTCCTCTTTAATACTAGTTACAGAATAAACATAAACGAACATCTGAAGTTATGTTGAAAGTTACAGTACAACTTACTAAAATATATATTCACTGTTTCAACCGCTGAATAAAACAGCTTGTAAACAATGTGTCACGAAACATTTACCTCAGAAATGCCATACAGTGTCCACAGTTTGTTAGTTCGCTAGAGAAATTAACTCTTTAGCTACATAAATGCACTATATTAGCCTATATATTCATTATATTTTACCTGTCTTGATTATTCAATGCAATATTTTTAATGTATGTTTAAATCTGTCATGAAAACAAGCTGTGTAATGAATATTTTAACATCGAATTGGAGTAGAAACAGATTTAGAAGTTAATGCAAAAACTGGCTTATATGCAATTTACATATTTGCATACAATTTTTATGTCTGTTGATTATTATATCTAAAAATAAATAGAAAATAATTTAATAATTTGGGCTCTGTTGTTAATTATAACCTTTAATATATTATAGTGATTTGCAAGAAAGTTCTCTCTGTATATAACTCACAACATTAGCAGAGATCCTTTTTTTTATCTTTAAGAAAATTTTAATTAAAGGCTAATTGAATTTATTTAAAGACAGAGTCACAATTTGTTCATTAAATCACTGTTTAAAAAAAAAAAAGAACAAAAGAAAAATTTTATGTTTAGTTTTCTCCCTCCTGCTTTACTGATTACGTACCAAACCGTGACTGCAATACCGAGATACTGTATGTACCAAACCGTCATTTTTGTGTACCATTACACCCGTAATTCCAAAGAATAATTTCTGGATTTTATCTCAACTATATCCCTCAACTATATATCCCAATTCATGTCCCCCAGTTCTCCGAAAAGCCAAGGCGATATTGATTCAAGTTTAATTACAAGCTCTATCGCGTTAAAACTGGCGATTCCCCAGAGATTGAAGGTTTAGCATGATCCATGTCAACCTTTCTTGCATGTTGTGGCAACTAAATGATGCCACTCCCACACCATACACACGCGTCAAAGTAGCCGGAGTAACTTTTCACTATTTACAGATATGACAAGTCACGCACGGCTGAGTGACGTATGTACTCAACATCCTGCAAAAACCATCCTGTCAGGTCTAAAACATAAAACACTTATAACAGGCTTACCATACTGAATCAGAGTGAGACAAAAACACGTTTTGGAAGAAGTATTAATAATGCATTGTCTTATTATTTAAATGTTTTTAATTTTGAACAAAAAAAGTTACATAGTGTACCTTCAAAGAATGAATGTCAATGTGTACTCATTTGGGAAATATCAATATGACCTATAAAAGAAGTAGAAGGAAAAAACAAATATGTGGAGATGGGCTGCAGGAATGAAAGGCCATTATTCACAGTTAATAACCAAAGTCTACCATGAACATTGACCTCAAAATGCAGTTTTTCTTTGTAAGAAATGGGGCTTGGAATTGATGCTAGAAAATTGCATTCGCCAACTGAGTGTGGAAATTTTGAAAAAAGAGCACTCAAGATGAGGGCAGGTCAGGATGACTTCAACTAAGAGCACCCTAGTAATGATCTCAAGGCCATGCAATTAAAGGTAGAGTGGTGAATATTGAACAGGAACAAGATACTACCGAGAAGCTGACAGGTTTATGAATGTCACAATCTGAATGTGGTGAAGAAGCCCTTTGGAACCATTAGTCAACTCCATGTCAATGAGAAGAGAATGTGGCCATCTTGTCTATATTGTGAGCATAATTTTCAAATTCACCCTTAATAAGAGGGTGATATCTCTAAAGAAAGCTAGTTAACCTTTCCTGGCCTTTCTATCTTCTCAATGGCCTCATAAAGACACGCACATATAGTATGAATTATTCCCTCGAAGTACTTTCACTTGTCTCAGTGTCAAAATCAAGTGAGCCAAGGTTACAGTTGTCTCATTAACTAATATTAAACGTCATTAGTAACTGGTTTGAGTTGCAGCAGATGCATTGAGAGACAATTCAAAGTTAATACTGATGTTAGTATGTTGCTTACAGTGTTGTGCAGCATTCAGCAATGAATGCTTTTTCTAAAAGAAGTTTAAAAAGGTTTTTATGTGCTTTATGGCAATTATATTATATTAATGTATTCAGGGCCCGAGCACTGATGGTGTGAGAACCCTATTGTAATTGCTTGGTCAATTCACGCTACGTTTCACGTACAAGTATGAAATTCGGTCGACACATGTAACAGCCCAATACCTACAAAAACTGGCTTTTGTGTAGCATTCCAGCAAATTTCTCATTTGCACTAGAGAACTTCGAACCGTTATTGTCCCAAAAGTACATCTCAGCTAGCAGAAACATATTTGACACAGGACCTGTTAGGAGACGTTGACATGAAGGTTTAATTGAGGCCAAGAATAGTGTTTTGACTGGCAATATGGGAGCTTCGATTCCAATTTCACATACAAGCTGGTGAAATTATATAAAACTAAACTTCTGGTGTTCCCAAAAATGGGGTCAGGACTGATTTACTTTGTTTTTCTGTCAAGTTATTGCTTTATTTTGACAACTAATATACCTTTGGAAAGCTTTAACCTTTTAGACTGTGCCCAAAAAATGGTTATATGCATTAATCAATCATCTGTTTAGATGCCACTGAAATAGTCCTGATATTGCCATGCATGTCAGGCCATGTGTGTTCTGGTCACTGAATACACTTTTTGCATAATCTTTCCTCAGAGGTAGCAGGAGCAACACAACCTCTGCGAAAGATATAATCGAATAGATTAATAAGATCAGCACAAAGAGAGGTTAAACACAAAGGTTAAATGCTCCTTTAGAGGTGTGAACGTTACAATCAATAGTCGCCCTCTCAGCATGTTGAAAACACCAATGGACACTATACTGTACATGAGATTAGAGAAATTTGTAAAAAGTGTATATAGTACCGAGAAACTGTGCAGATGGAGAAACAACTATGCAGTCTGCCATGTACCATCAATACAGGCGAAACCTGTCTTGTTTGCTTATTTAGGTCAAAACTATTAATATCCGACATGAGCTCGAGGCTGTCGCTTTGACCCTTCTGTCGGACAACATCAATCCAAATGTTTTCTCTGAAGCTGCACCAGCCCAGATGGAGGCCCTCAAGAGGAATGGGGAATCCAGGGATGAGGCGCACATAGACACTCTCTAAACTTCCCAAAGGTTCCATCTTGAATTTTTATTTTTATGTTGCAATTAAAGGTGATGACCTGACCCTGGAGAAATTCAGACTTTATAACTTTGTTCCAAAGCCTAATAAGCTGCCTAACTACTCTCCATAGACTGATCCAAAAGGTTGGCAAAAACATTATGCTGCTTCTTTTGGCCAAAATGTTAAGTATCATTGCATGTGAGTTCTAGAATGCATATGCTTATTAGTGCCACATCATTACTTAGCAACATGCTCACTTTGTTGGAATCTAATTGCACTTCTTTTTAGGCTGTTGACTGGCAGGTTTTGGAACAAACCTTATTTATTTAGGGTGGCAGATGTGTGTTGTTAACTAACTGCAGAGTACCAATTTACAGCGTCTGTAAATTGGTTCCCAGTGTTTACAATGTCCAAAAACTTTCTAATAGAGGATTTGAAGGCTGGCAGCATTTAGCATCCATTAACACTGACATAAGAATGACCCACACAATGAAGGTCAAAATTGTACTGTCACAGGATGCCACCTTTCCAACAAGCCAGTAAATAATTGCCCTGTTACAGCCATCCCAGTCAACTGAAAGCAGTGTTAATGTAAACAGGAAACACTTAGGAGACACAACAGTTCAGAATGTCAACCACAGTGTGCCAAAAAACACAAACAAGTGGAAAAGGTTAAAATAGGAATAAATAGCCTGGTTTGGGGATGGCCTGATCTCAATCAGATGTGTTTTTGTGGGGGTCAAAGGGGGAAGTGGGGGAAGTTATACGTAATCAGATTACTTTTTTCTAGTAACTAGTAATGCATTACTTTTAAATTTACAGCAAAATATTAGTTACTTTTTCAAATAAGTAACACAAGTTCTCCTATTTATGGACAGACAGCTCTCCTGTCTCCAGAAATCAGGATAGAAATCGTAAATACAGAGGCGTTGAGTGCTCTGTGTGAACATTCGTTATTGTAGCTCTAGACTACAAGTGAGCATTTACTCATTCCACTTGCACAAAAACACATGAAGTATTCCTGAAAATAAATAAAAACAGTGAAATGCAAACTCAGAATATTACGCAAACCTGCAATAATATGGTAAATAACACAAATAATATACTTTATGTATTTAATCTCACTTTATTAACCAATGTCTTTGCTGCTGACCTCCGATGATCCAATTCAACAAAACTTATAATATTTGTTACATTTGTTTCATTTTTTTTTTTACTTCCTTCAGCCTGAAGCTTATTAGTTTCACTTTTGGTGGGAAAGCACCTTTTATATTTGTCAAAAATAAAATTGTTTTTTTTTTGTTTTGTTTTTTGTTATAAAAATATTAAAAAGCAAGCCCAGCCCAGATGACAAAAAAGTAATGCAAAAGTAACATAAATCATTACTTTTCATTAAAAGTGATACAATTAGTTACTTTTTTTAGGATTAACGAAATGTTGTAATGCATTACATTCAAGTAACTTTCCCTAACACTGCTGAAGACACATTGTCTTTCAAATGTGACGCTCCAAAAACAGTGTGAGTCATGATACAGGGGCCTTAGGGGCCGTTCACACAGAATGCATTTTTGCATTACACTGTGCTACTTTTCCATGTTTTTTATGTAAACGTGCAAGACGGACTTGTCTGACTGATGTGTCGCAGTCAAAACACATCCATCGTGTTTACACAGAAAAACAATTGAAAAGCAGCACAGTTGAAGGCAAAAATGTGAGATGCATTGTAGTGAAATTAAAAAATGCAAGACCCAGAGACTTTTTAAAAAAAGTTGAACTTCTTTTAACTGGAATGCTGTGTTTCAAAATGCAGTATCATATGAGACGCAGCAAAAGATGCAAAATGTGAGCGCAATGGTCAAACATATCTGTCTAGTGCATTTTTACATAGAAAAAGAATAGAAAAGCAATGGAAAAATCTGAAGACCTTGTTTTTTTCTATTCCACTGCTCACGTCTCATGATTTTAAAGTCGAGAAGCAGGTCAGTGGAACGAGAAAAAAAAACCCTGCAACGTCTAGAGATGTGTTTTTTAAAAGTTGAACTTGAGTGCCGCTGCGTTTTTAGAACGCTTTCAAAACCTGCGAGATGTGAGTGCAATGATCAAACACGTTCATCAAGCGCATATAGAAAAACTATAAAAGCAGCGCAGTTGAATGTGAAAAAGGAGCTCTGTGTGAAAGGCCCCTATATTCGGCTGCAAATGTACACGCTTTAAAAGGAATTAAATAATGCAAATACTCTCATTCGCAATAAATCAATGAAGCAAAAGGCTTGATTTACCCATTTTATCATCTACTCTTTACATGAAATCAACCTGCTATGTAAAAGCAGTTACATGACTCGACTACCAGTCAATGGTCAAGCACTGTGACAGAGCGTTTGAGTGAACATGTGTCCTCATTGTCCATGCAGGACACATACATGCAGCAGTGCTGACAGCGAGCTTTATCACTGAGATCAAATGCAGCTCTTTCTTCCTCCTCTTCACTCTCTCACTCTCTCCACACCTCTACTGATGCTTTAAGCACCTGATCCTTCTTTATTTCAGCTGCTGCTTTTTTTCAAGGGACCAAAAGTAATTGGACAATTGACTCAAAGGCTGTTTCATGAACAGCTGTGGGCTATTCCTTTGTTACTTCCTCATCAATTAAGCAGGGAAAAGGTCTGGAGTTGATTCTAAGTGTGACATCTGCATTCAGAAGCTGAACCCACATCATGCAGTCAAAGGGAAAGAAAAACCCCTTCACAACATCCAGCCAAGTGGAGAACAATCTTCAGGAGGTAGGCGTGTCATTGTAAATGTCTACAATCAAGAGAAGACTTCACTAGAGCAGAGGGTTCACCACAAGGTGCAAACCATTCATAAACCTCAAGAATGCAAAGGACATATTAGACTTTGCCAAAAAAGCCTGACAGTTGAAAGCTGAAAAGCTATAAGATGGATAGAACTAAGATCAACCAGAATGACAGGGAAAATTGGAAGAGCTCATGATCCAAAGCATACAACATCAACTGTAAAACACGGTGGAGGCAGTGTGATGGCATGGGCATACATGGCTATCGGTGGCACTGGGTCAGATTCAGCCAAATGCAGCAAAGATGACAGGACCTGCAAAATTTATTTGCACATTTTTTAAAAAAGAAAAAAAATGAAATGATTACATTGCATAAATACCATTTTTCTGGAACACTTGAAATATAGCTCAGGATCATACCAATTTTGTAGATGTTACTACACTTTGAGTGGAGTTAACCTGTGGCAAATTCAATTGAAAGGGTATGATTTGGAAACTCTCAATAAAAGGTCTAACAGCTGAAAAGGAACTGCCTGTAGAGCTCAGGGACAGAACTGTGTCAAGATCTGGGGAGAACTACTACAAAAAAAAAAAAAAAAAAAAAAAAAATCTGGTGTATTGAGGTTTACAGTAACATGCAGCCTTAATTCAGCCTTAATGGAAGAAGTTTGGAACAACCAGGACTCTTCCTAGATCTGGCCCAACTGAACAATCAATGGACAAGGGCCTTGTTTATAGTGGTGACCAAGAAGCTGATGGTCACACTGGTTCGAGCTCCATAATCATACATGGAGATGGGAGAAACATACAGAAGGACAAACATCACTGCTACACTCCAACCATCTGGGCTTTATGGCAGAGTGGCCAGACTCAAGCCTCTCCTCAGTGAGAACACATGAAAGCCTACTTGGAATTTGCAAAAAAGTACCTATATGACTCTCTCAGATTGTGAGAAACAAGATTCTCTGGTCTGTTGAATCTCAGGTCCAAGCGTCATGTGTGGAGGAAACCAGGCCATCACCTGCACAATCCCATCCCAACAGTAAAGTGTGGTTGTATCAGCATCATGCTGTGGGGGTGTTTTTCAGCACCAAGGCCTGGGGTACTCATCAGAATAGCCTTAATGAAAATAGCATTAATTAGCCTTAATGAAAACCTAGTCTGGAGCACTCAGAACCTCGGCCCAGGCAGAAGTTTCACCTTCCAATAGGACAATGACCTTAAGCACAATGCAAGAGCGTCCTTAAGTGGTGCAGCCAGAGCCTGGGCTTGAACCCAATCGAACATCATCGGAGAAACTTGAAATGTCTGTCCACCGACGGTAACTGTCCAACCTGACAGAGCTTCAAAGGGTCAGAGGAGAAGAATAGCAGAAAATCACCAAAAGCAGATGTGAAAAGCTTGTCGCATCATACCCAAAAACAATTTTCCTGTAGAAAAAATGAATAAGATGATTACTTCAGGAACAAGATTGTTGTGCTCGCTCTGACTGAAGATAAAAAAATATGACATGTTGGTTATGTGTTTAGAATGTGTTAATGTTTTTTGAAGATGAAAAACAATCTAGAAAGCATATAAAAGCTTTCAAATAGTCCAATCATAGTCAATGGTGGGGATTGACAAACTGTGCTAGGTGATGCTGAACAGTGAACAAACATCGATAAACTGAAGCGCTTTGTTAGCGGGTTAATTAACTCACTCAAACACATTCTATAGATATAAGATTGTTCAGATATATAACCCAACATAAATGTAATATTACAGAATCACCATCTGTTTGTAGAACAAGTGAATTTGAACTAGCTAATTTGCTGGAAAGTGTTAAAGGGTTAGTTCACCCAAAAATGAAATTTCTGTTATTAATTACTCCCTCATGTCTTACCAAACCAGTAAGACCTTCGTTCATCTTCAGAACACAAATTAAGATATTTTTATATTAGATGCCATTTTAGACAGTGAAATTGACATTAAAATGAATAATGACATGACGAAATACTGACTAAATTAAAGGATATTTTCATCAAAATCAAAAAATCTAAAAATTAATTCCACCCTCGACTCAAAATATCACGACACTGCTGTAAATATGATTGTTCATAAGGCAGCACTGCTGTGTTACAGAAGTATGGTCCATGTGTGCTTGTATCTCGCCTGACAGCACAAGGCTAGTTTAACTGTCTGGAATAAACACCAGCCTCATACCATCAATCAACGCTGAGAGCAAGACAGCATAAGTTCATTCAACCCCATGCAATACATTTGTATAAAAACTCTCAATATCAATCAATAAAAAACATGGAGCGGTCATATATAATCATAAAAAATAAATCTACTGATCTATTAATTCACTGGTTGGAAACAGCAAAATCAATAGTTCAGTTTAGTTATTATTTATCAAAATGAACAATTGACTAATGCCACTATAAACAGAAACATTAAGCATCATTCAATAAATTTACAACGCTTTGCAATGTTTATAGGAAAAGTCACATAAACCCATTGATTTGATTAAAAGGTGGACAAACACATAAATATTTCATGTTGCCAGCTGAAAAATCACATACATACATACACACACACACACACACACACACACACAAAAACGCTTAAAGGGTTAGTGCACCCCAAAATTAAAGTTTAGTAATCATTTACTCACTCTCATGTTGGTCCAAACTCTTATCTGGCCCAATGAAAGTAGATGATGCCCATGAATGTAAACTCCACAAAAAGATGGAAAGCACAATAAAAGTACATATCCATATTATCGTTTTATGTGATACTCGTATTGTTTTGAATGGGAGAAAGTGCAACGCGCAATATGGCGGAATCCCGCCTTCTAAATAAGAGCCAATCGCCGACTGGTAAAGTCATCGCGTCACTGCAGCGGCCGTTAGAAGCTTCGGTTCCTATAGAAACAGTCAGGCGCGCGCCTCCGAAATTAGACGCAAGAGTTGTGCATTTAGGACTGCGCATTAGCTTGATCCAGCCTGAAAAATATCGTTGTTGTTTTTTTGGTCGTGATTCGAACATTTAGAAACAACATTTATGAGACAGTTGTTGTCAGATTTCATTGGTGATTACAAATATTCAATTTAATCGAAAGCTTGGCAAACAGCTTTGAAGAATTTGATGTTTCCCCATTCAAAGAGATAGGAAGGATTTCAAAGATGGCCGCCGAGTGAAATGACTCGTCTTAAAGTACACATGAAATCAAAATTGACCTTATTTACTTTGTTAGTGCATACTAGTCTTGTGGTAAACAATTAGTCCGTGCAAGTTAAAACACAGAAAAAAATTGTTTGTCGTGGTAATCTTTAATCAAAATCTGAAGTTACTTTCCGGTCTGGAATGGCGTTCCTTCTCTGATGACGTCAGTGACGGTTTGAGTTGAAAATGCTTAAACCACTCCTCTGCAACCGTTAGTCTGTTATGAGCGAGAGATGGAGAGGAGGAGCGCTAAAGTAAAACTGCCCTCTGTTCAATACTCCGTTTCACTTGGAAATACGTCACAACACTGGAGAAAAGTCGTTTGCAACTTACGGTTCACGCAGACTTTATAGGGTTAGTTCACCCAAAAATGAAAATTCTGTCATTTATTACTCCCCCTCATGCCGTTCCACACCCGTAAGACCTTCATTAATCTTCTGAACACAAATTAAGATATTTTTGTTGAAATCCGATGGCTCCGTGAGGCCTCCATAGGGAGCAATGACATTTCCTCTCTCAAGATCCATAAAGGTACTAAAAACATATTTAAATCGGTTCATGTGAGTACAGTGGTTCAATATTAATATTATAAAGCGACGAGAATATTTTTGGTGCGCCGAAAAAAACAAAATAACGACTTTTATAGTGATGGCCGATTTCAAAACTCTGGCCAATTATTATTTATAATATTCTATGCAGTTTAACCTTGAAAAAATATAAAATATGATGTATAAGCAAACACAAATTATGCTTGCATTAAGGAATCATTCAACACTTCTTCCCTGTACCACGTTCTAAAACACAGATTGGCTAGTCGATGTTCTCATCCCGTGCTGAACTCTATTAAGTCTAGTTTTGGCGCTCTGAACCGCTGATTCGACACAAAAGATTCATAATGCTCTGAATCTTCCTGAAGCAGTGTTTTGAAATTGGCCATCACTATATAAGTTGTTATTATGTTTTTTTTTTGGTGCACCAAAAATATTCTCGTCGCTTTATAATATTAATATTGAACCACTGTACTCACATGAACCAATTTAAATGTGTTTTTAGTACCGTAATGGATCTTGAGAGAGGAAATGTCCATTGCTCCCTATGGAGGCCTCACGGAGCCATCGGATTTCAGCTAAAATATCTTAATTTGTGTTCTGAAGATTAAAGAAGGTCTTATGGGTGTGGAACGACATGAGGATGAGGAATAAATGACGGAATTTCCATTTTTGGGTGAACTAACCCTTTAAACGGACTCTGCTATTCATTATAAAATGGATAGTTCCGGCCCTTGATTCTGATTGGTTGAGCCGCGTTCGAAGCCCATGTAAAATTTCCGAAAACATACAGCTGACTGCATTACTTAAGTATCGCTGCGCCACTGAGTGTGTATGTTTTTATGTAGCAACCACTCTTAGCAACGTAAATGTACGTTTTTTCATTGAAGCTTTCTGCATTATGAAGAGTATTGTGAGAGATAGCAAGTGACCAAGTGTATTGGCTGCATTCAAATTTAGCATTTTCCTTCAGGTCAGTCATATGTTCATAAAAAATAAGCCCTGCTAACACTGACAGCTCTAGTCAAAGCATTTGTCATTTGCGTCTTCTTCCAGGTTCACAACAAGTTTCAATATAAAAGTCTTTGCGACTGAGTGACTCGCTCATAAAGACAATCTTTGCTGCCATCTAATGGCGTAATAATTTTACAGTGAATTTATAACATTTTATTTTCATTTTGGGGTGTACAGGTGACACATTTGAACTTAAATACCAGTCTCATGGATCAGTTTGTCACTATGTGTGTTTATAAACACTTTCTGATAAAAAGCATTTTTAAACCACTATGAATAATATGATTAAGATGGTTTTAATACAGTGTCATGTAAAGAAGCACAGTCATAAATCAAACAATGACACGTTGTCCGGGCTCTCGCTTTGCAATACTCAAGCGGCAGCTGTCTCACACTTGATCAATAGACAGTGAGATGGTTTGCATTAAAAACGGCTGGTTTACAACACTATCTGGTGAGCTAATGTCCTTATTAACCTTTAAACTTCCATATTTTTCACTAGATATTCACAAGTCAGAAATATTATCTATAATATTCTATGCAGTTTAACCTTGAAAAAATATAAAATATGATGTATAATCAAACACAAATTATGCTTGATTTAAGAAATCATTCAACACTTCTTCCCTGTACTTCATTCTAAAACACAGATTGGCTAGTTGATGTTCTCATCCCGTGCTGAACTCTATTAAGTCTAGTTTGTGCAGCAGGTGTGGATCAATATCGTTCTTTATTCAATCAATAGATCAGAGCTTAGGATATAAATGAATGCAGGTGAGGCTGTACGTTCACGACTGACCCAACAGAAGATGTCCATCTATGAGATTGATGGATGGAAAGTTAAGCATCTGGAATTCTGGGGCCGTATTCACAAAACATCTTAAGGATAAAAGTAGCTCCTAACTTGCTGATTTTGGAGAAACTCTTAAAAAATAATGGGTCAGTCATAAATTTAGGACTCTTCACAAAGGATACTTCACAAAGCATTTTAGCACTAAAACTAGCTCCCAAATCTGTGAAAAGTTAGGAAATGCTGGGTTAAAAACAACCCAAGTTGGGTTGAAAATGGACAAACCCAGCGATTGGGTTGTTTTAACCCAACTGTTGGGTTAAATGTTTGCCCAATCTGCTGGGTAGTTTTACTTAACTCAACTATTGTTTAAAAATCACAGTATTGCTTACTTAAAATGAACCCAAAATATCTTGAAAATTAACATTTATTAATATGTTTAATAAATGAACTTTTTAATTTCATTTTAGATTCATTTTAAATCAGCCATATAGTCATTTTCAAACAATAGTTGGGTTAAATAAAACTACCCAGCAGGTTGGGCAAACATTTAACCCAACAGTTGGGTTAAAACAACCCAATCGCTGGGTTTGTCCATTTTCAACCCAACTTGGGTTGTTTTTAACCCAGCATTTTTTAGAGTATAGAGAGGACTCCTAAGTCACTAAGACCAAATCACAAACAATCCTGAAATGGTTGTTGCCGGCAATCTGACCAAAGACACTGTACACCATTGAAGCAATAGATGATAGAACCTTGGGTGCTGAAACTTTTCTTCATAAATGCAATATTTTGATTTATTTTATCTGCAATGACATAACATAAAGGTTCAAAATGCATTGAATGATGGAGAATATAGAGCAAGTTGAAAATAATGCCCCATCTTCTGCGATAGCCTTGTAGGCAGCTTGGATGACCCGAGTTTGAGTTCCAGCTAATGGACCTTTCACGATCCCATCACCCCTTTCTCTCCCCCACTTTGCTTCCTTATACTCATTGTCCTTTCATAAAAAAAAAAAAATAATAAATAAATTAAAAAAAACCCCAAAAGGCCAAAATTAAACTGTCCGATAATGATGTGGCAGTTGTTTTCTCGAGTTACACACTTACAACTGATCAAATAGAATAAAAGAGTAAAATGCATATTTGGTGTTCTGTCTGGGACGATCAAGGGCTCCAAGCTCGGAATTCAGCTTAAAGGTAACTAGGTGAGTCAGGTGTGTATATATATGCCTCCTCTCAAGCTGATTAGATAGACCATTTGAACATGCTCCACCCAAACGTTTTATAAAGCATCATTTGTTGCTTGAATTCTCCAAGATGCAGACATTTAGAGACTGACAATTAGCTTGTGACACTTTAGCTTACAATTTAAAATTTTTATTTGAATATGACATTTTTATTTTAAAAATCCTTACTTGAATATGGCAACATAAAACCTTGTTCTACAATATGATTAATGCTAACTTCATATGCTCTCTCGCATATGAACGCCCTCCCATTTTGAAACTTCATAATCACGACTTCAGAAGTGGGAATAATCAAATTTCAGATAGCATGTGAATGCAGCATTTCACTGATAGAGACCCCTCTTCTATCAGCCAATCACTGTGGGCGTAGTTAGTAACCGTGTTGACATTACATTTATTCCATTTATGAATTCTATTTATTCCTTAGTAAAAGTTTGTCTCAACAGCTTCATGAATAGGTTTCAAGAGAAAACTCTAAGCTAAGAAAAAAAAAATTTCAATCATTTACTCACCCTCAAGTTGTTCCAAATCTGTATAAATTTCTTTGTTTTAAAGGAAGATATTTTGAAGAAAGTTTTTAACCAGGCCACTTTGGGGCACCATTGACTTCCATAGTAGGAAAAGAACTACTATGGAAATCATCAGTGCCCCAAAACTGTTCAGTTCAACACATTCTTCGAAATATTTTGCTTTGTATTCAACAGAACACAAGAACACACAGAACAAGAAAATTACCGAGACCGCTGTTTTGACTCCTTTGCGCATTTTATAAGCTTTTCACGAGTTCCCAGCCGGCCAAAATACCATCATATGCAGGCTATGCACACAGAACAAGTGCATTTACCTCACAAAAAAAGCAATACGTCATAAAATCCGACCAGTCAGATCAATGTATCCCAATGCCTTTAGGTTCGGTATCTTTGGTTCGGTGATAAAATTGCCAATATGAACACTAATCGGACCAGGACTAAATGTTTTTTATTTCTTTTTTGGTCCAGACCCAATACAAACCGAACTACACCCTTAATGATGAAAGAACTTTCATTTTTGGGTGAACTATCCGTTAACTGATTGGGGCAAATCTGCTAATTAATGAGATCAATAATTAATTAATCACTCAGCACACAAGCTGATGTTATACAACCCCTGGCAAAAATTATGGAATCACCACACTTAGAGGATGTTCACTCAAATTTTTTATTTTATAGCAAATAAACATATCAAAGATATGACACAAAAAAAATTTGTTCAATAGCTTAACATTCTCGCTTCATGAAACATGAGGTATGTTTCATTATTAAAATTTACAAAAAAATTTACAAACAAATCTACTTTTTTATTTTTATAGTCAATGGCATGTCTTTTTCCAGAGCATGTAGAGGGAAAAAGTATGTAATCACTCAATGTTGAGGAAAAAAATATGGAATCATCTGTTAATTTCCATTTTAAAACAAATACTGGGTAAAGTATCTGGGTAAATGTTTGTCAGTAGTAAAAAGGGAATGCTTACACACCTTAAAGGGTTGTTTGACTTGGCTAATTGAAATGAAATATGGCCCCAACAAGAGAGTTCTCAGTTGAAACAATGGAAAGGATTTTAAAACTCCTTCAGCAAGGAATTCCAATACGGAGTGTGGCCAAAGAAGTTGGTTGCTCCCAGTCAGCTGTGTCTAAAATTTGGTGCAAGTATAAATTAAATGGGAAGGTTATAAAGCAAGACCTATGGGCAAACCATGGAAGATGTCAAAGTGTCAAGATAAAATTCTCAAAGCAATATTATTTACAATAGAAAACACAAAACAAAACTAAAGAAAAACAGACAGAATAGGGAGCCAATTTTTGTGACAGAACTGTGAAAAAAAAAACAGCTGAACTTACATATAGTGCTTACTGAGCTAGAAAAGCCAAGTGAAAATGAGTTCTAACACTTAAAAGAAAACAAGGTTACAGTGGGCTAAAGAGAAACAATCATGGATTCTGGATGATTGGATGGAAGTGTTATTCAGAGAAGAATGAAGGAGAATTACTCTGGAACTTTTGTCTGGCAATCAAAAAACAATCAAATTTTCCAACTCATTTATGATATGAGGTTGCATGTCAGGTATAGGACCAGGGGAGATGGCAATCATTACCTCAACAGTAAACGCACAGGTGTACGTTGAAACTGTGGACACTTTTGTCATTCCATCAATGGTGGTGATGAAATAATTTTTCAGGAATTTTTCTTGCCAAAGAGCAAAATGTGTTAAAGCTTTTCTTCAGGAAAGGCACATCAACTCAATGACATAGCCACCAAATAGTCCAGATCTCAATCAAATTGAAACTTTAATGTGAAAATTATAAAAACTGGTCCATGACAAGGCTCCACCCTGCAAAGCTGATCTGTCAAACTCTATTTGAGAAAGCTGGAACCAGCTTGATGGGGAATATTGTTTTTCATTAATGAAGTCTATGCCTCAAAGAATTTAGGGAGCTAAGAATGTACTTTTTCCACATACAGCAAAACATCTTAAATGAACAGGAAGATTGGAGATTACAGACATAAACCTCCCCTTCAGTCTTGAAGACTTTTTTTTCTGAGCGACATACACAAAAGACTCATAACTCAAAAGGTATAATTTGATGGACACTATTTCACGCTGAGAAACTGCTGAAAAGACAAAATATTTTTATTTCTTTATTTGATATGGTATAACTCAGGAAGGCAGGAAGATCCAAAAATAAACATTGTGATGCTAATCATTCCATGAGTAATAGCTTGTGATCAGTGCAATATATTGTTGATTTGGGGTTAATTTTAATCTTGAGAATCTACTTTAATGTTGTGCCATTTTCTATGACCTTTTCATGACGTTGAGCACATTAAATCTACATATTTGTATTCGGTTAGCAGCAGTGCCATTTGTGTCATAAACACATTACTCAGAGGGTGAAAACGCAACAGAAGCATGTTGGAGGCTTAATCTGAATGTGTAAAGTCTCTGGTTTTGTATACAAAAAGTATGTGCTACCTATATGGGTTGAGTTTTTATTGGCTCTTAGAGACAAATGGGAGCACGGGCACTCTTTTAAAAGGTTGAGGGGAAAACATACAGCCAAGCTAAACATTGGGCAAACTTTTCCTTCTTGCTGCTACTGCAGAGCAGTAGGATTTTCACAAATTTGTCTTGAAAATATTGCATTATCTGCAAAAAACTGGTTACTTTGCCCATCCTAGTTCTCAAAAATTCCCGAAACTGGGAAGAAATGTTTGAGCAGTGAAGTTCAGCAATTTGTTGGGCAAAACCTCACTTCTAAAGACAGGCCTCATGTTACCCACATCTTAATCATTGCAAACTAACCCAAAAGGCTGCAAAGTCTTTTAGCAAACCTAAAAAGATAGACTTAACCAAGAAACCAATTCAAAAGGACAAAATTTTATTTTGTTACAAAAAATCTTGATGTGTGTTAACAGTTAAATGGATAGAGGGTTAGAATAGAACGGACTCCTCTGGGTCGTCCTGGTTTAAGGTGGCGTCGACCTCAGACCCCTCAGGATCATCCTGGTTTAAGGTGGCGTCGACCTCAGACCCCTCAGGATCATCCTGGTTTAAGGTGGCGTCGACCTCAGACCCCTCAGGATCATCCTGGTTTAAGGTGGCGTCGACCTCAGACCCCTCAGGATCATCCTGGTTTAAGGTGGCGTCGACCTCAGACCCCTCAGGATCATCCTGGTTTAAGGTGGCGTCGACCTCAGACCCCTCAGGATCATCCTGGTTTAAGGTGGCGTCAACCTCAGACCCCTCAGGATCATCCTGGCTGAAGGTGGCGTTGACAGAACTGGACCCCTTAGCTGCATCCTGGCTGAAGGTGGTATTGACAGAACTAGACCCCTTAGTAACGTCCTGGCTGAAAGTGCCGTTCACAGAACCAGACCTCTCAGGATCATCCTGGCTGAAGGTGGCGTTGACAAAACTGGACCCCTTAGCTGCATCCTGGCTGAAGGTGGTATTGACAGAACTAGACCCCTTAGTAACGTCCTGGCTGAAAGTGCCGTTCACAGAACCAGACCTCTCAGTATCATCCTGGCTGAAGGTGGCGTTGACAGAACCGGACCCCTTAGCTGCATCCTGGCTGAAAGTGGCATTGACAGAACCGGACCCCTTAGCTGCATCCTGGCTGAAGGTGGTATTGACAGAACTAGACCCCTTAGTAACGTCCTGGCTGAAAGTGCCGTTCACAGAACCAGACCTCTCAGGATCATCCTGGCTGAAGGTGGCGTTGACAGAACTGGACCCCTTAGCTGCATCCTGGCTGAAGGTGGTATTGACAGAACTAGACCCCTTAGTAACGTCCTGGCTGAAAGTGCCGTTCACAGAACCAGACCTCTCAGTATCATCCTGGCTGAAGGTGGCGTTGACAAAACCGGACCCCTTAGCTGCATCCTGGCTGAAAGTGGCATTGACAGAACCGGACCCCTTAGCTGCATCCTGGCTGAAGGTGGCATTGACAGAACTAGACCCCTTAGTAACGTCCTGGCTGAAAGTGCCGTTCACAGAACCAGACCTCTCAGTATCATCCTGGCTGAAGGTGGCGTTGACAAAACCGGACCCCTTAGCTGCATCCTGGCTGAAAGTGGCATTGACAGAACCGGACCCCTTAGCTGCATCCTGGCTGAAAGTGGCATTGACAGAACCGGACCCCTTAGCTGCATCCTGGCTGAAGGTGGCATTGACAGAACTAGACCCCTTAGTAACGTCCTGGCTGAAAGTGCCGTTCACAGAACCAGACCTCTCAGTATCATCCTGGCTGAAGGTGGCGTTGACAAAACCGGACCCCTTAGCTGCATCCTGGCTGAAAGTGGCATTGACAGAACCGGACCCCTTAGCTGCATCCTGGCTGAAAGTGGCATTGACAGAACCGGACCCCTTAGCTGCATCCTGGCTGAAGGTGGCATTGACAGAACTGGATCCCTCAATATCATCCTGGCTGAAGGTGGTGTTGACAGAACCAGACCCCTTAGCTGCATCCTGGGTGAAAGTGCCGTTCACAGAACTGGATCCCGCAGTATCATCCTGGCTGAAGGTGGCGTTGACAGAACCGGACCCCTTAGCTGAATTCTGGCTGAAGGTGGAGTTGACACTGGACCCCACTTCATTGCCCAGTCTGAAAGTGGTGTTGAAAGAACTAGACCCCTCACTGGTATCTCGGCTGAAGGTGGCATTCACAGAACTCAACCCCTCAGAGTTTGAACCGGACACACCAACTAAATTACCTGCAGAAAGATAGAGATGTCTCGCTGAAAACAGTGACAATATAATCTGGTTACTATAAACTCATTACTTTTGTACAACAAGAGTATTTTATGTTAAGAAACAAAGATCTACAAACATTTCTCCATCTACTCTATTAAAAAGTCACTCCAAGAGAAATATAAAGATTCCTAATCAACTAAGGAGCAGAATACTGAGAAACAGACATTAAATATGTAAATTTACTGCAAGAAAATAAAAAAATTAACTCACCATGCCATACCAATTGGAGACAAAGAGCCACCAAAACAATACAGTTAATCAAACCCATTCTTTAACACAAACTAAACACTGAGAAAGCCAACCTAACCATGAAAGTTAAAGTGTCAAACCCACCAGGTTTTTAAGTAGATAATAATTTGTTCCACCTGGATGACTTGTTAACTCATTATTGCGGAAAATCTGCTAATTAATGAGATCAATAATTAATTAATCAGCATACAAGCTGATGTTATATCCCATATAAAATTTCAATGTTTATCTCTTATGATTCATTGATCTCCACTGAATGAAGACCCATTAGCACAAAGACATATAATACACAGTATAAAGAGGACAGAAAAAGCAAAATGGTCCAAATATATTAGTGGCCCTACTGTAATTTAATACTTATTCATTAAACAGTAGACAAACAATACCTGGATGATTTACTACATCTCCACAGATTCTAATATGTAAAACCAGAGGAAACTTCAATTCAATGAGCATCCAAGCTTTCTATTAAATTTTATTTTAAGTTTTTGTTAGTTAATCAAAGACCACCACTATCATGTCAAATGTAATACATTTAAGAATATACAGTATATTTATATTATATTGGCAAAAAAATAGGAAAATTTTCTTGCACACTTTATATATGAGAAATATTTTTGGGTACATTGATTCAGTTTATGAAACAAGAAAAGAAAAAGGAGAAATCTGCACACCACCCCAAGGTCCATTAAAAACTACTTCACTGAAGATTAACAGAAAGTGACAACAAAATACCAAAGTTCACTAACAAAAACAACATATACAATTACATACATATCAATAACACCTCAAAATAGTAGGAAGGAATTGTTTAAAGCAGACAGGACACTTTTGAACAGTAACACCTGTCTGAAAAAGTATACACTTATAACTTTACACTTATTTAGATTCCTTTTAATCCTGTATGTCTGTCAAAAGTATTAAATGAAAATCAAGTGGTAAACAGTGAACAAAAATCCACCAATGCATACATTTAAACTGGGTGTTCATTATGGGAAGACCAGGTGATGCAAATCTGTGCCAATGCTAATCTTTAAAATGCCTGGTTAGTTTGGCAAATTGAATGGTTGAACCTGTGGTCAAAATGGTTTCTGTACTTATTATTTTGTTGTATCTGTATCATCCATATAGTGAAGGTAATTTAATATGTTTAATGTGAAATTTTAATATATGGATATTAAAATTAGTTTGTCTTGTTATCCAAGTTTTTTTTTCTTTTTTTCTTTTCAGTGTTCTGTTCCCCAATCAAATGTGACTTGCACGTGTCTGACTGGAGTGATGCTGGGCATGTACTGCAAGAAAACAAAGGTTTGGTTGTGAATTATCTATCTAAATTGGCATAAAGATGTATGCACTTACATAATAATGGTTTTAACAACCATGTTGTATTGAAATTGTATTGAAATTGAAGAGCTACTTCCATGGTAGTATATTGCCACCTGTGTAACTTAAGTTTATTTAAATGCTCTCTTTAGGACAGATTGAACATGATGACAACAAAAACCATTTTGAGAAGTCTGATTCTAAAATGAAGAAACCAAGTTTTAGGTCAACTGAGGAGTCTACTTTTAAACCTAAGAAGTTAAATGCTCTTGTGGAACCCAGTTTTTCCCTTCAATCTGAGAAGTTCAGTCCTCTATCCCGTTCTAAGCCAAGTTCTCCTCTCCCTGAGAAAACAAGCATTTACTTCTCAAAGACCAGTTTTAAACCTGAGAAACCTAGTGTTCCCATGGAACCTAGTTCCTCTCCATCTGAAAAGTCTAGCTTTCACCCTTCTGAGAAACTTAGTTCTAACCCTAAGAAACCCAGTTCCCCTCTCCAATCAGTGAAGTCTAGCACTCTTCCCTTTGACAAGTCCAGCATTAAGCTTGAGAAATGTAGTGCTCCCATGAAACCCAGTTCCTCTCCATCTGAGAAGTCTAGTGCTCATCCTGAGAATCCCAGTTCTAAACCTGAGAAACCTAGTGCTCCCATGGAACCCAGTTCTAAACCTGAGAAACCTGGTGCTCCCATGAAACCCAGTTCTAAACCTGAGAAACCTAGTGCTCCCATGGAACCCAGTTCCTCTACATCTGAGAAATCCAGTGTTAAACCTGAGACTGCAAGTTCTCCTCTCCCAGTGAAAATGAGTATCTTCTTCTCGAAGCCAAGTTCTAACCCTGAGAAACCCAGCGTTCCTATGGAACCCAGTTCGTCCCTTCCTTCTGAGAAATCCAGTTCAAAACCTGAGAATCCTTGTGCTCCCATGAAACCCAGTTCCCCTCCATCTGCGAAGTCCAGTGCTAAACCTGAGAAACCTAGTGCTCCCATGGAACCCAGTTCTAAACCCGAGAAACCTAGTGCTCCCATGAAACCCAGTTCTAAACCCGAGAAACCTAGTGCTCCCATGAAACCCAGTTCCTCTCCATCTGAGAAGTCCAGTGTTAAACCTGAGACCTCAAGTTCTCCTCTCCCAGTGAAAATTAGTATTTTCTCGAAGCAAAGTTCTAACCCCGAGAAACCCAGTGTTCCCATGGAACTCAGTTCTAAACCTGGGAAACCTAGTGCTCCCATGGGACCCCGTTCTAAACCTGAGAAACATAGTGCTCCCATGGAACCCAGTTCTAAACCTGAGAAACCTGGTGCTCCCATGAAACCCAGTTCTAAACCTGAGAAACCTAGTGCTCCCATGGAACCCAGTTCCTCTACATCTGAGAAATCCAGTGTTAAACCTGAGACTGCAAGTTCTCCTCTCCCAGTGAAAATGAGTATCTTCTTCTCGAAGCCAAGTTCTAACCCTGAGAAACCCAGCGTTCCTATGGAACCCAGTTCGTCCCTTCCTTCTGAGAAATCCAGTTCAAAACCTGAGAATCCTTGTGCTCCCATGAAACCCAGTTCCCCTCCATCTGCGAAGTCCAGTGCTAAACCTGAGAAACCTAGTGCTCCCATGGAACCCAGTTCTAAACCCGAGAAACCTAGTGCTCCCATGAAACCCAGTTCTAAACCCGAGAAACCTAGTGCTCCCATGAAACCCAGTTCCTCTCCATCTGAGAAGTCCAGTGTTAAACCTGAGACCTCAAGTTCTCCTCTCCCAGTGAAAATTAGTATTTTCTCGAAGCAAAGTTCTAACCCCGAGAAACCCAGTGTTCCCATGGAACTCAGTTCTAAACCTGGGAAACCTAGTGCTCCCATGGGACCCCGTTCTAAACCTGAGAAACATAGTGCTCCCATGGAACCCAGTTCCTCCCAATCTGAAAAGTCTAGCTCTCATCCTGAGAAACCCAGTTCTAAACCTGTGAAACCTTGTGCTCCCATGAAACCCAGTTCCTCTCAATCTGAGAAATCTTTTTCTAAATCTGAAAAACCCAGTGTTCCCATGGAACCCACTTCCTCCCTCCAATCTGAGAAACCCAGTTCTAAACCTGAGAAACCTAGCGCTCCCATGGAACCCATTTCTAAACCTGAGAGACCTAGTGCTCTCATGGAACTCTGTTCCTCTCTATCTGGGTTCCATAGTGCTACTATGGAACCCAAGTCTATGTCTCTTCCAAGACATTTAGTGAACTTCAGTTATAAACATAAACCCTCTGGCCTAATGGAATGCAACTCTTCCATCCTCTCTAAGAAGCCAAGCTTAAAACATGAGAAACCTAAGGATTTCTCACAAGGAGAAGCACATCTTGAACCTGAGAAGTGGTCATCTGTGAAATCCAACTTTAAACCTGAGAAACCCTCTGGGAAACAGTTTTTTAGATCAAGTCCCTCTGAGTTCAATTCAAGCAGGAAATCTCGTTTACCCTCAGAGAGTCCTAGATTGTATTTTGAATCCAGTTCTCTCTTCTCCAAAACCTCAAGTTCTGTTCTCTCTGGACAAGTTAATTTTAGATCCTCTAAATTATCTGGTTCTTTCCCCTCTCGGAGTGCTTTACGACTGGAAGAATCCAAATCTCTTATCTCTAAGGTACATGGTGCACTCCTGCTTGAAGAAACGAAGTCTTCCTGTGGTTCAAGACTATCAGTAAAACCAATACTCCCCGTTGACCCAAGTGATTCTGGATGATCAAACCACTTGTGTGTTGTAACCAAATCTGAATTTGGCCAAGTTTTGAATGCCACCATGCCATGGGATTGATTCTTTATTGTGTGTGTTAAAGACATGGCTGGAAAAGTACAGTTTTATAATTTAAAAAAAAAATGTAGTGGAGTGTTTTATGATTGGTTAAACAATTGACTTTTGTGATTGGCCATAGTATCTGCATGTTGCTGCCAATAACCATGCTTGCAATCAGTGTGCTGCATCATAGAACTGATCACCAGAGCAGACCACTTCAGGTTAATTAACAGATTAAGGCTAAAAATTGTAACAGAACCCGCTACTCTAAAAGATGTGAATGTATCTGAAATTACTTTGAACGTGCGAAATTTCTTCGGATGGTGTTTAACGGTCGTGATATGTCGTCACGGTCTATAGCGTCTCTTTTATAAACATGAATTCAACACACAACTTAAAGTAATACATTCAAAATGTAAAAATATAAAACCTAGTCGACTTTACTGCAAATATATAATTCTTTTAATTCAGACAAGAGGTCATGCTGTGACGAATCGATCTTCTACTGGTCGCACGTCTTCACGTGATGCGAATTCGCAGGTCAGACACGATGATTCTCTGCTGTTATTTTGGTGGTTTGCTTCACGATGTGAGTACAGGACCCTTTTACTTAAATGCCCCTTGATGGTAGGCAATATTTTTATTATTTGCTCTGTTTCATCTCCCTGCTACTTGAATCTCGCGCCGCCTGAGCTGACTGGAATTATTTTTGGTTGTCATGACAATGACGTAGTTTAGGGCGTCTATATTCCGCGTTCATTTACACTGAACCAGAACGGAATCAGAGTCGCCTTTTAAACTCTCGACGATGCTGAATGACTTCTTTAGTTAGCAAACAAATTGCTCGGTTGGATGTAAATACCAATCACTTTCATGTTTTTTTGCACAACCTGCACAAATCGCTCTATGCCATTGCTGCTTCTGCAAACCGCGGGTCAATGCTACAAACTAAACCTGCGTCTCAATCAGCTCCCTAGTTCCCTAGGTCGTGAATCAGTATATCATGAAAGTGAATGTGGCTGATTCCGTGATCAGTGCCCTGACTACTGAAGTAGGGAGCTGATTGAGACACACGGTAAGCCTGTTTGGAGTTTTCTCATTGCTCTGCAAAGTACGTCACCCGGATCGTTGATCTGATTGGTTGAAGGACTATACAATTGCGTGACTAATGCTTGTTGATCACGCCTTTTGTGCAGTAGGAAATACATGGCAAACTTTTAAATTAAGCTTGGTCTGGTGATAGCCAGACTAACAACTATGTAATCTTAATCTGAAATTACAGCAATTTGTCTGTCTAGTAAACCTTTGACAAGTATGATCACAGCGAACATTCAGATTGTGTTGACGCTTCACAAATAGAAATAATACTGTGTGGTTGAAAAGACTGTTACAGTAATTCAAATGATCAGAAGTACCATATTCACAAAACATCTTAAGGCTACAAAGTAGCTCCTAACTTGCCGATTTAGGAGAATCTCTTGAAAATGATGGGTGTGTCAGTCCTAATTTTTTGCTTTAACAGTATTTCACAAAGCCCTTTAGCAAAACTATGGAAGCATTCATGTAGAAATTTTAAATTTGAAATGTAACATGCAAAATGGCAATGCATTTCTGTATTTAAATTTACATTTTCCATACCCATATGTGCAATGTTTGGAGCAAAGTGAACTCATTGTCATGTTAAAGAAACCAGTTTGAGATTATTTGAGCTTTGTGACATGGTGCTTTATCCTCCTGGAAGTAGCCATCAGAAGATGGTACAATGTGGTCATAAAGGGATGATCATTTTCAGCAACAATACTCTACTAGTGTTTGTTTAAATGATGCTCAACTGACCATAGCACGGTTACTTCCTGGTTTTCGTTAAGCCATCTTGGGCATTTCCGGTGAACTGTTAGCTGTTATTCTGTACATCGACACAAAACCATCATCAATGGTTGCCTTTTTAATTTTGTATTTGTATTTTAATGCAGTTATCACACTAACATAATTTGTCAAAAAAAGTTTTATTGATTGCAATAAAGACGAAGCTAATGGGAATTTTTGAACAAGAAACATGGTGTCTGTAATTAGGCACATATACACATTTTTCCAGCACTTCAAATGTTGTTTTTAATATTTGTTCACCCTTCTGACACTGATTCTGAGATTGTCCCCATTTATAAAACCGAACATTTCAAGATGTAGGAAATACAACATTTGATTAAAAAAACACTATTGCTGCGTTCCAATTCGCCTACTTATACTACACCCTAAAAGTATATACTCTTTCTGTGAACTAAAAGTACTTACTTTTGAGTGTGTAGTAAAAGAGTAGACAAGCTTTGGGACATACTAACACGTCATACAATCGCGTCTTTTCTCTCTGTCGCATCCTGTCACCGTAAACTGGCCTGTCAATCATCTTACATCCTCCACATTTCATTTAGCTAATTTCCTACCGTATCGGAGTGAAATGCAGCACGTTGATCTGCAGTCGCGGGTCTTTCATGTGGAGAACTCTCCTCATATTAATGCATAATGATGCATTTAAAAGTTAATGGCCAATCGGATCTTTATAAAAGTCCACATTGGTATTTGCAGATGAAAAATAACACGGGTAACATTAAATATATATTTTCTATCAGGTTAAACTGATTATTAGTCACTCAAATCTCTTAGCGTCAATCGCGTATATCCGCCATGTTTTGTAGTTTTTAACACTTTTTACTCGTGTTTGTAGTTCTGAACTGAATCCTCGTCCAATGCGCAATGGGTTGTGGGCAATATTAGCCTCTATAGTGTGCACGGATCCACACTTCGAAAATCTACCGGAAATAGTAGACCATCCGGGGACTTTTGGCATACTCTTTTCAACATACTATGCTTTGGGACACACTTATTTTAATCTCACATACTATTTAGGATGGATAGTATGGACATTGGAACGCAGGGTATCATTTAAAAATAAAAAGCACTAAGTAATTACCACTTTAACCATCAGATGGCAGCAGAGAAGCATTTATTGACTCATATTAGACATTTCCTGTAATATTTTTTTTCCACACATTTTGCTTTTGAATAAATATTATATATTATATAATGTTATATATTATAAAATCAGTATGTTTAAAAATAAATGTTGTCAAGGTGAAGTATGAAGTGCTCACAAAATCTCATGAAAAACAATAACTTTTCTTGTGCATGAATTACACAGAATGGCAGCACTACATTTTCCCTTTATAATCACTGACAAGCTGTCAGTGCAGCGCATGATCAATAATTTCAGCACACTTATGAAAACTCTCATTCTGTTCAATTAATCTTTAGAAGTGCACAATAATTACTTAATTTACAGTGTGTTGTGATAAATGAGTAAATTAGATAAATGAGGGATGAGTCTCGTAAGACAACAGTGACATTTCACTGGAAGTTTTCCAGCTGGTTTATATGACTGCGGAACGCTCCGTGCATAAAGTCCATTGGTACTAAAGGGGCCCAAAATGTGCCAAGAAAATATCCTGACCATCACACCACCAGCACCTGTTCACAACAGACCAAAGTGCTTTCTAAGATGTGAAACATGGGTTTAGACATCACCAGATTTTGGGAACAAAAATTATTATTATTACTATTATTATTATTATTATTATAAATAACACTCATTAGTATCCATATTAACTACACATCGTTTTATTAATAGGCCTATAAATGCATAAACAATATTCAGAAAGATAAAAAGAGAAAAACATACAGCCATACAGATAGAGACTGCTTGTCTAAAGATTATTTCTATGAGTAAGAAATAATCGTTAGTTACGTATGTAACTGTGGTTATGTGAGTGGTGGATGACTGCCAGGCTGTGCTTTGTAGTGGATGTTCTCTTTATGGTTGCCGCAGATCGAGTGTTGTATACCAAAAATGTCACCTCGTGACACCTGTGTGTGGCGTCACTGATGTTATAATATGGCATGTCACCAAGCAGCAACCTCCCCCTTTCTCTCGTGAAGCCAATACATAACTTAAACTGCGATTCATCGACTGGCCGCTAGGGACAGGCTCCAAAAGAGAGCAGAATCTCATAGAGTCCCATGTTAAATTGGCCAAGTTTATAGCAGAAAAAAACATGTTTACAAGTTGGTTCAAATTGTGGTTTTGGTCTATACTGCTATTTTTGCCCTTCATGACAACTCTGAGGGGGGTGAATTTTTTTTATAACTTATCCGTTTAAATTATATTAAGCCTTAAAGTTCTGCATAATTAAGGGCGTGGTCACTTGAGTGGCAGGTAGATTGCGCTGCTGTCTGTGAGCCGTCATGTTACTTCAGCTGTCGCTGAATTTGGCATCTCAGCCGTTTTTGTGCTTTTTTTCTCGATTGTTTTATACAATTATAAAATATGACTTGCTGCATAATATTCGAGACTGATGTGTGTCTGTGTAGATGTGCATGCATGCGGAAGAAACAGAACACACGTTGTTGGATCGTGGCATTGGCTGAAAGTTTTGGTTGTGAGAATGACAATGGCGGGAGGATATCAAAATCCGACAGCACTGCTTGGATATTATAACTAAAACTGCTGCACTATTTTGAAAAAAATATACTTTGGACACGGGCTCATTTGTTTGTTAGATACGATCGTATACAGTTTTACAAGATAAAGGCTGTTCAGATTGCATCCTTTCTTGAAGAACGATGACAAGAGAGCAGATCATTCAGAAGAAATGTGAAATGTTTTTTTGTTTTGCAATGGACACTCATATTTTACCCAAGTGCCACAGATTGGATTCATCTCGCGATCTCTATTTCATTATAAAGGTATGAAGTCCCATTTGCTTTTCCATGTTGTTATTTGCACACCAAACACTACTGGTGTTGGAGGATCTATATCTTAAAAACACCGTAGATTGACAGTAAACCTTTAGAACGTTCTGATGATAAAACTTATCTTCATTAATATTTTAGATCGTATCTAAGATAGATAGATAGCTCCTTTGCTTGCTAACATGGTCACGTCAAGCTAAACGGGCGTGGTTTCAGCAACCAGTAATATCAGCTCAAACCACCTCCCCGCCTCTTTGCCCATTTTCAGTTATCCGGGAGTGACGTGCGGTGACGCGCAGCTAAGATGGCCGCCGCCTCATTTAGGCGTCAAAACTGCTGTTCAGAACCATAGACTGTAAAAAAAGATGCACGACGCGACGTCGCTTCCTTCCATTGTAATGAACTGAAGCCAAAATGGCCGACCGAATGGGCGCTGACATGTTACGCAATACGTAAGTTTGGAGCCTGGGCATGCGCAGAAGGAACCGTCAGTGGAGCCGGAGGCGGAGTCGCGATATCAAACTTCCGCCCAGACGACTGCGTCATCATTCATGTATTTTAAATAGACTATAAAAATTATATACAATTTAAAATTCTACCTATAAAATAATAGGCTATTCTATTTCTAGAGCAATAATACTTTTAAAACAGCAAATTCAGTAGATAAAATCAATATAATATGCCACTAGAAACAACTCTAAATCGTCAGAAACGGTCCTGCCATTTTAAATCAAGTTCAACTAATGTTACAGGAGATCGATTGCTGTAATTAGAGTAAGCTATCATTAGTTTTGTCCTGCTAATTATTATTTTATACCCATAAAAATAATAAGTAACTGCCAGATAACGATCACCTGCTTTTTCCCGACATTGTTAACATTAGGTGTGTTATCTTAACTAATAACATTTATTAATTAGCTTATAACACCCATATTTAATGTTACAGAAAAAGGTTCAGTGATCCGTCAGATCCTGTAGGTCGGTTAGTACAGTTTACTGCTGAACAACTCATTTTGTTGGTGTTAAATAACAAAGAAATCGAAAATTAACAGTTAGTTAATACATCTTCAATCTCCCCTCGAAGCTCCGACAGTCCTCAGACAAGCTGAGCTGTCAATCAAGTTCGAATCATGACGACACGCCCCGTTTTTATAGCATCAAATTGCTAGCTAAAATCTGAATCATCACAAAAACGAACAATTGAATATATATCAGTGTGATAACAACTACCTTAAATGACCAAAACCATTTTTCATAAAGTTTTATTTGAAGCAGAATTTATTTTTAAGTTTTCACTGAAGTCTCATTCGACTGCATTGAGAGGGCGGGGTTTATGACCTGTACTGCATCCAGCCTCCAGGGGGCGATCAAAGAGCCCGTGGCTTCACTTTTCAGAACGTATGAGACACACCCGTTCAGAACTCTATGGGTGACGTCACGGACGCTACGTCCATATTTTTTTACAGTCTATGCATGGCACACAACATACTTCCTCAGGTACCTGATCTCTTCTCTTCTCGACCAGGGACCCCTGCGGTCATCCACTACTCACATAACCACAGTTACATACGTAACTAGCGTTATGTTTTATATTTCCTGACCACCAGGCGGTGCTTCATAGTGGATGACTTGTACCCACAATGTCATGAGGAGTGGCCCCCATATGGCCTTACTCCTGGGACAGAACAGCTGATGCCAGATTGGAGGATGAGGCAACATTCATTCTATAAAAATGAATGTACAGGGATGCTGGCCACAGCACATGGTGCTCACACAGTGTTCCAACCAATGACACTGTAGGCAGGCACGTGCACACATAGACAAAAAAGGGGCTTGAGCACCTGCCCTTTTTCTTCCTCGAGAGGAAGTGCCCTTTTTTCTGGGGTGCTTTTTTTTTTTTTTTTAAATAAATTAATATATAGGCCATTCCTGGTTGCGCACAGCTTTCCTGTCAAACAAATATATTTACTGAATAAAACAAGTTCAGATGCCCTCACTCCGCAACACGCCATTCATGCCCGCGAGCGCCACCCCACCTCGAGTTTGCTGCTGGCTGAAAACAAAGGTGCGTTCACGCGGCCTCGTAATTCTTGTAGTTACAAGATTCCTGCTTGTAAAAAGCATTCACGTCCTCGTAGAGCTCGTAATTACAGCTTGTAAGCTGGGAGTTTTCTGAAAGCATGTACCACGTGGCCGCTGTACCACCTGACCGCTGTAGATTCATTTAGGCGTTGATAGTGGTGCCATGGAAACGCATAATTCCCAGTCCAAGGACCAAAAGGACATGAACAGCTCCGAATTTAATGTCACGTGTTGTCATTTCAAGAATCCGGTAAATACGAGGTGACGTGAAAGCAGCATAATTCAACAACTATTCCCGCGAAAATGCAACTGCTGTCTGGCGATGAGAAGCAAAAAAGAAAAAAGCCCTAGATGGACGCATCCCATGCATTTCTTTCAGGTAGGCTAGCCTATGTTCACAAACCTGAAAGTTTTGGCTATTTAAGGGTTATTAACGCTGAATAGTTCGACCACCATCAGCACATCTGCCTGATTTGATACTAATGAACTTTATGTCATATTATAATTTAAATTATTTTATTGTGCTATGCATTGCGTTTTGAACCATGGTAAAAAAATATCTTATTTTATACAATTGCGTGAGTGTAAGGGAAGTCAAAGTTGTCTTAATATATTTAAGGGTTCATTATTTTATAAATAAATAATGATGAGAAGTGCCCTTTTTTTCACTTGAGCCCCTGCCCCCAAAAATGTCTGTGCACGTCCCTGCTGCAAGGAGAAAGGCAGTCTTTAGCGAGAGCCACTTAATGGGGGCCTGACCAAAGGGCTCAAAAGGAGTCCCACAAAAGAAGTTCAGAACTATGGAAAGATCCCATGGTGGTGTTCCAACCAATCCCTTGAGAAAGGCCACAAGTAGGTGGTGTGAACCCAGTGAGGAACCATCAGTAAAGTCTCGATGACTAGAGATTGCAGCTACATAGACCTTAAGAGTGGATGCCAACCTTCCTGCTTCAAACAGTGACTGTAAGAATGTGAGTACTGACTCCACTGAACAGGATAGTGGGTCCAACTGGTGACCCTTACACCAATCCTGAAATATTCTCCATCGGCTATCATACATTGCCCGGGTGGAAGGGGCTCTTGCATTTAACTTTTTGGAGTCTGAGGCTGATTTGAGGCCCTGGAGAAGTTGCCCTGACATGCCCTGACATTTGTGCTTTTTTCAGTTGTTTATAAACATATTAATGGAAAAGGTGTCATTACACTGTTTTGAGCACGAACTACGCTACCATAATATGTAAACAACATGTATGTACATGTATTTTTGAAGGAATATCGTTTATGCGTGGTATTGAAAAAAAAAAAATTAAATCACTGAAATAAGGACAAAAAATAAATACAAAATTAATGTTCACAAGACTTCTGGGTATTGGAGGTTGTAGACTAGAATTTTTGCTTCAAAATTATGTAAAAATTATCCTGCCTACTTGTTAGGCAGCAATCTAGAGATTTAAATTTTGTAAGACACGTTTTGTCAAGAAACAGTTCACAAGTGCAAGGAGTTGGTTGAGTCCGGCCGGCCCTTCGTTATGGCCCAACAGCTCCGGGAGGTGTGAATCTTCATGAATAATGCTGTGATTCACACCTGAGAAGACAAAGACCTGCATAATGAACCCTCTCAGTCAGGTAGGCTATGTGAAAAAACCCTCTGTGATCATGCTGATAAAAGGAAGGCGTCAATATTATGTCCACTCGACAAAAAAAACATGATTTTTCATGTATGCACATATTATTGCACATGTGAAGAAAATTTTGTATAGGCCTATGTTAAATTACAGTATCAGTCAAAAGATTGGACGCATTTCTATTATAATGTTTTTAAAAGAAGTCTAAAGTCTCAAACCAAATAATGGTTTTCTATTTTAATATACTTTAATGAATAAAAATAAATATAATGTATTTCTGTGATGCAAAGCGGCTGAACATTCATGTTACCTCTATGGTATTTCATATAGGCTTTTAGCTTAAAAGCATGCACCTTTGGAGAAATATTGATGGCTTCTCTTATGTTTATGTCAATTTTCTTTACAGAGGAGTAATATTTATTCAATATTTATTGTCATAACTATGAGCGCTGGATACTGTGTTTTCAATTCATACTTGCAGCCGGAGGGCGCTCTGTGCACATTTAGTCCACAAATGACTCATAATGAAGAACAGGCAAACCATGTGACATTCCAGGAACTAACAGAGGCTTCCAGAGATCACTAAAATCATGGCTATAACATGCTGAGACACTTTTGAAGATTATAAATACACGATTGCGACAATGTATACATGTATTGCCTCAGAATTTGCATCTGAATAGCGCTCGCTTCGCAGCCGTGGCCGAATTAGTGGATAATAAGCTGACTCACGTCTGACATGGCTCTCTTTTCATCCAGATTACATAAACAGAGAATTTTTGTTCTGATTTGACTTACACAATTTAAAACCTGACATTTCATCGTTTCTTTAGACATAAGTCTCATATTTGTGTCAAGTTACAGTTCATTTTCTGAGAACTATCAGATTGGACTTGGTTCAGAGGGAGACGAGAGATTACGCATCATGATAGTTTTCTTTATTTTGCCAAAAGCACAACATTTTGTTTTTACTCTGAGTGTACACAAATAAAAGAAGACATTCTATAGTTTCAATTGATATTTCACTTATGTCTCTATGACAAAAAATGACAGAGTATTTTAAGTCTGTTTTGCTGCAATTTGAAAAAAATCCTGCAAAACGCACCGGCACGTTTTCCGACTTCAGAGTGTTAATATCGTGTGCCTGACCTCTGGAGTGCATGAAGTCAGCCTAGAACTGGTCCCAAAGGCGACAGCCACAGCTGGAGAAATTCCGGCCGAGAGTAACATATCTGCCCTCCCATTTGTGATAGGAGGTCTGTCCGTGGAGCCACCAGGAGAACGCTGTGTTCCTCTCTCTGGATCCTGTCCAGTAGTGCATGGATGAGAGGAATTGGTGGAAAAGGGTACAGCATGAGATTGATTCTGTTACTGTCTGGAGAATCACAGGTGCAGCAGCTGGCAGTACAGAACCTCCTGGTCTTCGACGACCTCAAGAGGGCCATCATCCAGCGGGTCGGTCGAAGCCCAGAGCAACATCAACAGCAGTTCCGCTCCCTGGAGTTGGTTGAGTCCGGTCGGCCCTTCGTGATGGCCGAACATCTCCGGGACTCATGCCGCAAATGGCTACTGGCTGAGGGAAGCGACGTGGACCAAGTCATCGATCACATGGTGCTGGAGCAATTCATCACTCGGCTCCCTAAGAAGACGGCCGAGTGGGTCCAGTGCCACTGCCCCACGTCCAAATACCTGGCTGGTACCACATACCTGTGAGTATCAAGGGGGGTACCTATCAGGCCTTGGTGGATTCAGGATATAACCAAACCTCGATCCATCAAAGCCTGATTCAATCTGGGCATTGGATACAAGCCGCGTGGTTAAGGTGCGTTGTGTGCACGGGGATGTGGTGGAATATCCCGTAGTGCCTGTAATTATCCAATTCTGGGGTCAAAAACAGTGTTGAGGTGGCAGTTAATCCGCACCTCCGTGATCCGTTAATTCTGGGAACGCATTGGCCAGCGTTTACTGAATTATTGGGTTGTTTATGCACAGATGCCGTGTGTGCAGGTGGGAGAGACTGAACGGGGACCACTGAGTTCTGCTTCAGGGGAACAGAGTGAAATCGAGAGACTCATTCTCTAGGAGCGCGATGACTTTCCCTTGGAGCAGTCTCAGTATGAGACGTTAAAACATGCATTTGAACAGGTCCGTACCATCGTCGGTCAGCCTCTCCAACCTGGCTGTACGAACCTTATTCAGCACCATATCGAGACAGAGCTGGGCGTGGTGATTTGCAGCTGGCCGTATCTCTTGCCTGAACATAAGAAAAAGGTAGTTCAGGCAGAATTAGGTGCGATGCTTGAAATGGGAGTAATAGAAGAATCCAACAGTAACTGGGCGAGCCCGATAGTTTTAGTTCCGAAAACGGACACTCAGTTCGTTTGTGTGTGGATTATCGCAAGGTGAATGCTGTGTCGAAGTTCGACACGTATCCAATGACACGGGTTGACGAACTGCTTTATCGGCTCGGTACGGCTTGCTTTTATTCGACATTGGAGTTAACAAAGGGTTATTGGCAGATCCCCTTGTCTCCATTATCCAAAGAAAAGACAGTTAAAGACATCTTACTAAAAAGGAGGCGCCAGATACAGTCCAGTGGACGGAGCCGTGCCAGCAGGCTTTTACCCAGGTGAAGGCTGCTCTATGTGGTGGGCCGTTGTTACACTCTGATTTTTCTCTCCCTTTTGTGTTGCAGACAGACGCATTGGACAGGGGGCTGGGTGCCGTCCTGTCCCAGGAGATAGAGGGGGAGGAACGGTCGGTGCTGTACATTAGTCGCAAGCTCTATAAGAGAGAGACTAAGTACAGCACCATTGAAAAAGAGTGTCTTGCCATCAGGTGGGCCATCCTCACCCTCCGCTATTATCTCCTGGGATGGGAATTCACCCTCTGTTCAGATCACGCTCCTCTGCAGTGGCTCCACCGCATGAAGGATACCAGCTGAACCACGCCCCCCTCGCCACATACCCCCACCACCCGACACAGACCGGGGAGCCTGATGAATGTATGGATGTATGTGCGTGTATATATTATATATCTCAGAGTTATGGAAGGTATTTTTGCATATTATAAATCAGTCAAATGTGTCCACAAAGTATTACTAATATATATATTATAAAAATTATTCAATTTTCATTTTCAATCATAATGAATTGTACTTAAATGAAAAATGCAACAAAATTATTTAATATAATTACCTGTCATTACCATCTTGAAGCAATGCAATATTAAAATGAAAAGGCCAATGTGAAAAAGAAAAGGTTTTTATGCCAAACAATCCTTTACATACACTTTGAGAACTTCTGAATTTATTAATTTTCTTTATGATTTTTCTGACACAACAAACAGTATAATATAATACAATATAAAGAATAAAACAACAAAATGCATGAGTCAATCTCAAAGATCAAAAAGGGCTTCCATTTTTATTTTAACGAGACATTGGTGGACGTGATTGTCAAGTATATGAACTAACTTACATGCAATGACGGGCTGCACAGAACAAACAAATCAAGAAAAAGACATTTGAGACAGAAAGAGAAAAATAGTTATTTAGGTGAGAGTAGTAAGATCCCTGGAAAGAAGGCACATTTTTTTCCATTAAAAAAAAACAAAACAAAAAAAAAAACCAGACATGGACACATCACACAAGCATTTGGTAACAATATATCAACATTTCACCCATGTGAAATTACTTGCTTTTGTGCTTTAGGGAGACAAGAATGCAAATGCATGTACTTCAGTCATTAACAGAATGCTTCTGCTCACAAACAAGATCTTAAAGACGTATTTCCCTTTAAATCAACAGCAGTTTGAACACAAACCCACAGCGGAAACAGTGTAAATTCAAGCGCAGGTTCTGATACGGTTCTTAGATCAGCAGACAGCGCTCTCACAGAGAGCAGCAATCAGTTTACAGTATCAAACATGTCACAGATGATCAAACGAATCAACCGCTGGCAAACAACACAAAGAGAAATGTGTCAAACTAATGAGTCAGATTCATGTTGCCATCCAAAACCTGAGGCAGACATGAGATAGACAGAGCAAAAATACACACACATAGAAGACATTAAAGGAACAGTTCAGATAACATTAAAAACCTGTCATCATTTACTGACCCTCATGTCGTTCCAAACCTGAATGACCTTTTTTCTGCACACAAATGATGAACAATGTTGTTTGAACCCCACTAATGTTTATTATAAGAGCAAACCGAGCCAAACCATTCTTCAATTGAACTTCTTTTGTGTTTTGCAGAAGAAAGTCAGTCAAACAGATTGGAATGACATGAGGGTGATTAAATGATGAGAGAAAAAGTTTTTGGGGAACAATTTTGGTAAAAAAAAGTACCAAAATGTGCAAAATGCAAAGCAGGGTGGGAATCAGCTGCCGTACATTTGGATTTCAATTCAAGCCAAATTCAAGACAACTTCGTCAGAACTAAAGTGACATTAACAGTAATAATTGCGTGAGTGTGATCTCTCCGGCATGATGAGGTGCTCCATATTGATAATGATAAATATTTGTCTCCGTAGATCATGAGGCAGATGTGTCCATTTAATATCAGGTTTATCTTCCCTTCCTGCACCCCTAAGGGCCCGTTTGAGAACTCGTGAGCTTCCATAAGACGTCAGTACATGGAGAACATATGGATGCTTTCAATGCCTCTATCAATCTGCTGATGAACTGAGATTGAACTCCAGGTCTGGGCACATTATTCAGACAACCGTTGCGCTTATGTCGCCATCAGTCAGCGCAGGAGACACGGCGAGGTGCCAGCCGCCCGTTACGAACGCCGGAAATACCAGCTGTGAAACGCTAACAATCTTGGAAGACGAAAACAAGGAACGATTATTGTCAATCTGCTTGTCTTTGACTTGATGAATATTATGAATGTTTTTGGTGAGTCCAAAATAATAAAGAAACACCAGCGCATTGTTTCTTCTTGAGATCTATGAAATTAGATGTTGATATGAAATCTGTCAAGAACAATGCCACATTTCACCCCAATATCAAAAAGATTTTAAAAAAGTAATTATTTGTTTAAACAAAATGAAAGGCTATTTCTTAAAAACACTTCAATTTAAGAAGACAATAAACCACAATTTCCCCTCAAGTTCTTATTACTGTAATGACAAAAACTGTATATAATATAATATAATATAATATAATATAATATAATATAATATAATATAATATAATATAATATAATATAATTAATTGGGAAAAATTCATAAATATTTAAATGTATATATATAAAATTATATTTAAATTGTGAAGTATTTATTTTTTATTCAGTGTAGTATATCTTTTTGCCTTTAATTTATGCAAATAATGTATTAATTTAAAAAATACAATCTTTAATCAGTGTATTATAGTATTTGTAGTAATTTTACTATATTTTTCAGTATATTGCAATATTAAATCATTATTCGAAACAGAATCTGGGGCAAATGTGCTTAATTGTCATGTAAACACCACAACATATTCAAAGCTGTTTCTTCCTTAGGTAAAGTAAAATATATTTTTATTATTATTTATTTAATTATTTTGCTTTTGGGATGAAATAACTCATTTCATTTACATTTTTTCATGAGATTTCTCATGAAGATTACACAAGAAAAAAAAAAAAAAAAAAAACTACAACTGAATTAACGTTTTGAATCTATTTTTTAAAAAATGGTTTTGTTGTATCCTGCCTTACAGAACATTAAAGGATTGTGGATTTGTGAGAGAAAAGTCTTACATTAATTCTTACTGAAGTAATGCCAAAACTTCTTTTGGTCCCTTTTAGACCCTCATTTAAATTAGACTGAATTAAATTTCAGCTAATGCCATTCTTTTAACATAGAACCAAGCAAACACCTTTCAGAAACAAAAACAAAAATGCGGCTTGACAAAACAAATCTGCTTTTATACTCAGTTCTTGGTTTCTGTAAGGACAATATTAGCTGTTACAAACATTAAGCAGAACGTTGCCCACAATATCACAAACCAAACCCAGAAAGCATGACGGAAAGGTGACCGGTGCTTATTTACAGCATCCCTTCCTAACACGGGCTCTAAATGACGGCGACTGAAATATACCAGAAAGGCCGGGATGATATACTGAATGCCCGTTCCGGCATAGGCTCCAGTAATACCCACAAGCGACTCCAGATCGTGAGTGCAGAAGGCCACGATAATGGGCGGCACTATAGTAATGAGTGGGAAGACGATACGGTCCACCACCCAAGGGTACGTGCCGCCATCCCGATGGAAGAGAGTTTTCCAGTTGTTGCGTAGTGTGACGGCTATTATAGGAAAGTTGGTGCTAATGGTGAAGACAGGAAAGAGGCCCAAGAAGTAGCGCAACACTGGAATGCCCAAAACGTCGCAGTTATCTGTGAAATTTAAAGTGTACATGTCACGCAGCAGAGAGCTGTCGAAGCAGAATATGGCTGTGAGGGACAGCAGGCCGTAGAAGCACAGGATCAGGATGTAGTCGGCCATGACCAGGGCGCTCATGCGCTGCTTGTTGGAGATGGGCGTCACGAGTGAGGGAAGCGAGTGCTGGCACATGAATGAGTAGACACAGACCCCGAAGAGGTTAGGCACACCCGAGATCTGTGCCACAGATGGGTGGCCCTCACCGTGCCCCTTGCCAATACGAATCAAAGCCAGGATGATCATCATGGTGAATGCTGGAAAAAAAAAAAAGACACCAAGAAAAAATGGAATTAAAATTTATGTAAAATAATATAATACATAAATATATTACAATACAATACAATACAATACAATACAATATAAAGAAACAAATGTAGATCTAGTGTTGTACATTCATCTCATACACAAGTTTGCCAAGTCGAGATGATTATTTGTTAGCACAAGCCAGTTTTTAGGCATATCTGTCTCAAATCCATTTAGTTTTTTTTTTTTTTTTTGTAGCCTCAATCCCCCCCCCCCCCCCCCCAAAAAAAAAGAAGCATGAAATTAGATTTTTACTAAATCAATCCAAGTCTCATGGGGATGTGGCTTGAAATCCAGTTAAATTGGATTTTTGTAGATCTGTTTCAGCATGAACTGTACCGTTTTGTTCAGCTTTCAATGCCTGTAGTTTTGTCCCCATCAATTTGGGACACAACTAGATGTGGATATGGGGAAAAGTAAGGTCTCTATTGCTTATGTTGTGTGTTTAAGGAGTTGCCATGATGGATGTGAGTAGAGGACAAATTTCTAGTTCTGGTCTGTCCACATTGACAGCTTGCTGCTCATAAACCGTGTCTACATTGGAAGCCAATGACGCAACAACTTGAATCTGTAAACACTGGCATGATGCACAGTTTCAATGCATCCTGTGTTCATCAACCACGGGCCAACCAGCTGTAAAATCAGACTTTTTAGCCATTTAATAGTAATGCATTGGTATAAAAGAGGGCTTTTCACACTGCGCTTAACCCTGGTTATCGTCGTTTTAAACACTGCTTTTAACCCCAGGTAAAGGAATGTTTCACACTTATAATTTAGAAGCGGGTTAGCACCGCTTTTAGCCAGGGTTATGAAACGCTGCTCTGGGGCCGTGTGATTATGAGCCGTGTGAAACGTGAAGCAAGATAACCCAGGATTCCATTTACCCGGGGTTTACAATGACTCAGGGTTAATTATTTCAAGTTCGAAAAGCCCTAAAGTTGACTTTGGATCATTTTAGAAGAGTGAAACAGAAAAGAGATTTCTGGAACAATGAATGCACATACTTTACTATAACAACCAATGTAGACATAACATGAAAATTAAGTGCATTGTCCGGACAAATGAAGAAACCAGTCTTAAAAGTTGTATAAAGTGTAGTGTGTAAACTTTCCATCTTAAACCAAAGTCTTCCACCATGGTGAAAGCAAGCGCTGTATTCGCACACACACACACACGTGCGCGCCAATGGACATACATTATTAACACCGAACTCTGGGTTAGGTTCGACTAATTGGTTTGCACACAGAAACAGCCACAGGTCAGAATCTGCAAAACCCCCTTTTATTAAGCACCCTTATTATTAAGTCTCCTAATTCTAATCTTTTAGTCTCATTTAAGCTCTTAATATTGAATTTATACAGAAAAAAAAAACATTCAAAATGTTTGTCTTTCTGCATTTCTAATCTGATCAATGTTGCAATCAATGCTGAACCAGATGAGATTGTTAAGGATCTAATGGGCTGCTGGAAAATGCTGAGCTGGTTAGAATAGACTAATGACTCCTCTAGGTGGTGTTCCCTTCACAGACAACCAGGTAGAGCGTGGAACCGGGGGTAAAAGCCCCAAAAGACTCCACCAATCGTCATCTCAAACATCTAGAGCAAGAAAGCTTAATGCTGCTCCTGGAGATCTTTATATAAAGATTTCAGGCAGTTATTTTAAGGTAGAGCAAAGACATTAAAGTAATTTTATATAAAATAAAATACAGATTATAGCCCACTTACATGGTTATACTCTTATTATACTATACTCTACTGGTTAAACTTCAAATCCACAACAAAAAAGGTAGCTGTTAAAGACCAAAGTCCCAAAAGAGGCTGACATTCTTGTTGAAGAGCTGTGTCCTTCCCTTCTCCATAAAATACTAGTTGTACCAGTCCTCATCCTCTTTACTAATGCATCACATTTCCAGGTAAAGGACTACATGTGCAAATGTGAAATGCTAGTAATCTGATTCAAAGGGGACAATGGATCGGGTCCGGCTGACGTGCAATTAATCGGAGGTGCTCCCGACAGCAGTTCTGACCCAAAGGTCTCCATTAACATTAAACGTGTCCACACACATGCTCAATTTAGTGTTAAAACAGATGCATTCTTCCTGGCAGTAGTGAAACATTCTGGCAGCAAACAAGGGGCAGAGTGCATGTCACACTAATCTCAGTCTATTAATCAAGGGCAGGTTGCATATAAGGGGAATTAATAATTTACTAGCTGCAAAAAAACGAACAACGTAATCAAAGTGATGCTGCAGTACAAGGGTACATGTCTCAGGACGGACTGCATGCTGCCGCCCTCGAACTGAGATGCAGTAAAACTACAAATTAACTCATTTCATGTATATAAATAACCAAATAACCATTACAAATGACTTCAGAAAGAATAAAGAGGGGGAAAAAGCAGTGACAAACAATGAATCCATACAATAAAAGTCAGGTCTCATTTTACACCAAATCTAGAGATGACTTAGCATGTCATGTGACCATACAAAAGCAATCATATGCAAAATTAAAAACAAATTACTGATAAATAATATAATATAATATAATATAATATAATATAATATAATATAATATAATATAATATAATATAATATAATATAATATAATATAATATAATATAATATATGTAAGCAATAAGGTACGAGAGGCTGTTCTGTATGGTGAATAAGTGTAAGGGCGTTGTTAGGCACGACGTGAGGAGTGCAGGAGTGCCTGCAACCCCTTCAGCTGTGACTTATTCACGATACAGCACTAGCAACAAGTACCTTATTGCTTTTATAAAACAGTTACTACACAATACAAACATTAAAGGCAAAAATATGTATCAATGCAACTATCAAGAAGTAAACTTTCATCAAAAACCTTCCACTGGAAAAAAAATCAGAATCAAGGACAGGAACTAACCATTTTATAATATAATATAATATAATATAATATAATATAATATAATATAATATAATATAATATAATATAATATAATATAATATAATATAATATAATATAATATAATATAATATAATATAATATAATATAATATAATATAATATAATATAATATAATATAATATAAATATAATATAATATAATATAATATAATATAATAATGCTGAAATAATGTCATTTTCAAGTTTTATATTGAAAACCAACAAACAACAAATATATTAGCAGCACTATGTACTTTTTGTTTGCATGAACATTAAAATAAGAACATAACATACTAACATGTGCAACATATTCAAATAAAGTTGACAAAAAAAAAAAAAAATCTGCTTATCCGCTTTGTTGTTTAAAATATACATTATTTTTCCATCAACTTTATAACAGAGCACAAAAAATTAGGTCTAAGTTTCGCATTGGTCTAAACAAAAAAGACAGACAGAATGAAAACGTAAAACCTCTAATATTAAACTTGTCTTTACTGTCACTTTTGGTCAAATTAATGAAATTAAATAAAATATATAACCTAAAAGTATTAAAAGTAGGCTGATTAAAAATCTCACTAACTTTATAACAGTAGTGTGTGTGTATGTGTATAATATATATATATATATATATATATATATATATATATATATATATATATATATATATATATATATATATATATATATATATATATATATATATATATATATATATATATATATCTTTTTTTTTTTTCATTCAATTATTTACTGAATATTTAGAATATAATATTAGAAATTCACATCTGCATGCTGTGGAAGTACTGTACAATGACAGACATGTCAGCTAAGAAAGGACGGAAAAATATATTGAACAAAAAGCCAAAAGGCACAACAACTGCAATAACAAGTAACCTTCATGTGCATTATGCTTAATATAGCAAAACAGATACGCAAGGGCTCAACTAGAGGACAAAAGTAGACATACACAATGATGGAACTGCAAATCATTGGAGGAATTGTCAGAGACTGCTAATGTAGCCGATGAACCAACCAGAGAGGGTACAAGCATGGATGGGATGGAGCAAGATTCAAAATGCATTACGTGTTTTCATAACAACTGCTCCAAAAGAATAGAGAGAAAAAAAAAAAAAAAAAAAAAAAAATCAAGGGCACACTTAATCCAAATACTCCTGACATCTCACGACACAACTCAAGTCATTGTATAGGCTCTTAACCTTCAGCACAGAGGCCTTTTGTTGTTTAGGGATGAGATGTGATTGCATACCGGCACAGCGATTCATCACACACTATAAATTCCCTCAGTGTACATGCTGATGGCCATTGAAAATGCCACTGGTATCTGTGTCTTCAAGTCTTATTCATCATGATCTGTTTGTATCTGAATCCAGTGCCAACAGAGCTCGGTTGGAAGACACCACACAGGTAGGAGGAGGAAAAGGACTAAATCAATTCATGCAGCAAAGTCAAACATGTCATGGCATTACAATCAAAATGACACTGATTGCTAAAGCTTCCCTATAGGGATGTGTTGGGCTTTGAAGGACACTCTTCATTAACAAAGCACCCATGAGATGTTGAGTCACATGACCAACGGTGACCATCAAGTGTGAATGGAGAACATGATTGCAGAGAACATTAGGCAGACGTCAAAAACATCCCATCTGTGAAAGTATCATCAATCATTATCCATAGATGTTGTTTTTTAGCTATCCAAAGCAATTTAAAGCAATCATGATTTTGTTTCTGGATCAATACCCTTGCTTGTTCTAGAACATTCCTATCAAACAATTATTTTTAGGTATATCAACAATTTCCACAAAAATATTAAGCAGCACAATTGTTTTCAGCATTTATTATACTAAGAAATGCTTCTTGAGCATCAAATCATCATATTAGAATGAATTCTGAAGGATCATGTGAAGACTGGAGTAATGATGTTGAAAATTCAGCTTTGATCACAGGATATTTATATTTATTATTTTACATTTATCTCAACATAATATTAATTATGTTAATTTATTAATTAATATTAATTAAAGGCAACCTTGGCGAGCATAAGAGACTCCTTTTCAAAAATTTTAATCAAAGTCATACTGACCTCAATTGATCTCTATGATATAGAATTAATATATTATGACTGACATACAATTATGACCAATATTTATTTGTAAAAATTAATAAAAAGTAAATACATAATTAAATTCATTTTTAAATATAAAATATTTATATAAATAAATATTAGTAATAAAAAATAAACATCTCACACTATAGCCATTATGTATACAGCTACCCGTAGGTTTAGACACATGTGTGTTTGACATGAATACAGTTTCAGGACAAACATGTCATACTATAGGGAGACTATGGAAGATCAGCCTTCCGATTCAGTACCCAGCCCAGATCTTTAAAGGATTATTTCACTTTCAAATGAAAATGACCCCAAGCTTTACTCACCCTCAAGCCATCCTAGGTGTACATGACTTTATTATGTCTATGTACATGACTATATTAACCCCCACTGGAGCCGTGTGGAGTATATTTATGATGGATGGATGTGGATGGAGGCACTTTCTTCAGCTCATTCTTATTGATCCCACTTACTGCCATTACAAAGCCTGGATGCATCAGGATATTTATTAATACGTATGTATACATGTACAGATTGTGTTCATCAGAAAGAAGAAAGTCATATACACTGATGGCTTGAGGGTGAGTAAATCGTGGGGTAATTTTCATTTGAACGTGAACTAATCCTTTAACCCCTAATACTACAGTCTATTCTGTGCTGCCAAAAATGAAATAAAATAAAAGCTACTTAAACATCCTAATTGAACTAAGGCCTGTTTGTGAAAGGACAATGTTCCAAATGCAGCATCAGAAATGTTGTTTTGTTATGCAAACTGTCAAAACTGCTGTGCCACTTGAATTGATTTTAAACTGTCTTTGTGATATAGTTCTGTAAATTATTGAATTAAAATGCTCATGTGACGGAGGCTGAATACACAGCATACATACATCTCCCTAATCACCCAAACGTTATTCTGCACCTAATTTATAAAGTAATTAAAGTTTTTACAGGAGTCAAATGTGGGCATCAATACATAGCAGGCTTAAAAGAGTAAAATTTAAGACATCTATTTTACCACAGTTTAGACCAGAAACCCAGTAGAGAGCATCCAAAATATGGATTGCCAAAGCCATTTTAGACCAATTGAAATTTTCAAGCAAATGAGAGAGTGGTTTTATGGTCTGTTAAGGAAAGCAGTGTACGGTAGTTTGTAGCTTGTCCACATCGCAGGCCCTGCTAAATGAGAGACACCAGCGCATTTTCCTTGAGAGCAATTTTCAGGCTCTATGAGCTGAACCATTGCCTGCGGTATTCATTAAGGCACAGCTATATTTCAGAACACCTTGAGACTACACTGCTGCAGAAAATCCCACACTTATGCTGTTCCAGACCCAACAACTTTTACACTATATCTAACCTATAAAAACACTATAAAGTCTAATTCTCAATGGACGCCTGTTAATAAGGGAAAAACCCTTAACATTTAAAAGGTGCCCTAGATTCAAAAATTGAATTTATATTGGCATAGTTAAATAACAATAGTTCAGTACATGGAAATGACATACAGTGAGTCTCAAACTCCATTGTTTCCTCCTTCTTATATAAATCTCATTTGTTTAAAAGACCTCCGAAGAACAGGCGAATCTCAACATAACACCGACTGTTGCGTAACAGTCGGGGTGTACGCCCCCAATATTTGCATATGCCAGCCCATGATCCCAACATTATGAAAGGGATTACACATCTGGATGTGCACAGCTGAATCAACAGACTAGGTAAGCAAGCAAGGAAAACAGCGAAAAATGGCAGATGGAGCGATAATAACTGACATGATCCATGATATCATGATATTTTTAGTGATGTTTGTAAATTGTCTTTCTAAATGTTTCGTTAGCATGTTGCTAATGTACTGTTAAATGTGGTTAAAGTTACCATCGTTTCTTACTGTATTCATGGAGACAAGAGCATTTTCATTTTTAAACACTTGTAGTCTGTAAACACAACTTCATTCTTTATAAATCTCTCCAACAGTGTGTAATGTTAGCTTTAGCCATGGAGCACAGCCTCAAACTCATTCAGAATCAAATGTAAACATACAAATAAATACCATAATTACGCGATTAGACATGCTGCATGACAAACACTTTGTAAAGATCCATTTTGAGGGTTATATTAGCTGTTTGAACGTTTTTTTATGCTGTTTAAGGCAAGCGCGAGCTCTCGGGGCGTGGAGCACGAGATTTAAAGGGCCACACACCCTGAATCAGCTCATTTATAAATGATGCCCCAAAATAGTCTAAATCTATAGGGTATTTTGAGCTGAAACTTCACAGACACATTCAGGGGACACCTTAGAACTTAGTATATTACATCTTTTAAAAAAAAGTTCTAGGGCACCTTTAAATAGTACTGCTGCTATATACTTAGTGGAAATGTTGCTCACTGTCTATTTGAAGTAGGGATGCAACAATAATATATTACAAGAATAAAATAATAACTGACAGCAAATTTTATTACCAATTAATCTTGTCTGTGCACAGTGCACAAAGAACTTTATCTCGACGTCGCTTTACAGTAGTGGCAGAGGTCTCTTTACATTTGATAATTATATTCACATCTGTAAATGCTATAAATTCTGCTGAGTATTTTCATTTCTTAAAAAGGTCATCCTGAAAACAACAAAGTCTTTCGTTAAACTTCAGCTTAATTGCCGCTGTTTGACGCACTCATTTAAGCCCAAAGTAAACTTCTGGCATCCATGTTACGCACACTGTCCGTGTGACGGAATTTACAGCATCAGGAGGGGCCGCAGATGTCCGCGCACACAGTCTACATGAAGCTAAATTTTTTGTTGAGAAGGTGCGCATACAAAAGCGCACGCGTACAGTAAATGTTGAGATAGATTCCACTAGGTGGCAATATGCAGCTATAATGTACTGAGTGCAGAAAGAGCGATATACAAATAAAACACACTGTTCCAAGAACAGTAAACAAAGCAGCATATCATTTTCCATCATTTTGTTTTAACCCTTTAAGCCCTGAAGGCATTTTTAGAGTTTTTCTTTCTGAGTGACATACACAAATGTAAAGACTCATAACTCCAAAACTATAGCAAGGATAGTTAAAAAGGTAATAAGGTAGGAGGACAATTCTGGTGAAGTTCCCCTACATGTGAGCTGCATATGGATCAAGTTTTGTGGTGATAGCATAAAGTAATCAAAAGTTACATCATTTGGAACCAAGGTAGCCTTTTTGTTTAGCCCTTGAAACCCCCCAATGGCCATTTTTAAAATCGTTCCTCCATGAGGAATATCTCATGATTGACGCAAGGGATTATGTTGATTTTGGATTAATTTCAATCGGGAGCCTCCACTGTAAGTAATTGTTTACATATGGGTCTTGCGGGGCTTCACGTACAAAAACTCACTCAAGTTTAGTCAAAGCCCAAAACAATTATTTGTATTCTACTCCGTGAGACCTTTCAAATGACATATGATACATGATTATCTGAGCTGTATGATGTTTTTGACATATTGCAGTACATAGTACAAAAAAGTATTTCATAAATTATGATTTTTTTTTTCTATTTATCAGCAATTAACTCAGTTATTAGTTCAGACTGTAAGCTTTCAAATGACACCTATTTTGTGTTGATCAAGGCAGTAGTTTTGAAAAATATGATTATAAATTTTTTTGTATCTAGGTGGCGCCCACATGCAGTACACTCCGGTTTAGAGGTACTACTCAGCACTTGATAAGAGTTGATCAAAATGGATGCATTAAAAAGCTGAAAAGCATTTTGTGTTATTTCTGTCAGTGGTTGCTTAGTACAGTGGTTTTCAAACCCCAGCCCTGCACATTTTCTATGTCTCCCTTATCAGACACATCAATTTAGTTCTTGCAGTCTCTACAAATGAGCTGATGTTGAATCAGATGTGATAAATGAGGGAGACACAAAATGTGCAGGGCTGGGGTGCATCCAGGACGGGTTTGAAAACCACTGGCTTAGTAATTTGATTACGACTTTTAATGGGGGGTGTACCGCCAGCGGTACACTTCAGGCTGGAAGGGTTAAGTTGTTGTTCTTTGCATGCAATGGCGGATTCGCTACTTTTCTTGTACAATTCTTCCAAACAAATGTCCTGTAAATGATACGACTCAGTGCTGCTCTCTGGCATCTTGTAGAGTGTAGAAAAGCAATTGTACTGCACGTTTCGAACTAGTCCATCTGCACTCATCCACGGTTTAGTGTACTTTGAAAGCTGTGCATGAGACGGAGCACAGAAAATGAAGTATACAAGGCAGCATGTTTGAGCCGTTTTACCTTAAAGCAACTTGCACTGACGTACCTTAAAAAAATGTTAGTGCCATTGCTTTCTCAAGATGCACACCAGTAATGTTTTTCTAAGGCATGTTTATAAAAGCTACTTGAATATCCTAATTGAACTGAGGCCTGTTTGTGAAACCAGGACTTAAATGTTCCAAATGCAGCATCAGAAATGTTGTTTTGTTATGCAAACTGTCAAAATTGCTGTGCCACTATTTTTGATCAAACAAGCAATTACAGCATTTTAGTGCCATTCATATGTGCTCTCAATTATTCTGAAATGGCGCGAAAGCAGCACATCTACACTTGGTTCTTTGCATCTATTGAATGATCACCTTTAGATCTACGCATTTCTTTACATTACATTTATGCATTTGGCAGATGCTTTTATCCAAAGCGACTTACATTGCATCCAAGTGATTTATTTTTTTACTAGTTCATGAATTCCCTGGGAATTGAACCCATGAAATTTTTAGCGCCATGCTCTACTGGAAAATATATAATAATGCAATGACATCTTCAACCTGAACAACACAGACTTGAGTCTTGAGCACCTTGCTCTAGCACCATTAACAGTAAATGCAGTCTCCAAGAAACGTCCTGTAGCCCACCACAGCAATGCAACATGAAGTCATTAATCTCCAGTGAGTAATCACACGCTTTGTCCGTTCCTCAACGTTCACACTAAATATGAATTAAAGCGGTAACCTCACTGACTCATTTCGCTCTCCTTGTCAAAAGCTGATAAATTTTCTCTACTTCAGTGCTGAGAGGAGGTGATCCTTCCCATTTAAATTACCCCTGCAATAAAACTGCCTTTAAATAATGCATGTGAAGATCCAGAGCTTTGCATACAGGACGCCATATCGGTGCTCCTGATAAACAAGCCGCTTCATGCATTTCATACAAGTGGTTGTAAAGAGCTATTGAGAGTCCTGAGACTGCTGAGGTCTTATACTTGACTTAATACTGCTTGTTGTGTGTCGTTACTCATATAGGCACAGATATGAGGCTGTCGTGATCACTGAGCTAATAATTGAGCTCCACTTTCTGGTACGTACGGTTCAGTAGAGTGACGGCGCTGGCAGTAGATTGGCACTGAGTCTAAAACACAAAGTGGCTCCCTTGGCACCAACTGAACCAAACCCTACTTACCACATCTCATTTGACACAGGAGCAGGCACGGTCTGTCCTCCTGTGCATTATGGGTGAAAAGGCACACAAGGGACGTGCCTGCTTGTCCTGCTGTCTGCTGTGAGTAATGACTGAGAGCAGAGAGGATCATGGGAAAAAGCACAAGACTGGAAAGGGTGAATGAGAAGAGGAAAAGATTTGATAGGCGACCAGTCAACCTATTGAAAAATCTTTAGAAATCTGCATGAGAAGTTTGTCTGGTTCAAATGAACAGAGAAGGAAGGTTGCACTAATGTAGAGATATGTGGATATTCATCAATGAAAGGGAAAAATGTGAAAGAATATTAGAAAACACTGAGGGAATTCTGACAGCTTGCTTTGGGTTTGGTATAAAATAACAGCACTATATATATGATTAATTGGTTAGTAAACACAGCATATAATGAATAAAAGTACACTCAACTGGTCATATTACAAAATAAACCCTAAGAGGATGGTGAGGGCCTGACAGCATCTTGTATCACTCTGAAGGGGTTTATTTTGGGATAATGACTACTTGACAGTACATTCTCCTTGTTATTTCCAAATAAATTAAATGGACATGAGATATTGATTTGAGATCAAATTATTGTATTACATGGGAAGAAAGAGGCTGTGGACTGATACGAGAGACATGAAACTAGCACCGATATGTAGGATTGCCAAGGACAACAGTGAAATATACAGTTTAGCATTATTATACAAAAAATATCTATCCACAGAATGCAGCGACTGACCAATCAGAAAGAAGTATTTCAGAGAGCTGCATAATAAATAAATAAAAAAATTTCTGCAAAATGTATATAAAATATATTATATTCACTGCAAATGTTGGTCATTATAATATCTGTGCAGAAATATACTACAAACTAAACACATGATATTATATATATATTTATATTGGGGATGTGCCTCAAGCTGAATACCTACTATGTTCGGAAATTACGTATTCTACAGAGCCTCTAAAGGGACATGGTTTCACATGGTATATTAAAATAATGTTTAAAAAAATAAATTAAAAAAAAAAAAAAAAAAGGAAAAAAATGTTATTTTAATGATTTTGCGTTCGCTCGCAATTATCTAGTAATTATACTGAATATAATTTGCGGGCATCAGGGAGCCGCTATCAATATGCGGGGTATTGAAATCGCTTTTGAATGTATTTACTATCACTTTCGAATTTGCAATCACGCGTACTCCATGTATAGGGAGCGGCGGCAGTGACCACACAAGTTACAAGACAAGACATTTGTCAATGATGCTCAGGATCTGTTGTGCACCAAATTCTATGCCATCATCCTGTCAGTCATTTCTCCTTGTGATCCTATCTTCATGTGAGAAGTGAAATCTGATGTACTGTAATGTAACCGACTACCGCAGCAAGTCTAAGCATGTCCCTTTAGGGGCTCCATAGCATATGTTTTTCATTTTCTGAGCCTTTACGAATTTGGATTTAGGATTCGGGCACATCCCTATTAGATATGCCAGCTGTTGCCTACATAGTTTCCTCCTCAAGGATAAATACCAGTGCCTTAATCTATGGTGAGTCTCTGGTAAAGTAGTAATTTTCCCTTGGCTTATAAATTCCATTACCATAGATAGGACTGTTTTTTATATAAAATTAATAGTCCATGGATCACTCTGCACATTTAATGTCCAAATGTTTATGATAATGAGGGTCATACAAAGGAAACTAAAATCCTTGACTATTGCTGGATCACATTAATTCCAGTCAAGCTTTTCATTTGTTGTCTTTTTGTTTTTTTCTTAATGATGAGGGCACATGTTTTGTTTGTTTTGCCTGGGAATCAATTTTGTTCTGCCCGGAAACCGATTAACAAGTACAGCTAAAGTAACCCTTGCAGAATATCTGAATAACCTTGTACAAACCAATTGATTCTTTTAAATATGTTTAAATGTAAAAAAAGAAAAAGAAAAAAAGGAATAAAGATAAATTGGTTGTAAAATGAGTTTTTATACTAAGCAAGGTATTTAAGATTTTTTTTACATCACTAGTTTAAAGAGTGAATTGAAGACATTTTAATACTTAAGGGCCCACAGATACCCTAGTTCTATATCTAAATGGCTCTAAAATCACACTATATATTATCAAATAATTACTTCAGCTCTCTGGAGGTTCAGAACAGGCGAAGGAAAAACAGCAATAGAGAAAGATAAGAGTAGGACACATACAAAAAGATGACCACTTTTCTGCAGGGCACCAATTATGTATTCCTGCAAAAAGAAAAACAAAACTGCAGTACAAAGCAAACAGCAACCAGCTAGACCAGTGATGTCTTTCCCGATCGAGTGGAATCATACATAATACATACACTGTGCAAATGACCCCATATTGATTCAGATGGCTAAAAGAACATGAACATGTCCTGGAAAAACAGATTGAGAAATAACAGCACTGCTGTGAAGTTCATCACCTGCATTCAGCAGTATATGTTGCTGAAGCAAGCAGGATGAGCTACTTCACCCCTCAGGTTATAGTGCCCTTAAATGGGCAATACATTAAAACACAGATGGCAGAAATATGGGTGCACATGCTAATCAGCAGATTTCTATAGCCTGTCTATACATTTCTTGATACATAAATTTTGAGTAATTGCTATATGATGCTGCATAGCACCACTCTCTAAGCATTACCTACACCTATAGAACAACTGCCTTCATTTTTTGCCTTGTTAGTGCCTGTGGAGCTGTTAGGAAATATATCCAACCAACAATGACTCATTCACATCTCATTGTGAATCAATGAGACAAAGAAGAGAGAAAGGAGAGCAAAAGGGCATATGGTTGTTTCTTTGAAGCTCTATGAGCACTGAGAATAATTGTGCAAAAATATGTGTTCTTGGTACATTGTATGTTTATTCACCACTGCATGCACATGGGAGCCACGATTCAGCGCAGCTGTGATTTGATTGGCTGGAGAGGATGGGCGGTTTTATTTTGGGCCTGTCATCTGGTAACTGACTGCCCGATCACGCCTGAGATGGCCTGTCTAGGCTGTCAAGCTGAAGTATGAGGGAGACATAAGGCGAAGGCATAGAGCGGGACGCATTTATGATGGACAGACCCTAGCTACAATGCTGAGGGGGGGAGCAATGTACTAACCATGATGGCATACCTTTGAGAGGCAAGATAGATAGAACGATAGATATATAGATAAAATGATAAATCGATAGATAGAACGATAAATTTATAGAATGATAGATCTATAGACAGAATAATAATTCAATAGATCGATCTATAGATAGAATAAATGAATGATAGATCTGTAGATAAAATGAACGATAGATAGAAAGCGTGAACAAATGAACCATAGATAGATCTATATATAGAACAAATGAATGAACAAACAATAGATCTATAGATAAATGAATGCTAAATAGAATGAATGAACAAACGATAGATAGAAACGAATTAATGAACAAATGAACAATAGATAGATCTATAGATAGAATGAATGAATAAACGCACAAACGATAGATCTATAGATAAAATGAACGATAAATAGAATGAATGAACGAACGATAGATAGAAACAAATGAATGAATGAACAAACAAACAATAGACCTATAGATAGAATGAATGAACGAACGATAGATCTATAGATAAAATGAATGATAAATAGAATGAATGAACAAACGAATGATAGATAGAACGAATGAACCAATGCTATATAGAAACGAATGAACAAACAAAAGATAAATCTATAGATAAAATAAATAGAACGAATGACTGAACGATAGATAGAACGAATGAACGAACGATAGATCTATAGATAAAATGAATGATAAATAGAATGAATGAACAAACGAACAATAGATAGAACGAATGAACGAACGATAGATAGAAACAAATGAACAAACAAACAATAGACCTATAGATAGAACGAATGAATGAACGAACAATAGACAGAAACAAATGAACAAACAAACAATAGACCTATAGATAGAACGAATGAACGAATGATAGATCTATAGATAAAATGAATGATAAATAGAACGAATGAACAAACGAATGATAGATAGAACGAATGAACGAACAAAAGATAAATCTATAGATAAAATGAACGATAAATAGAACGAATGAGATAGAAACAAACAAACGAACGAACGATAGATCTATAGATAAAACAATAGATAGATAGATAGATAGATAGATAGATAGATAGATAGATAGATAGAGAGATAGAGAGATAGAGAGATAGAGAGATTCAATCAATGCACTTGTCCTACAGATATTTTTGAAGCTTTCATAAAACCTTGTTACTTGCAGAAACATTTAAAACCACCATGTAATTTATTTTTAGTCCATTAGGTACACTTTGAATTCAATAGCAACGTGATAGCAAAAACATTATTTTTACATTGCATAAAATAAAAATCTAATTAAAAAAATATGAAATAAAAACTGAAATAAAATAGTAAGCAACTTACCAATCCATCTCATTAAAGAGGTAAGGATCTGGAGGTATTTGGTCTTCTGTGCATTAAAAAAGGTGAAGGGCCCCAATAACAGTGTGAAGATACCCTGAAATTAAATAAAAACAAAGTCAATGAAAGCATAAAAGAACCAAGGTAAATCTCAGTAGAAATTCTGTGATATGTTGACCTATAAATAACTAGCAAACTTGGTTTCACATGGTACACAGTAGAATATCCTACAAACATGAACATCAACCTGATGTAGGCAGACCAACTGCTCTACTAAATGGCCAAAATTAATAGACATGCCTATTCTTGCCATAAATGAAGTGTATATAATGGGCAGGGATGCACATAACTTCATGAATGGTAAGTTTTCCAATTCTAAAGAATCTGAGAAGCTTTTCTCTGAGCTCTGCATGGGCCTGCTCATGACTTATATGATACACATTTAATTTCTTTTTATGTTCTTCTGTGTAGGCAAGTAGATTCATGACTCATTTCTAATCAACATTGGGTTGAGTGTTGAAGAGAGACGTGCCAGGCTCTTTGATATGTATATTACAGACTTTAGCATCTTCACAGACAGCTGCAAGAAGAACTGGACCTCCCAGTCCTGGTGTGCATAACCATGCAAGCAAGGCTTTTAATCTGAACAGAAATGTCCAAATACTACTACCACTACCACATTTAATATACCTTTTTGTGTTTTTAAAAGATTTCCCATCATGTTTGCTTATCAGCTTAAAGCATAGTTAATTTATGACATGGAGTCATCTGTCCTAAATACATGGCAAATGCCTCCAACCTGTGAAACTGCTTGTCTATTTTTAGGCGTGATTTTTTAATTTCCATTAAAAAAAAAACCCCCACAATCACTGTTAAAGCAAGAGGTTAAAATACATTTTAATATTCTGACTCATGTGTTTGTTTACCACACTGGTAATATTTTATTAAAAGTAATCTCTAATCTGATTCAGCTGCCTCCTTCTGGTACATTACAGAAGCTCTGACTCACTATTTTGCATATGGTGATTTGGTTTTTCAGGCCACTAGCATACAGATAAGTGCTATGTTTTTGAACAACTGAAAAATCTCACCCCTTTCATTTACAATCAATCAGAAAAATAATGTGAATTTAAGTAAACTGATTTCATTTTGATTGAAACTGCAGTGTGTTAAACTGTATTTTTACATTTTAGCCATTAATTAAATTTTTTTGACTCATTGTTTTAAATTGTGTTTAATCTGACTCAGATTAATGGCCAAAAACACAATTTAACACACTGCAGTTTGTTCTAATTAACATTATTGATGGATGTCTCTCATTAAACGGTGACTAGTAAATCATCATGACACAATTCATACTTTATCTTGAGAGGTGAGAAGTGTCAGGGTTTTTGTATAGTCAGATAGGATGAGGCTGAGATAACAGTCCATCATGATGCCTGAATGTCTGTCCTGATAAAAGAGCTGACAGAGAGCCTGGCAACAGCTAAAGCCCTGAAGGGACAAGACAAAAGAGCAGAAGACTCCAAATTCATATGACATTTCTATAAAGGGTTGTAATGGGACATGACAAAATATGGTAGAAGTTAAACAGTAAGCAGGTTTGGACTTGTATGATAAATTAAGGAGAGATGTTGAAGATTTTAAACATCCCTTAAAGGGTTAGTTCACCCAAAAATGAAAATTCTGTCATTAATTATTCACCCTCATGTCGTCCCAAACCCGTAAGACCTTCGTCCATGTTCAGAAACACAAATTAAGATATTTTTGATAAAATCCGTGGGTTTCTGAACCACACAGACAGCAACGTCATTGTACCTTTTGAGGTCCAGAAAGGTAGTAAAGACATCGTTAAAATATTCCATGTGACTACAGTGTTTCAACTTTAATGTTATGAAGCGACGAGAATACTTTTTGTGTTCAGTGTTACTGTGTTTACACGTGAGCACCACAACGCATGCATGTGATGCTGACGCAGGAGCCGCACAAAGAGTATTCTTAGATTTCATCAAAAATATCTCCATTTGTGACCTGATATAGCAAAATGAGTCACAGTGACCCAAAATTCAAAATTGCGATTTTGGTATCAATGGAAAGATGAGACAATAAGCTTTAAAATGATATCCTAGTCAAAGTCATACCTTGAATGGTTTTAAAGATATACCCATTTGAATTATGGTAATCTGCCCTCTTTTTCCAATTGAAAACCTGAGAAAATCGCTTTTAAAAGTTTTTTGTCCGTTTTTTTTGATCTTTCAAAATCCATTGCATTTAAAGGGATAAACTATTTATTTTACAGCTTAATTTGACCAAAGACACATATACATATATTTATATATATACATATATATATTATATATATGCTATTAAACCAGGCTGAAGCTCAAATTATTTTAAAGTATTTATTTGAATTAATTAATTCATGGCCAAAGGAGTTTCTTTAAAAGGCTCGCGGGAAATGAAGTATACCCGGGCCTTAACCGCTCTAAATTGTAATGGACTGGAGCTCACATCGGGAGAAATGGGAACACGGGGGCACCACGATGTGACCGCAAAGGGCACTTTCACTTTTACAATCAAAGTGCACGCCACTGATAAGCATTGTAAATGCAGTATTACAGTATACACATACCAATTAAACGCGCAGGTCTCCTCTCGTGCGTCCTCCTCACTGGACTTTCGTTACGCTTTCATACATCTCTTTTATAGATGCCATCAATGCTTTTACCTTTCTAGATGTAATTACCGAAATCAAAACAGTCCATAAACTATAAATCCTCACGTCGAAACGGTAAAACCATGTCAAATTTAATAGCCATTTAAATACCTTTACTCAATTATCTGGACTACGAAACTTTGGGAGATTATTTTTGAAAGTCTGTTCTTTGAAATTAGCTTAAAAAAAAAAAACAACAACAATTTTTTCATTGTTTTTCCACATTATCGGCCCATATCTTAAAATTGAACGTTGCGACTTCCGACTCATTTCGCCAGAGCGGGTCACATTTGTGTTCCGTAGATGAATGATGGTCTTACGGGTAATCAATGACAGAATTTTAATTTGGGGTGAAATAATTCTTTAAGATAAAGAACGTCTTTAACAGTCATTATAAATAAATAAATAGAAGAACTATTTAAAGCGAATAATAGGAGAACTGAGCAAGAAATCCACTTTGATAAATTCCCATAATGCATTATATCGAAGTGCATGCCTGCATCACTCCCACCACACAAAAATATACAACCCCCATCATTTCATGGTGGTTGGCAACACACACAATCCGAAACCATAAATATCTACATATCTACCTACATTCCAGAATGGCCATAAAATACCATATGCTATCTCTTGTTGACAAATAAATAAATAAACAAAGAGCTCAGTTTCTTTATTGGAAGCAATGTCTAAGCTAACACACTACCCATTTTCAGCTCTGATGGCCAGGCCTGCTGTAGTTTCTTACTTATAACATATGCCGCCATTTCCGATTTGAAAAGGGACGCTGGCAGAAAGGTTGGAAACTTGACAGGAGCTCATCCACACATGCCAGGAGGGCAGAGCGATAGTAATGGATTTCCATTCCCTGACCCATTCTATGCGTGTTGTTGGTGCTGATAGTAAAAATGGTGCAACATTGGCACGCTGGTGCACAACGCATGCCAGGAAAGAACAACAGGAAGGAAGTTTGGCAATGGACAGGAGTGAAGGGAGAGATGGAGGGACAGGGCCAGGCAGAGAGGGCATCAGGGGAAGCAGAGAGAGCGAGAGCTGTGGGGTGCTTGGTGACTCAGACATGACATGAAGAGAGACAGAGAGGGACTGTGACATACTGTACTTGTTATCAGAACACAGAGCTCATTAACAGTCTAATAGTGTAAAATAGCCAAGCATGAGCCCCAAGCCACGGAAGTGTTAGAGCTGTTTGCGAAGGCAGGAATCACGATTATAGATTGTATTCAATGGTTTAATTATCATTTTTAAAATAACTGGATAAAAGAAAAAAATTAAAACATTCAGCAGTGCAAAGAAATAATATATCATGAAGGAGACTGTGGCTTATATTACCTGCTAGTGCAGAAAAATTGTGTCTGATATTACTTGCCAGTGCATTGTGGGAAAAAAAAAAAAAAAAAAGGTATATTAGTGTGCTCAGGTTGTATACTGAATACTATGCATGCATACAGGGAGAAAACACTTTGTGGAAAATATAGATATTGTATAATGCTGAAATATTGTAGTACATGTAGAATATTTGCAGAATATTTAGATTTTTTTTCCTTTCTTGAAAAGGAATATGCACATTTAATGTTGTTCTTAATATATTTAATCTTTTGGGATCAAAATATTGTTGCAGGGTAAACATTTAGTCAATTTCCATGTTAATTTTGACCTTTTGCTGGCCAAAAAAAAAAAAACTGTGGTCATTGGGACATTCTGACAGATTTGGGTATATTCTTTCGGATGACTGTAATGTTCCTAAAGCAATATCAGAAAACAAATTCAGCAATACTGAGCTCATCTAAAACCAACACTTGACTGAAATGAGATAAGCCAAAAAAAAAATTAAATGAGAAAATGCAAAGGTAAACAGCTTGATGGAAGAGCAGGACTTGACTTATCGCATCAATATGAGTGAAATGAAACCAACAGTTGAGGACCGTTATTTGCCACCAGGAGATGCTGACACTGTCATGGCGCAACACGTCAAATACAGGATGACAAATATCTGAGCAATAGACACATTACCATAACCATTTGAGTTTCCTTTTGAGTTTTGTGCAACTTGGGGCATCGAATGGAAATGCAGAAGTATGTACTCCACTCTTACATAATTGTGCAAAAGGTAGGACTCAAGAAACTGGCCAATCTATAGCCTCGTTTCCACTGAAATTACCTGGAACAATTTGTCCCAGGAACTTTTCCACCCAGACCTGTTGCTGTCTGTGTTTCCATTGCGGTCTAAAGTACCTTGAAGATTAGGCAAGTTAGTCTGGTGACAGGAATGCGTGCGTTCCAGTTCCAGCTGAATTTTGTCCTCCACATATAAGCGGTCCATCTGTCATTTATTTTAACTCCACTGTTGATTTGAATAGAAATGGTTTTAAAAATGGTGGTTGAAATAAAATGCTGCCAGAACTCAACCAATCAGCATGTCCCACCCCCGAAAATTCCTGAACTTTGAAAAAAGTACTACCTCATGAGCAGGGACTTTCTGAGGGGGATTATTTTACCTGGAACTTCATTTAGACCCTGGTCCCTACGGTCAAAACACGCAGAGAGTACCAACCCCATAGTCCCCATTTCCTGGGGAAAGCTTCTGTGGTGGAAACACGGCTTATACCACTTGTCATCGACTGCTGAAAGAGTACAGTGAGCAAAACCAGTATATGGTTTTCTTCATAATGTACTCCCCTAACTTCATACCAAGTATGGACAGCTCTAGGGGACTTGTGTCTATGGACTCTAGGTTAGCCCATGTAGCAGCACAGAATGCAGGATTATAGCTCAATTGATAGTAACATGCAAAACAGGGATTATATTTCCAATCCCCACAGTGTCAAGATCCCAGTGGCATTTGTCTAATGTAATGTGCTAATCTTTGTTAGACATTCTAGACATTATCAACAAATGGAAAGCAGATATGCTGCTACTAGATCAGCTAACGGAACTTAAAGAGATTAAAGAATAATATTTCACAATTTATACTCAGAACAGAACCATCAATACAAAAGTAAACTCTAAAACTCTCTAAAGTTAAAGAGACATAACTGTTTTAATAATAATAATAATAATAATAATAATAATAATAATAATAATAATAATAATAATAAAATTGTAAAAAATTAAATAAAAAAAAATGTTAAATTATTTAAAAAAGTATTATTAAAAGTATTATTAAAAGTATTATTATAATAATAATTATTATAATAATAATTATTATAATAATAATTATTATAATTATTATTATAGTAATTATTATTATTATAATTATTATAATTATTATAATTATTATAATTATTATAATTATTATTATTATTATCAGGGCTTGACATTAACTTTTTTGCTCACCAGCCAATGTGGCTAGTGGTTTTCCAAAGTTACTAGCCACTCAGCATTTTCACTGGCCACAATTTTGCTGTTGGGAAATTACATTTTATATGATTAAAGTTGACTGGCATGCTTAAATTACTTGATTTTGAGTCATTTTACTTGATTTACAAGATTTAAAACCCTTTCAAACTTACAAATGCAGATTGACCACCCAAATCAAGACTATACATTGTATATATCAGGTATGTATAGTTATTTTTGTTAGGCTATATAAAAAGAACAAAGAAGCAAATTACAAATAGTAATTTAAAACAAAATATTTTTTCAGATACATATGTTTAATTAGCATACATGTATACATTTATTTAAAAAAAAATTATTTGGGGGCTGCTGAATGCATGGACGTCATATACTGACACATATCCAGTTTTTACCCACTTAGCCGTAAGCCATAGCCAACTGTATTCACGCGAGATACTCCACACAATGCATTTTGACATCTGTGTGTGCGTGTATTCAGGCGCAAGGAGAACTGATCGCGCGCGACAGAGAGAGCGCGCACGCGAGCGCTTCTGTTCTGTTGTGTCATTCAGTGCGATTCCGCCTATCGCCTTCACAAGTTAATCGATAAAGAATTGTGACTGAATTGTAATTTTGTTATAAGACAATCTTGACTATTTTTCATTTGGCTGTAGGCTGAAATTATATTCAACCCGCCAAAGTGGCTAGTGGGAGTGGCTGTCTTACCCGCCACAGCTGAAATCTACCCGCATTTGGCGGGTGTTAATGTCAAGCCCTGATTATTATACACATAAATACCATACCATGGGCGATTTCAAAACACTGTTTCATGAAGCTTCTAAGCTTTACGAATCTTGGCAATCTTTTGTTTCAAATCAGTTATTCGGAGCATGTATCAAACTGCCAAAGTCATGTGATTTCAGTAAACGAGGCTTTGTTACGTCATAAGTGTTTTGAAACGTTTCGAAATTTCAATGGTTCACGTGACTGACAGTTTTTATACACGCTCCGAACCACTGATTCGAAGCAAAAGATTCGTAAAGCTTCAAACCTTAATGAAGCAGTGTTTTGAAATCGCCCATCACTAGATATTGTTGAATAAAGTCGTTTTTTTGGCGCACAAAAAGTATTCTCGTCACTTCAACATTAAGGTCGAACCACTGTAGTCACATGAACTTTTTTAAATATGTCTTTAGTAGCTTTCTGTACATCTGAAAGTGTTAATTATCTTGCTGTCAATCGAGGCCTCACTGAGCCATTGGATTTCATCAAAAATATCTTAATTTGTGTTCTGAAGATGAACAAAGGTCTTGCGGTTGTGGAACGACATGAGGAAGACAGAATTTTAATTTTTGGATGAACTAACCCTTTAAGCTCATTATACGTTACATTACCTGAACTTCCTACAAGCCTCTGACTTGCAGTTGACCTCAAATTTAAAGCCATTACTGTAAAACAGGCTAATAACTCAATACAACACACAACAGGCAGAATAAAGCTACAAAGCCAGTGTAAAAACTGTGAACCAATTATTACTCCATAATTGAGTTTTTTTTCAGCTCGTTGTATCCGTCAGGCTGAAGCATCATTAACCTCCAAAATGAGCTGCAATAAGCTGCGACAATTAAGAGCTCAATTAATGAATAAATGGATGCATAAATGCATTCAAGAAAGCAAACAAAAGAAAAAAAAATTAAACCACAGCTTGACCCATCCTTCAAGAAGTAAGAAAAGCAATTAAGGCATTGTTTTAATTTGAGCTCAGCATATTGGCACAAACTGAACACTGGATTTAAACATAATACAAATTTATGATACACAACAAAGACAACTGATTAAAAAAAACAAAACAAAGATTTGCAGTGAAATGAGCTTAAATGATAATTCCAAAGTCAAACATGGCACGGTCTAGAACAGATATTGTACGTGAGTTTATTACAAAATAGCACTGCTACTAAATTAAAAAGCCATAGGGTAGGGGTAAAGGACACTCAATATAAGGCCCCTATATCCCATGAATGAGACAAGTTCAAGTTCTGACTCATACAGTCTCTCCCCAATGATTTATGATGATCCAATAAACTAACCAGGCAAAACATTATATAAAAAGCAGCACATATGCCCAGAACTCCAGGAAAGCTGAAAGCTGTCAAGAGAGATCTTTCTGCATATTGATCTTTACAATAACAGAAAACATGAATATTTGTTTGTCCCAGTGGATTTCCATATTAAGACTGGAAGTGTCATAATAATCAATGCTGCATCTGACTCTTTGGAGACATCACTGGCTTCGTCTGTTAGAATCTGACAGTAGGAAAGACCACCAACTGTTTTCATTTTGGTCCAGACACATTTTTCCTTATTGGTCTCCATCTATGATAAAATTTTCCAAAAATAACTGACAAAACCTAGCTAGACTGTACAGTGAACATTCATATTTAAAGCTTAAAATTATGAATTGACTTCTTTCAAGACTCTTTAAATTACACACCACCAACTCAAGATTTAGGCTCAAAGAAAATCTTTTACATATGATCAACAAGTCTGTTGTAATAGGTCCAACTCACCTTACTCTAATTAATTTTGCACAATCTGTATTCTAACGGTCACAGAGCCAATAAATCACAGTGGAAGAGCTTGTCGTGAGTCAGGCGGTGTTCATTAAGTCTGGACAGTTGCATTACTCCGCCATTCATGGGTCAACAGCTCTTTCCTACAGGCCTTTGGTACAAAAATTATGTCTATGTTTTTAAAAAGAAACCATTCATCCATTTAGAGTCATTTACAGCATGGTTACACTGGCAACTATGGTGTGAATCAAAGCTGAAACCTTTCTAAAACAGCAGGAGCCACTGAGGAGCAGGACTAATTCTCATGACTTTGTAATACTGTGTCAAGTTCACCAAATCACTTAGGTCTCTCATAACCAAAGAGATCTCAGGTTTTGTCCAGTTCAACAGAAGCTAAATAGAATACAATCTTTTTCTCATCAGGATCGGGGGTGACATGACTTCACTATTAAGGACAGTCCCCCTGGAGCAAGTTGAGAATATGTGCCTTGATCAAGGGCACAACAGTGATAGCTGAATTTTCACAAAATGCAGTGTTTGAACATGCAATCTGTTGATTAGAAGCCCAGATGTACAACAACAAAGCTTAACCACTCGAAAGAAAGAAAAAAGAAAATGGCTGCAAAAAAAAAAAAACCTGACTGTGATATTTTGTGCCATATAAAAGATATGAAAATGGAAAAGACAAGAAAAAGGAAATGTAAAATGTAATAAAACATAATCATACTTCAATTTGGTTCATTACTAATTGTTTGCAAACACAGTTATAAAAACCGGATTACTTGTTATAATCCTAAAACATTTAATGTAAATGAGATTTCTTGAGTTTCTTCTAAACTTGTTAGGGTTTTTCAAACTTGAAATAGTTAACCCTGGGTCATTCTAAACCCTGGGTAAACAGAATCCTGGGTTATCTTGCTTCACGTTTCACACGGCTCACAATTTACCTGAGGTTAACAATTAATCCTGGGTATTCATAAGCTGACGTTTCACATTGTACATTCCTAAACCCTGGGTTAACGTTCTATTTGCATATTTGCAGTGTCAGTGTCATTGATTGAATAAACGCAGCATGTGACCTGTTTGCATAACTTTAGCATTGCGCATCCTCGTATTGCCGACTGTATTGTAGAGTTTATACTGAATGGATATTTCAGACTATAAAAAGGTACGAATGAAACAGTGTCTTCTTCACTCAAATTGTTGCATTTTCTATCAGCATTTTACATTTTTCCTCTCAAACACTGAATTTACTGTTTTATATACAACGTGCAGGGTTTCTGTGACTGTCCAAAGCACATGAATATGAAGCACACTAATGATGCACCTAACACTGCATCATTTCACACTGAAGTTTGGCACCACAATGCAGGGATAACACTGCAAAAGCGGTGCTAACCCTGCTCCGGAGCAGGGTTTCATAACCCCAAGTAAAGAGCAGTGCTAACCCCGCTTCTAAGTTACAAGTGTGAAATTTACCCAGGGTTAAAAGCGGTGTTTAGAACAACAATAACCAAAGTATGAAAAGACCTTTTTAAGACATGATATGCACACAAACTACAATGAAAAAAAAAAAAAAAAGGATATTTAACAAGTAAATTCCTAAATGTGCATCACAAAAGGTCATGTCACTGAATAATTGGCTTTGCACTAAATTAGTCTGAAATCTGCTTTGTCAATAGAAGGTACGACAAACAATATGATCTTAACATGTATTCCATCTGACAAGCAGAGAAATAAAGCTCTATGTACAGTATATCAAATCCACTGTCATCATCTCAAAACTTGTACTACAAATATTTGTGTAAAACTAAAAATGGACAAACAAACAGTAGTCTGAACCCCTTCAGGCAAAAAAAAAAAACTAAAACAAAAAAAAAACATGAAGGTATGAAGGTCAAACTAGTAGCTTCTGTGTTCAGGGTGACATACGGAGGGATGTTTTCATAATGAGACATCGGTTGTGCTTGTGGATTTCATTTCATGGAAATCACGTACAGCCTCGTCCTGACACCCACCGAGGAAGACCATTACATCATTCTGCGATGTCCTTGGACAAGATAACCAGCTTTTCCAAACCGAGAACAATATTGTACCCAGCAGGTAGCTCCTGGTGAACACACAAGCTGTTCAGTGGACTGAAGTTAAGCATGCAGAAATGGACTTATGGGAAATTAAAAGTAATTATAATAATGGGATACAGCAGAATAAGACAGGACAGAACCTGAATGAGCACAAGACACAAACCTTTGAGGGCTGCGTGTGGTTAGCAGGGCATTTTCTAGGTTATTTACTATCTCTATAATATTCCATTTTCTTTAGTGTAAATCTATGGGATTTTTCTGGTAGCAAGCACAGCTAATAACAAAATGAGACACATTAAAACATGTGCTGACAGCTGTGGGATACTTAAAAGTGGTTGGGACCAGAACTGTCGCTGTGACATCAACTATGCTATGTTTACAGCATTGTGACAGGTTCATCCTTGCATATCCTACAGAAGATATAAAGAGCTGTCAAGTGTGCAACAGACGTGGTATATCATGATCTTAACCCAAGGCTGAGTTTGTTTTATCTGCATTTACTTCCCCATCTTTCCCTTTAAGTTTATCTGCCACATCTTTTCATGGTCCTCCTCGACAACTCCTTCCCTGCTTGGCAAGAATCACCAGCGGGACTGTGGGTCAGCCAGTGTTTGCACTGGCACGATAGTCCCACAGTGGATTAGAGAGAGGAATCTTCCCCTGGTGGGCCACTGCTCAAACTCCTTATCCTGCTGAGCTAATATCCACTAAACCATCTGCGTTGTCTTATTCCTGCAGAGCCATCCACAGCATAAGAGCTTTCTAAAAAAGAGCTTCAACTACATCACTTGCTAAACAAAAATCCACTGCTGTCAACTTGAGCTTTCAAATGTTTCAATATTTTTGGCAAAAGTAAAATGAACAGTCATCATATAGGAGATTTTCTTTGAAAGCATGAAAGCACCCAGATGGAGAAAGTTTAAATAGTTGTAACATGTAGATACAGTAGAAAATCTGACTCCCTTAAATGCATACCTCAAGTCTTTAGTGACCCAGGACGTCATCCACTATGCTCCTCCTCATTCATTTTTTAAAGTTAGACATCAACCTAAAGAGTATTCCTCAATCAATTCATTATAAACTATATAACAAGAAAAAAATATATATAAAAGAATGCCTGTTTTCCCATTCATTTTTTTTGTAAAAATTGTACAGGGTCGCTAATGACCCAAGGTGTGTTACAGTGCAAGTACATTTTTTCTGCACAACAACAATTAAAATTGATGACTGAATAAGTACAATTCACCTTTATTCCACAAGGTGGCAATGTCTGATACACAATGATGAAGTGACGTTTCACTCATAGTTAATGCAGGCAGAAAACAAAAGAATAGGAAGCATCATAAGCAAAACTTGAAATGGCTCTGTGATTTACTGCAGAGCAATAACTGAACACAATCAAATATTAGTGTCACTGTCACAGTGGATCTGGTGAAGAAGCTGTCAGCAATCAAAAATTGATTTTAGAGATGATAGTTTTGAGAATATGTTTAAGATCCTCTGGCGAGGACAGTGATGATGGTATAAAACATCTGCTCAAACCGAACCCTTTCAAGCTCCAAATGGTAACAAAATATTTTGTAATTGTTACTCTAATATCAGGAGAGTTTTATATTATCATGACAGGTAGAGATCCATCCGTATTAGATATAGATCCGGGTCACTAAAGACCAGAATATGTAATAATGATTGGTGAAACATTCATGCATTTAAGGGTCAAGCAATTCATTCAAAACAATAATAATAAAAAAAAATGTTCAAGAAAAATATTACTCTATTATTGCATTAAACATTTTAAACCAACTTTGTAACTCTTTGGTCCAAATAATGGGTCCTTAAACATATGTATAAAATAACTTGTATACATAAAGTGAAATGGTGCTGTATCTTTATTCACAAGCATGTTTTTCCCCCCAAAGATGAGAAAACACAAATTTGATCTTTGTGACCCATTTTTCTAGGGCTGCAACAACGAATCGATAAAATTCGATTATTAAAAGAGTTGGCAACGAATTTCATTATCGATTTGAGATTTACATTTAGAGCGAAGCAGAGCGAAGCAAAAATAAATAAATAAACAGCAGAGCGGAGGTAGAGGAAAGACCATCGGAGAGTAAGCAAGTTTGTGAATATTTTAAATAAACAAGGAAAAACAAAATAATAGCGATCCCTCTGTCATTCAGTGTTATTGTGGCTACGTTCAGCGCTCGTGACACGCAAGACGCGTCGCTTACATTAAACATTAAAGGCAAACGTTCTAAAATAAACGGTCACCTTAAAAAAAACTATAAAATATTTTAAACTCACGCTCGAAAGGGTGAATATTAATCAAACAACAAAAGACAGAGAAAATCACTCACTGCTCTTTAGCTTTAGGATTTATTATATACTAATTATATTTAGTCCATAAGGAATGTTGTATGCAAGTTGTTATAAAGAATGCATATATCATTCATTGAAAAGAAGACATTGTGTTCTTCTTTAGGAGGAGTGGTTTTATTTAATTATAAGATAATATTTTTTATATGTCACAACAGTTAAATCTATGTCTGTATTGCATGTTCAAATTTTAATATTATTCATATTAATAGGTTAATACAGTATATGTTTTCTCCAGGAGTATATAATGGGTTTGGAAATTTTAGAGAAATTCTTAATGCATTACAATTTAACTAAACCCGTTAGATTTAGTCAACTAAAATCTTTTGATATTTAGTCAACTACTAAAACAATTCAAATGACTAAAACATGATTAAAACGGAATGGCATTTTAGTCAAAAGACTATGACTAAAACTAAATAAAAATTTGCTGTCAAAATTAACACTTATCTGTCGTCATGTATTTATTCTGTGCTTTGTCCCATATCAGTTACTGTTGACAAATATATTTGGGAGTGATTGATTGAGTGAGTGAGTGTAGTGTAGAGAAGAAGTTCTACATTTCAAACAAATCCTGTTAAGTTTTCTGAATTTATTTTTTTCTTTATTGAAAAACAAAAAAAACAAACAAAAAGAAGATGTATTGTTGTGACAGCTTAGGTCCCTTTAAACAAAAATATGCATCTTTTTGTGCACTTTATTAAAAAAAAACTATATATTTGGCAGATATAAAGCATACATGTGTATGTTTTTTTGTGTTAGTTCATCTGTTTTTTGTTTTATTACTTTAACAGCTCAGGGATGTTAAAAGAGCAACCTGTTTTTGCACGTTCTGAGGATTTTTTGCACTGAATTTGCACTGTCAGTTCTGTTTTTGAATAAAAGGTTGGAAATTAATGTTTTTTCCCCCCGATTAATCGATTAATCGTAAAAATAATCAACAGATTAATCGATTATTGAAATAATCGTTAGTTGCAGCCCTACATATTTCACAGAGCGAGCGAGAGAAGCAAATGCGTGTCCTAGGAAGACGGTTAATGGATACTGAAAGTTGTTGAAAGGATGGGCTCTTTTAAACATGTTATCCAGGAAGACAATCTCTCCACTCAGTGGGCAGATTTCCTCACCCGCGGAAATAAAAAAGAAGAAAAAGAAAAAAAGTTCATTCTGCCTCTGCATATACTACATAGACTTTTACATACTCATCCAAATTTCACCTAAATCATTTACTGATGGTACGCTGCAAAACTGAGTCTTTGAGAAACCATCAAAGTTGTGAGGTCACAGCCCTAAGTACATTACTGATCAAAAGTTTTGGGCTGGTAAGATTTTTTTGAAAGAAGTTTGCATTTATTTGATCACGACTCAAGGACATTTGGCAATCCCTTTCCTCTCTCTGTGCGCCGTGCTTTTCTATCTGATCTCTATACTGTTCTATCCAATAAAATGAAAATTATCCCATGATTCACTCTCCCTCAAGCCATCCTAGATGTATATCATTATCTTTCAGACAAACACAATCAGAGATCTATTTAAATACATCCTGGCTCTTCCAAGCATTATAAAAGAAAGTGAATGGGGGGCATGTTTTATAGCCCAAAATAAATGCAACCATCCATCATAAATATAATCCATACGGCTCCAGGGGGTTAATAAAGGCCTTCTGAAGTGAAATGATGGGTTTTTGTAAGAAAAATATCCATATTTAAAACTTCATAATCTAAAATAACTAGCTTTCACCAGATGACTGTACGCATACTGTGCAAGTCGACTTGCGTCAAATGAGTAACCCCCAGACTCGATGCATGATGCAGGATATAGGAGTATCATAAGCTTAGACGCCTCTCGCAGTTTAAACAAATAGGGCTGTGCAACAAACTCAAGCTCCTCTTCTCTTATATTGAAATACTCTGACATTTCTCTTTAAAATTTCTCGTTTTAGACTTCTAATGTGTGTCTAATTGTGTTTTGAATACTCTGCGCTTCTGCATCCGTCAATATGTTGGGTCAGAGGTTACTTTTCCGCCGTAAAATCGATGAGTACGGCTGCATGCTGGAAGCTAGTTAGTTCAATTTATGAAGTTTTAAATATGGATATTTTTCTTACAAAAACCCATTGCTTCATTTCAGAAGGCCTTTTATAACCCCCTGGAGCTGTATGCATTTTTGGGGGACTTCAAAACAAGCCCCTCATACCATTATAAAGCTTGGAGGAGCAAGGACATTTTTAAATACATCTCCAATTGTGTTTGTCTAAAAGAAGATAGTTATAAACAGCTAGGATGGCTTGAGGGCAAGTAAATCATGGGATAATTTTCATTTTTTGGGTGAACTATCCCTTTAAATACCCATCACATGACTCCTTGAGAAATGTAGCTTATCACTGCTTGGTACAAAGGATCCTCCTATCAAGATTGTTAAGGAAATTAGCTCATTTAACAAGGACCCATAGAATAAAGGTGATCATATATAGCCATTAATCCAGCTTCCCCTTCAGAATAATTACCAGCCCAATGAGAAAAGGGAGGACACCTTCCCGTCCTTGATACAATTTACAGCCTCACTCCACATCAGCCCTTCCATATATAAGCAGACCCATGGAATACTCTCAATACATTCCATAAATGAATCAACAATGTCTTGGACTTGAACTCAAGTTTATCCTTTGAACTTTTGAGTGCTTGTTTGATAATGTTTCAGTTATAAGGTGAAGAGATACTCCAGTTCTTTAAAAAGCTCTTTAAACTGAACACTGAAAAGAATCGACAGCAGTTGTCTCAGTCTCAGCCTCAGTCTACTGATCATCTTAACAGCTTCCAACAAACAACAGATAAAATGGCAGTTTTACACAGTGTGGACCTTTACTGGTGATTAAAGCCACAGCTTGCTGGGCAGACAGGCCTGTTTAACTTGAGAGATAACAAAAAGATTCTGCCTTAGCCATACCCGTTTCAGACAATCCAAATAGATCTACTGAAGTGTTTCACAATTGACAAAACCGCTTAATTAAGAATAGAGAAATGAGAATTATTTTGCTGGGAGATGCCGTTTTTGTCCTTGTCCCATAGTCCTGAGTTTTGTGTGTCATCCGTCTTAGACTTTAAAAATATAGCATTGCTCAGGGACAGCTGTTGAGCCAGAGTTCAAAAATAGCTCTTTGTTTGCTGTGCCACTAGAACGGCAAGTCCTGGAATAGTTTTTTTTTTTTAATGATGAGATAAAATAGTGACAGCAGTGATCTACATAACACTTAAAGGGGAGAAAAAGTTTGAAGAAATGAGAAGAGAATGAAATGAATTAAGCACATGCTTTTACATACACACTGTTCATTATAAGAACTAATCAATGAGTCATGAAATATGCAGTGTAAATTGGATCATAAATGTAAAAATTACATAGCTGCCCAAGGTCTTATAGTGTAGGATTATTCAGTGAATACATTTCAAAAGTACTCCCAAATCCATATGGACATATTTAATACAGTAGCATGACGGTTTCACATGTAATGCTGTCTGAGGGCTTGAAGGTCTCGCACATTCAACAGTGGTTTCCCAACAGAGTCTGAGATTTCTCTGGATTCCATGAATGTTTCCACAATATTATTTACGCTTGATGCTGAAAGACCTAAATAATTTGCAATCTTCCACTGAAAAATTGTATTTTTGAATTGTTTGAAAATTCTCTCATGACATTTGGCACAAAGTGGTGAGCCTTGACAATTTTTTTATTATTGTGTTAACAATGAGATTGTGGTTTTTATAAATCAATTAACACAAATTTTGTCCATCTTGTAAAAAATGACAAAAGCAGTCACCAAAAAGTCATTCGGTTTAACCAAAATTTCAGTTTTACATAATGACACTTTTGGTTATACCGAATGACAATATTTTCAAACAACACTAATAGGCTGATAACTATCTATCTAGCTAGTTAGCTTGCTAGCTAGCAAGCAAAAAGACAATTAAACATTTTATATTTAGTACAAGTTTTTAAAATGTTACAACATTAACTTTTTTATAGCGGTTGTACCGAATGACCTGATGTTTCGGGACATTCGTATGAGCAAGTTAATTTTTCAAATAGTTAAGAGAGTTACTTCACTTCATGACCATGTGGTCCTTTGCAGGTGTCTAAATGATGTCACATCCTGTCACATGATACTGACCAAATGACTTGATCCAAATGGTCCCTTTATATGGGTTACTCCGAATGACATCAATGAAATACATTTTTCCGGACATTCTTTCTCATAACAAAGCAACGACTTCTACACATAATTTTAATACCATTTTGCACTGTTGATAGATGATGTTATAAAATCATGCCAGAATAAAAAAAAAAAAATAGATGAATGTATACATTTATTTCATTTTAAGATATTTTAAAATCACAAATGACATGGTTGTATTGTCCTTTGGATGGTTAAACCGAATGACCTTTTGACACTTCAAAATCTTTAAAATACCTTTATATGTAGCAAAATATAATTAAAACCTTTTGGATTCAATAAAAGAGATCTAGTTGTACTACCTTATGTACTTTGGATGTCACATCTTTGTTTTTTATTATTACTAAGGCCTTTGGAAAAAAAAAAAAAAAAAAAAAAAAGACCCATCATGTCATTAACCCACATATGTCACTCGCCTATACGCATCTCATCATATCTATAAAAGTTTCTCCAGCTACAGTACTTTGTGTGGAGTGGGAGTGGCATAGTTTAGTTGATCACAATGAGCGAGGAAGGTTGAAATGAATCATGCTAAATATCAAACAGATAAATTATAACAGAGTTCATTGTAAAGCATTATCTACTATGAAGGGTCATTTCATTATAGCTGTTGTAATGCAGAGCCGAAGCACAACCAAAACAATGTACATAGTTTTTGAGCAGTTGCATCTTTAAAGGTACACTAAGTATTTACCCAACCAATTTGTGTAGCTGCACTCAAATATGCCTGGAATTGACTGCACTATTTCATGGCAACACTCATAGTTGGGTTCATTACAAAATCCATTACCAAGCACCACTGCTTAAAAATAAAATAATATAATGAGCAAAGACAACTAATCATCCGTCCAGACCCATCCCTACTATACGTCAGGGTAAAGTCACTGTCATACTCTGCTGAGGCAGGAAGTTTTACACAATGTGCAGAACGGCCATTAAGCAGTACAAAGTAAAACAGCAGCTATAAAGGCCTTTGGTGAGATACGCAGTTTGAAAATCTGTAGTCCAGTACACTCCATTCCTGGAAACTCTCCGCATTCCCCTGAAGAAAGACATCCATAACATCCTTCTTTGTGTGTCACAGGTAGAGAACGAACAGTGTCACGGTCTGCCACCCACTCAGGGATTATAGTGAGGCAAGGTGTTATGTGAAGGCATAATATGCCTCTTAATCTTCCCTTTTTCCTTTTCTAAAGCTTATGCCATGAGGCTGCACTAATGTGTCAAACATCAATCCCGCTGGCCACGGGGGGGGATACAACTGACCACTACTCTCAAATATTCTCAGGCAGACCACGTACTGTTTTGAGTCAAAGTCAAGACACACCAAAAGGAAGAAAAAAAATGCATCTGCACTACAGTAGCCGTAGGGGCATAATTCAGTCTGTCTGCAAAAGGCAGGTTTCAAAATTAAAAGGTAGCATGATTATTTAGGAATACCTATAATTAAAAACACTGTAAAGACATGTTAGAATGACATATGGGCACTTAGATTCAATTCAATAATCTGGAATATTTCCTAGAAACATGACGTCCCAGCAGACAACCAAAAAGTGCCACGATTGCATTTCAGATGATTTAAGATAGAATAACAACAGGTGAAACTGTTAGATCTCCTCATTTTTCTCCCATCATGGCGCCTGTAATAGATTTGCGCTACGTCTCAGCAGCAGTCTCCTTAATAGGACGGGAGATAGATTTGGCATGTTCAGCACTGATTTAGAACGCAAGGCCAGATAAGTGAACAAGGACTCTGGTTAGACTCTGACTAGCTTGCTTTGATTTGAAAGAAATTTACAGGTTGCCAGTGAGGAACTGCTAATTAACAAGGCAATTAAAATGCAATCAAAGCAATGAACTAACATCAGTTAAGTGTTCTTGGACAGGGCCAAGTATAAACTGAAACTGAAAACAAAGTTAGTGCCAAGATGGTGGGGATTTATGTAAATGTCACTCATTTGCATGCAAATGTGACCTGACATTTTTGTGATCATGTTAAAACACCGAAGCACCAATCTGTGTTTAATTTTGCTGATATGGTCAATTTGATGGTATAACCTCAAAGGGTGACTCTCCCAAGAAAAATGTCTGGGTCATATTTCAACTCCAAATTAAAAAAAATAAAACTCACAAAAGTTAAGAAATGTTAATGTGCAAAGAAAATAATCCTATAATCCTATTTTAGACCATTATGATATTTTAGCATTTTTAAACACTCATTTTTCATTCTCATGACAAATGTGCACATTCCCCCCCAAAATTCTCATTACAGAAATGCAGAAAAGTTCCCACTCATTATTCTCTTTTAGCAATGAAAACTATACTGTCCAAAAACATTTTTTGTATGTAATGTTTTGTACACATTACTTTTGTACGTTTGACTAAATTGTTTTTTATTTATTTGATTGTTTATTGTTTGCTTGTGTTTATGTATTTTATAATAGTTATTGTTGTTAATTTAAATAATAATTATAAATAAATATTTAATAAAGGGTCTGTCAAAAGATTAAGTGAAAGTTACATTATTACGCCATGGTGGCAAAGACTCTCTTAATGAGTGCGTAAGAACAAGGAAGTTGTTTTAGTGCTGTGGGACATCCCCTTAACTTTTAAGGCACAAAAATATTGCTTTCCTCAGCGGACATACTAAATGGACAAACTGATTTTATTTAATGGATATAAAATTATGGATATCAACCTGAAGAATGAATGCTATATCAGATGCAGGTAATACATCGTTTAGTCGATCTTTCTCTCATAATACCATAATAGTCAACATAATACAATAAGCTCCAATCAGAGGTGTAAAGAGTACCTGAAAACCATACTTGAGTAAAAGTACAGATACCTTACATCGAAAATGACTCCACTAAAAGTTACAAGTCACCAATTCCAAAACGACTTGAGTAAAAGTCTTAAAGTATCTGATTTTAACAGTACTGAAGTAATTTACTCACGCTGAAAATAAGAAACAATTGATTTGTAAGATGAGAAATCAAGTTTATTTATTTCTAAAATCAAAATATAACTGAACACCTTGATATTGCAATAAATCAAGGTCGACACAACAGCCTTTTAAACGTCTACAAACTCTCAAGTCTCAGTTAAGCTCAAGTGGCCATAAGTAAACCAATATCCTTCAAAAACGTCTTGTCAATGTAGTGGATAAATAAAACAATGTTAAGTAAAATTAAATAGTCAAAGTCTACTGTATGTGCTGGTTTGAGCCTCATCACCAGCTGTAGTCATTTCCTCATCTAATAAATAAAACACCTGCGATCAGCAACTACCTGCTAATGCACTTTCACGGAAAGTATCCTTTTTGACAAGTTTTGGGCGAGTAAAGGCAAAAAGATGTAGTACCTTCAATGCACTTAGATGGTGATATCGCTTCTTTATATCAGAAACAAACTGCTGCAGAAAAAGTTAGGTGCCATGAAAAATGTAGTGTAATTGCATTACTCATCACAAATGTAGAGGAGTAAAAAGTACATTTACTTGTTCAAAAATGTAGTCAAGTATAGAGTAAAAGTTACCAATATCTTTGATACTCAGTACAACTACAAAGTAGCCAAAAAGATACTTGAGTACAGCAACTAATTACATTTACTAAAACACTTTATACCTCTAACTCCAATGAAGCGACTCAACGTTACTTTCGTTATTAGTTCTAAAGTGACACTTTAACAGTTGAGCCCAAGCCTCCGTTATTAATTTTAAACTGGCAACTTGACATTTGAATCCATGGCAGAGGTAGTTCTGCACAAAAGAGGGTTTTTATAGACCCTCCTTTGTTGCCGAATATATAAATATATTACTGTATTTATGGCAAGTGCTTGATTAAATGGCCAAGGAAGACAACATCCTATGGCACAGATTCACCTAGTCTGATAAAACTCATAAAGTTGGTGGCTCAGACACTTGGCCCCTTTGGACATTCCTCAGACTCAAAATTGGGCAATTTTCCTTCCTCACAACAGAGACAGTTGGAAGTGAAGGTGAAAAGAAGAGAACAGCCCCATCGACACTCAGTTCATAAGCCAGTCGGATTAATCTTTCATAAAAATTTTTTAAAAAAAAGATGCTTTATTTAACAGCATGTCCAGAAGGACCATGATGATGACCTTCTAGTCAAAAAATATTCAGAGTTTGGGAATAGAAGATGTAAGTTGTTTCTTCTAGCTTCCTAAATGATCTAATAAACTAAACTCAATTACAGCCGATACACGACATACATTAAGACACAGCATGTGACCTCATCTTAAAACTCAACACGGGATGACAAACCGAGCAAGAAGGGGAATGAAGATCTGTAAGGCAAGCAAATATTGGCACACGAATATATTCTCAAATCAGCATAATTTCCTGAGGTTAACATGCAGTAAGAGGCTTATCCAAGCGATGAGATTTTAAAAAAAGCTGAAACAATGCTTTTTATTGGCAGATGGGATAGCCACTTCTCTCATTTCCAGGGATGAAGGAGAGTGGTGCAGAGCAAAATGAATCAGCACATCAATCACTGTTGTGAAGCTAAAGTCAAGGAGGAAATCACACCGGCATCTTGCACTGTAGCTCTATGTGAATTTCAAGGGCACGCAAGAGCCTCCTGATACACGGTGGGGCGAGGAGTCCACAGAGATTACGCAGAAGTATTAAGTGTCTCGTTTGTCTTTCTTACCTTCAGCCTTCAGACGCTGTGAGTCCAGCACCCTGCCGAGGCATAAGTGCTGCCAATGAGGTGCGTATGTTTGACTGTGTAGCGGGTGCTATTGCACTCACCAGAAACATTCTGTAGGCGTCCTTGCGTCTTACAGGGCCCCAGCATGAGTCTGTGTCGTTGTATTTCACACTCCCAGCACTGCACGAGTGATTCCCACTGCGAGAAGGCAAACAATTAGATACTTCTGACATCTGCGAATCTATTTCAGGAGTTTATAAAGTACCACAATATATATAACAGTTTGCAAATGTATTTGAGTATCATATTTGATACAACAGTCTGTTATGGCTCATATAATATGATATAGGAGAATATAACTGTATTAATTATAAACCAAGCAAAAATAAAAATTCAAAACCATTCAAAAAGTAAAGCTGACGTTTCATTCATTAAAAGGATAGATAGCCCAAAAATGAAGATTGTCATCATTTACTCTCTCTCAAGTTGTTCCAAACCTGTATGAATTTCCTTTTTCTGCTGAACAAAAAAGAAAGATATTTTGAAGAATGTTAACGAACAGATCTCTGAAGGCACCATTCACTTCCATAGTATTATTTTTTCCTACTATGGAAGTCAATGGTGCCTCAGATCTACATGGTTACAAACATTCTTCCAAATATCAAAGAAATTTATACAGGTTTGGAACTACTCAAGGGTGAGTAAATTACAGAAATTTCATTTTTGGGCTTTATTGTCTAGAACAAGAACAAGATGAGAGATTTTGAACTCACCATGTTACCTCCATCAGTGATACGGGTACAGCAGCGGCATAAATCGCCAGGTCTCCGTACAGGTACACGATTATGCAGATGTAGAACATGTTGACACCAACTGAAAAAAGAAGCATCAGGTGTCATACTGAAGATTCATGGCTTTACATAAAAAATCACTTCAAATACAAACATGTGCAGAGAACATGAAGATGGGCAGCATCATTCCTCTGATGTTCCTCCCCAACACTCTATAGCCACTAAACATAAGAGCCGTATAAATCATTCTAATTAAAGAAGCATTTCATTATGAAATTCCCCCCTGCTCTTCTCTTCATTAACCCCACACTCCTCTTCACCTGTTCTTCCATCCATCCATCACTCAGTCCCCGCCAGTTGGAGATGAGATGGAGAGCATTCAGGAGGAAACACAGACCAGCTTCACCACAACACACATTCATCATTCACCATCAAGCTCCTACGAGGATCTCAAATGGTTCAGCCAACCAGTCGGCTCATTAATTACTCTGAAGTCAACTAGAGCTAACAGACTATTTAAACTAGCTTTAAATAAAGTAAATTTATGATATAACTCTTTTATGAGCTTAATTGAGTCATCTTTCCCTCCACATAAAAAAAGCAGCAAATGTTGCTGTCAGTTCCAGTTCATTTTACGAAGACGAGTGGCGAAAAGCTGGCAGAAAACATGGGAAATTATGAATGCAAAGTCACTTGCAGTGCTCTTTTTACAATTTTTTTTTTTTATAAAAAAGGAGAAAAGGTCTGATACTTGAAATTTAGAAATATTGACTTTTCTTAACTTTCTGGTACTCTTTGTTTAGGGGTTGAAATACATACACATTTTTTTTTCTTAAACATGTTTAAATTATTTTTTTCAATTAAAGCAGTATTCAATGTTAAAATAGAGACAATGCATTTACAATCCAAATTTTTGGAGGTAGATTAGTGCCATCTGGTGGGAGTTAAAAAAAAGAAAAAGTTATGTAATGCCATGGTGTAACCACTAGATTCCAATATAGTTCTATGCATACAAATTCTCTAGTGTTTTTCAGACATAAATACTTTTTTTTTATGGTTGTGGATTTGGATTTATACTTAGACACTTACTTATTTATACTTACTTTTTGTCAAGGTTTAGATTTTTTTCTTCTTCTATTTTGCACTCTTGACATTTTAAAGCATCACCTCTTCATTGCTGTGCACTTTTTTCTGCACATTGGCTGATTTGTAGTTTGTACCATCAAAAGATTCTCTGAGCTTTTGTATTTTTACGTATTTCTCATTAATTCTCATTAATGTCGGTCATTTTTGACTGTGAAGGAGCCAAGTGTGACTTTTTTTTTTTTCAACCCTTTAACACATCTGAATCATGACCATGATTTTTTTGTTCACATATCTATTGCGACCAAAGTCACTAAGTGTCACCCAATTCCGATGAAGTAAATCAAATTAAAAAATTCAAAACGAAAAAAATTTTCTGCTACTTTTGACTGAAGAGGACCAGAGGGTTAAAAATAATTTTTTATACAATTACACTGAATTTAAATCCAGCCTTCTTGCTTTACTAGGCTACAATACCACTGTTTTTGTGTTAACATTTAAATGTAATAAAAAGTGATGCACTGATAATTCAAATTGATATAGCTGATAACCAAGGAATGTCATATGTATTAAAATTCTAGACTTTTGTCTAAATGATGATGATAATAATAATAATAATAATAATAATAATAATAAATAATTAAAAAAAAAAAAAAAAAAAAAAAAAAAAAAAAAATCAAACTCTAAAAAATAAAAATTGATCGTTTTAAAATGCTTAAAGTGAATAACATTAAGTGAGGTAATCTAAATGTAAAGATTTTGGGGAAAGGAGTATGCACAAATTAAACATGGTTCAGTTTCTTCCTTCAACTCAAGTCTATAGGATTTTGATCCATCTTAAAATGTCACTTTTGAAAAGTAATATCAAGCCTCCCCTCAATGAGCAAAAAAAGCATGTAGCATAAACAGTTCAAGACAATCTACACAAGAAAGTTTAACAGTTAGGGTTAGGAATTTCGAAGAGCTCACATTATGAGCAAAAGTAATAGTCTTAGCAAGCACACCCAAAAACAAAATCAATCATGGGCTAATCTATCTCTTCTGTGGCATTATCAGAAGCAGTCTTCTAATCAACCTGTCAGTGGGAAGGTTACAGCCACTGTGAGCAGCTCAGATAAACCAGCAGCCATGAAGAAACCTGTCCAATAATGAAATGACAGAAGCCATCCTGTTGTTCATTTCAGACCAGAGCGGATTCACATTCTGCTTTAAAAGTAACTGAACCTAAAGAGTAGCTGTGTGTACTTTCTGTAAAAACTACCTCCCACCTGCCTTGACAATCCTAAAGTCCATTCACAAACATTAAAGCCTTTAATTACAATTCATTTTATCGTATAAAAGCCTGCAGTTTCTTTCCGCTGAATGGCAGCTCATGGATTGATCACCCCCATAACAAAGGCTGCGTTTAGCAATTGCACTAGGATTAAAAAGACAGCAAGTCCTAAGACATGAGGGCAAACAAGAATTATATTTGAAGCTACAGTCAATACTAAAGTCACACTAAGTAAACTAATCTCCTTCACAGTGAGTTATGCTTCCATTTAATACATTTACGATCAGAGTCTGCTCAGATAGTTATTAGTTTCTCCCAAGTGCAACTCCAAATTGGCCACTTCACTCCATTCTATGCTGGGAAAGGTCAGAGCACACACAGAGAGCTATTTTAACACATCACACTTAATAGAATAACAAAAGTCGACAGGGCGAGTATGTGACGTCTGTGCCGAGAAAGCACAAAGCTCTGAAGCTACAAGTGCGTGCTTGTGTTTACCAAACATGAGTGTGTGAAGCGCATAATAGGCAGTGCTGGTTTGTTGGAGGGTGTAACAAGTGCGCCACCTAGTGGATAATACTTGCCATCACATGCTGTGGATGTATGGAACCAGGGTCAGAAATTAACTTTTCCATTAAGGGGCTTTTTTTTCTTGCTTTTTTTTATAAAAGGGCAATTTTTGATTACTGTATGTGTTATCTTTTATGTTAAATACTATAAAACTGGATTTGATGGAAGAAACTGAGCCATGTTTAATTTGTGTATGCTCATTTCCCCTAATTTTTACCTTTAGATGACCTCACTTAAAGTTATTCATTTTAGGCATTTAAAATGGTTGAATTTTATTTTTTAGAGTTAGATTTTTTTTTTTTTAGCATTTAGACAAAAGTCTAGAATTTTAATATGCCATTCATTGTTTATCAGCCATAACTATATCAACCCAAATTTGAATTATCAGTGCATCTTTATTATATTTAAATGCATTTACAAAAAGAGTGATATTGTAGCCTAGTAAAGCATCTGACATGGGATGTTTATTCACATTGACTGTTTAATGTTGTTCAAAAGGTGGCGTACATGTATTTAGACTGAAATTTAAATACATAATAAATGCATAAATGTAAATTGAATGACAACTGCATAATGTTGCATAGTGTAAATATCCTACATAAAGTATATAATTTATAAAATTAAAAAAATAGGAGGGCAGAACTTAAATTATAACCATTATTGTCGTGTCATAATGTTTTTTAATGTTGTTTAATAGAATACATAAATAAATAAAAAAAATATATGTGTGGGAAAACGTCTCACCATAAATGCTTCTAGGCTACACAGACAAAACAAGTTAAAAATTGTTTCTGAATTAGTTTATTGCCTTTTTATGAATTAGAAAAATCAAGATTTCTCATTATCTTAGCAGCATGAAGAACGAAACGGTTCTTCAAACTGGGAATAAATTAAATACAGAAAGCGAGCAAAGAAAGTTCCCCGTCACTTTAGCCTAGCGCAAGGTCACCGAGTTATGCCCTCTCGAAAAGCTCCCGTTATAAACACAGAAGCTGCGAGTAGATGATAACATTTTCTACACTGCAAAATTAATCTCGTTTACATTGTATCTGCACTTTGATGTTTATGTTTATGCACTACTGCAGAAATGTGTGTGATTGGTTATAACTCTCAACACCGCCAAAAATGTGTAAACGAAATCTTTGATGCAACATGAGCAGATCTAACTGTAATGCTGAAATCAACACTTTAACCACGATCATCATAATTGAATTATTGTAATTGTACAAGGGCATTTTTGTTCATTTCTGTGGCATTTTTGCCCCAAGCACCTGTTAATTTCCAACCCTGAATGGAACAGAGAAGCAGGCCGATTCTGATGTCCGTCCTTTGCCTGATAGTTGGAGAAGATGCCAAAAGCAATGCTGTTGAGATATTGCAAGGCTGCACAGGGCATTGTTGAGTCAGCCTTTGTGTAGTGCTGCTTGTGAAATGATGCTTAGGAGGGCAAGAATCCTGAAAATAGGAATCAGTATACACCTTGGTTTGTAGTTCAAGGTGAACACGTCTTCTTCATATTCATCAAGAGATTCTCATTACCTGGGTTCTCCATCTCTAAGCAAGCCTCTCGTTTCCTTATATTAGTATAGATAACAGATCTACAGTGAGGTAATTACAACCAAAAGCAATTTAACTAGTTCTAATTGCACCCCATTAGCAGCAAATAACCTTGTTCACTGTTACTGAACACTGAAACAAAACTTGACCTTCGGAAGCCATCATTTAAGGTCTGATAATAGCCTTATAAAGCTAAATGTCTTAACAGAGATTACATTGTAGTGCATAATGACGCAAGAAGTCTTACCTTTATTAAAAAACATGGAGGCCATTTGTCCCATCTCGACTCTCTCGACAATGTCAAAGTGGTCTATATTCGCGGCACGCTCTGTAACATCAGATGACAAAACCAATAATGACCTTGAGAATTTGATCTTGGGTAACACTGCAAACCATTATATTGACAAAGACAATACAATGCAAACAGCACTTACGGACAGAAAGAATGGGCCGTGTCTCGACGGGTTCTGAACGTCCCCGGATAATGACCTCATCATCTGAATAGTCCGAGCTGGAGTCGCTGTCATTAATCTTATAAAGGTTGTAACAACAAAATTAGTTTATTTACTAATGCTAGGCCCTAAACAAACATGCTCACAAACAAAAAACCCTACACTTTTCACATATGTGCGAGCAAGCATACAGTACACGACTGTTCAAAACTTTTTCTTTTTTAATACTTTTATTCAGCAAGGTAGCATTAAGCAGCCTTGGCGAGCATAACGGGCCTCTTTCAAAAACTAAAAAAATCTTACCAACCCCAAATGTTTAAATGGTAGTGTAAGGCTTGAAATATAGCTTGTTCCACTTTTATGGTGCTTTTTTATCATTTTTGGAGCTCTACAGCACCAGTCCACTTTGACTTTCATTGTATGGTGAACATTCAGCCTAATATATATATATATTTTTATAGGTTTGGATCAACATGAGGGTGAGTAAATTAAAACATTTCATTTTCAAGCCCTGGATACACTGCACGATTTTAGCAATCTTATAAGATCATTACTTTATCTCACTGTGCGACATGGATCTACTAAACTTGGGTACGACATGCATGTAGACTGTACGATCATGACACCTGTTGACTCGTAGGCTACGATGCAAGTTTCTATCGAAGAATAAAATGTCATCAGCATGCGCTAGTGGTAAAAAAAAAAACAATGTTGAATCCCACTTTGGCAGTTGTAGTTTTTGTGTGCTGAAAATAAAAAGGAAGCGGCGAAAGAAGAAGGGAAAAGAGCTTGAGGTAAGCAGTTTTAAGGTTTAGCGCATTGATTTCATGTCGCATTTTTATTGGCAGGTCAGTAGATGTAGGTCGTAGCAACAGATACACTGTGCGTTGATCAGGCTGAATTTCTGACACTGTCAGAAAACTATCTTAGGCTATCTCTGGTCGCAAGACTGGGAAAACAGCCGTCTTTGAACCTCTCTCACTGTACAACATGGGACCACCGATTAAGAGCCACGATCACAGAAATCACCACGATTGTTTCACGATGGCAATCTTTCGTCTGGGACAGCCAAAAATCGTGCAGTGTATCTTGGGTTTAAGACAATATTACATATGACAGAGAGGACACTGTAGAAGAACAGGTTTGATTATTGCCACAGCTATATAATGCGCAATTTAATGTGATAAAAACAAGGTACCATTTGTCATGCTACATTTTATATACACAATATATGCTGTTGCTGAAAAGAGATCATCTATTTAAATAAGAGTATAAACATTCTGATGTTATAGTTGTGTAGGCCATTATATAAGATTTCAATTTTTCTGTTTGATCGGGTCAAACTGACTAGAAGCATTGGCCTCGTTATAAGCATACGTCAAAGCTGATTTAGTACATCTGCCCTAAATGGCCCCGTTTCATTCACTAATAGGTCAGTATCATTTAAAGTTTCAACTTTCTGGCTTGATTACCTGCAGTGGGACGTGTAACATTTCCATGATCAGTGTAATTTTCATAGGGAATACCCTAAAACTGAATAAGAACATAGTGTTCAGGGTAACCAGGGTAAACTGGTGACGTCACTAACCTCTTCCTGTTCTCTCCTCTTCCAGCGCAGCTGGGCATTGGCAGCAGCCATGGCTTCAATCACAAATGTGGTGGTCATGAAACTGAGTGAAGACAGGAAAGTTAAAAACTTCATATGTAGCATGTTTTAAAAAAAAATTTTTTAAAAATGAAGGAAGGAAAAAAAAGATGCAACAACAATGTGTCTTATATATATATATATATATATAAATACATACATGCATTCATTTATTTATGAATTTATGAATATTTATTCTACATAAATATTTGATGTATAAATATATTTTTGTTAAATACATACATGCGTGTATTTAAATATACAAAATAAATACACACACTGTAAAAAAATGTAAAGACAAACTTTTTATTATTTATTTATTTATATTTTTTATTAATCGTTTGACAGCACTAGTGCATTTAAATGGAAATGACTGAATATCATTCTTCCCTGTGTTTATTTCATGAAAAACAATGTGGAATAAACCATCCATTTGTTTCCGACACTGGGATCCTTCCGAAGACTGAAAACGAGCTGTTTAAACTGGACGCATCAAAGCGAAAGTTCTTTCACTCGTGCATTTGTCCTGTTGTCAGCTGACTCAAGCGCGTGAAGTATGTCAGTAACTGAACGCACATCTGTGTATACTGTATCCAGTGTAGACAGCCCCATTGATTATAATGGGCTCTATTTGCTTTTGACACGACGCTCACATCTAGTGTAGGCAAATGTCAGCCGTTAAGCAACTGAATGCTGGTAGGCAGGGCATATGGTGCAATGATGTACAACTATTCGACAATGTCTTGTTCTGGAGGCAGTCATATGCAAATGTATTTGCCTGTGACATGTCATAGATCCCTCAATATCAAAATGAGTCGTTTTCGGAGGTTGACTGAATAAATGCTTTGTTTATAATGAGGAGGACATTTAAGATATGCAACTTGCAGGATGTTTTAATGGTACAAAGACCTTTTATATGTCAAAAGATCAAGGCAAATTTGATTTCTCATGTCATGACCCTTATGAACTATATCACTCAGTCCTACTGTAAAATATGAGAAACTGCATGTCATCTACATACATCAGTTTCATTCGGACATTTCCTCTCATAACCTGTATTTAAAGACCGCTGCTGTCTGCTCTCTTTCCTCTGCTGTTTCATTGATATACAGCTCCATCCTGTTTCATCTAAACACTCATAACTCTCCCCTGGGCTCTGTCAGGGACTCAGACAGCTGGCAGGTTGGCAGAGGTGATAAATGTGTTTTGATGGCCACAGCACTAGCAGCATCAGTAACAGGGTTGAGAGGTCAGCTAAAGATGAGTGAGTGACAGAGAGAGATAGCAAGCAAAGAAGACCAAAAGAAGACATGCCATGCTCTTATTGGACACAAGATGAGATAGAGACCGAATTACACTTCTCAAATTCATGCCCTAACTACACACAAATTAGAGACCTATTCTAACTCCATTTGGCAAACCACCACAAAGAATATCAATGGAAATCTAATACGTACAGCCTCCTAAACCTGATATGTCAAAACTCAAAATAATCAAGCCTAGCATTAATAAGAAAACAGCAACCAGCAGAACGCAAACACCAAGAAGAAAATAAAAAATACTTTTACTTCTCAAAGTAATAATAACAATAGTCTGAGAGGGAGTATCAGCAAACAAAAATGGATATTCTTTAATCAACAACATATTATCCCGGACGAGCCCCCAATGTATGTTACGTCCCAGTCTAGGGGCAACGTGGAGTAACATAAATGAAGAACGTCACATAAGGAAAGCGTGGATTCCCATTTCCAAAGCTTGCATAGTGACTTGTAAACGAAAAAAAGACTGAATGCTCCTACAATAAATGAAAATTCACACTTTCCTTATGTGACGTTATTCATTTATGTTACTCCACGTTGCCCCTAGACTGTGGAATGTTCTTTAAAAAAAAATGTTTTAATAAACTGTATTGTGTTACGTCCCAATTTTATTAATTGTTTTAATTTGAAGAGTAAAGGCCGCTCATACCAAGAACTATAACTATAAAGATAACTAAACCGATGACATCCATATCAATGCATGAAATGGTTCTGTTTATTATAACCATGTGCTGCAGTTTTGTCATCTGCCGCTTTAAATGCTCGAGCTCTTTAAAGCAGAAAGGAATCTGATTGGCTGTCAATGTTGTTATTGTTCATTAGCTGGAAAAAAATCATTGTGAAAGTGAATCCAACAAAAATGTTTCTCCGTGCCGTTATTGTTATAGTTGTGGTGTGGACTTTTACATTTAGAAAGATTTTTACGATTATATCTTTATTGATATCTTTATAGTTATCGTCCTTCATTGTGAAAGGGCCTTACTGCAGCACTTTGTTTGCCAGCAAAAATAAAAGGAATAGTTACATTTTCATTTGATTCTCTTTTAAATAATTAAATAATCATTAAAAAAATTAAAGTGTTAACATGGAATTCCCCCCAAAAAATAAAAATAAATGGAAAACATAGAATTTGGGAAAAATAAAAAAAGACTGTATAGGGCCCTACATTTTGTTGTATAATGCACACTAATTCAGACATTTTGGAGTGTCACTTGAGGTCACCATTTCTTATTTTTATCAATTATTCCCAAAATATGTGCATAGGATACAATACTTATTGTAATAAATATAATGAATCATTGATCCCATTACAGTGTGTGTGTGTACTATTTACCAGTGCTTTGGCAATGTAGACCCTTGTTTTATCATGTAATTTAAAGGTAAATTACCAGTAAATTACCACTGAGAGATCATGTGTGAACAGGACCTTTTCAAAAATACCGGTAAATTAGTTCTGCTATTTTCTCAGTATGAGTAAATTACTGGTATGCTGCTGAGTGTAAACAAAGAATGGAGATATCCAGTATGCGTATGTACAAGGTCAGAACGTGCTGATATAAGATGTCTGCTTTGGGCCAATTATAAAGCTCTTTGTAGCCGTCTACAGTAAGCTCCACTGCTTTTAATTGTTTTTCTTATAAATATATAATCTTATAAATCTTATAAATAAAATTTATATTCCATAAAGATGAACAAAACATCATCATTCTGGTAATTGTACGGTAATTTACCAGGATTGCTGCGTGAAAGGAGCTAGTTAATACACTTTTTTTAATGTAAAAAGTCTCAAGGATGGTTCATACCAACTCATACCAAGCCTTAATGGAGAAAAAGAGAGCAAGAAAGAGAATGTGATGGATTTTAAAAATCCTATAGGGAGAGCATACCTCATAAAAGCCAAAAATGAGATGAGGGAGACGCTGACTACCCAGCCAGCTGCTGCAAAGGCCTTGGGCATGGTCAGGGCACCAGTGCCAACAATAAGATTGAACATGTACACCAGGCCAACCTACATAAACACAAAACAGACATGTCTATAGCGGATTCAAAGTTTTCAGAGATCACTGATAAAAAAGAAAATGTATAACAAGCACTTAGGTTTTACAATGCACTGAAATGTTATCACACAAAGATCCCATTATGTATCAGCTGTCCTGCAAAGATGATGTGCCTGGAATTTTTCACTATCATGCATTTCAATTAGCTAATGCATGTGATGATTCATTTGATCGACACTGCATTTCCTGCCACTTGAGTGCGCAAACCACATATAAATCAATAAAGTCCGCTGAAAATTAGTCATGAGCTTGACAAAGTATCTACTGTTAATTCCATTAAAAAGTAATGAGCATTTCTCTTATGATTACCTAAAAAAAATGCTTCCCTTTAACTAATGTGAGCAAAACAAAGTAGGTAAAGGACATACTGTACATTCACTCAACTTACTTCAAACGTATTGATTTAGTTTGGATTATTTTAAGTAGTTTATTTTCAAAGTGCTTGCAACTGAAAACCAAAGTACATTTTGGTATTTGGAAGCAGTTTTTGCATTAAAAAACTAATTCGGAGGCTCTTATTTATATCGTGAACTGTCTAAAAATAAATAAATGTGGGTCCTAAAGACAGTTTAGTTATATTTTAGTTTAATTTAGTTTAGTTTTTACTAATTCAGATTAGTTTTCACTCTTTGTTAGTTTTAGTTTAGGGCAAAAAATTATGTGTTAAAGACTTTGTAAAAAAATCTTTATGGCTGTTCAATTTGACACATTTAACAATTAATTTAATTTAGATTTTTATTCCGTCTAGCCATTTTCACATATTGTCAGACAGGAAAAGTTTTTCAAATAAAACGCAAGGCTACATTCCAAAAACACATGAGTATGGATTATGCACAGCTTTCTGCTGATTTGAGTCATTAAAACACGCTTCTCCTGGTTCCATGCGCTTTCATTTCCTCTTTAAATGAGTAACACAAAGTGTGTGGTTCGAATCACATGACTCCAAGTGACATAAAGGCACATAAGGAACTTATGACAACGATTATCTTGCATTATTTGGTTATCAAAGTCTGAAAAACGGTGAAAAGAGAAGTACATTCAGGCCAAAATTACAGTAATCAAATCTTGAACTATTTCATGAATGCAGGTAGGCAGCCTTTCAATACAGAGCAAAAGAAATCACATCATGACATGATAGTTTTCTGTACTATGATATTGTCACAAGACTTTTTCTAAGGACACAAACAGCTGACTGTGCAGAACGGTTAAACTGACCAGTGTGATTAAGCAAAGTAGTTCAAACAAGTTAATCAATACCTACTCCATCTACAACTATTTACTTAGTCAGAAGTAATACTTACAAATGGTGAGTAAGGCTCCCCTGTTTCTGTAATGCCCCCAGCCATCTCGAAGAGAAAAACACAACTCTCAAACCTGAAATTTTACCACACCGAGGAAAGAAAAGACTGTTTTAATATTTAATACACTGCAATTTTGCCAAAGGGACTTAAGAAGGCTAGTGTAACATGACTAGCATCAACCGTTGTTTGTGTTTCATTTATATTCACTCAGCTGTCACAGAATATTACAGATTTAATAAGTATATACTAGACTTTTTCAATATTCAACTGCTTTATGTGACTGTTTTACTATAGCAAACATATCATATCCATTATTTTGAAAACAGAAAGAAAAGGCTCACCTGTCGTCAAGTGAAGTGATGTCGTTAGGAAAGCACGAGACTGTTTTCTTGTAACGTCTTCACTTTCAGCAACGCAGCTCGCGAGCAAATGCAACGTAATAACAAAGCAGACCGCATCGTGCACACCTCCCCATTATTTAATTAAGTTAACTGTTAGCGGTTAATTAAGACAGGCTGCAGAAGTTCTTCTGTTTCAGACAGCATATCCATTAAAATTAAAGAGTAAACAGGACGTCAGCAGGAAACTGTTCCTGATAAAGGGTGTGGCGTAGAAGAGCGGAAGTATTCGCTGATTGGCTGAATTGTGGTGACGTTAAGAAAAAGACACTTTGACGTTTGCAGTATGGAAGCAAATAAGATTTTTTTTTATCATATCGTGAGTTATTCACTAATTTAGTAAGCAAAGCATCATTTCGGAACGTGGTTTACAAAAAAAAATATATTTTAACCATTAATGGTCCCTTAATTATACTGACGATTCAGTCCCTTTCAGATTGACCCCAAACTTTTACAGAGCGCTTGCATAAGAAAAAATATACATTTATATGATAAACTATATATATCATTTTTTTAATTTACTTCTCACTATGCATTTGTTTTTGTGGATATTTTGTATTTTTTTACCTAACGTTATTTACTGCACAATTACTTAACTATGCCATACATTGGCTTATGAAAAATGATTTTTAATGAAAAAAACACTTAAATGATGAGCTTAATTAAATCTAAATTGTAGATCTAAATAGTTTGGACATTGCTCTATGTGTTAGGGATAGAATACTACCATCTACAGGTTTGTGGAAAAACCTTAGGAATTATAGTTAAAGAAAGTGCAATGACCACATATATCCAATAGAGGTCAATCTTTTTTTTCACTTCATGCTTCAACTTCTCACAACTTTATAATTTGCGAACATGCTTGTTCCATGCTGCCTTTGTGCTCTAGTATTAGTCCTTCATTTATGTATGGAAATTGTTCAGATTTATTTTAAATTTTATTATAAATTTTGATTTTAATTTCTATAAAAATGTTCTCTGTTGCAGTCACACGTGTGTCTGTGTCTTTGTTTTTATGGGTCTTTGTGTTTATGGTCAAGGAGCAGACTTTTATTTACATGTGTTAAATTTTCAGATTTAGGCCAGTTTTGTTGATTTTATTTGCCAGTTTCTATAAAAATGCTTTCTGTTGCAGTCACACACATATTTTTATGTGTGTGTGTGTGTGTGTGTATGAGAAAGTTCGTTCCACTTTGTTTATGGTCTAGGACCAGACCTTTATGGAAATGTAGAACATTTCAGATTTATACTGGATTTATTTTAACAAATAAAATGGAAAAAAAAAAAAAAAAAAAAGTACAATTTTTCATTTTCCCATTCATTTTCAATGTGGGGTCAATCTGACCCCAAGGGACTAAATCATTTTTGTTTTTTAATACACTTTTAGAACAACCAAATCAAGTCCACATTTTTTTGTGCATGTTTAGATAGATTTAGGAAATGTTACAGAGTCTCATGCCCGAGATGAAGGGAACACATTTTAAAAACGAAGGAAACTGTCAGCGGGGTCAGATTGACCCCAGGGAGCCATTAAGGGTTAAACATCTGATTAAAATGGTCAACAGTGCCAGACTTGTAGCCTATTTAACACTAATTAATAATGCTGATCGCAAAGGTTTTGTGTGTCAAGACAGCCTGCATAACTAGTTCTCACCTAATTCTTGAATGTATAACAACCCAAAATTATTAGGTAATTTGCAGATTATAGTAAGCGGGGAAAGCGGTTTCAGTTGTCACACCCTATGAATTAAAATGATTTGGCATTCAATATAGTGAACAAAAACACCACTATACATGCATGTCTGCATGTGTGTTCATGCAGTTTTGCCACAGCTTCCAGTGAGTCTAGAGGCCATTTTGTCAGCATCTGGACAGCTAAAGTTAAAAATCAGACCACAATTTGTTTTAATTTGACAGAAAATGTTTATTTCCCCATTCAAAGAATTTAAAGAAAAGGTGATTACTGAACAACAAGTCAACAACATAAAAAAAAAAAAGGAGTGGGAAAGGGGGAGGAAAAGCAATGCTTCAGCAGACTTTCTGAAAATCATAAGCTAAATGCATTTGTCCTTTTTAATCTGACTAAATAAAAATTCTTTAAACAAAAAGAAAATCAAAAAGTAAAAAAAACTTTTAAAGTCTAAAAAAATCTTTGTGCATGCGCACAAAATAAAATATATTAAACAAAACTATATTAACACAAACTTAAATCAATGTTAAACAAAAATGTAAAAAATAAAATAAAATTAAAATAAAAAATAAAAAAAAGATAACATGGTTTTGGAGGAACACAGGACTGCTTGGCAGCATATTGTTATTACAGTAACAGGAGCAAAGTCATCCTTGCACTTATTTAGAAATTGATGCTTTTCCAATTCTAAATACTTAACAGCATGTTGTTAAAATAGGACCACACAATTTTCAATAATATCCTTTTTTTTTTTTTTTTTTAAATCTAAGGTTAAACTTCAGTTTAATTCAATCTTAAAGTAGGTCACATCCCGTTTTAAACAAAAGTTGTTTTCAAAATCTTTGAAATAGTCTAAATGTTGGAATATAGGCTTTTACAAATAATAATAAAAAAAACAACCCTAGAGGGTGGAGCAGCTTAAAAAAAAAAGTATACATTATAAAAATGAGATTGTCAGAGCTAGTGTTTAATGATGAGAGAAGAAACCTTAAGATGCAATTGTCTTTTCATAGAGACGAACATGCATATTGCTTTAGCAGGCATTTAAAACCAGGACAACAGCTTAAGCATGATCAAAAGAACTAAAAAGAAGGGAAAAAGATTTGGGAACCCTTTCCTAAACCCCATCAACAGAGC